>NC_140594.1:1096438491-1097038491 GCF_964204655.1 Triturus cristatus
GTGTCAGAGCACTGAAGCATTCAGGCCCCGCATGAGCAATTGAAAATGGGACCGGGCAAATGTATCATGAACCAGGACGCAGAATCATTGACTTGAAACCACCACTATTGGCACTGAATTGCCTTGTGCCCCACCACACGTGGAATCTACATGCCCCCGATGGTCCTGCGCAACTTGTGCCAGAACCATGTGGTGGAATCCAGGAGTGCATGACCCTACTGTTCTCGGAGCTGGCCAGTATCTTAAACTACAGCACCCAGGTCACGCAGCCATGATAGTCACCATGGATGCTGGCACGTCACTTGCCCTAATGCATGCAACTTGCATATTCCAGCCCCAGGTGGCTCTAGAAGAAGTCCAATGCAGCTCTGCTGTTGGCCCTTGTGGCACAGTCTAACCAATGACTGGTCCCAGGCAACCCAGGTACAGGACAACAAGCGGACCCGCCATAGGCTCCTACTAGGCTCTGCCACAGTCCCTATGCGGTGGAGAAATGAGCTATGGGTGAGTCATCAAAGGACCATCTTCAAAGAAAGAGCATAACTAATGTTTTTTTTTTGCTCTTTTCAGCGGCTTCAAGACTTAGGAACTAACTATGAGTTTCACGGTCCATTGGACTGCCAAACTCGCGGTGGAGGTGCGGTTGCGGTCAGGGACCGCCGCACCAGTGGTTCTGCTGCGTATTACAAATATGGCAGTTGGACTGCCACATGACCGCCGCAACCGCCAGGGATCCGAGATCGTTGGTGGTGGCACAGCAGTCCGGGGAGGCAATATGCTTGATGGTGCCGTAGTGGCACCACCAAACATATTACGAGTTTCCCCACAGCCAGTTTTTTCAAGGTGGTGAGCCCGCCATGAAAATGCTGGTGGTGTGGAAACAAAAGGGGCCCTAAAGGGCCTCCTGTTGCCTCTGTGCATGGGGGTGCATGGTTGGGGGTACACGCTGTGCAGGAACATACATCAGCAGTCCCGCTACAGTGCAATTCTTAGACTCATGAAGCAGCCTTTAAACTGAACCTCCTCCCGATCGCCACACCCCCACCAGACCACAAAATAACTCTTAATCTGGCAGGTGGGCAGCGGTGAGCCTTGGCGGTGTGGGAGCAGAGTAGTGGCGTGGCGGCCCGCTTCCACACTGACAAAGTCATAATCAGGCCCTTAGATTTTAACCCTACAGTTTCTTCAACCAAAGTGTTTGGGCAAAACCATTTTTTTTTTTTACAAATAAAAACCTCTTTTATAAAGTGTTTTCAGTGAATTTGAAAACGTATATCTCATTTCTTTACATAATCACTATAATATTTCTTTATCAACGTGTATTAGATTTAAATTATAAAATCCCTGAAAATCACCAGGTATGGAGAGCTAGCTATACATCGATCATCCTCAAAGATTTCTTCATGACCTCACAAATAATTCCTCAGATGATAATTCAAATGACATAAAGATGGTATTGGTGGTGCCATATGTGATGTCACCAGTGACGTCTTAGATGGGTCATTTGTGATTCAATATGTGATACCATTAAATGTGAATTGTAGAGTGACATATTAACATTTTTGACCTAAACATAGCTGGGGGAGTTATTGATTTTTCATATTTGGATCATAAAATCACTTCAGCTAAAGCTTTACATGCAATTTGTATTTTTTTTTTAATGTTTAAAATGCATCCTCTTTTTTTGATTGTACTAACCAACCACAGGGTCCATTTCGCAAACTTTTTTCAGTTTTTTCTTCAGTTATTTTATCAGAATTTGTAATGACATACTTTAAGTCTTTCCGGCAGCTGCCATGCAGCGGTTTCCAACTGGCCGGCGTGTTCTGTTCTGCTCCAGAGTTAAACTTGAAACAACCCTCCACAGTAAAGCCCATTTTTTTTGCCATTGATGACTTTGTCTCTCCTCACCATTTTCAACAACACGTTTGGAAAAGAAAATACAAAATACATACATTCATCCAGCGAAAATACATACATTGTCATCTCATGTCATTGTCAGATATTCTTGTAGAGCACACTTTCACCGGATGGTCTCAAGGCGCTTTCAACGAAATACAGCGATAACAGACAGCGACCTGAGACTGATGGAATGTTTACTGAGGAAAAAGCCAGGTTTTCAGCTTTCATCCAGGAAACTCGAGCACAGATTAATCAGGGGAGTGGGGTAGTTATAAGGGCTTCCTTCCCAAATCAAATGGTTTAATGATTCAATCTGAAAATTTCCATATGCATTTTTTGCCGTCCCTCCCTTGCCAAGTGCGGGTAAGTTATTTGTACCTGTTTTAAAAAATTAAAAAATTATTTTGTTGAATTATTTTTGTGCTGCCGGGGTGTCTGCAGCCCCTCACAGCCATGCTCCTGGGCCTGGAGTGTGGTTTCACACCCCTTTATTGCCAATGAGTTGCAAAAGGTTTTCTCTGATTTAGTGAGATGCTTTTTATGCCACCAAATACTTTTCTTTGCCCTGCTGAATGGCCAGGGCAGTTGCCTTTTTTTCTTTAGCTCCATCCTGCCTTGTCCAGGAATCTAAATGAAGGGTTGCAGCTTGCACTGTGAAATCACGGAGCGGCTTCGAAGCATCTGTTTTGTTTTTCACCGAATGCGCTGCCCCTAGGGCAGTACGCGAGTTTGCGGCTGCCCTGGGGGCAGCGCATTCAGCACAATAGGGTGCATTTTCATTCTTTGCTCTGGGTGCACCTTTCAAATGGTGTGCCCGACACAAAAAATGTCTGTAATGCTGCCCAGGACTTTATTTTTCATCATTACAACTTTCACCTTGAGCAGCAGAGTGAAAAACAATAAACTATGGGGCATATTATCAAGGTCCGGCGTTAAAATTATCGCCGCTTTATCGGCAGAAAACTGCCGCTAAAGCAGCGATAATGGACATGATAATATGCCGCAGAGAATTCCAATAGAAGCCCATGTTCACACCAGAACATGGGTTTCTATTGGAATTCTCTGCGGCATATAATCAAGCCCATTATCGCCGGTTTAGCGGCAGTTTTCTGCCGATAAAGCAGCGATAATTTTAACGCCGGACCTTGATAATATCCCCCATAGAAAGAAGAAGGTAGAGAAAGGCAGGAAAATAGTGATAAAGAGAGAAAGCACAGATAGCGAAGAACATGTAAGAGTGAGATGAAGAGACATGAAGTGTAGGGCAAGTCTGGACTGGCCGTACCGGGAGCTTTCCCAGGAAGCTGAAAGGGTTGGGGTCCGGTTTTGTATCAGTGCAACAGTTTTTGAAGCCCCCGCTGCAGAGTTCCTTGTATATCTTGTAGTTTTCCGTGTCGAGATAACTCTGCTAATTAATGTACCTGCTGGAGAGAGATCATAGTTTTGCCTAGGGCCAGTTGTGACTCATCTAAGGTAGCGCAGCGGGTTAATATGCCTGCTGCAGAGGATGTGAACCATGCAGATCACAGAACATTATTTTATGGGTAGATAGCTTAGTGGGTTACTGCTTTTGTCGCAGAGAACCCTTGCTTACTGTGCAGTTTGTAAGTTACAATCATAATCTAACACAGTGAGCTATAAAGTGTCATCAAAGAGCTGCCTGCAAGCTGCAATGTACAGGTTAGAATGTTATATATTCTTTTCAGTCTTTTATTACCCACATGTTGCTAAAAAGGGTTTGTTTGGGTAGAAATACATTCTTATCAGTAAGGCAAACCCTAACCACTGTGTTACCTTCTGAATCTTGGGCTTGTGCTTTTCCACACCAAGCACTCTCAAAAAGCAGGGATGGCATGTGAACCATACACCTTTGTCTTTGTAGCATTTTCTATACACTGATTTACACATGTATCATTGGCTCTGTATTGTGTGCGATGTAAAGTTCTCGGACACCATACACTGGTTTGAGAGGAGCTATAAAACAGATTTAGCTTTTCACAGTTCTAAACGTTATTTCACACATGCAATATATTAAATAATTTATATTATTAAACAACCAGGGTTGCAAACAAGTGGAATCCACTTTTGAAATGACAAAAATGCCAATATACAACACTAAATATACAATCAGACAATCTTAGAGGCTGTATTTAATAAAATAGCTTAAAATCTGATGATAGTAACGTGAAACCCACGAAGCAGGTCCGTGATGTCACACACCTTCATGAAAAACCACACACTACAAAACAATGGAACAATTAAAATTTTGTTTTGCGTCTTACGCCATACATTTTGTGAGTCAATCAGATTAACACTTACAAAGTCACCAACACGCTCACTCATTCACATCCCATCGATCCCTTTCACACATGGTAGGTGGGTGTACAAGTTAAGCTTAAAGTAGTAATCTGACGGCTTAATTTCACATATTTTCAAATTCTGTTCTATACTCTGTATTGACATCTGTCAAATTTAACTCCCCCTGAAGGTTTGTTATTTCAGGCAGTTACAGATTTCTATATGACTATTTTATTGCAAAAGGTTAAACTCTAAAACATTTCAGCAAATCCTTTCCTGTTTACAATAATTAAAATGTAGTCGTGGCCCAAGAGAACTGAAACATAACGAGAACAGAAATCCATATAGGAGGGTAAAATAAATGAGAATTTAGCCATTTGAAGGTGTGGGAAGCCTTGGTGACTGCCACAGCAAAGGCAGCAAGTGTTGGCTGCTGGTGCTTAAAGGCTGATAAATCTGTCACTCTCCTCTTCTGCTTAAAGCCGGAAATACCCACCAGTAATTAACATGGCCTCCATGGCATATTCCGAAGTGTTGAGGTCACTGGAAACAGGAAGAGGCTCAGCGCCAAAGGGTTGAGAGAACTCAGCTGAGACAAGACTTGAACTCCCTTTTCCACACGAGGAACTTAATGAGAGGTTCTGGGTCAAAAGTAAGGAGGCTTATTAATCTCTCTTGGAAGCTTTATAGACCACCAATGTGGGAAAATAGTTTTTGGAGGCAAAAAGGTGCAGAGAATGATATTGTGTTGAGCTGATGTGGGCCATTTAATGCTGGGTGGTCTTGTGTGGTGTTGGCCAACCTCTGAAAAGTACTGTAATTTTCTTCTTGCTGTCTAAAAGTATGTGTCTTGTGGCACACCGTAGCTGCTTTGTGGATCTTTTGAGCACTGTCGGCTTTGATTGGATGGGTAAGTAGCATCTCTTTTATGCATTGATGGACACAGGAAATTGGCTATCCACTCAATCAAGATGACACAACTCAAAACTGTCTGTGTGGCAGTGAGTCCCACACATGGATCCCAGTCTCACTTTTAAAAATTATGAATGGGCTGTAGATATCTTGAGTTTTGGTTGGATGCCGGCCATCGGCATATGCCTTTCGATATATAAGTGAGTAAAATGCCATTCAGTTTCTCTGGGCTCGATTCACAAAAGTTATCTGAGACAAAATCCTAACTTTACGACTTTTAGTATTCACAAAAGGCATTTAGTAATAGTAAAGTTAGGAATCCTAACTTTACTACTACTAAATACCTTTTGTGAGTATCGAAAGTCGTAAAGTTAGGATTTTGTCTCAGATTACTTATGTGAATTGGGCTCACTGTGTGTAATATTTTCCCTTTCTCTGTGTGCAATGCATTCAGTTTCACTGAGTATAATAGATAGCACAGAAAATTTCTACGACACAATACTGTTGGGGTTAAGTGATAGAATCTGTGTCTCGAAGCTGGTTCCTAATCCAAGCGGGTGATTGTCACTTGAGTGTCATATACCTGCTATTCCTTGCAGAGGCAATATAGAGGGTAGTAAGTGTTCACAGCACACCCATCCTTGACACCCCTGGCACATATCTGTGACATCAACAGATTGGAGCTCCTAGATGACAAACTCAATTAATGAGAGCAACGTGGAGTACCCAGGGTGGTACTCTACATCTATGCACCATCCACCATGGCCACTGAACCCAGAGGAGAAGAGAAGCTGTTGTGGGAAGACGGTGATTCTGTGATGATGCTTAAACCGCACGTAACACCGTCCTGTCTGGGTGGTGGAAGTACTGTCCAGCCCTTCTTATTTGATCCATCTTTGCCTCTAACTTGACTTTCTTATTCCCTGTCACTACTATGACAGCTTCCATCCCATAACCTAACTCCTTCCCCTGGAATGCCTTGATTCCCGCAACCAATGCGTATAGTGCAAACACCCTCATGAGATTCTGAATACGGTGGTATACCCCTGCTATATGACAGGTCTATCCCATGACGGCTGTAGGCTACGCTCGTCTATGCAGGGCCTTTAGTCTGGGGAATTTCAGCCAAGAATCAGCTCGGATGGAAATATACTATTAGGGCTGTATGACCAATAGCCCAATGTGGAGAGTCGTAGGTTCACTCAGTCTCGCAATTTGCTAAACGTTTGTGTGGCACACTTGTCAGTTTAACTACACAGTTCTAGAACATATTGGAGTCTCTTACTCTTTCAGTCATGGCCTTATGTTACCTGCCCAGGTGAAGTGCTGCTTAGCATTGTGGTGGTCATCCCATACTCTAAGATCAGTCAGCAAAATCCAGTGGCAGTGATGCAGGTTCATGGAGGTGGCCTGCTCCTAGGTCATGTTGGAGTTTTGGTACAGCTGGATGGGACCTGCGGTCATCTCTCCTTTACTTTTGCAGTCAATGGGCAATCGGGAAAGACCTCAGGTGTAGTGATGATGACGTCTGGACACACATAGCTCATCAAATGCAGCAGGCAGGGCACTTAGGTCATGGTAGAAATTCAGTTCCTCGGGACTGAATCAGCAGTCATCTCTCCTCGGATTTTTATGGCCTCAGGATCCTGAGGGAAGTCCTCAGTTGCAGCAGCAATGATTTCTGGACACAAAGCTAGGAGGTGGCACCACAAAGGCCCCTCAGGTCATGCCAGAGATGCCAGATGGTCCTAATGATGAAAGTTACTATCACTTCATGTAGTTTGCAAAATAAACAACACAGAGAAGATGGAGGAGCCACTTTCAGCTTGAGCCAGGACCAGGCACTCTCCCACACACACAATTCAGATTCTTCTGGGTGTTCTTCATACCAGGAACATGACTGAGCTTCTCTTCCAGGACAATCTGTCCTCCTGCAGGCTCATGAACTCTCCTTCTATCTCTGAGCCAGCAGGCAGTCTTCTAGGTGCTAGGAAGACACCCAGATTTTCTCCTGCCATTTGCTCAGACTTCGGGCAATGTCCCCTCACCTCTCGGAGAGTGGCTGTCGAGCAGACACCACAAATAATCAGGATATCAGTTTCACTTGGGGTCAGGCACACCTGACAGCCATATACCGGGCAGGGGACATTTCCCTCCCAACTCTCACCAATCCTGGAGCTCATAACACAGCTGACCAGGACATTTACTCTCTGTTTTGCTAATGTAAACCATGACAACAGACGTCATCAAGTCTAAAGACTGTCTTGTGTCAGATTATTAGCTTGTTCTTGCTTCGAACTGTACACCTCCACTTTTACCACCAGACGCAACCTTCTGGTCCCATTCCTCCCTTTAACGCCTCTCCCTTCTGCTTTCCCAGCTCTAAGACAGCATAGGGGGTATAAGCACATGGGATAACTCAATGCCAGTCACATGAATGTAATTTGTGTTCACAAAGCCACTACTGATTCCAATTCACTGATGCACGCGCCATTTGTAATTGTTATTGCGAGTCGCGTAGGCACAGGGTCTATAATGTGATGTTTATCTGTACTTGCAATTAGCATGTTGATGCCCACATGCTGCGGCTGCATTTCAAGAAATGGTTGCCATAAGTTTATGAGTGCAATTGATAACCATTCACAAAATGTAAGCTGTGAAGGTATGATTGTACAGACTTTGCTTGTGCAGGCGGAAGGCATCAGGAAGAGCAGGCAGTAGACCCACGGACCATTGCGTGGACCGGATCCCCCAGTGTCTCATTTTCCAAGTGCCATTCTTGTGACATTAGATCATCAGTGCCTTAAGCTGGTATAGGTTTAATTCCAGCATATAAGGAAGGTGAATGAAGTCTGCTGTCCCATGCAGGCCACCATCCCAGCATTCCCAATTGTGTTTTAATGAAGCCCACAGTTGATGCCCATGGCATTCATATGATCTAGGTGGGTGTTGCCCATCTCACTCCCAGTGCTTAATTTGGAATGAAATAAGTGACAGGGCGCTAGTCAAGAGGCCCTTCCGCTTGCACCGCTCAGTACCACTGTCAGTGCTGCCAGATACAACTCCACTAATAATCTTCACACTCCTAAAGTGTGGCAATTCTGACAATTCCAGGCTCACAAAGATGAAATAATATCTTTGGTAGCAGGTATTAGTCACTCATAGCGTATATTTAATTCATAAATAATTGTTTTTGTGCTTGTATCTAAATTAACAAACGGCGCCACCATGTGGCAGACTGTCAAAGTGCCGGAGCTGACAATTAAGTGCCGTTGCCATGCACCGGTAACCACCGGCTCAAATTAAGCACTGCTCACTCCACATTTTTGTTGCACACTGTATGATCAGTGATTATTTTGCTGCAGAGGGGGCAAGGAGATTCACAGGCCAACACATCAAAGCGAGCAGCTCTTTCATGAATCACAGCCCATGATTCATTCCTGCTTTCCTTTACCATCTTTGCTCCATTTTTGGTCCCTCACCTCACATCCAGTCTCCTTCACTCCTCTCTCCCCCTCTGTTCTTCGAAGAAGCTTAATGGCAGCATAAACACTATACATCAAATTCCCCCACTGCTACCCATCTCCTCATATTTTCTCCTTCTCCCTTCTGGCTTAACACAGTGCTTTTTAGTGCCTTTAGGGCTGTAGGCACTACAAAAAAGAAACTAATATGGCACAACATATAGCCTTTCCTTTGTACCCTGCTGGTGGGTCAAAAGAGATCTGGAACACAATCAATCAAGCAATTCGAATTTGTATGGCATGGCTTATCACCCAGGTGGGTATTCACGAGCTAGAGATTGGCCGGTCTTTCAACACATTGTGAATTCTTTCCTATTTGGCATTCTTCCCCTGTTTTAGGTTTCGCCTAGGCAGCGCATGCGCTGTCTTGGCGAGAGATGCTGTATACACTAAAGTGGGGGAAGCTCCGCCACCTTTTCGACCATAAATTTGATTGGTTACAATGACAAATCCTGCATTTCCATTGGTTGTTGCCGTCTTAGTCCCGCCTCCTGCCTGCCATGGCATCATTTTTCCTGTTCCGAGGCTATCAGCCCCTTTACTTGGAAAACAGTTTTGTTTCCCTGTCCCTCCCCGTTCTGTCCCGCAGTCGGTAACTTTTTTTACCACAACCACCCCCACCCCTTCCCGTTCGTGCTTTCTTTCATGCCGGCACTTGCATTAAAAATGCAACAGGTCTTCGGTAAATCCGAGTCCTATTGCATTTTCAATGCTTCTTGGTCGTGTGATTGGTGGATGAGGTCGCACTCTTTGTCTCGCATGCATACGATGACTTACATCGTACGCATGTGCAACAAAACAGTGCTGTTTTCCCAATTCGCCACCTGTTTGTGGTTAGTGTTGATTTGGCAAGCAGCTTATATACTGTGCAGCTGCCTCTGTTCGTATCTTAACATGGACAGACCACATTGTCTAAATCCCATAATGACTAAAAGCATCTCTCAATTTTGTGCGGTATACACCTTCGCCTCTATTGGACACTGCTGAAGTAGATTCTCTGTATCTGCAGTAATTGGGACTGATGACTTTTTATTTATCGTCAAGTTTATTCTTAAGTCTCGAGCTGCTATCCTGCCACGGCACAAAACATCGGAGATATCCTTCCGGTTGTTTGTTTTTCTTAAACAATGGAGGCGAACTACAATACCCAGACCTCCACAGCTTGGTAATACCATGCAGCACCAGGCATTCCCCGGTGGAACAGACAGTCTGTCTTCACTTGCGGCACCCCGCCCTTGTTACGGACTAGAGGACGAGGCTTAGCCGCGTCTAGGAAGAGATACGGCAGAACGCGTTGCACAGGAGTTACCTTTCCAAGGCACAAGTGAAGCCCGGAGGCACCCAGCCACACAGGTACTCTTCTTCACTGCAATGACTTTTTTCCTAGCGAGCGGTCAGTTTCCTTGGCACTCTAAGTAACGGTGTGAGGTAACCGCTAGCTCTTAGCACTTTCAGTGCCCATTAATCTATATGTCTCCCGACACGGGAGAGCTTTTTCGTATTTTCATTTCATGACTTGTTAGTTTTCAGCTTGCACTGAGAGACTGCATACCTCTGCAGTGCCTCACCACATCTCCCCCAGCCCCTTCTGCTCTCCTCTGGACCACCCGTCCTCTGTCAGTGACTTGTCATATATATACCACAACGGAAAGATAAGCAACATAAACGGCAACCACCCAAACTACTCCACCCTGTCTTGTGCCGTATAGCATGCCAATTAAATGTGGTACACATATATAAAGTACAGCATTCAGGAGGAAAACAACCATTTCCAGTTCAGAGTTTAGGAGCGTAATATTATGTTGCCGTCGCTTCAGTGTGTTTTTTTTTTCCCCCACCCACCCACAGATCATGTCATATATTTATTACCTATGTCTGTGGCAAAGGCACAGCAAGTATACCTAACAAGTGATGAAAGTCAGTTCTCATTCATCAAATTATACCGTCTGCCAACCTGGGAGTCAGAATTGGCCCATCATGATTAACATCAAAGGAAATGACTTCTGTTTTTCTTAGGTCCAAGCACATCAGTGTCTGAAAGCAAAGAGTTGACAGGGGCAGGCATCAGTAACTGACCACAGGGGCAGATGAATAAAGAGACTTTGGAAAAAGCATCAAGGTGGCCTACCTCTCTCCACTGCACTCTAATGGCAATTTGCACTCAGGGCACTATTTTCTCAAATACCTTTCTCCTGCCTGCTGTTGCAGGCAGGGCATGCTCTCTCCTAATGCTTTTTTTTAAACATCTTGATAGCACGGGTGCTGAATGCATTTGCAATACAATAGGTCTCGCATTTACGAGAGTTTAAGCTATTGGCTGTTGCAGAGATTCTGCTTATGCACAGAACTATGCACAGGAAACCAGGAACTCAGTGAATTGTGGTGTACCAAAAACTCACCTCAGAACCCAGAACCCCTTATCCGACCAGCATCAGTGTCCCATTCGTTATCCGAGTTTTATCTCGGAGGTCCCAATTTATAGACAACCCAGAACAAGCGACTTAGTGTATTCTCAGGAATGGTGGGAATCAGAAATACCTGTTCGTAATTATTCTCATATCAGTCCACAACAAGAGTACACAGAGACACTGTAAAGTTTAAAGAGTTTATTTTATAAACCTCGTGTCCTAAGATGCAGTACTTTGGCTAACATAAGCAGACAAATGGTTAAGATCAAAACCATCAGCATAGTTACAATATCATAGAAAATGAAAGGAGAAATCATAATAAAATGACAGTGGATGACAGCCACCTTCCTTTCACTAGTAAACTAATAGTATTATTATTAGACTAATAGAAGGTCTCTAGGCTTGAATGGGGAACCCCATACCGTAAAGATCAGCTCAGTGAGATCACATCACAGCATCAGGTATACTCTGCTCCGGGGAAAGCTCTTCTTCCGAATGTGTTTAAAGCATGCAGCCTGCAATATTAAAAGCACTCGACTTTCAGGTATTTGCAGCTGCGTGCGTGTTATGGCTAAATAGTGGGCCGATCAACCTGAACCCAACAACATGCACTGTCTAGTGACCCAGACTGTTTCTTTACACAGTGTTCAGACTAAGGTCGCTACTAACTGTTAGGGATGTGAACAACAGACAGTTCTCATGTAAAGCAGAGGCGAGCAAGCATTTCTTAAATAATAACATGTAACTACAGTGTCGTGTGCAAAAGCAGCAAAAGTGGCAAGATGGCTTTCTAACATCTAACGTGGTTGTGCTAACTTAGCAATGTACATATATAAATAGCAGTCCTCACTACATGGCATTCTAAATGACAATGCCTTTTATTTATCTTTTTTTAAAACTGCTCATAAATAAAAGGCATTGTCATTTACAATGCCAATAGCTCAAACGCTTGTAAATGCAAAACCGATTGCATTGCACGTGCTTGCCTACCTTCTTAAAGCTAAATATCTTTACCCCAGGGGTATGAATCCTTACGGAAATTTGAAAAAGTTATGTGAAATTACCCTACGTTGTGAAAGGTGGTTTTGCAGTATCTCAAGTCAGATTTTTATGGGTTGGCCTAACTTGTGTGAAAATGCCACAAGAGATCTAAAGAGAGGAACTTAAAGAAGAAAATGTCTCTATGCAAGAATTATTCTCCTTTAACCAATATCATCCTAGGGCATAATGATGCAAGATTGCATAATGCTAATTTTGCTTATTTTACAGACATAATACTCCTGAATTTCGAGAATTACGTTGATATAATTAACTTGTCGTCCACCCTAGTTTTCCCTCTTGCAACACTATCCGCTCCTTAAGATGTGTCTCAAGGGCTAGCACTATTCTGAATGGTCTGGTCGTATCCAGGACCTATCCTGGACTGGCTAAGCAGAACAGAGAGTGATAAAGGCAAAAATTGGAGGTGCAAGGTGACACAGTGGCCACAGTCACAGCCACTGTTGGCCACCAAATGATGCCTCTGCCGTCAGCTAGATAATACTTTGGGCCTGATTATGAGGTTGGTGCAGATGCATCGGCTCTCCGCCGGCACAGCTGCGCCAAACCCGCGCGAAGACCGCCTGCCGTATGATGAGTTGAACTCATGTACAGTCCTTCGCCTTTCCCATGGCAGTGCCTGGAAAACAGGTACTGCAATGGCAAAAATGGTCCAGCACGGCGTGGACAGTGACATCCATGCCGTGCTGGAGCTTTGTGGGATACAGACAGAGAGGCACATGTTGTGTCCCCGTGAATTTAGCCACATGTAGGAGGGGACATGGTGGCCATGTAGGATCCCATTTGTGCCTGCATCACCAGCCTTTTCATGGCAGTTTTACTGCCATGAAATGGCTGGCAGTGCAGGAACTCGTAATATGCTCAGCGGGATAGCATCAGTCCCGCTGAGCATGTTACATAGTAGCGCATCTTCACCACTGCCAGGGAACAATTGTTCCCTGGCGCAGCCAGTTGTCCTCAGCGGCAACGGCTTGCGGCGGGCAGACCACTGCCATCGTAAGTCTGGCACTCGCAAGACCTCCAGACTCGTAATCAGGCCCTTAGCATTAAAATTTCCAGCTTTTGTGAATGTCAGAGTTTCAGGATTATAAAAGTCGCTATAGCAATAATGGGGGGGGGCATTGTTATGACCTTAAGTGACCTTCAAATGGAACACTACACATGATGTGATCCAGCTTTTCGGTCGCGCGCTACCCATTTTACACCAATATACAGAATGCAACAAACATTTTTCACATCTGCCTGCAATGAACACTCTTAATAGATGCAAAAACACTTCCCGCCACTTATTAATGAGAGAGTGTGACTGGATAAATGAGAGCACAATTACAAGTCAGATGGGTAATGTAGCAAATTGAGTTGTGCCCTAGGCCTAGGCCTGGGATAATGCACTTAATTGAATCTGATCCTGATTTTGAGGACAATATTGTTCATTCACAGGGGGCAAAGACAGTGTCATTGAGTTTCCAATAGATGCTCTCATTTTCAAGGGTGGCTTATAGTTTCCCTAGAGTTGAGGACTTCAAACTGTGGGGTGACCCTCCAGGGGGTCTGTGGCTGAATTGCCAGGGGGGCGCAAATGCGTCTTAAAAAATTCGTAAATGAAGATGGCCCAAAAGTTGACGCATTTCCAGGCTGTCATCATTTACATGCAGCAGTTGAAGAGCTGAAAAGAAAGGTGATCTGTGATCCTGGGTGCCATGGAGTCGGGAGTCAGTGAGTGGGGTGGCGCGGTCAAAGATGCGTCAAAAAAGAGTAAAATATTCTGCAGCTATTTTCTATTTACCAGTGTAAAAGGTAACAGCATATGAAATAACTTGCACGTGTTAATGAAAAATAAAAGCAAGTTAAACTAATCTGTAGAAAATGTACTCCTGTTGGTTGTGAAACCTCTGCTGGCCAATGTGTTTGTAAAAAAAGTAAGTGCCATGGCTCTCGCCAGGAGGCAGCTTGCACAAGCCCATTTCTCCTGTTGGCACTGCATAAAACAGAACCAACTCCTATTCATGAAAGTGGGGAGGGGATGTGGCGCAATGGCCAGAGCTGCTGACTTCGTAGCTGGGGAACCAAGGGGCCTATTTACAAAAAAAGTCGGAGCGCGTAGCTGTGCCAAAATCAGCAGCACCGCGCTCCGACATTTTACAAAACGCAGGGATGCACTGTATTCTGAAGAATACAACACACCCCTGTGTTTCCCATATCGCTGGCACAAAAACAGTTGCCTAGTGCCAGTGCAGGCACCCTGCTGCCATGTTGAAAGGGTGCCTGCACTGCATGGGGCAATTGTTTATGTGCAGGAAGGTACACCTTCCTGCATATAAACAATCATTCATGGCGATTTGCTCTTTCTATGTGTGCTGTAGAATGCAGCACACATGGAAAGAAAGAAAAAAACGAGGAGAAATTAATGATTTCTTCTTGCATCGCCATTCTAATGCTTGGTAATCCATGGCGTTAGAATGGCGCTGTTTTTGGTGCTGCCTCAGCCTTGTAAATCTGGGCAGGGCCAAAAAGTGATGGGTGTTGCGGTGCAATACACCCCTTTGCCGCAGAGGACTTTTGCAAAAAGAGGCATATTTACAAAGCTGTGCAGGTACTGGGGTGCATGTGCACGGGGGCACACCATGTGCCCCTCTGAATGCATCCCTTGGCCCTGAGACAACAGAGGGCCCTGTAGGACCCCCTTTGTTTCTTCTCAGACATGGTTTTCATAGAGCAGGAACCACCATGAAATTCATGGCAGAGAGGAAAGTCGCAATATGTTTGGCAGGACCGCAGTGGTCCATCTAAGCATATTGTGGCCTTAAGGCCGTTGCACCACCGCCAGGGATCTCTAATCCCTGGCAGTTACCATGGTCCCAGGTCGGTCCGACCACCCGAGTCATAATAGGGCCATCAGAAGCCCGCCACTGCTGCGCACCCGCGAGTCTGGCGGTCCGTGGACCGCCAGACTCGCAATCAGCCTCTCAGTGAAGACAATAATACCTGTTTATAATCCCATTGGTGCAGTGAGTCTACAATAATTATTACAAATGAAAATATGAGTGAACATGAACAGAACAAAACAATGTAATACAGATTTTACATGATAAGCTAACCGCTTTTCATTAGTTTTGACTAAGGATTTTCATAATTAATCCACTGTCTGTTGGCTTTAACAACCTCTTTTAAGAATAAACCACTCCATAGCAACATACTTTGACAGAGGGTGTTTCACACATAATAAATCACTGCCTATTAGCTATCAAATGGTTCTTCACAATCATTCTCCCACTGCCTGTAGGCTTTGACACCAGGGTTAATTTGGCACACCAGGCAGATAAAGAATTAGTGTTTCTTTCCTGAAATGTTTCTCAAAAGCAGGCACGCAATGCACCAGGGGGCGCGTTTGCACAGTGGTGCCGGGAGGGGGTGGGGCCTGATATAACATGTGTGCAAACGCGCTCCCTGGTGCGTTGTAAATTGGGGGATTAAGTCCTCTTCAATCCTGAGGGTGACTGGGGGCCAACTAGCCCACCAGGTACCTCCAGTAAGCACCACAGAGCTGCGTTGCAGAGAGGTGTAAAAAGGGGCATGGCCTCGGAACACCTCTCTGCAACGCAGCTCTGTGGCGATTACTGGAGGTACTTGCTGGGGCAGGGAGTGTGCGTGGCCTCCGGCGAGATGCCGACTTTTAAAAAAAAATCATTTTTACAAGGGGGGTTGTGTGGCCCCCCCTTTTAAAAACTTTTTGGGGGCCCTGAGGACCCCATCCCCCGGGGCCTGACCCCTTTTTCTAAAAATATATATTTTTTTCAAATCGGAAGGGGCCGCGTGGCCACCCTCCCGAGGCCAATTTCAGCCCCGGGGACCCCATCCCCTGGGGCAGGGATACTCATAGTACGGCCTGCGGGCCGCCAGCGGCCCGGCAAGCCTTCCTTGGCGGCCCGCGGACCTTGCAGACATCGTGCCGGTTGCAGCAGCGTGGAGCTATGGGGGCCGGGCCGGGTGATTCTTTTAAAAGCCATTCACTTGTTAATAAGGCTTTGTTGTATTTCACCTCTTCTTAGCGCCCCTGCATCTCCCCTCTGAATGAGTGGAGATGCAGGGGCGCTAAGAAGAGGTGAAGTACAACAAAGCCTCATTAACAAGTGAATGGTCTTTAAAAGACCCGTGAAGTACTTGGGTGCGGCGGCTGTGTGCTCTCTGTCCACTCTGTGCCCCGCCCCGCCTCCCCTCTCATCGCGCCTGGCTCTGCCTGGGAATGAATGTCATCTGAAGTGAAGTAAAGACTACAACACCCAGAAGGCATCAGCTTGTCAAATGAAGACTCGAGATCCAACCCGCAAGCGCACAGGTCTCAGAGTCAAGTGAAAGAGCCCCCCTAGTGCCCCTTTACATACTGTTACATGTCTGTGTGACAGGGCCTGATAACATCAAACATGTGAATATTCACACACGGCAGAAACAGGAAGGACTGAGCTGTCGGTGCTCTTGCACTGACAGCGGTGCATGCTCAACGACTTGTCGGGGTGGGCAAGAGTCGCCCTGTAGTACCTCTTCTCTCACTCGTAAGTACTTGTGTGATTCGCCCCATGTCTGTTCTGAAACGGGGTGCCGGGGAGGGAGTGTGGGGGGCAGAGGGCCCTAGTTGTTTGTTGGTTGAGGGTTTCTCAGCTCTCGCATAGAGCGTTCAAGGGCAGGTACCTCCAACTCTGTGAGCAGAGCCCTTAGCTCACCCTCTGCCTTGCGGATGGCTGTTGCGAGGTCACTTGGGGCCCACCTGCTGAGCTCCTTGTCGCTGTGTATGAGGCTGAGCAGATCAAACACCACGAAGAAAGCACTGAACACTACGGTTGTGCTCCCGGCTATTCAGGCTAGAAGGCGGCCACTGTTCAATACCTGGACGGTTTTAACTAATTTGGAGAGATGGAGGCCGGCCTGGCTGACTCCGAAGCACATCCTGGTTTACAGTCTCGGACAAATCTCTGATTTCCTCCGCCAGCTGGTTGGCAGCCGCCATGTGTTCTTTGATTCTCTCCAGCCCCCTTTCACACTCCTTCAAGAGCCCCTCCACTTCGTCTTTCTCTATTTTGCTGTTGATCGTATCCACCACACTTGCCCCTGAAGAGGTGACTCCCCCTGCGGAGGAGAGGCCGAGTCCTACAGCAGCTGCCCCGAGGGATGCCTCCCCTGTGAAAGGTGCAAGGACCAGCCCCCCAAATGCCAGCAGTCCCCCAGAAACACCCGCAAAGCTCCCGATGGAGACAGAGGGAGAGAGAGAGATAGAGAGAGGGAAGGAAGGAGACGAAGAGAGAGAGAGGGAAGGAGATGGAGAGAGAGGGAGAGTGATAGAGAGAAGGAGAGAGCGAGAGAGAGGGAGGGAGACAGAGGGAGGGAGACAGAGAGAGGGAGGGAGACAGAGTGATAGATAGATAGATAGTGTTGGAAAACCACTCCCACACTAGAAAGGGTGGTGGTGGTCTTCCGGAACACACTGTGGTAGCTTGGCTCGAGTGGTCAGGAAACAGGCGCAGTGCTAAGCATACAATATACCCATACAAGAACCATGCGTGCATCCGTTCCAAAAACGACTCTACACCGTAAAAATTATGAAAATATTCTTTCTTTATCTTTTTCTCTTAGTTGCTGATTGGAAAAATAAATAAGACAATCACAATATACAAATTTAAATAGTGCAGGTCAAATAAATACTGGCTGTTTGATGAAATAAATAGGGGTGATCATAAATAACAGGGCATAAATACAAGTGCAATATATACAGACAATTAAATACTTTGAGGCAATAAATACTGTACCAATAAATATTGTACACCATCAAGTCCTGTGGACCTATAAATATAGTGCAGCAATAAATAGGTAAAAATTCAATAAATACAGTACCCCCAATAAATAATTAAAAGTATACAGCAACACTCATGTAATCAGATGACACTTCAATTCTTAAGGGCTGATTTGGCCCAGGCACAGCTTGTAGGGTTGTGGAAGGCTTGAGGGGGGGCTACTCCCTGGCTGGGACAAGGCTGAGGCCTAAGCTGAGGTAGATCAAAGGGGGGAATACCAGTGCCCTGGCTTTCTCTCTCCACACAACCTCTCTAGGTTAGTCCCAGTTCACCCCTTGCACAGTCAGGTTGGTTTCAGCACCTCCCTAGCCCCTTAGAGCAGTCTCTCAGGTCTCCACAGGGCCTTAGGCGCCCTCTACTCCACTTACTGCCCTTTTTCTGATGTTCCGACGCCGCTGGAGTCGTGTCGACGCCGTGAGGCGGTTCCGGTTCGGTCTCGGCGGCCTCGGCACAATGTCAGTTCTTTGACGACGCCGGCAGGCGGTTCCGGTCCGATGTCGGTGGCCTCGGTTCGATCTCGACCTCCGATTCGACGGCGTCGGGCAGTCTCTTCACGATGTCGACTTCGGGCGGCTCCGGTCCGATGGCGCTCTCGGCTCCGATGACGTCGGCCGGCCTGGCCTCGATGTCGACTTCCGGCGACTCCGGGGTGCGATCCTCACCCCCGACCTCCGGTGCTCCTCCTCACAGGCTCCGGGCGACTCCGGAGTGCGATCCTCACTCCCGACCTCCGGTGCTCCTCTACCTCGGTCTCCGACGACTCCGGAGGGCGGACTTCACTCCTCCGATGACGCCGCTCGCTCGACCTCGGTTCACTTCCTCCTCGACCTCTGGTATTCCTCTCGACCCCCGTCGGCGCCCTCTCACGACCTCAGGCGGCTCCGGGTACGACGTCTGCTACTTCAGTCAGCGCCGCTTCTCCACCTCGGGCTCCAGGTCTTAGGCTACTCGACGCCGGACTCCAGGGAAACCAGTTCTCAGGTCAGGATCTTGCTGCTTTCTGCTTCTAAGGCCTGTTCCTGCTGTTCAGGTCCTTAGGATGAGTTTTTCTGTCTTCTTCCCACACAGGGCTATAGGCTGGGATCCATCAGTAGGGACAAGTATCAAGGGTGGGTTTATGGACCCCACTCCAGGCACAAGTTTCCACCCCTGCTGCTTCACTCCTTCCTCCTTTACTGTTGTGCTCCTCTCTCTTCACCAGTCAGGTGCCAACTGCCAGCTTCAACTGCCAACTGCCTCTCTTATCCTCCCAACATTCTAAACGGTCTCCAACTGTCACAGAGTTCTGGAATCTCCTGGAATGTTCTGGAAGGTGCTGGTAGGTTCCAGTGGATGCTGGTGATGTCACAGGTGGCCACCATTTTGTGCTCCAGGCCCTCAGACAGAAGTTTCAGGGGTAGCTAAAATGGCTCCCTGAATCTGCAGCAACACTAAAAAGTCTGGTGGTTCCCAAAAAGGAAAAATTCAAACAGGGGTTTGAGGCAAAAGTGGGACAAAATAAATAATGATGAGGAGGGACCACCCAAAGGGCTGACAGGTCTAACACGCGTCCCCCCCAGCTGAAAGTGGGGAGAGCTACCCAACCCCTTGGGAGTTCTCATCACTAAGGCGGAAATACCTTGAGAGACCGTCTGCATTGGCGTGGTCCACTCCAGGCCGATGTTCCACCTGAAAGTCCATCCCCTGTAGGGAAATAGACCACCTCAACAACTTGGGATTCTCCCCCTTCATTTGCATCAGCCAACGAAGGGGTCTGTGGTCGGTCTGAACTAGGAAGTGCGAGCCAAACAGGTATGGCCGCAACTTCTTCAGAGCCCATACCACTGCAAAGGCTTCACGCTCTATTGCACTCCACTTCTGTTCCCTGGGAAGTAGTCTCCGGGATAGGAAGACCACGGGTTGATCCAGACCCTCTTCGTTGAGTTGCGATAACACTGCCCCAATGCCATGTTCTGATGCATCTGTCTGGACAATGAACTTCTTGGAAAAGTCTGGGGCCCTTAAGACCGGGGCCTCGCACATGGCTTTCTTCAATCTCTCAAAGGCTTGCTGACAAGCCTCCGTCCAGACTACCCGTCGAGGTTGTTTCTTGGACGTGAGCTCCGTGAGGGGGGCTACGATGGTACCGTACCCCTTCACGAAGCGGCGGTAATATCCCGTGAGGCCCAAAAATGCTCGGACCTCAGTCTGTGTCTTGGGGGGTTCCCAGGCCATGATGGCCTCGATCTTCGCCTGGAGGGGTTGCACCGCTCCCCTACCCACCAAGTGTCCAAGGTACACTACCGACCCCTGCCCGATCTGGCACTTGCTGGCCTTGATCGTCAATCCAGCTTGTCTCAGGGCCTGGAGAACAGCTTGCAGGTGACGCAAGTGATCCTCCCAGCTGTTACTGAAGACGGCTATGTCATCCAGATAAGCAGCAGAGAAACTCTCCATTCCGGTGAGGATCTGGTTTACCAGGCGCTGAAACGTGGCAGGTGCGTTCTTGAGCCCAAAGGGCATCACACAGAACTGGTAGTGGCCATTGGGCGTGGAGAAGGCTGACCTTTCCCTTGCTCCATCAGTCAAAGAGATCTGCCAGTACCCCGAAGTAAGGTCAAAGGTACTTAGATATTGGGCAGCTCCCAGCCGGTCAATTAATTCATCCGCCCTAGGGATCGGATGAGCATCAGTTTTTGTCACTGAATTCAGTCCCCGGTAGTCCACACAGAACCTCAGTTCTGGTTGGGCACCCGGTGGTGCAGCTTTTGGTACTAACACCACCGGACTGGACCAGGGGCTGCTAGAAGGTTCAATCACTCCTAGCTCCAGCATCTTAGTGACCTCACTATGAATGCTGGCCTTCACCTTGTCTGACATCCGGTAGATCTTGGACTTCACAGGTGGGCTGTCTCCTGTGTCCACGTCATGGACGCACAGGTGAGTCCTACCCGGGACAAGGGAGAACAACGAAGAGTACTGCCCCAGGACCTGGCGACAGTCCTCCTGCTGTTCAGGAGTTAGAGATGGGGAGAGAATCACTCCCTCCACCGACCCATCCTTTTCCTGAGACGCAAACAGATCAGGGAGAGGCTCGCTTTCCACGTCCTCTCCTCCGTCAGTCACCATCATCAAGATGACTTCGGGCCTCTCGTGGTGGGGTTTGAGGCGGTTGGCATGCAGCACCCGCAGGGGCTGACGAGGGGTCTTCAGGTCCACCAAGTAGGTAGCCTTACCCTTCTTCTCCAACACCTCAAAGGGTCCTGACCAGCGATCCTGGAGGGCACTAAGCTCTCCTGGTTCGATCACCCACACCTTCTGGCCAGGCTCCAACTCCACCGGGTGAGCGTTGTGGTCATACCACGCCTTCATTACTGCTTGGCTGGCTTCCAAGTTGTCAGAAGCTTGCTTCCACAACTTAGCCATTTGGCTCCGGAAGGCCAGCATGTAGCTCACCACATCCTGGGGAAGCTTTCTGGGAGTTCTTTCCCATCCGTCTCTCACCAGGTTAAGAGGTCCACGTACAGGGTGCCCATACAGAAGCTCGAAGGGGCTGAAGCCCACTCCCTTCTGTGGCACTTCCCTGTAGGAAAAAAGTAAACAGGGTAGGAGGACGTCCCATTTCCTCCGCAGGCTTTCAGGCAGACTTCTGATCATGCCTTTTAAGGTTTTGTTAAACCTTTCCACTAGACCATTGGTCTGGGGGTGGTAAGGAGTTGTGAACCGGTAGGTCACTCCACACTCCTTCCACATTGCCCGCATATATGCTGACATGAAGTTGGTCCCCCTGTCGGACACAACTTCCTTGGGAAAACCCACTCGGGTAAAGATTCCCATCAGGGCCCTAGCCACAACAGGTGCTGTTATGGTCCTCAGAGGTATTGCCTCTGGGTACCGTGTGGCATGATCCACCAGAACCAGGATAAACCTGTGACCAGCTGTAGTTGGTGGATCTAATGGACCCACAATGTCGATGCCCACCCTTTCAAAGGGGGTGCTAACGACAGGGAGTGGTTCCAGGGGAGCTTTCAGCTTCACCCCTGTTTTCCCACTGGCTTGGCAAGACACACATGTCCGGCAGTAGGTATCGGACGACACTTTCATCTGAGGCCAATAAAAGTGTGGGACAAGACGGGCGAAGGTCTTGTCTTGCCCCAGGTGTCCTGCCAATGGTATCTCGTGAGCCAACTCTAAAAGGAAGGCTCGATAACGTTGAGGAACTACCAAGGCTCGTGACGATCCATGTAGGGGTGCCTTGGGTTCACTGTAGAGGAGGCCATCCTCCCAGTAAACACTGTAGTTCCCTTCAACGTTCCCTGCTGCCTGGGCTTCGGCCTGTCGCCTCAGCCCCTCAAGGGTAGGGCACTCCCTCTGGCCCTGGCAGAATTCCTCCCTGGACGGGCCTCCCTCCACGTGCCACTCGGCCGGGATGGGTAAGTCCTCCAGGTTGGTAACGTCCCCCTCCGCAGACTCCTGGCCCACCACCTCCGGTGGCCTATCCGTCCTACGGGGTGGAGACGCCGAGGCAGGCTCCTCCTGTCCTCGGTTCTTCCCTTGACTGGCAGCTGGCTGGGCCTTTGTTCCAGGCTCCAGCCGGAATGAACTCCCTCTTCGGGTAGTCTCGGACCTTGTGCTAACACAGGCCCAGTCAGGTGTACCCAGCATCTCGGTGTGAGTCCGGTATTCCACCTCCTTCCAAGCGTTGTGCTCCATGTCATTGCCCAGCAGACAATCGACTGGCACGGCAGGGCTTACGGCAACTCGAAGTGAACCTGCAACCCCCCCCCATTCAAAGGGAACCTCGGCCACGGGATAGTGACCTGTTCTGCCGTCAGCCATCGCGGCTGGGTGGAGTACATCGGGAATTACCTGCTCTGGAGACACCAGCTGGCTACGCACCATAGTCATACTGGCTCCTGTGTCTCTCAGAGCCTCCCCTCTTTGGCCGTTGATGGTGATCCACTGCCCATACTTTGCGGTATTTGCGGGCACCTGGATCTTGGGAACCATCTCCCGTTCTCCCAGGGACACTAAAGTGACACCCGCCCACTCCCTTCCCTTAGTTAAGGGCATCTCCTCCCCGAGCACTACACTAGCTACTCCGGGGGGCTTTCCTCCAGTGGGAGGGGGTGATCGTTTCTGACACTTCGGATCTCCTTTATAGTGTCCAACGCCACCGCACTCGTAGCAATGGACAACCCTTGGCTGCTGACTCTGGCCAGGATTAGGGTTTCTGGGTGGGTTAGCCTTAGAGGTGAATCCTGTTCCCTTCCCTTGGAAGTTATTTTGGGGGCCTTTGGAGAACTCCTTTTTCTTTTCCCCTCCCTCTTTCTTCTGGGGGGCGCCCTGTCCGGCCTTTTGAGTATCCCCTCCAGTCCCCCTTGTGGACACCCGGGTACTAGCCCAAATGTCCGCCTCCTCAGCAAGCTTCCGGGGACTGGTCAGCTTGCTATCCACCAGGTGTTGCCGCAGTTCAGGGAAACATTTCTCGAGTAGGTGTTCCTTCAGTACTAGGTCAAACAGCTCCTCGTAGTTCCTTACTTCACTGCCCTGAATCCACCCTTCCAGTGCCTTCTTTGCATAGTCCAGGAAGTCCACCCAATTCTGTGTGCCCAGTTTGTGACTACCCCTGAACTTCTGTTTCTCCGTCTCATGAGCCATCCTCTGTTCCTCCTTCTCCTTCTCCAGCTTTGCTAAATCCCATGTGAGCTGTCTTTTCTCTCTCCGATCTGCTAACTCCACGCTGGATAAGCCCCCGCTAGAGACAGTGCTGCCCTTCCTAGAAAGTGTCCTGGGCCCTGCTGACAGGTTCCCCACCTCAGGTTGGTACATCTCAGCCCCCTCGGGGTCAGGCTCTCCATCCCTGTCTTCCTCCTCAGCCTTGCTTTCTCGGCGTGCCTCCCCCCAAGCCCTTAAGCTGGTTTGGAGTGCACCCTTCTTTGCTCCTGGGGGACAGTACACCCCCTCCCGCTGGCAAAACTCCCTGAGTTGGGCCACAGTGTACGTTTCTAGATTCTCTAGTACAAACTCCATCTTGCCCACTCAGGTTAGAGGACAGGTTTTGTGCAGTAACAATGTAGGGTGGTACCTTTAGTAATACCTCCTCCCACCACCAGAGTAAATTTGGAAAAAACAAAAACCCACAATTAGGAAGGCCGCTGTGAGAAAACTCCCGGTGTAGGCCTATGGACTACCCACAGTTATTGTTGAGTATATGTAGGCACAGCTCTATCCCACCGCTGAACACCAATTTATGTTGGAAAACCACTCCCACACTAGAAAGGGTGGTGGTGGTCTTCCGGAACACACTGTGGTAGCTTGGCTCGAGTGGTCAGGAAACAGGCGCAGTGCTAAGCATACAATATACCCATACAAGAACCATGCGTGCATCCGTTCCAAAAACGACTCTACACCGTAAAAATTATGAAAATATTCTTTCTTTATCTTTTTCTCTTAGTTGCTGATTGGAAAAATAAATAAGACAATCACAATATACAAATTTAAATAGTGCAGGTCAAATAAATACTGGCTGTTTGATGAAATAAATAGGGGTGATCATAAATAACAGGGCATAAATACAAGTGCAATATATACAGACAATTAAATACTTTGAGGCAATAAATACTGTACCAATAAATATTGTACACCATCAAGTCCTGTGGACCTATAAATATAGTGCAGCAATAAATAGGTAAAAATTCAATAAATACAGTACCCCCAATAAATAATTAAAAGTATACAGCAACACTCATGTAATCAGATGACACTTCAATTCTTAAGGGCTGATTTGGCCCAGGCACAGCTTGTAGGGTTGTGGAAGGCTTGAGGGGGGCTACTCCCTGGCTGGGACAAGGCTGAGGCCTAAGCTGAGGTAGATCAAAGGGGGGAATACCAGTGCCCTGGCTTTCTCTCTCCACACAACCTCTCTAGGTTAGTCCCAGTTCACCCCTTGCACAGTCAGGTTGGTTTCAGCACCTCCCTAGCCCCTTAGAGCAGTCTCTCAGGTCTCCACAGGGCCTTAGGCGCCCTCTACTCCACTTACTGCCCTTTTTCTGATGTTCCGACGCCGCTGGAGTCGTGTCGACGCCGTGAGGCGGTTCCGGTTCGGTCTCGGCGGCCTCGGCACAATGTCAGTTCTTTGACGACGCCGGCAGGCGGTTCCGGTCCGATGTCGGTGGCCTCGGTTCGATCTCGACCTCCGATTCGACGGCGTCGGGCAGTCTCTTCACGATGTCGACTTCGGGCGGCTCCGGTCCGATGGCGCTCTCGGCTCCGATGACGTCGGCCGGCCTGGCCTCGATGTCGACTTCCGGCGACTCCGGGGTGCGATCCTCACCCCCGACCTCCGGTGCTCCTCCTCACAGGCTCCGGGCGACTCCGGAGTGCGATCCTCACTCCCGACCTCCGGTGCTCCTCTACCTCGGTCTCCGACGACTCCGGAGGGCGGACTTCACTCCTCCGATGACGCCGCTCGCTCGACCTCGGTTCACTTCCTCCTCGACCTCTGGTATTCCTCTCGACCCCCGTCGGCGCCCTCTCACGACCTCAGGCGGCTCCGGGTACGACGTCTGCTACTTCAGTCAGCGCCGCTTCTCCACCTCGGGCTCCAGGTCTTAGGCTACTCGACGCCGGACTCCAGGGAAACCAGTTCTCAGGTCAGGATCTTGCTGCTTTCTGCTTCTAAGGCCTGTTCCTGCTGTTCAGGTCCTTAGGATGAGTTTTTCTGTCTTCTTCCCACACAGGGCTATAGGCTGGGATCCATCAGTAGGGACAAGTATCAAGGGTGGGTTTATGGACCCCACTCCAGGCACAAGTTTCCACCCCTGCTGCTTCACTCCTTCCTCCTTTACTGTTGTGCTCCTCTCTCTTCACCAGTCAGGTGCCAACTGCCAGCTTCAACTGCCAACTGCCTCTCTTATCCTCCCAACATTCTAAACGGTCTCCAACTGTCACAGAGTTCTGGAATCTCCTGGAATGTTCTGTAAGGTGCTGGTAGGTTCCAGTGGATGCTGGTGATGTCACAGGTGGCCACCATTTTGTGCTCCAGGCCCTCAGACAGAAGTTTCAGGGGTAGCTAAAATGGCTCCCTGAATCTGCAGCAACACTAAAAAGTCTGGTGGTTCCCAAAAAGGAAAAATTCAAACAGGGGTTTGAGGCAAAAGTGGGACAAAATAAATAATGATGAGGAGGGACCACCCAAAGGGCTGACAGGTCTAACAGATAGATAGATAGATAGATAGATAGATAGATAGATAGATAGATAGATAGATAGATAGATAGATAGATAGATAGATAGATAGATAGATAGATAGATAGATAGATAATGTGTGAATGCCTGGTCTGGTGGCTCAGTGGACAAAGGCGTCCGCTGCAGGGGCCTGTGTTCAACCTCATGGTCATAGATTTTTTGGGGGGTCTAGCCCCGCCCCCTCCCCCACTGGCCCCGCCCCCACCGGTGCGGCCCTCAGCCAGAAACCACACTGTAAATTTGGCCCCCGAGAGAAAGTTTGTGAGTACCCCTGCCCTGGGGCATGGCCAGTCTTTTTTTTTTTATTTCAATAATTCTTTGAAGGGGGCCGCGTGGCCGCCATCCTCAGGCCAATTATGGCCCCAGGGATCCATCCCCCAGGGCCGTCCTTTCCATTTTTTTATTTATTTTATTGAGGGGGAGGGGGTCCGCGTGGCCCCCCTCCCGGGCCACTCCTGGCTCCGGGGACCCCATTCCCCTGGGTCAGCCCTTTGCGTTGGGGACCCTCGGGGAACCCCAATGCCTCCAGGGTACCGCCGGCTCCCCCGCCTTCTGCGGAAGCCGGTATTGTTTTTGAGCAAGGGGAGCTGCTAACATGCAGCTCCCCTTGTTTAAAAGCAATTCTGCTTTGCTTCATTGAAACGAGCCATTAAAAAAATGGGGTTGTCCCAAAAGGGCAGGGACCTGGGAATCGAATTAGTACAACAAACAATGGTCCTGACTCAATACTTCACAAATCAGCAGTGTGTCATCTCGTTAGTTCTTTGTTACATTTGGAGCTAAATTACATTTAGCATAGCTCAAGAAACTAAATTTAACACTTCACAATGAAGCGATACAACATCCACCATTTGATTGAGCGATATTTATTTATTTACAACAATTTTTGATTGTATAAAAATTCGGCGCATGGTTGCTCCAGAGGGAACATGCATAAGGTAAGGGTGCTGAGAAGTGAGTGTGTGAGGAGAGAATTTCCAAAGGGCAATAGAAGAATTGAGATAAGTAACAAAATAAACGGTTTACAATTCACCGTACAAGGTGTCCTGGTCACGTATCAATAAATATAGTCACAATTATCAGTACAGAATCCAATTCATATTTTAGCACGTTGGGTAAGGGACGTGTACCAGGCTCATTTGTGAGGGGGTGTCGACGTTTCGACCCGTCTTAGGGTACTCAGGTAATTTGATGCCTTGACCATGCGGGTCTTCTTCAGGACAGCAAGAAGGGTGGGGCAACCTGACGGAGTCCTCAACTTGACATAGGGGTCTAGAAAAGGAGGTGCAAATTAGATGATCAGGATGTTGCATAGCTAATTTGATTAACACCTGCCAGAGCGGGTGTATGCTTACCTAGCGTGAATCCAGGAGTGGTTCAACCATGGATCACTAGTGGCAATAATTCAAAGACCATGTGTGTGGTCCACAGACACTGGAACTGAAATTAAACAGAATTGAACAGTGTGAGGGCCAAGTCGGCGATCTATTCGCTCAGATGCGCGTGTGGGGGCATAAAATTGTATAAAATTCACAGTACCTGCAACGCGGACTCAATCCGTTCAGCAGTGTATCACAGGGAAACGGAATCAATTTAGGCATCTCATATCCAGGGCAAGGGCCGTTATAGGGGGGAGCAAGGTGAAAGATATAAGTATCAGTGGGCCAGCATGGACAGGTTGGCGATCTGCTCGCTCAGATGCGGGTAAGGGGGCATAATTTATATATATTAGAATTCACAGTACCTGCAACGCGGACTCAATCCGTTCAGCAGTATATCCCAGGGAAACGGAATTCAATTAAGGCATCTCATTTCCAGGCCGCTGGCCGTTCTAGGGGGGAAGCAAGGTGAGTGATATGAGTACCAAGTGGCCAGCGTCGTGAGCTAAAACATTAAAAGGTCTCCCAGCGTTCTTACCTGCATCTAATGCAGAGCGTGCTTCCCATGGCGTCTCAACCGGAGGAAGCGGGGGCGCATGCGCTCTAAGTATATGAAGCGCACCGGGTAACCGTGCACGTCGTGACGGTGCGTCGTTGAGAGAGTCAGAGTGGAAAGACTCACCGGGGCGTTACACCTGTAGTTCCAACGGGGCTTGTGATGTCTATCTATGGTCCTACGGAGCCGTGTATGGACCATAATCTATAGTACCGGGGGTTGGACACAATTGTGAATAGTAATTTAAAAAACAGGGGCAGAACTCATAGTTCAATAGATTAATCGGCACACAGCAATACCGGATACTGTCATGCAAAAATAGATCCGTTATAATGAATATACAGTTCATGAAGGAACATCATTTCTAAAAGTACAATGAATGAATAGACAGACAATAGAACAATAGTTCCAACGTGTATACAATACAAACATACGTACAATTAAACATAGCATAGGCAGTCAATGTAAGGGCCAAATTATACAGTGTTGACCAGTTGTAATAAAGGGCAATCTACCTGAAGCAATAGATTAGCAGACCAGGCCACATTTCACAGTATAAATCAGTTGTCATCATGAATAATATACCAGTGGTGAGAGATTATTACCAAAAAACATACTACCCAGTACTCATAATGGAAATCTGTCTATTAATCTCCTCCAACTCGTTCAATCCTCTATGGATAGTGTCCAAGGAATCTATCCATCTGCATTCCCTTCTGTTAAGTGTAATACTGAAGTCCCCTCCCCTGGGATTTGGCTTGATCTTTTCAAGGACCCACCATTTTAAACTGTCAGCTGCATGTCCAAACTTCGTAAAATGGTCAACCAAGGGTGCTCCCACTGTTTTGCAGCGTATACGGCTGCAATGCTGAAGGATGCGACACTTAACTTTTTGAGTCGTCTGTCCCACATACATGAAGTCACACGGGCAAACAATTGCGTATATGACCCCCGATGAGTTGCAATTACTGAAACCCTTCAGTGTGTGTACCTTTTCATGGTGTGTAAACGCATTGATTTCTTTGGTCAACGGGCAGGCTTTGCAGGATCCACATTTATGGTGTCCCGTAGCGGACGGAACACCCCATAAAGTGGTCTGACCGATATTGGGGGGCATAGGTAGTAAAGATTTGACCAAATGATCTCGTATATTTTTCCCTTTCTTGAATGCATGTAAGGGGATTGGTGTGTTACCCAATTCGTCAGACACTAGGTGCCAATGTTTATTGACTATCTTTTTGATCTCATTGCTCTTTGTACAAAATATCGTGACACATACTAAGCGGTCTTCCTTAAGGATCTCCTTAGACTTAGGGGTCAAAAGAAATTCCCTGTGGTTGTGCCATGCCCTTTTACGGGCTTTTTTAAGGAGCCTGATAGGGTAGCCACGTTCCACCAGCCGTGCTAGAAGTCCGGCAGACTCATCAAAAAAGTCTTCTTTTTTTTAGCAATTCCTACGTAACCTAAGGAACTGTCCAAAAGGTAAGTTGTCTCTGAGGTTACGAGGATGGTGGCTCGAGTAACGAAGTAGAGTGTTCCTTTCACTGCTTTTTCTGTAGAGATTCGTGTGGAGTTTGCCCTGCTCGGATATTATAAGGATATTATAAGCCGTGCTAGAGTCTGCCGGACTTCTAGCACGGCTGGTGGAACGTGGCTACCCTATCAGGCTCCTTAAAAAAGCCCGTAAAAGGGCATGGCACAACCACAGGGAATTTCTTTTGACCCCTAAGTCTAAGGAGATCCTTAAGGAAGACCGCTTAGTATGTGTCACGACATTTTGTACAAAGAGCAATGAGATCAAAAAGATAGTCAATAAACATTGGCACCTAGTGTCTGACGAATTGGGTAACACACCAATCCCCTTACATGCATTCAAGAAAGGGAAAAATATACGAGATCATTTGGTCAAATCTTTACTACCTATGCCCCCCAATATCGGTCAGACCACTTTATGGGGTGTTCCGTCCGCTACGGGACACCATAAATGTGGATCCTGCAAAGCCTGCCCGTTGACCAAAGAAATCAATGCGTTTACACACCATGAAAAGGTACACACACTGAAGGGTTTCAGTAATTGCAACTCATCGGGGGTCATATACGCAATTGTTTGCCCATGTGACTTCATGTATGTGGGACAGACGACTCAAAAAGTTAAGTGTCGCATCCTTCAGCATTGCAGCCGTATACGCTGCAAAACAGTGGGAGCACCCTTGGTTGACCATTTTACGAAGTTTGGACATGCAGCTGACAGTTTAAAATGGTGGGTCCTTGAAAAGATCAAGCCAAATCCCAGGGGAGGGGACTTCAGTATTACACTTAACAGAAGGGAATGCAGATGGATAGATTCCTTGGACACTATCCATAGAGGATTGAACGAGTTGGAGGAGATTAATAGACAGATTTCCATTATGAGTACTGGGTAGTATGTTTTTTGGTAATAATCTCTCACCACTGGTATATTATTCATGATGACAACTGATTTATACTGTGAAATGTGGCCTGGTCTGCTAATCTATTGCTTCAGGTAGATTGCCCTTTATTACAACTGGTCAACACTGTATAATTTGGCCCTTACATTGACTGCCTATGCTATGTTTAATTGTACGTATGTTTGTATTGTATACACGTTGGAACTATTGTTCTATTGTCTGTCTATTCATTCATTGTACTTTTAGAAATGATGTTCCTTCATGAACTTTATATTCATTATAACGGATCTATTTTTGCATGACAGTATCCGGTATTGCTGTGTGCCGATTAATCTATTGAACTATGAGTTCTGCCCCTGTTTTTTAAATCACTATTCACAATTGTGTCCAACCCCCGGTACTATAGATTATGGTCCATACACGGCTCCGTAGGACCATAGATAGACATCACAAGCCCCGTTGGAACTACAGGTGTAACGCCCCGGTGAGTCTTTCCACTCTGACTCTCTCAACGACGCACCGTCACGACATGCACGGTTACCCGGTGCGCTTCATATACTTAGAGCGCATGCGCCCCCGCTTCCTCCGGTTGAGACGCCACGGGAAGCACGCTCTGCATTAGATGCAGGTAAGAACGCTGGGAGACCTTTTAATGTTTTAGCTCACGACGCTGGCCACTTGGTACTCATATCACTCACCTTGCTTCCCCCCTAGAACGGCCAGCGGCCTGGAAATGAGATGCCTTAATTGAATTCCGTTTCCCTGGGATATACTGCTGAACGGATTGAGTCCGCGTTGCAGGTACTGTGAATTCTAATTTATATAAATTATGCCCCCTTACCCGCATCTGAGCGAGCAGATCGCCAACCTGTCCATGCTGGCCCACTGATACTTATATCTTTCACCTTGCTCCCCCCTAGAACGGCCCTTGTCCTGGATATGAGATGCCTAAATTGATTCCGTTTCCCTGTGATACACTGCTGAACGGATTGAGTCCGCGTTGCAGGTACTGTGAATTTTATACAATTTTATGCCCCCACACGCGCATCTGAGCGAATAGATCACCGACTTGGCCCTCACACTGTTCAATTCTGTTTAATTTCAGTTCCAGTGTCTGTGGACCACACACATGGTCTTTGAATTATTGCCACTAGTGATCCATGGTTGAACCACTCCTGGATTCACGCTAGGTAAGCATACACCCGCTCTGGCAGGTGTTAATCAAATTAGCTATGCAACATCCTGATCATCTAATTTGCACCTCCTTTTCTAGACCCCTATGTCAAGTTGAGGACTCCGTCAGGTTGCCCCACCCTTCTTGCTGTCCTGAAGAAGACCCGCATGGTCAAGGCATCAAATTACCTGAGTACCCTAAGACGGGTCGAAACGTCGACACCCCCTCACAAATGAGCCTGGTACACGTCCCTTACCCAACGTGCTAAAATATGAATTGGATTCTGTACTGATAATTGTGACTATATTTATTGATACGTGACCAGGACACCTTGTACGGTGAATTGTAAACCGTTTATTTTGTTACTTATCTCAATTCTTCTATTGCCCTTTGGAAATTCTCTCCTCACACACTCACTTCTCAGCACCCTTACCTTATGCACGTTCCCTCTGGAGCAACCATGCGCCGAATTTTTATACAATCAAAAATTGTTGTAAATAAATAAATATCGCTCAATCAAATGGTGGATGTTGTATCGCTTCATTGTGAAGTGTTAAATTTAGTTTCTTGAGCTATGCTAAATGTAATTTAGCTCCAAATGTAACAAAGAACTAACGAGATGACACATCATTGAAACGAGAGCAGGTTTTCCTGCTCTCGCTTCAATGAAGCAGAGCAGAGTTTGCTATAACAGGAAGGAGCCACATGGCTCCCACCCTGCCATAGCAAATGGCAATGTCCCAGGGTTGGACACCCCGGGACATTGCAGGAGATGGCCCTGGGGGCTGGCGGTCCCCAGAGCCATCAAGGGCTCCTGGAGAATGCCACGTAGCCCCTCTCCCATCAAGTACAAAGCCCCGGGGAGGTGGTGGTCCCCGGGGCTTGGGGGGGCCATGAGGCCCACCCCATTAATAAAGAAAGCCCTGGGGAGGTGGTGGTCACCGGGGCTTGGGGGGACCCGTGAGGACCCCACACTTAATTAGGCATGCTCCGGGGAAGTGGTGGTCCCCGGGGCAGCGTGGGGTCAGGAGCCTCCCCACGCTTTTTTAAAAACAAAGCCCTGAGGAGATGGCGGTCCCCGGGGCTGCGAGGGGGCGCAAGCCCCCCACATTAAATAAACTAAGCCCCTGGGAGGTGGAGGTCCCCGGGGCTGCAGGGGCCCCCACGGGCCCCCGCTAATTAAATAGGCATTGCCCCCGGGACCTGGCCCACCCGGGGGCCTAAGAATAACGAAGCGCGGAGCCCGCGCTTCATTTTTGTTTTTATTTTCTCAGCCGGATTCGCGACCTCAGCACAAATTTGGCTGATTTTTTTTTTTTTAAAGAGTACTTTTTTTGGGCCCTGGGGGTCCTTGTGGGAACCCCTGAGCAGGGCTAGGGGGTCAGGGTGTTTCTACCATGCCCCCTTTTCTTGTTTTTTAACCTTTATTTCACTGTTCTCTTGTGACTCCATTCTACCGAGTCACAAGATGGCTGCCAACACTTCCTGGTTTTGAGTGTTGGCAGCCAATCAGAGTGAAGCTTGTGCCCGGGAGGGTTCGCAAACCCTCCTCAGTGCTCGGATTTCGGAAGTTTACTTTTTCTAATTTCTCAGGAACTACTGAATGGATTTACACCATTTAAAAAAAGGGCTCTTTCTGAACCAAGACCTACTTTTTTGCCAAATTTGGTGTAATTCCGTTCAGCAGTTCGGGCTGTAGCATTGTCTAAAGTTCCTATGGAAATTAACATGGGGAAAACGCGTTTTGGGGCCCCCTTTTTTCTCAGCCCCCGCTTGACGAATCACCCCAAAACTTTCAAGACAGGAGCTGACCGGAGTGCCCCATTAGTTTTGAAACTTTTGCAAAGATTTGTCAACCGGCGCCACAGATATTAGCAAAAGAAAAAACGCTTTTTGAAAAGAAACGAGTTCCTAACTATAACTACCTAACTGCCTTCAGCTGCTTGTTTTTAAAGTGTGCGCCATCTGTCATGATATCATTTTTAAACAGGTAAGTTTGATGCACAACAAAAGAGGACTGTTTTTCCGGAACCAATGTCCAATTCCCATGTTGCACTCAGGGATTTAGAGACGGGTAAAATGCATGGGGGATACTAAATTAAACCTCTCTTGCCTTCATGGCTCAAATATGTTATAGTCCATCAATCCTCTGTATGGGCATGTTCCCACATGCATGATTCTTGCATCTTTTTGGTAAATATTTACCGTCCTCTTTCGTGCACCGCATATTTTGAAAGCCATACCACATTTGCGCCACAGTCACATCCCCTTCAGGGGCCCCTTGTCCAACCACATGACCTCACTGCGCTTGACGCAGGAGCTGGTCAGATGGCCAAATCCCCAACAGTCATGATTACTATCGACATCAGTCGGCGGCGGTGCACTGATCCCTAAATGGTGGTGCAATTGCTACTATAAATCACAGCTCCCAAAGTCCACCTTCAGGCATTATTTGCACTCTTCTAGATGGGTGCAGCTAGTATGGCGGTGGAACCATACAAGCTATCAATGCTCCAGTTCTGTAGAAGAAACGCGCTGTACTCACGGGACCCCATTGAAGATGCTTTATTGACAAGAAACACGTTTTCGGCGTGCTGCCTTCATCAGCTTGTTTTTAAAGTCTGCGCAATCTGTCATGATATCATTTTCAAACAGGTAAGTTTGATTTAATTGGATAAGGCAAAGCAGCAACAAAAGAGGATTGATTCTCCGGAACCAATGTCCTATCCCCATGTTGCACTCTGGGATTTAGAGTCTGGTAAAATGCATGGGGGATACTGAATTAAACCTCTCCCACCTTCATGGCTCAAATATGTTATAGTCCATCAATCCTCTGTATGGGCATGTTCTCCACATGCATGATTCTTGCATCTTTTTGGTACATATTTACCGTTGTCTTTCGTGCACAGCATATTTTGAAAGCCATACCACATTTGCGCCACGAGTCACATCCCCTCCAGAGGCCCCTCGTCCAACCACGGGACCTCAGTGCACTCGACGCAGGAGCTGGTCAGATGGCCAAAGCCCCAACATTCATGATTACTGTTGACATCAGGAAGGAAGTTGGCCGGGAAAATTTGAGAATGTAAGCATGGAGAAAGTGGTTGATTAATGGGCTGTGTTATGATATAGAACGAGGGGAACAAACTAGTACTAAGTTTTAGATAGAATAAAGTTTTGGTTGAGGGGAGAAGCCCTTTTGTTTAAGCTTTAGATGGACTGCTGGGCGAGTAGAGGGAGAACGTCAAATAGGGACCAGTGTAAACTAGGCATGTGAAACGATTTGAATGTATATTGAACTGAAGCATTCGTTTTCACGAGGTAATTTTGTTGTTTTAAATATTTGCAGTGAATCCCTGATGAAGGGCGAAAACATTGCCCGAAATGCATTGGATAGAGGATGTTTTTAAATGTACCCGTCGTGTTGCAGGAAGAAAAGGCCTGTAGTGGCAAACTGCAGCATTCGAAAAGTTGGAAAGACATTTAATTGTCACACATGTGATTGTCGGCTCAGTTTTAAAAATTGCTCTAAACATTGGAGGAATTTGGAAATAATCATACAGAAAAAATGGATAAAACAGAGTTATCGTTTGTTCAAGGAAATCAGCTGTGCGTCCGTTAAGGAGCGTCAATACGCTCCATTCTCGACAGATTTGTAACCCAGTGGTTGGAAGGCAAAACCATAATTCTCGGGGTGCACGTAAAAAAAGAAAAACTGAAAAGTGACTTTCATAAAACTGGATATTCATGGTGTGCATTTCATCACTCATGTATATAAAAATGATATCATGACAGATTGCGCATACTTTAAAAACAAGCTGATGAAGGCAGCACACCGAAAACGCGTTTCTTGTTAATAAAGCATCTCCGATGGGGTTCCGTGAATGCAGTGCGATTCTTTTACGGAAATGGAGCATATATATATATATATATAGAGAGAGAGAGAGATATATATATATATATTCACAAGTACCAGGCTTATAATTACGATTTCATTGTAAAGGCATGCATGCACGGTAAAAGCACATGAGTGGAAAAGACTTGCCTGATAAAGGCAATGCCTGGTAAAGGCATTATGTGGTAATGGATGCGTGATACAAGTATGGTGTGATAGCGATCGCATTGTAAAGGTTGTTTCCTGGGAGGGGAGCAGCTAACCAGCATTCCATTTAAATAAAGCACGCTTTATTCAACCATTCAAGAGAGCTTCAGAATACTGACAGGGTTATGGAAAGTGCATCCTTTCTGACTTGAAGGAGTGGTCGAGTTAGAAGAAAGAGATGAATGCATGACAACCTAAGCTGCCTTTGCCAAGACCTAAGCCACTTGCTAACACATGACGAGTTTGTACAGCTGGTGTCTGTGGCGACATGTCCAGCTGGACACGTTATTGCTAATTCTGACCTGGCAAGGGTAATGTTGCAGTGACATGCGTGCCAGTCTTAGGATGTTTGTGCTCCCTCCGGGTCTCGGAAACCGCAAGGCCTTGCTGCCTACTCTCACGGGGTGCTGTGCTTTATTGTCTTAAAACTCTCAGGTTCTTTCCACAGTTTTAAGGATATTTGATACTATACCTACAACTCTGAGTTAGGTCGGACCCCCAGTTTCCCTATTTGTTATACTTTCGCCATTTCTCCGTGCTCCTAGAGTTTGAACTGTCACTACTAGGAGTAGTCCTTATGTACAAGCCCATTGTACCACCGGTGCATTACTTTTTTTGTCGCACTGGCGGCACAGTGCGCCTGCTCCTATCTACAAGGGTACATAAAGTCTCCCTGCGTGGGTTTTCATGGCCTTGTAAATGTGGCTCCCTTTCACGTATCGCTCTGCATTCCATGGGTGTTGCTGTGGGTGTTCCCACGCAGCATCGATGCAACCTGACCCGTTCACAGATTTACAAGGTTTTGTAAACCTGGGAATGCGTCAGATTCCTATGCCTCCCTAGGGTAGGCATAAGGTAGGCACAACGAGGAGAAATACCTTTATTTTTCCTTATTTTTCTATGTGTGCCGCATTCTGCAGCACTCATAGAAAGAGAAAAACACCTCTCGTGATTGTTTCTGTGCAGGAAGGTGTCCCTTACTTCACAAAAAACATCACCCCTACAACGCAGACACATTTGCACCATGGCGCAAAGGTGCCTGCGTTGGCCATGGCAGCCCATTGTGCGCCAGCTCAGAGGAAAAGGACAGGAATGCACCGTATCTTGGAGGCCCTCCGTTTTTTTAGAGTAGTAAGTAAATCATGGCAATGCTTTACTTTGCTTTGCACCAGGTTAGGAACCACACAAAAAAATATTTGTTAACCCTTCCCACTCCCAGGGGTCCAACACTTGTTTCCCGGAACTTGTTGTAGTATATCAATGGTCTGACCCTGAATCTCAAGATTTTCTTGCAGTCTCAATACCTGCCATTTACTGGTGCCTGGTGCGTCATCCTTCCATTGACCATGGCAGATCCATGTATTGAACTATCACGATCAGCGGTGATCCTTATCCTCAGAGCTTTAAAGTCTGACTAAGGCTCTTAAGGTCGGCTTTGCTATAGCACTCCATATGCAGGCTTTAGGATCTGCGTCTCCATAAACGATGCCAATGATTGGGTATGAAGATGTTTTGTTGTTGTCACACACAAAGACACTCTAGCTTCTGCTTCACGTCTCTATGGGGTATATGTACAAGGAAATGGTGCAGTGCAGCGCTGCAGCAAATTTTAAAGCGCTGCGTCATTTAAAAAATGCTGGGATGTGCCATATTTACAAGAGTACAGCGCACCCCTATGTTTTCCCTAGCACAGGCGCTAAAAATAGCTGCCATCACCAACACAGACACCCTAGCGCCATTGTGCGGGGTGACTGCGTCGCAGGGATGTTGGTGCATGTATAGGAAGGTGTCCCTTCCTGCATATAAACAATCAATAATGCTGATTTGCTACTTCTATGTGTGTTGCATTGTGCAGCACACATAGAAGGAGTAAATCACCATTATTTAATCGATTTTGTGCAGGAAGAGACACCTTCGCTGCAGATTCCAGCAAACATACAAAAAGCAAAAACTAAGAGAAATAAAAGTATTTCTCCTCATTGAGCCAATCCAACGCCTGCTTTTCAGTGATGTTAGTTGTTGGTGCTGCCACAGATTTACACCTCCTTGTAAATCTGGGGCAGACTCAAAAAGCAATGGGTGTTGCGATGGAACGCCCACAGCATCATCCATTGCACGCCCCTTTCACACAGACACCTGCGTGAAAGCGTACCACATTTACAAAGGAGCATTAAGCCATGCAAAGTGGCTTAACGCCGCTTTGTAACAATGGTGCCGAGCATTGTGCCACCAGAAAAGTCGAAAGAAGTGATGTTCCTGTGGCACAATCCCCTTGTACATATGCCCCTCTGTGTGAGGGTTTACTTCTAAGCATGGAGCTGGCTTCTGGAGAACGCTGGTATGTCCTATGCAGTTCTGACAACATTAATCTGCCCTGTTTAGAAGATGGATGACTTACTGAAAACAATGAAATGTTAGTGACATCACCACATGCTTAATGCACTGTACGAGCAGACCAGTGACTAGCGGGATGAGGAAAATCTGAGCTCTATTCCCGAATAGGGCACGTTACAACGCACGCATTCACAGTGCGTGCCATTACATCGCATTTTTTACAACGCAAAATCCATTACAACACATGTCATTACAACGCAAGCCATTACAACGCATAATCCATTACAACGCAAATTTCTATCCTAACTCTGCCGGGTGCGTGACTTTTGGGAATGCGTTGTAATGGATGTTGCGTTGTAAAAATTGCGTTGTAATGGGACACATTGTAACGCGTGGGTTATAAACTATGGGGCAGATTTACAAGCCCATTACGCCACTTTTGCATCATTTTTAACATGGGAAAAATGACGCAAAAGTAGCGCAAGGGGCTTGTAAATCTGCCTCTCTGTCTGCCCCTATTCCCACTCCAAAAAGCAAGCATGATGGTTTCTGTGTTAATTATATGCTCACTTTTATGAAATGCAGTCATTTGAAGGTCAGGAGTTCGAATCCCGGCGCTGCTGACTCGGCCTTCCTTTATTCTGAGGTTGATGAATGGCGTACGTTTATACTGAGCACTAACACCATCTGTTATTTAACGCCCTTGGTTACGGTAGAAGCGCTATACATAAAAAAAGTTATTGTTATTAAATTCCTTTAAGGTAGCTTAGCATGGTAACGTTACTGCTAAAAATATGAATCAGTTTAAATTCTGGATTGCACAGGCCCGGCCATACGAGTTTTACTGAACTGAACAAAAGAAAGCAATCCCTGTTTTTACAGCGCAACAAAAGTCTCCGAGCGGCTGGCGACGAGAGAACGGAGCATTTCTAAAGCATATGATTTTAACTGAATAACCGGCCCCGCCCGTGAGACGCAAAGACCAGCTTTGCAAGGCGCTGGCTGGTGCTTTGCTCCGGGGCCTGCGGGCCTCGTGCCCTCACGCCTCAGACGGGAGACGTGCCTCGAAGACCCCCATGCCGCATTAGGAATGTATCGATAAGATCTGCCTCAAAGAGCCCGTCTCCAGCTCGTAAGCTGTGCTGTGTCTGTGGCGCTCCTTAAACTCCCCCTGGCCGCTTCCCAACAGGTGCCTGGCGCAGATGCCAACCGCGCCGGGCCGCTGCCCACCCGAGCGGCCCGGCTTGCCCACTCCCACGCGGCAGCGCGGCTTAATTAAGCCTTTTGGCGGTCTCCCTTCAGGGGCTCTCGGGTTACCCCTGAAATTACTGGAAGAAGCTGCGAGGAAGGCAGCGGCAGCCTTCGGCGCAGCCCGGCCAGCTGTTCCTCCGGCTGGAGCCAGCGCTGCATGTAGGGGAGGGCCTGGCGGGCAGGAAATGGAAGGTGCCTGGTGGCTGGGCCCTGGTGGCTGCGCACTCCCTGCTCACTAAACGCTCCACTGAGGAGGCAAGATAGCCTTGGGCCCTAATGCAATCCTCTCTACTGGATAGTAGATGTCAACAATGGGGGGGGGCTCACCTCATGGGCCCCCAGTTCCTCATGTGTCTTGCTCATAGGTGGATGTATTTTAGTGTGCGCCCTTCTGTTTATTTCAATGTAAATAACAGGCATTAGTTTGTCCCAGTTTAAAGGTACTCAATATACCGGACTTGCAAGGATGGGAGGCTGAGTTGGCCCTGCAAGGATTCCAATTTGTGAGCTGCAGAGCACTTCAGATCTCAGCAGCCAGTGCCAAGTCATAGAGCTAAGTGTGTATCCAGTCATAGAGCTAAGTGTGTATCCAGTCATAGAGCTAAGTGTGTGTCCAGTCATAGAGCTAAGTGTGTGTCTAATCATAGAGCTAAGCGTGTGTCCAGTCATAGAGCTAAGTGTGTGTTCACTCAAAGAGCTAAGTGTGTGTCCAATCATAGAGCTAAGTGTGTGCTCACTCATAGAGCTAAGTGGGTGTCCTGCTCATGCTCAAATTTCTGCTATGCTGGTAAATCTCACATCATTTTAGTACTTTCGAGTTATGCAAAATTCCCAAAATGGCACTATCACACCCAGTGAGTGGCGGGTGGCAAGTATGCAGATTTGTGGGGCAGGCAAATGGGTGGGGCATACAATAAATACACAGAATATAATAACTGAACGAAATAAATAAATAAAATAACACCTGCTTAGACGGACACGTGCTCCTCGCTCTGGTCCTCTTCTTTTCTGACGTCACATCCAGGGCACCAACTAACCTACTTAACCAATCCTTGCGCTGCGCTCAGGATGAGAGAAGCACTAGGATTTGAGGGAGAGGCATCTCTCAGCGCTCCCAAGGACAGGAAAGACCTGTGCAGGTTCTCAACCCAGCTGTCTAAGATGGCTGGGTTGAGAGGTTTATAGTGCGCATGTCAGGCTGGCGATCGCAAGGCGACCAACCAAAGGGACGTGGGCACTATAAACTAATACACAGGCAGGCCAGCACTCCTGCCAGTCAGCAGGCCCCACCCCTTTCCAAGTCAGGACGGGTTGAGGAAACATAAAATACTGATGAATTAACTTCCTTGCCATTTTATTTTTCGTCTCTGGGGCTCTTCTGGGGGCATTTAAGTGGGGCGACACTCCTCCGCTTCAATGTAGTAATCGCCCCTGATCACACCATGTAATTGTGTGCCATTTGAGACAAAACTTGATTACACACACAGGGAACAACGCAAACAACCAGAACGCAAGTGGCCGCAATTAGCGGCGCTTGTGGTTTTAGGCATTTTTTTGTGTGCAAAATGTGATCTTGCGTCAAAAATGGAAGGAAGGGCATATTTCATGTTAAATTACTGGAAGAAAACGCAGTGTGGCATTTCGCAAAAGAACACAACATTTTCTGTAATTTTCTTGGTATTCCCCATAATTATGCAAGTGCAGATTACGCAAATTTCAGACACCCTTATACAATTTAATGTGATGAAGACTAGAGGGTGTAGCTATGAGAAGGAGTGCAGGCTTACACATGGCTGGTCGGAAGTTGGATGTTGGAAAGGGGTGGAAGTTAAGATCAGAGATTGGGTTGAACAGACTTTTTCAGGTGTACTAACTAAGGGTGAGAATTCAGACCCTGTAAGAGCAGTGCTTAATTTGTAAAATATTAAGTGCCAGGGCTCTGACCAGGAGGCCACTGCAGCTTTCACCACCCATCACCCCTGTCATCGCTGCCAAAACAACTACTAACCATCTCTCTCGCATCTAAAGGTGACAGTTCAGATTATTCCAGGTCCCCAAAGCTAAAGGAATGGCTGGGGAGGCAGGTATGAGCACTTGTAATGTATATTGTATTCCTAAGCAACCCTTGTTCTGCTCATCTCTAAATTAGATGAGCAGCGCCACCATGTGGTAGACTGTTCTAAGTGTGGTGTTGACAATTAGGTGCCGGTGCCAAGCCCCGAAAAATAATTAAGTGCCAGTGCTGAGCACCGGCTCAAATTAAACACTGCATAAGAGTCAAAAAAAGTTTTGCAATGCAGTGATAACAATAGAGGGAAAAGTGTTGAACTTATAGAAGGGGTTGACAGCGACCACGAATACAGAAGTGATGGATCAGAAGTAGATGTTGGAGGAAGGAGATGACTGTCAGAAGCGCATCAGGAGTAAAGAAAAGGAAAGTGTAAGGGTCAGGTGGAATGTGTTAAAAGGCAAAAAACACACAGATTATCACGTCATAAGGGTCTTTAGGGGCTTTTGAGATGGGGTGTGATTTTTATTTGGAGTGTTGTTGGGGTGTATGTTCATTTGTGTGCTTTTATGTGGGGAAGTAGATTGTGTGTGTGTTTGTGTGTGCGTGGTATATTTCTGCAGAGGCTGGCGCAAGGTGTCTGGGAGAAAGTGTAGGGGCAGAGCATGGAATGATGTATGAATGAATATTTTAAATATTTATAAGGCTCACACTACATTGAACACAACTTTTGGAATGTAGTGGTGTGTGAGATGTTATGAAAATGAAGAGGGGTCCCAAGTAGGGCAGTGGAAGAGAATTCTACTGTTTCCTGCTCCAGTGCTTAATTTGAGCCAGTGCCTTCCGGTGCTCAGCACCTGCACTTACTTGTCAATACCAGTACTTATGACAGTCTGTACCATGGTGGCGCTGACTGTCTAATTTAGAGATGAGCACAACAACAGATGCTTATTAATTCAAGAGACATTAAAATGGCTATTACCAGTGCTCATGCCATTTTTATAGCTTTGCAGGACTGGAATAGTTTGAGTAGTCACACTTTTAGTATTGTAATAGTTAATAGTTGTATTGGTACTGTCATGAGCAGCGCTGGCTGGAGCAATGGGATGTGCAAGCTGCAGTGGCCTCCTGGTGAGGGCCCGGTACTTATGTTTTTAAAAAAAATTAAGCAGTGTCCTGCTCCATACCTTCAGAGAATCCCACGACTTGAAGAACGGAATAAAACCTTCGTGGTCCCATTCATAAAGCCATTAGTCCAAGTAAGTTGAACTCACCGGCACATGTCTTGGATTATCAAGGCAAATTCACTTTTGCAGTTCGCAACATGTGCATTTAAAGATGCTAACGAATGTACACATGTGTAACTCTATACAGAATGTGATGCATGAGTAAATGCTCTTGAGGTGATAGGAACTCTGCGTGCCACAGCAGTGATGCAATGAAAAGGGGAGAGGATGTGGTCCGTCGGCTAGACTGCCAACTTTGGTGCTAGAAACCAGGGTTCAAGCCTCGGGGTCGCGTCCACATCCTGTGGTTCTGGGCAAATCACTTAATCTCCCCGTGCCTGAATGTGTAACGTAACCGGTGCTCATGTAAAGCGCTCCAATACCTTCGGCTTGAGTTCGTGCTATATAAATCTGCATTAAAAAAAAAAAAAAGGTTTGCACACACCTCTGAGCTCACAAGTTTGCAATTAAACACAAACCTCCCAATGATTCATTCCCACCACGGAAACAGAAAGTTTCTCCGGTCAAGGGCTGGGGTAAATCAGTTTCCAGTGTGGGATAGGAGAAGACACACCCCATAACTGATGGAGATATAGGGAAATGAGAGTTTCTAAAGGAGTCATCCTAAAGGAAGAAAAAAGAAAAATGCAGTTGTATTAATGGGAAGACTTTTTACACATATGTATCTGGGTGATGGGACATTACGCATGCAGAAATCTCTTCCGCTGAACTTCATTAGGAATTCACCAACTTTTTCCAGGTGTGTTCTGTTACACAGATGGAGTAATTATGGAAACCTATATAAATTGTAAAAAAGTAAAACATTATAAAAAATCACATCTGCACAAAATGACTCATTTAGCCTAACTTGCATGTTCATTTTTACCTTTGTAAGTATGGGCTCAGACAAGCAAAGTGCTGCGTTGTTGGTTAATTGAAAGCCAGGAGAAGCTAAAGGATTCACACATTCCTTGGCAGAGGTATAGACACACAGAAAAAAACAGACATTACAGACATACAGAGACACACAAACTTTATATTAACTTCATTGACTAGACCAGCAAAAGAGGTTCTTCCAAAATGACTATGTAACTTGCATGTAATTAATAAACAAATCAGAAATTAAGATATACCTTACATCCTTTAACCCTGTGATGTTGTCAAAAAGGACTTTGCACGACATTTGACCCACAATAGACGGCCAGGACTCTATTGGAGTAATTTGAGACAACATACAATGAATATACATTGATTGATAAAAGGCAGAGTCAACCAGCTGATAAAGCTAGAAATAAATAAACGTATACATACTTTTAAAAGATACAGAATTCAGATTTTTTAAATCACAGGGGTTGCAGATCAGTTTCTGGGCTTCCGTGCACCGACACAGGGGTAGAAACTGCAACCTTGACACAACGTATTTAAGGTAAAAAAGCTAAAACATAAAACAAGCACAAAGCCCTTTTCCTTTATGCTCTTATCAGAAAGGAAAAAGACAGTAATTGACTAGCATCGCAATGAATCATATTGACGTCAGTTCGCAAAAATGCGGGGCTTTTGCACTGAGTCATATTTGGGGTAGAAAACTCAGATATGAAGCACGAGCCCAGTGCCGTCCCCCTGCTGTCTGTGATTGACAGGTCCTCCAGTCTATCAGTGACAGCCTCGTGCTCATACACCCTCTCAGCTGGCGATGACAACTAGAGCGGGGTTTGGTGCTGCTCTGTATCGGGTCTCGAGGGGTGGGGCTGACAGGGTGGAGGTGTCAGGGAGAGTGTTAAGACTGACATCAGCAAGGAATTCACTGTTACCTCACAGAGGGGGCGTGGGAGGGGCTCCTGGCACTGACTTAAACAGATTCTGGAGTAACCAAAATTCGTGCTGTTAACTGTACAGACTCAGGAGCGGCCCGTGCAGGTACGAGCGGTGAGGCACGGGATTCGACAGGACAAGGGAAAATTAATTATTTATTTAATTTTCCCTCTGCATCAGCTGTCGAATCCCCCCCCCCCCACCCCCACCCTGCTCCGCCGATCTTACCTCCACAGACCGCTCCTGCTGTACACTTTTAACTATAAAAGTGAATGAATGTATGGGGGTACTTGTGTGTGTGTGTGTCACAGAAAAAAATCCCTCGTGTGAATTATTTCACATAGTTCACAGTGCTAAATTAATTTGCAGGATATTTAGCTTACCTAAACAAATAATAAAGTAAAGTGGATGGTTCACACAGATTGATTTCTTTCTTTCAGTGCTGATAATAAAACCATATTCATAATGACTTTGCTGCTGTCAGTGCATTAATCAGCACATCGGGCAAGCTCACCCTTGGAGGCCCAGCCATGATGCAAGCATTTACAATGAATACACCCTAATGTGTGAAAACAAACATTGTAAATGCAGAACCCTGTCAATAAACAGTTACACTCTCCCACAATTCTTCATATTTTAGTTTTTTTTATATGTCTTGTTAAACCTGCCCTAAAGTATTTTTGTTCTATAAAATGAAAGAGGAGAGGATGTGGCCTAATGGCTAGTGCGGTCCCTCTCAAATCTGGGGACCTGGGGTCGTGTATCAGCAACAACGCACACCATCCTGTGATTCTGGACAAATCACTTAATCTCCCCGTGTCTAACAAAAACAAAATGAATGTCTCCTTGTGTAACGCATCTGGTGCTCATGTAAAGCGCTCTGATATCCAATCCCTTCGGATCAACTTTGCGCTATATAAAACTCTGAAAGAAAAAAAGGACATTTTAAAAGACATTTTTGAAATTCTCTTACAATGTGCTTTGCATTTAAAAGTCGATTTATGATAATACACATTTTTTGCATTTGCATATTAGCAGATTATCCCACCAAAAATACAGATTTCTCAAGCCACTGCAACACATATCTGCAGTCCAAGGCAAACAGTGAATACTAAACCAATCACGAATATTAAAATGAATTAATAAATTATGTAATATAAAAAATACATGCATGTGTAAGATGGTCCTATATTAGCTTTGGTCACATGGTTTATAAATGCCACCAATTCCCTTTGCTGGGAATATATCTCCATATTACTCAGTTACCCATTCTCTATCTATGTATCTATCCAGGGGCACAATTAGACCCGACCTTCAGGGGTAGCTAATGCTTCGGGCAAGTAGTGCGGGTCAAGCATTTCAGGCAATGCAGGAAGAGCTATCTTTATATCCAATAAGAAGTGACAAACTGTGTAGTCTAAATATATTGGACAAACCCAATCTGAATGGGATTGAAAGATTAGGGTCTGTGGTTACCTCTGTTTCTCACTTGGCTGAGTTTTTTGGTGGCGGGCCTGGTTACTGCAGCCATATTGTTAATGGGTGGTGTTTGATCCATTTGCTGCATATGAACATTTTGATTTTTGACATGTTTATTTTCCCGTGATTAGAGATCTTCCTTTATTTGGCCACTTGAAGGCTTGTTCATTTAAGTAGGAGTCAAAGCAGATGGGCTTTCATAGTCAAATATGGTTTGTGTATTCTCTTCATAGCAGTAATAATTGAGATTATAGAAGGAGACTAGGTCCGGTGGAGAGGGAAGGCACGTGTTATAGAAGAAGTAGTTTGAGGGAGACAGGCAATTCTTGTTTTTTAATGGTTTTTAGGAATAAATACCCAAAATGTTCTCTGTATCTTTGATTGATTTTTATTGAGAGCATCAGGATTTAAGACTGGATGTGAAGAAAATACAGCTGACACGTTTCACCCAAAGTGTCCGGCATGCCTAGGGCTTTCTCAAGGCTGATGACCATATATACATGATCCATAATAAACAAAAGGTCATACCCCCAAACAATTCACATAGTGATTAATGATTACAGAAACCACAATATAAGAAGAAAGTATCAACATTGCACACAATAGGAGAAGAAGGAAAAAGAAAAGGAAAAGGAAAAGAGAAGGTAAAAAGGGATGAATGGGTAGGGAAGGAAAATGGGGGTATTACAAGTTCAATTATGGTTTTCAAATGACAATGCTCATCGTATATTAACTCATTGTTATTCAGTCATATAACAATTGCGGAACAAAAAAGGTGTGCCAAGGTCATGTTGTGTTTATCATTTATTAATAATGTAAAGCTCGTTATAGAAATTGAGTAGCAATCCATTCCCAGGAGGGAAAGCAGCTGATAGGGAAATCAGCTTTTAAGAAAGTGTGAGGAAGCTAAATCATGGGGTGAGTAAAAAATGTGACATACTGGTAGAAAGATATTGTGGCGCAGAAAGGTTAAAAGTGAAGAAAGAAAAAGAAAAGGGAAAATCAAGGAAAAAGTAGAAGAAGTAGAACTGTAAGGTGCATTAGTTCTGAATTGAATGGAGTTGATCTGAAGGGATAGATGATGATCTGTCTGATAGAAACGATGCAGTCTGCTTCAGTTCACTTCCTGTTTGTTTTCAAGTCATATAAGATTGGGCTGATGACTAGTACCAAGGCAAAGAAGAGTGCACGTTATAAGGATGCTGTTACCCCAATGCAGATGTTTCTTAAAGCAGATCTTTCTATCTTTTTTTAAAAACTAAAGATGTGTTTGTTTTAGGGAGGGTTTATGTAAGACATTTAGAGTTCCTTTGTGAAGATACTTGTATTCAAGGAGTTATTGGCAGTTGTGTCTGGATCGGCTACAGGGCTATTCCAGAGGACATTGGTCTGCTGGTGATTCTGCTGGCTGCAAGTGTTTACTGCATTGATGAAGTCTTCTGTCGTCAGGAGGTAAAAGGTGATTAAGTGTGGTTGTTTTCTGTTTTTGTACCTGGTGATCTGACCTGTGCTGCTAGGATTGTGGTTGAGCAGTGGGAAGGTAAGGAGGTAATCTGACATTGGAGGGTAAGAAGAAATTCAGGTGTGACTTTCAATCAGCAAGGGTCAGTGATGAGGAGACCTTTGGCTATGTTGCCAAGGAGACAAGATGTCCTAAAGTACTACCACTTCAGGTATTGTGGTTGGATGACCCACTTTCCTTTGATGTCTTCTAGAAGGGTTGTTGTTTGTGACGTTTAGGCCTTCATCAGATTTTCTTTCCTGTGGTATGGCCTCTTGGCCACCGTCAGCGCACCACTTTATGTGTGCATCTTTCTTGTGTGGTTTCATGAGCAATGAGAGAACTATAGTTCCACTGGCCACTACAAATGGCAAACACATTTCTGTCATGGTTGCACTAACTTGGCATTCCAGATCCAACAGGAGTGATGCTAGAGTCCACACAAAACCCACTGATGAACTTATAAAGAATAGGAAAAAGGGAGTGTGACAAGAGGCAGAGAAACAGATGTTGAATATCTTCACCTCATTGTGCTTTCACTCCCAGTAATATACCTAGACTTCCCCAGCAGGGGCAGTACTTTAATATTAAATGTGATTCTAGTGATATATATGGGGAGAGGATGTGGTCTCATAGCTAGGGCGGTCGACCTCGAAGCTGCAGAACCGGGTTCTTGTCTTGGCAGGGACACTCAATATCCTGTGATTCTGGGCAAATCACTTTATCTTCCAGTGCCTAACATAAAATGAATGTGTCCTTCTGCAACCTAACTGGTACTCATGTAAATTGCTCTGATATGTTCAGGTCTAGAATGCGCTACGTAAATCTAAAAATAATATATGTATAAATATACACATACATATATATATGTATATGTATATGTATATAGTCGCCGAAACGCGTCTTGTGTGCTATATACCCGAATAAAATCAGGGTAAATGTTTCCCGCGAGTGCTGTACTGTGCACCTGGCAGCAGAGAGGTATAGAGGATTCACTGTATCCTCCCGTTAATAGATGTAATTGAGTTTGTAATCCTAGGATTCTCAAATACTAAAGTGCAAATCTAAGTCTAAATCTTGTCTCTAATGTTTATACAGAATATATCTCTGAAAACAAGGTCATAGACAACTCTCAATGAAATCACAAAGAATTCCAATCTTCAGCCAACAATATTTCAGCTCAATCAGCTAAGTGTTACAATGGCCTAGAAAGAAATGCTCTGAACCACAATGAATTAATACTCAATGGATCCAAGATTGCTGCCACCATTGCAAGTCTTGAGATATCCCTATGGCACTCTGGGAATTGTAGTTGATTTTGAATCTACTTGCATGTTTCACATTGTGCAGGTGTTGCATCTGCAAAGCCTTGCACAAAGTCACCCCTACACTCAGTGTGTAGTGCTGACCTCCTATTCAGAGGAAGACTCAAACATCATTGAAGTTCGAAGGAGCTCATCTCTGTGCCGGCCCAGCAAACACAAGTGAGGGCCGGTCACGGATTATGCCAGTACCACCCCCCCTCTTGTTTGATGTGAGACATCGCAGCAGATTGCCTCTAGGCCTATATGGATGAGCTCTACAGGAATCTCACAACAAAAGTGTAGCATATATTTTAGAGGTCAGCAGCTATGGTCCCTCCTCAGGGAAGTCCCCTTTCCAATCCACTAAATACTGTAATTGCCTTTTTACCAATTCGGACAGCTAAGATTAAATCTATTTCACACTCATTTCCAGAAGGAGGATTTGGGGGAAGACATGCCTTCACAGATCTATTTATTTTTATCAAAGATACATGATGCTCTGGATCATCACAGACTGTGCTATTTTAACCAAACAATTTCAGGATTCACAATTTATTCAAAAATAAATGGACCCACAAACTTGGGGAATAACTTAGAAGTTTTTTTAAATAAATATTTCATTGCACAGGTCTGAGCATACTGTTTAACATTTGTGTATAATGCTGACCACCAAAAATAGATTTTACTTGCTGCTCTTGTTTTAGTTATTCTAGAAAGTTCAGCTGTCTTAGAGACATGACACAAAATCATAGCATGATGTATTAGTTGCTTTAAAGGTAAACACAAAAAGTTTTACTCAAATAAAATCCATCTTTCCCACCTAGGCATTCTTTTTCTCACAACCAACTTTAAATCTGTGAGTACTTTGCTTATAAAAGCATACATATCAATCAAGGCTGTAGAAGGACTGTTCTGAATTCCAATTGGCGAAATCAATAGACATTCACTAAATGTTATTCTCTTTTTCAGATTGATTAGGTCTAGATAAGGCATCCACATTTCTGTTGAAAGGATCCAGTTTATATTTAATCACAAAGTCATACTTAGAAAAAACACAAAGTGCATCTGAACTCTCTGGGAGGCAGTGCTCTGACAGACCTCTAAATCTGTACATTTCTGTGCACAGTGTAGACCTCTAGTTTATGTTTGGCTCCTAATAAATAATGTCTCCATTCTTCAAAACACTTGTTTATTGTTAGAAACTATTTTTCTGTAATGTACAATTCAACTCTGCTGATGAAAATGTCTGGAAAACGTGGCCATTCGGGGCCTATGTCCAGTTATTACTTTTCTACAACATACAGCTCCTCTTCCACCACATGATAGGAAGAATATATTCCAATAACAAATTGAAGTTCAACACAGGGACAACATTGAGATGTTTCAAATAGGGGCGCAAAATTTCTTTTTCAGAAATCCAAAGTTTGATCAGCTCCTTAAGACCATGTGAAAGTAACTTCCTTATGGAGTTGTTTAGTAAGGGGTCTGTCTATCTCAGATAATTGATGACTATATTTCCTTCTAAAGTTAGCAAAGCTGAAAAAAACTCTGAAGAGACTTTTACAGAAGTAGCGTGAGTCAATCATGGATTGCAGAAAACCTTTTCGGCATCCATCTTAACTCCCTGCGGTCTAGTGATGCTCCCCAAAAATTCTACTGGTGTGGTATGAAATACATACTTGCCAAGTTTGGCAAACAGTTGATAATCTCTTAATCTCTATAATACTACCTCAACAAGTTGCATTTGTGAATCCAAAGACTCAGAGTAAATCAAGATATTATCTAAATATATGTTATAAAATACAACCAGAAATCCTTTATACACTTCAACAATCAAGAAGCGGAAAGCGTGAGTCAATCATGGATTGTTGAAAACCTTCTCGTCTTCAATCTTAACTCCCTGTGGTCTAATGATGTACCCCAAAAATTCTACTGATGTGGTATGAAATACGTACTTGCGTAGTTTGGCAAAAAGTTAATGATCTCTTAATCTCTGTATTACTAATTTAACAAATTGCATATGTGACTCCAAAGACTCAGAGTAAATCAAGATATTATCTACATATACGTTACAAACTACAACCAGAAATCCTTTATGCACTTCAACAATCAAGAAGCAAAAAGCTGCAAGGGTATCATAATGTTTGAAAGGCATTAATTAAGATTCAAACAGGCTGCAGTTAGTACAAAAGTACGTTTTCCATTCACCGCTCCATCAGACTCTGATCAAATGATGTGCTCCCTTGAGACTGAGGTTGGTGAAAATGGTTGCTTGTGTGCTCTGATCCAAAAGAACATATATCAGTGGGAACAGATGCCTGTGTTTTGGTGCTTTTGAGGGCAGTGATATAACTTAGTAAATGTTGATGTGTCTGTTTTAAAATCAGCAATTCACTATCTACAGAAACAACATCATTTTTTGATTAAATAGCTTTTGTATTTGGTTAGGGAAATTTGGAAAACACCAATTGGCAGCATTCCCACTCCAATAAGATAGACGAAAGGCTACTTTAAATTGATCATCAGGAGATGTCATGGGTTTATTTAGGAAATGCAACTGACACCAATTAAGAAATAATGCAAACTTTTTGGGATTGCAAGAAAGCCTCTTGTTGGATGCTAACAGTAGTACACACTGTATTTGTGGGCATAAATGCATGTAAGATTTTGAGAGCCTCACTGGGGGTGGTAATTTACAAGATATAGAGGTCTTAATTTCAGTAGGCAATAGAATCTGACGTCCGTCTTGTTGGGATGTGAATGTCCACAGCATGGTATGGGGTTGTATACTCCAGCCGTGAGTGCCCTGACTGCCTGTGAAACTGTAATCTTGACTGTTATTTTGGCCCTCACCTCAAACTGTGTATAGACATGCCAGGTCCAGAGTAGGCAGGGCGAAATTTCAATTATGCTGGAGTGATCAGAGTGATTTTGGAAATTCTGTGTTACTCTTTGACGCAGAATTACTGATAATAATGCGATTACTCCTGCTTGCATTATTAAGAGTAATGTGGGGGGACATATTTAGGGAGCGCCAGTGGCTCCCCACACAGCTTTATATGTTCTGTTGCATTTAGCGCTATTCTCATAACACAATGTGCATCCATGCATTCGTTTTGGACACAAGGGTGATTTTACACTAAGAAACAAGCGCTAAATGTCTGAAGTAAGTTGGCGGAAAATCCTAACCAAGTGCACATTTAGCCAGCGCAAGCTGCTGCTGGCGCTGCTATTCATGTCCTGCTGCATGTAGCATGATTAGAGAGCTCAACATGCAAAATGCATCCTGCTTCCTTTTTGAACGTAAAGGGCCATTTTGGTGCTGAGAAAAAAGCTCTAAATGCAGAAATACTCTTCTCACATAGTTCTACATTACATTACATTTTTGGGAAATTCTGTGTGACTATGCTACATAGAATTATACGAGTTACACCCATTCCTAGTCAAGAGCCCGTTCTGAGACCTGGTGGGGCACACAAAGTATGCCTTTAAAGTAGTCACTTCGTCACTGCGCCACTGTCCATGCCCCGGGTGTATCATATAATGGGGTGGTGGTCGCGTACTGGGTTTTCTGATTCAATAGTGTGACCAGACCATTTAATTTGTATCAGGGAGAGGCAAACCTTTTGCCACCTTTCATGTAAAGTTCCACTGTAAAATTAAATCTACTTGCATTTCAATGGAATGTGCATACTTGCTTTGAGAGTCAGTCAGAGACCCGCCACTATTGTTTACATGTTGTGGCATATGGGTAGAGAGGCCACACTTTGGTAGAGTCAATTATTTTGACTTTTGCAGATTAAAAAGTTCCTGTGAAGTTTTTCTAACAAAGAGAATACACATCATTGCTAATCTTACCCTGACAATCAGAAAAGGTACAACTCCGTCTCGTCTTTCTGCTTCCACACTAGGCCTGGGCTAAAATTCCGTTCCTCTCGCGGAAATTGCGATGATTTGACATTTTTGCGTTCCGCGGAGAGCGCGAAAATGTCAAAATTTCCGCAATCCGCATTTTACCGGAAATTGTTTGCTTGCTTGCGCTGTACAATAATATATTCTCGCGTGCGCGCGATCGCCTTACCTGAAACCCCGCGTTCGCCGACAAGCTTTCCCGATCCGGTCGCGTTCTCCACGAGATGTTGGATTGCTGATAGCCATTTGCGCTGTTTCGCGACAGTTCGCGCCCGCCGTAACGTCATTCGTCGCGCGATCACGTCTTTCTTCTCGCGATCATGCACCGCGAGACAAGTGAAAACAACATGGCTGCGCCCGCGAACAACCGCATGGGTAAGTTGGCGAGCCGCGACCACGCAGAAAATACCGCGAACGGGCGGGAAAAAAACTTCCGCATCTTCGCGATATTTCCGCGTGTTTGCGGAGATTTTTAACATTTTCGCGATAATTTGCGAAAGTGAATTTCGCAAATTCCACCCACCCCTATTCCACACCCTCCGCCTCCTACGCAAGACCTTCAAATGGATCCCCCTCGAACACAGAAAGGCCATCACTCACGCCCTTGTCACCAGCCGACTCGAGTATGGAAACGCACTCTACACCGGAATAAACACAAACCTCACCCGCAAGCTACAGAACATCCAGAAAGCCGCCGCCAAGACAGTGCCACATCTCCCAGCACCTGCACACACTCCACTGGCTCCCTATTTAGGCTAGAGTCACCTTCAAGATACTCACCCACGCACACAAGGCCCTCCACGACACCGGACCAGCATACCTGAACAGCAGACTCAAATTCCACTCACCCCAAAGGACCCTATCAGCCCAGCTCACCTACGCCATGGTCCTCTGCACCACAAGATCCAGATCGGGAGGCCGCTCCTTCTCCTTCCTCGCGGCCAAGGCATGGAACGACCTTCCGCTCCACCTCAGACAGACAAAATTGCTTCCCATCTTCACAAGAAACCTCAAAACCTGGCTCTTCGACAGACCCCCCTCCTTGATGGACTGGAACCTGCATCCCACCAACCCTAGCGCCTTGAGACCCTCATGGGTGACTAGTAGCGCTTAACAAATGCCTGATTGATTGATTGAAAAGGTACAGCACAGACAGCAGCAGTTCAAGCTTTCTTCATGCACAGAACTTGACTAAAAGCAAATTATTCTGATTGCATTGCCCTGAATTTGATTGCAGAAGATTACTCTAATTTCTTTAACATTTACTGGTTCATAAGAGCTTAATTTAACTGCTTTACTGTTCATTACATTTCAGAAAGATTATCCCACAAATCCAGCAATACATAGTAGAAACTCTGACTTCTCTGCTCCCAAATACAGCACAAAAGCCCCCGTTTGCTTTACCTTGCATTACAGTAATTTAGTAGATTGCCATAATTGGTTCACACTGCATTAAATACAATTAACCTGTATTACATTAAAACAGATTAATCTGTTCAGCAAACGAATATTGTAGTTTCTATGTTGAATAACTACACAAGTACAGCACTGCCAGTAAATTCCCTCACAGCACTGTAGCATTCTGATATATCTGCACACTTAGGGCCAGATTTGTCAGTTTCTCACGCAGCGCAGTGCAGCAGCTACAAATGCTGCGCTGCGTGAGAAGGAGAGAGCAGGAAAGTGCCATATTTACAGAGATATGGCACTCTCCTCCCCGCTTACTAGTGCCGGTGCAGAAATTTGCTGCCTTGCGCCACAGACACACCTTTGCACCATAGTGCAAAGGTGTCTCTGTGAGTCTAAAATAGGTTTTGTACTGAAGGACACCCTTCCAGTACACAAATCTATTCTTAGACTAACTTTAAACATGTTCCCACTTTGTACTGTTCTGTTCAGTGCAAAACACATGCATAGTCGGAAAATAAAGAAGGAAAAAAATAAATTCTCCTTCATAACACCTGTCTGAAATGAGTGCTATTTTCTGATGCTAAACCTTGTCCACTTTTTTATGTAAATAGGGTTTAGCATTAGAAACCTTGGGTGGTTGCATGGGAATGCCCATGCACCACCCATGGTATGCAGTGGCGTAACATAGGCCCCCGTATCCCCAACGGAGTGGGGGGGCCCCAAGCTCCAGGGGGCCCCCTCAGCACAGTACTCTCACATGAGAGCCCCTGATAGAGTCCTGAGGGGTCCCCTTCACGTACCTTGCAGGGGGGCCCCCTCTATTTAATTACATCAGTGATGGTATGCTCCTTTGGCGCTAAGTAATGCAAAGCACCTCTATGCACTGCTTATCATTACTTTCTTTTATATTTTTTTATTTATGTTTATTCAGTTTTCAATAGCATGGTAACATACATGAAGGTGCACATCAAGCAGCATCAATCAGCGAGAAAAACAAACCCCTCCCTCCCCACCCCGCCGGCATATCAGATGTAGTACACAAGTGATTTGGCGAATCCAGAATGAAGCAAACACGTATGAGTGGCAGAGCATGAACACATTCAAGGGGTGGAGACCCAATGCAAGTGAAGCAATGTCCGGGTATAGGGTAGCTCATGATCAATTATATTATTACAGATCAGGATTAGTCAGTAGGTATACAGTTAGTGGGGCCCAGAAGTCCTTTAGGCGCGAAGCCTCAGGTAGCTCCTCCGCGTAGACCTCCAACTGGTCTCTGCAGTAAAGCAGATCGCGGACCCATTTCTTTACAGTAGAGTGGTTTTCGCCCCCCAGCATTGCGCTACAGCTCTTTTAGCTAACAAGGTTGAGACCACAACCAACCGTCGATTGCAGGGCTTTAAACATTGAACATTCCCAAGTAGGTAAATCTCTGGTGTACAGCGCACAGGTTCCAGCACAATATCAGTGAGTACATTCACCACCTTGGACCACAATGCAAATATACCAGCACACAGCCATGCCAGATGCGAAAAATCAGCATCCGCCTGCCCACACCTCATGCAGCCTGCAGTCTCATGCAGTCCAAACCTACAAAGTTGCAGTGGGGTATAATATAATTGGTGCAAGTACTAAAAATGAATTATGCAAAGGTTGCAGTTCGCAGTGAGACGACCTGTTAGCCAGACCCCCCAGGATATAGCGGCATGGATTCGCAAATTTAGCGGCACAAATATGGAAATTTAGCGGCACAAATATGGAAATTTAGCGGCATTTTTGCGGCACTTTATTTTACTCATAATGATTCATTTTCAGCCTTAAATCATTGGAAACTCTTTTAGCAGAGTATTCCACTTTGAATAGGGAACCTGGAATATGGAACAGAGGAAGCAGCCCACAGGTGAAGGCTGTTATCCTTTGGAAATGCAATTCTCCATTTGCTTTAGTATAGCAGTTATCACACCTTTTGACACATTGCGGGACCGGTGTTTTTCAATCTGCAGATTATGCAGATGGTGGATTTTGTGGCAAATTCATAACTATGCGAAATTCGCAGCGGCCGCACAGTCGCATAATTCCAGTGGCACTGACTATAAGTCCCAGAATTCAATTGTAAAAAAACCTGGAACTGGAGCATCACACATGGACCTGGGAAACCTGACAGGATTAATGGTGGCAAACTAGCTAATTTACTGTGCAAGCTATGTTTTTGTCAATAACTCTTGCTCTTTCTCATTGCCTTTGGTCCCTTCACCCTTTAATCTTTCTCACGTTTTGATGTTGTTTTCCCTTGTAGCTTACTATTGTAACCCTGCCATTGTTTCCATTCGCTTTGTCTTCCACAGGTGTTTATTTCATGATATGATTCAATATCCTAATGAAAAACAAGACTTCCTACACTATACCACTTAAATTGAAGGCAATATGTCCATGCAATAAAGTAATACCCACAGTCAACGGTATATAAAACTATATTATTTCATTTATTAGTTCATTTTATCATTTTTTTATCATTTTTTTCAACCACCTCAAGATACATATACATAAACAATTTTCATACTGTGTTGTAATACATATAATATGGTTCACATCAAACTATTGAAGCACAATTTATGATTAATTGTACAACCATGACATAAATAGGAAAACATATATACCACATATATGACACACAATTAAAGACAGTAAATCTGCAACTCAAGAAAACAACAATATATAGACAATTAAAATCATAGGTTGTATAGTTTAAACATAGGACCAACGCCTACGCGCGTTTCGGAGCTCAAAAAATGATCTTTACAGGCTCCTTCTTCAGGGCTAGTTACAGTGGTCTTTCAGAGGAGAAACAGGCTTCAAGGCCTAGTTTGATGTCCAGCACTCATACATTAGAGTTAAACATTAAATTTTGACAGCCGTTGGTCTGTGGGTATAAAAAAATCACAATAAGTGATTAAGAATATTATTTAGCTTTCTTTAAATTTATTAGAGCTAAAATGGAGCAGGAGCTATAGAATGAGTAAAAGAATAAAGACCTCTATGTACACCCGTGATAGAACAAACACCCAAAAACAGGAGTTTATGTGAATAAATGCCATTATAGTTCCAAACAGCCTAGGCACAAAAGAATAAAATATCGAAGAAAAGAAAACTTCAGAGGGAGTAATAGGTTTTAGTGACAACATACTTGCCAATGACCGATTCTTATACAAGGGGATACCAGTGACGAAGTTTCCTAAATCTTTAGTTTTAGTATTTGAGGAACTACAATGAGAAGGAAAGAATAACTATGGTTAAATCTGAAAACATAATGGGGTACCAAATGTTACTAAGCAGAACTCACGAGGCTAGTATGAATAACAGAACAACTAAGGTTGAGATTTTCCTTCTATACTAAAGGCAGTTTACGGTAGTATCTATGCAGCGTATAAGAAAGGATCTATATACAATGAGCCTCTAGCAGAAGTGGCTAGGTTATCAGTCCTGAATGATGCCAATATCATCTCTCACGATAGGACATTATGGTTTGTTCAGTGGGCTGTACGGCTAATGATCAGTAGGATTTAAGGAAGAACTAAGGAATATCTTGTAACTTCCTACAGCGTCTCTTAATATTTGAGCTAATGTTATATCTTAAGACTTAATTCAATATTGTCAAGCGAGCATGCAATGATATCCAGAAAATTCAGCCATGGAGGTCACATGACAAACCATCACCTAAATAATGCACCAAGTAATGGCTAATTTAAATGCCTCGATGTATTTGGAGAAAACTCAATGTGTATCTCGCTATGTCCACTCGCTAGCCTAGATGTAGCAAAGGAGAACACGTAAAGAGAATATAGGCGGTACATTGGAGACCTATCAGGGAATAGAATTAAGTGCGATGTGCACACCTGAAAAAACAAGGTGGTCTCATAGTGTGGTAGAATACTGAATTTGAATTAAAAACCAAAAAAATATACAGAATTCGGTTTTTATCAGTATGATGGAGAAACGAAACCTTGGGAAATATATGCACGAATTGCTAACCTAAGTTGTATAATGGAAGGCAAACGAATTACCTGTTCTCCTTATTAATTCAGTCTTGCGGAAGGCTGAATACTCTCAAACGTGAATCCGGTATGTTGCGTAAATATTCACACTCGAAGGGGCAATCTATAATAGAATTACGAGAAGATTGCATATAATACTGAAATAGATGGCAACGTTGACATTTCTTTAAAAAACAACCAAAGGGGCTGAAACTAGCTTGTAACGGTTCTTACCGAGCAATTAGGCAAAGGCTTGTCAAAGATTCCAAGGTAATCGTTCTAAATCAGGAGTGAGTGGAGCCTGGCATTACTCTTATTGGGTGAACCAGGGAATGATGAGAGCGCGAATCAGATGCTGAGCGTAAAATTTTTTTTTAACGCTCATAGAATTAATCTGCAATGAAATTGCATATAGTTTAAAGATCAAATGCTAGGCGTAAATATTAACGCTCGTACGAGCAATCTACAATGAAATTGCATGTAGTATAAAGGTGATGCTAAAAAAGCAGCGTATTAATCTTACCGGTCAGTTCAGCAAAGATTTATGAAGGATTCCATGGTTTGCGCTCTTCGGAATAAATGTGTGGAACCTGGCGTTTCCCTTATAAGGAGAGCCCGGAAGTGATGATCTAATCATGGGCACTGAAATAGGACTACACATGAGACGGAAAAACAACCTAACAATATATTCTCCATTCAAAATGCAAGCCATAAGGTCGTTAGTAGCGGCGGACATCTTGGAAGTGAAATGAGGCTCTCTAACTATACCTGAGACAACACATAACGATTTTGCCTCATTAATGAATTTATACCAGTAATAAATTTAAAGTTGAGGGACAAAAGTTACTCGATCCAGGAACTAATGAAGTCTTAGGATGGACACTAAAATGAGACTGCAAATGAAGCAGGAGCGCAACCTTAAAATGTATTCTCCCATCGGAATGCAGACCCAAAAAAAATTGGTAGTCACGGCGGGCATCATAGGGGAAGGAATTTAACCCCTCCGTGAAGAGTTCCTAACATTTACCTTAGTCGGCGCATAAAAATTAAGCCTCATGGATGAATTTTAACCAGTTGTTGATTTATATAATTGGGGCACGGATTGGGTGACAAAGGTATGGTTAGAGGTCCCAGGTGTGCTATAAGGTCTAACATTACAGAGGTGTGTATTTAGCCCACCTTTCTAGATGCGGTCAAAAAAGGTGACTATAATCACCAGCTAGTATTTGATGCATTAGCCAATTAGGCAGTTCATCCTGTGTGTTTCCTTAGACCAGATAAAGTAGAGGAATAAATATTCTCCCCTCTGTTCACAATAAGTGGGACCAAAAATAATGTTATATAATCGCGTTTTCCCAAGGGAGATGTTCGTTAAGGCCTTTTTCTTGTGTCTTGAGGACATATATCCAAAAAACTTCCCTTTTGCGCCTAATAGCATCCACATTGAGGCTGTTGGGGGGATGTACATGTTCCAAAATTAGCCACCTGAGTTCTGAGATACTGTGATGTTTCTCAGTCCAATGGGCCACCAGAGGGGCTCCTTCACGTTTGTTAAGTATTGCTGACTTGTGTTCACTAAAACGTATGCGAAATTCTCTGCTAGTTTCTCCAACATATCCTTTGTCACAAGGACAAAGGATAAGATAGACAACATGTCGAGTGCGACAATTAGTCATGTCTTTAAATGTGAATGTCTGTTTGTCCCAGATCAATTCATCAGTCACCATGGCAAACTGGCATGCGTGGCAACTCCCACATTTGTGAGTACCACTGATTGGTTTAGTTCCAGTGATAGATTTTTGTACAAATGGATTGGTAGTGGGTATTTTAGATTTAACCAAAGAGTTCCTTAAGTTTTTGTTACGTCTGAATGCAAAAATAGGCCTCGGGAAGCTCTTTCTAGTATGGTCCGTATTGAGAATATTCCATTCTTTGTTGATAATTTGTCTGATTTTATGATCAATGTTGGAATGAGGAGTGACGCAGACCAATTTCTCATCAGTTTTAGGTTCTTTAGGTTGCAATAGTACAGTTCTATCATGATATTTTGCTATTTTGTAAGCATCTTTAATGAGTTTAGGGGGATACCCTCTGCTTGCAAACTTTTGTTTGAGTTCCTCTGCATGTATATCATAATTAGATATAGTAGTGCAGTTCCTGCGTAGCCGTAAAAATTGGCTAAAATGGATGTTGTCCTTTTGGCTGCGGGGATGAAAGCTGGAGTACTGGAGTAGAGTGTTTTTAGCAGTAGGCTTAGTATACAGACTAACTTCAATTTTAGCATCAATAATTTGTATCCAAATATCTAGGAATTCTATTTTGGACTTACTTATATTTGGGCTAAATTTGAGGTGGACATCGCAAAGGTTGATCCACGCCATGAATTCGTGCAGTTGTTCTTCCGAACCTCTCCAGATAAAAAAGGTATCATCAATAAAGCGATACCAGCTTTTGATGTTTTCGCTGAATGGAGCTATTTCATTGAAAATAAACCTATTTTCAAATTCTCCCATGTATATGTTCGCTACATTGGGTGCACAGGCTGCGCCCATACTAACTCCAAGTATCTGTTTAAAGATTTGTCCGTTAAATTCAAAGTAATTTTCTTTTAGAACAATAGCTAGGCATTCCAGCAGGAATAACCGATCAACCGTGGTGTTGTTATTCTCAAGAGTGTGTTTGACTGCTTCTAGTGCCCCTAGCTGTGGAATGTTGGTGTATAAAGCTTCGATGTCCATAGACACTAGAAAGTCTGTATAGATGTTAAACTGCATGCCTTCAATTTCCCTGATGAGGTGTCCCGTGTCTTTTATGTACCCTCGGAGATTGGATACCAGCGGACCAAAATGCAAATATACCAGCACACAGCCATGCCAGATGCGAAAAATCAGCATCCGCCTGCCCACACCTCATGCAGCCTGCAGTCTCATGCAGTCCAAACCTACAAAGTTGCAGTGGGGTATAATATAATTGGTGCAAGTACTAAAAATGAATTATGCAAAGGTTGCAGTTCGCAGTGAGACGACCTGTTAGCCAGACCCCCCAGGATATAGCGGCATGGATTCGCAAATTTAGCGGCACAAATATGGAAATTTAGCGGCACAAATATGGAAATTTAGCGGCATTTTTGCGGCACTTTATTTTACTCATAATGATTCATTTTCAGCCTTAAATCATTGGAAACTCTTTTAGCAGAGTATTCCACTTTGAATAGGGAACCTGGAATATGGAACAGAGGAAGCAGCCCACAGGTGAAAGCTGTTATCCTTTGGAAATGCAATTCTCCATTTGCTTTAGTATAGCAGTTATCACACCTTTTGACACATTGCGGGACCGGTGTTTTTCAATCTGCAGATTATGCAGATGGTGGATTTAGTGGCAAATTCATAACTATGCGAAATTCGCAGCGGCCGCACAGTCACATAATTCCAGTGGCACTGACTATAAGTCCCAGAATTCAATTGTAAAAAAACCTGGAACTGGAGCATCACACATGGACCTGGGAAACCTGACAGGATTGATGGTGGCAAACTAGCTAATTTACTGTGCAAGCTATGTTTTTGTCAATAACTCTTGCTCTTTCTCATTGCCTTTGTTCCCTTCACCCTTTAATCTTTCTCACGTTTTGATGTTGTTTTCCCTTGTAGCTTACTATTGTAACCCTGCCATTGTTTTCATTCGCTTTGTCTTCCACACGTGTTTATTTCATGATATGATTCAATATCCTACATCAAATAATTACGTTTGCTTTCAACGTGTATATGCAATCAATTGTCTTTTATTGTACGTTTTAATATTTGCATTAAAAGCGCTTTTCTGCCCGTTTCTACTCGTGCAACAGTGATCCGCTGCAGTATTTAAGAAGTGTGTGGTAATTTATAGACTGCTTTGAGTTTGGCATCCCCTTGAATCATGTATCCCGTAACTCAGCCCGAGAAGAGATCTGTTGCTTCTGTCTGCCGCTGCTCGTGCGAAGTTTCGTTTCGTTTCCGGAAAGACCAGAAGATACACGATTCCGAGGGGATACCCGATATGACATAACACCGGCAGACGTCAATGACCCCTTTGAAAACAGGACAGAGAAAACGTCTCCAAGTTTCACCTCGAGCTCACGACTGAAAAGTATACTTAGGCTCTGCCCTGCAAGCATCTTCCGAAGCGCGCGACTTTGCCGAGAATCACTCGGCCTTTGTTTGCATCACGAGTATGTCACCTCCTGCGACCCACCCCCTCCTTCACCCCCCCTTGCTGCTCCCTAGCACTAACTGAGGTTTCCAACAGGGGAGTAGGCCCTTTCTAAGAGCTAACATTAAAAATAGAAATACTTTTCGCAGGCACTTTTGTAAAAATTGCGGCATTTTTACAAAAGTGCCGATTTCGCGGGCACTTTTGTAAAAATCGCGGCATTTTTACAAAAGTGCCGATTTCGCGGCAAGCCGCGAAATCGCAAAATCGCGAAATCCTGGAGGGTCTGGTTAGCGCACAGCAAGACTTCCATTGCTCGAGCGTGAGCGTAGATCCCAGAGCGGCGCTCCATCTGAGATAAGAGGGGTGTTCCCCCAGCTCCCGCACTTTTCATTACTTTCAAGTGATTTTCCAGCGTAAACCTTGTTTTATTCTGTAAAGTAGATTGATAACTAAAAGATTTAGTGCCATTTGGTGTCATTTTTGTGACACAAACATGGGGTTAAATCTTAGCAAATAGACCCATTAGTACTCTGAAAATAGCGAGCATGTGCTGGGAAAACAGAGCAGTTAGGCAATCAGAGAAGTCAGACAAGTAAGAAGTCAGAAACTCCAGCTCTAGTCACGTCGTGCCTACCAGACAGTGCAAGATGTATGGTTGCAAAAACATATTGCAGCCTGACCATTGTTTGCCATTAGCATACATGCCAACCCTCCCAATTCAGGCGGGAGACTACCAATTTCAAGGCTAGTCTCCCACCTCCTAATTCCTGTATGCAAAAACTCGATTCTTCGATGAGCTGCTGCCAACAGGGACTGGCCTTGTGTGACTCTGAGTATGCACTGCCAGCAGCCTCCTCCCGCATGCCAGTACACAACATTTTTGTCACACTCTCTCTGCCTGCTATAGCGCTTTCTCCGCGCTCCTTACAGGTAAGAAACATTTTTATTTTTGCTTTTCTGATATCCAATTTTATAACACCACACTTGCAAGTCCCATAAATGACAATAGACCCGATAAGTGCCGCGACTCAATAGCTTCGGGGGAAATACATGTTGGCATGTATGCATTGGTTGCCGTGACTGCCACTCTCATTTGCCTGATTCTGATTCGTGTCCCAGATTGTCAACTTTGTGTTTGCCCTCCCATGAAGAATAGCCGCCTCACCCTATCTTTGAATGGCTGGTTACTATTCTTCAACTGCATGATCTTGAAGAACCACTTTTTTACGCAATCCATGAGAGATCATGTGGTATACAGCTGTCTCCCGGTGAGCTGCCCCTCCTCTCAATGTTGCACTCTCTCACCCATTTACTTCGCTCCCTACTATCTGCACTCGGGTTTTGCTCTCTCTACTCTGTGTGCTTATTTCTATCTGCAGTACATGTTGCTCTCTTTCACTTGTGTTGCTTCTTTGTGGTTTTGCCATCCACCATGTTGCTTCTGCACCTGCCTACAGTGTTGCTTCTTTGCCACCTTGCTTCCAGAACTCAGTCATCATTTAAAAAAAAGAAAATGTAAGTGATTTCATGCTGCATATTCTCCTTTTTTTCCTGCACTTTTCAATCCGTCTCAGATTGGTAAATAGAAACAAAAACAGAAAACATCCACATCATTTTGTAGGCGCACAGATGACTGTTAAATGCATGCGCGCGCCTACAAAATGACTAGTCCTGGGCGGTGAGCTCCGTTCCATTTGTGGAGTTTGCGGAGTTTTCCGCACTCCGCGGAGCATGCAAAGTTTTTGCCTCGCTCGTGCTCGTCAACGGCAAGTTGTCAAGTGTGAGCAAGGAAAATCTACTTCCCTGAGAGATTTCTCAGCGCAGGTAGCATGATTTCTCAACACGTGCAGACGCGGATGGTCACGACTTTTCGCATTGAGAAACCTTCTGTTCACCTTGAGAAAGTTGCCACTCAAGTAGAAAATCTACTCGAGCGGATGAAAAGAAGCAGCACTGCAGTAGCTGATTTTACAGCCCCGGACAAACACCCAGCACTGAAAATAAACACGAACGGCCTGACCAAACGTACTCTGCTGCTTGCGGATCTCCATGTAGCACCGCAGAGTGTTTTGGTCACTTTGCTGTGTTCTGTGTAGCGGAATTCTGCGGACTCTGCCCTGGCCTAAAAATGACACAGTTGCCATCTCATCATATTTTTTTTTAATGCCATGCTGCACAACAGCCACAATTCTGTACAGCATAGCTAAAACATTATGACAAAGCCAATAGATCTAATAGGTGAGACCACTTACGATTGCCAATTCTTATTTTATGTCTGCTTATTTCCTCTCTATAGGACATGAAGAGCTCCCATTCAGTGTGTGCCTAATTTTCTGTCTGTATGTCTGTCTGTCCATGAGTATCCTCTGTAACAAATACTTGGAAAAAAGCAATACTAATTAAAAGGAAAAGACAATTTTTCAATACTAATTAAAAGGAAAAGACAATTTTTGAACAAGTCATTTTTCATTTATCCGTGACTCAACATTATTTTCCAAGGTAGTTAATGGAAATGCAATTCTGCACAAACAGTCAAAATAAGCATCCATGGCGAATATTAATTATATGCAACACTTTCATAGTTATTGTTGCTTATACCCGAGAGGAAGAGATGTGTTCCACAATTGATAAATAGCAATTAGTCAACTACAGTGGCAGGGTTGGGGTCTTGGTTGCAGGGTCATCTTTAAGCCAACTATGAAGATTAGCTGCAGGATACTGGGTCAAACATAATGATGTCTACTAGTGTGGCAATGCATTACCTTTCCCTGAGGTAGACGTTTGCAAGGATTGACTTTGTCTTCAGTATACATTTTAGCAACAGTAACTGTTTCTTCAAAGCCAGACAAAGAACTGTGATCATCAGCCTGTGAAGCATTGATGTGTGTACTTCAGTTATTTGTTCACAAGTCTGTTTTTTCACAGCCAAAACAGTGCTCTACTAGTCCACAAGACAGCTAATGGTTGTCACAGCAATGTTAGTTTGAAAGTAGAACCAAGAAAGGGTTCACAGTTGCTTTGGTTAGAACATCAATGTTCAAAGAAGCTTCCTGTTCCTACCTTGGTGTTGTTCAGACCCAACAGTGTTTTGCACAAGGACAAGCATCTGTGTTGGGAATGCAGTGATATTACAATCCTCAGAGTTCTGGTTAACTGTAGTGGGGTCCTTCTTGCATCCCTAGCAACAGATTGCAGGATTGCTGGTCCTCCAAGATGTAGGCACAAGTGGCTGGCATCTCCCAGGATGTCGGTCCGGCAGGTGAAAGGGGCAGAGTAAGACCAGAAGGCCTGCACGAGGACTTCTTCCCCCACTGAATCCCTCAATAATTGGCTGTGATTGTTGGACCTTTATACTCGCCAGCATGTTCTCATGAAACTTCACGGTGCATGCAAGATTTTGCGATCCATTGAATTTTTAATCAAAAGCCACAAGAGTCGCAAGCACCGCAGACCAGAACCTGGTAAAAGTATATAAGAACTTGCAGTGAGCCCCAACTAACAGCACAATCTAAGTGAGAGCCGAAGGGAGGAGATATATAGCCTTGGAAAGAAGTGGGAGCGTGCACTACATACGTTGGCGGTAGCCCAGGTACTACTGGAATCCTGACCCGGACCAATGGGGGAGGCATGGGAGATGGTTAGTCATCATAAGATTCAGATAGGAGAAGCTGGGCTTGGAGAGTGGTCCTGAACACATAGAGTGACACTATAGCTCAAAGATCAGTAAGAAGCGACTTCCATTGGCGGAGTCCCAGTAGAAGAAATGTGTGGAATGTTGATGCAGTGCAGGACGATTGGGATACACTAGGAGATTTTGATTGGCAGGGAGCATTGGTTGTGATTAGGGACACAGTTTGTAATGGGGAGAAGGTTTAATTGATAGCTTTTCACACTGAGATCTGCAATTTGAAGAAATTCCTCTTTGAGGTAGAAATATGTCTAAGAAGGTTGTAGAGAGACCTTGTGTTGAAATATTGGACTCTTTCTTCTGAAGAGAATTGTCCGAGTGAGTGACCCGCCACTAAATTAAGTTTCCATAGAAGGATGGTGGTCGAAAGCCTTGGCTGAATAGACAGGGATATTAGGTTGGTTCTTGCATAAATTCAGAACTTGATTCTGAGCTTCCATAGGATCTACAAAGTATATCATCACTTTTTGAACATTGAAAAGCATGTAATAGGATCTGGCAGATGTTGCTGGGATTAAGGTTTCAAAGGAAAGGGGAAGGGAGGTAGCTTTAGGGGTGACAGGAAAACAAATTATCTATGCCTAGGACCCATGAGAAAGACAGGGGAATAGCTGACATTATTGCAGCAGGGGCAATAACAAAGGCATCTATGTCTTTGAGGGTCACTGCAACCCAATTGCTCCACTCTTTTTATTGCAACTGGGAACATATTCTTGTTTGTGGTACATCCTACGACAACCTTGCTAAGACACTACTCTGCAAGAGGTGTCATAGAGGGAAAATTAAATGGACTCAAAGCTATGAATTGGGAACCAAACCAGTAGGAGAGTTTCTGCTGTGTTCCTTGAGAAGGAGAACAAGTTGTCCAAAAGATAAGAAAAGAACCACTCTAGGGTGAATCAGTAGCATTAAAGGTGAAGAAGGTTGACAGCAATGTGTTGTGACTAACACCATCAATTGTTTCAGAGAGTTTAGCAAGCATGAGGCTAAATAAAAGTTTAGCAACATAACAGCACAGTTTAAGTGGGGTGAAGAGGTTGAAACCCCGGTTGAAACCTTACGCAGACTATGTGGTGAGAAAGAGAGTGAGGAGGTTGAATAGAAGATGTTCATATATTTTTGAGAAGTGGAACTGTGACCTTGGAATATAGAGAGGTAGGAGAGATCTACAGTGGCTTTTAGGATGGTTTGACTGGCTGCAGAGTTAAAGCACTATGGATTATCCCCTGAGTGGAACAAAGGATGTCAGACAGGACATGGCAAGGGAGCTGAAGGTCATGACCTTAATGCTTTGTAGACTGAAAGTTTGAACTAGGGATATAATGACTTAGCATATTTCAAAATAGGCTTTGGATCAGCAGGAGCTGCAGAAGAGAAAGTAGGGAGGTGGTCAGAGTGGGAATGGCAAGGTGAGGCATATGAAGGGAAGGTAGAGCTGTGAAGAGGGTAACAGCAGGGTTTCTAATGACTGTGGCTTTAGGTTAGAAGTTGAAGTAATAATGTGTGGGGTGGGTGAAAGGATGGTTTTAATATGAGGGCAAATTATTGCAGCATGTGAAAGCAAAGAAAAGAAGGGCGCAGAAATTCACAGTCAGTTTAAGCTGTATGCAGGTTTGTGGTGAATAAGTCAGACTCCTTTGGCAACTTCAAGATTAGGGGTGGGCAGAGCTCACAGAGTTTCACTCTACAGAATTACACAGAGTTACATAAAAACTTTGCGAGATTCCGTGGAGCTCCGCAAGCGTCTGAAATTTGGCACGTTGCGCTGCTCACGCAGATTTTTAGCGTGGCATCCTGCTCTGTGATGCAAAATCAGCGCAAATTTACCATGCGGCGTGCCAGAGGGTACTGCTGATTTTTTACTCAAGCGGCAGTTTTCTCAACGCGAACAGTCACTTCTGCAATGAGGCAATCTCGCCAGGAGGCATTCTGGTGGTCGAAAATCACTGTAGGGGAATGCAAATTCTCACTTGCCAACTTAACGTTGGTGAGCCGTGTGTGAGAAAAACTCCACCACCAGTGCTTGGAGGATGTTTGCCCTAACTTTTCGATACCTGCATAGTGTGGAGCAGGCAAAACTCTGCCAGATTAGCGCAATTTTCTGCTCATTCTATTCTGGATGCTCGGTCATATGGATTGTGTGCCACCTTTTAAGGGTTGCATCATATCTGCTGTCAGTGACAAGATCATTCGAGTTTTCACTGGCTGGTGGTTGGGACAGCAGGTTTACGATATCAAGAATCAAAGACAGGTCTTTTGGATTGTAATGAAAAAAACATAAACCATCTCCAATCTAAACCATCATGAGGAGGGATATTTTAAGTGCTTTTCAACTTTAAAAAGCAACACAATAGGCGGACATTTATAGCAGCTGTGAGGGACTGCCCTCCTCTTTGGAGGATATTGTAAAATAATGCAGCATAACATAGTAAAGAACAACATATAGCACAAAATAACACATCACAACATAACTGAACCTATGTTATGGGGATCAGCTCAAGGCGATCCTTTGATTTAGTCGTGTCCGATCCTCTGCCTCCTGGTACTTCAAGCCCAAGCATATAATGGGTAAAACTAAACATACCAGTAGCAAAATGTAACATGCTGGCGGATAAAAGGCCAAGGCGGCATAAAGCTGGCCAATTGAGAGTGATGGGTATGTTAAAGACCATCTACCACCCTACAACAATAACACATCTTTAGTTTGGGTGCCTGACACGCTTGTGCCAGTTTCCATCTTTCCCCATACTTTGCTTTACGCCAGTATCTAGAGTGTCTGAAAATAAGCCACCAGTTTCAAAATTCAGTGAAACTGTGCTTCCTTTGTATGCTTAAATGGGTCATTTATATCCAAGCCTTGTTGATAAAATGGGGAGATCATTCATGAACACAAATTACACTCCACTTGTATCAACAAGACCAGTCACCACCCTCGGTCAAGTGGCAGCACTTTTACAGTGGGACTCCTGTGTACAAATAATACTGAGGGGCAGATTTACAAGCCCCTTGCGCCACTTTTGCGTCACTTTTCCCATGTTAAAATGACGCAAAAGTGGCGCAAGGGGCCTGTAAATCTGCCCCTGAGTGCTTGTGTTACTTGTCATTGTTTTCCAACTATGTGTAAGAAATCTGCAAATAACGCCCTCAGCTGCCACAGCATTATGTGACAAACTTTATTTTTACATGGTGTTTTTGCACCCAGCTTTGGCAACTGTAAATAACCCCTTATGGCCCTCATTCCGATTTGAACCAGAAAATGAGGTGGTAAGGCCTGGCTCGATTCCAGGTGGTAACATCACCCCTTTTACGCGTCATTATGAGCTAAGGATCCGGAAACGGGTACTGCATGTTTGATCCGGGTTTATAAGGTAGGTTGCCACGTGTTTTTCCTGAATTCCGCGTTTTTTTCTGGTTAAATGCACCCCCCGCTGGCAGGATATGGAAATGTGAATGAATTAGCAATTGGTTTTATCAAAAGCATTTCCACTCTCAGTAAAGTGTCTAATTGTACAATGTATTCATTCAAAACTAAACCTAGAGAATCACCACTCCACACAAAAGAAAAGGAGAATCTAAGGGCCAGATTTAGAGTTTGGTGGGCGGAGCACTCTGACACCAATGAGGTAGAGTCCACTGTATGCCAAAACCTTAGTCCACCCTCCCTATTTAGATCCAGGTGGACCAGCATTTTTCCAACACCGGTGCCCCACCGTGTCTGTTGTCAGAAGGATTGCTCCGACCTCAGACATCAGACCACCCAGACGATTTAGAGCAGACATTTCAATATTATTTTCTCTCCATCACTGGCAGGGGCGTCGCCAGTTAGATTCGAGGGTTGTAAAACAGAGCGTTCCCAACCATCACTGTCATTGAAATGGCAAAATGCATGACAAGAGCATTACATTTAAAAGGCTTCTCTGCACCACATAAGAGCCATACAGTCCTTTGTTTACTCTTTCCCAGTTGTGTGTGAGAGGGAAGAGGAGGGGTGGGTGTATACAAGATCTGCAAAGTTTCATTGAGATGTGTGTCTGTCTGTGCTATGAGGGATGCTAATCCATGTGTGTCTGTGCTATGAGGGATGCTAGTCCATGTGTGTCTGTAGTATGAGGGATGCTAATCCATGTGTGTCTGTGCTATGAGGGATGCTAACACATGTGTGTCTATGCTATGAGGGATGCTAACCCAAATGTGTCTGTGCTATGAGGGATGCTAATCCACGTGTGTCTGTGCTATGAGGGATGCTAATCCACGTGTGTCCGTGCTATGAGGGATGCTAATCCATGTGTGTCTGTGCTATGAAGGATGCTAATCCATGTGTGTCTGTGCTATGAGGGATGCTAATCCATATGTATCTGTGCTATGAGGGATGCTAACCCATGTGTGTCTGTGCTATGAGGGATGCTAATCCATATGTATCTGTGCTATGAGGGATGCTAATCCGTGTGTGTCTGTGCTATGAGGGATGCTAATCCATGTGTGTCTGTGCTATGAGGGATGCTAATCCATGTTTGTCTGTGCTATGAGGAATGCTAATCCGAGAGGAAAATCGACCACAGACACTGCTCGCCTGAATGGAGGCCCCTGGACCGAATGACACACATCAGAATCCATTTATTAGGGGAGTATCACACCTCTTCGGGGCTATGCCCCTGGTCACTGGCAGGAAAATTAGCCAGTACTAGACAGAAAACAAGCCAAGCATTTGCAATGCAATAGGCCTCGCATTTGCGTGAGTTTAAGCTATTGGCATTGTAAATGACAATGGCTTTTATTTATGTTAATTATCTAAACAGATAAATAAAAGGCATTCTCATATACAATGCCAAAAGCTCAAACTCTTGTAAATGCGATACCTATTGCATTTCAAAGAAGCGCCTGCCATTGTCCCGGGCTGCTTGGAAAGTGAAAGAATGCATGGCGCTCTGAAAGTTGCAGGAAAGCATGCCCTGCCTGCAGTAGGAGGAATTCATTGAAGAAAATAGTACTTACAGACTAAATAAAACGTACTGTGTAACAACCGAAGTAAAAGGGCCAGTCCTCATGGGAGGTTACAAATGAAGACAATGCGGTACTAAGGAGGGACTAACAAGCCTATTAACGAATCAGAGGCCAGCCTTTACGAAGGACAATGACTCAAGCTAATGACAAATGTGGGCGGAGTGGCGGGGCTTCAAGTCCATACTCTAATACAGCATGCCTTGCAGAGCAGCGCATGCGCTGCCCAGGATTGACCTAAAAAATAACTCTCACACCAAGTCTGCACGTGGCCATCGGGAAGACAGCATCCGTGCATCAATTTGCAGCGCCTTCAGAGGAACCACAGGTACGGCAGTTCCTCTGAAGGTACAGAGTTGACCGCGGGACTATGACAAGCGGAGTCCACCCAGGGCAGCGGATGTTGTGTACTCCACCACCATGACAGTTGGCGGGCAGCCCGCCACACTTAAATTCAGGGCCTAATTGCTACTTTTTAGCCAAGTGAAGCCAACTCTTTTAAAGCAATACACCCTTTACAGCATTCCAAAAGAAATTAAAGCCTTTCCAGATCAAGAGACATATAAAGTTATCATGATTGATTCTCACATTTCCTTTTAACTTTTTTAAATATAAATTGATCGTGATTGTGTTACCCAGTGTTCAGGTTACCTTACTATTCAACGGATTTTAATACATTGCATGTTTTTGTGGTTGCCTTTTTTTGCAACATTTTTGTTTTCCTTAATGTTCCTTCGGTCCAGAAGGCATTCGTCATAAAACATTGCACTGTATCTATATCTGTAAAATAATAGTCTTTGGCAAACACAAATAAATCAAGGAGGCAGAGGAGGGACTCCGAGTGTAGATCTCAGGCCTGGCACTGCTCCTCTTCTAGAGAGAGCCAAGGATGGTGGTTGAGAAGGCGCCACGCCAGACCTTTTCCCACGCGCACAGTGCCTGGGCACATGGCACTAGCCGTGGGCTGCCTCTGTCAAGCCCTGTATCCCCCTTGCAAGGACGCCTGTCTCGTGCCTCCCCAGCCCTGTGACGCACGCTGCGTCACACGGACAGCCGTCTGCAGGCGTCCTCCCTCGCCTGCCCTTTCACTGCAGCCCGCCGTGTGTCACCGGAAGTGTGGGTGAAGCCTCACACTGCGGCCAACGAGTGCAGGTGCGTCGCCCGCACAAGGAGAAAAAGGCGGCTCGAGTCTGGCGGGGTGAGAGCTCTCAAGATGAGAAGTGACAGCCAGAAATTCAATGTGTCATTTTAGAGACGCGTGAGGCATTTTGCCCTTGTGCGCCTGTCGTTATTATAAATTCTGCTTCTAAACATTCAAATAGCATAATGTCTCATTTATTTAGTTGGTAGGACATTAGTAAAGTGCTGCGTACTGGCTTCCCGTAACTTCGAGGTGCTGCATTTTGCGCAAAGCAGCGTAAAATATCCAGGGGCAGATTTACAAGACCCTTGCGCCACATTTGCGACACTTTTCCTATGTTAAATGTGACGCAAAAGTGGCTCAATGGGCTTGTCAATCTGCCCCCCAGTTCCTGCCTGGCCTGGGTGCATCTTTTAATGGAGTCACTGATTGATAGTACATTGGAATGAGATTAAAATTGATCAATTGCTTCTTTTCTGCCACTTTAAACGATATATTCCTTTTCTCATTCTGGCCCAGAGACCATCAAAAAGAAATGGATGAAATGATGCTCTTAATATTGGCATTAGCTGAAACATATGGAGTTGTAAGCACCACATCTAACGTGTATTGGCCTCTAATCCTAAAAAATCGTCTGTTTTAAAACACAATCTATGGAAATATAAACAATTCCACTAATTCATATTGGTGGCGTAAACACTTTGTAGTGGCGCTTTATTAATGTGTGAAAACCTGCCCAGAATACATTCTAAATTCTAAGGGGCTTATTTACAAGGCCCTTGCGCCAATTTTGCGTCATTTTTAAGATGGGAAAAGTGACGCAAAAGTGGCGCAAGGGGCTTGTAAATCTGCCCCTTATATTCCCGAATGACTGCCTGCAAATTGGAAAGTTATTTTTAAAAGTCATTCCTATTTTTGTAATCACACCATTAAATTAGCTAGCTCTTTTATTAGTAGCCTAATATGTCAATTGTAATTGCACGATTAACTGTATACATAGTAATGTTAGCTGCTAAAATATTGTAATAACTGTTGCAGAAAACTGCTATGCCCCTCGTCGCCTCTCCTCAGGACCGCACGGATTAATATAAAAAACAATTATAGTAATAAAAAAATATGTACTGACTCTGCAGTCGAGGGGCACGCGAGTATCTAGGTGTTACGTTAACTGGGGATACGGTATTTGTGCGAAAAGAAAGTAGATGTCACTCAAGGCAGAAAGCCACATACATAGGTATGGGCTGGATTCCCGCCCTGAGCCGTCCTCAATGGCCGCTGATTAGCGGCGCTAACCGAGGCGCGGCCCCCGAAGCGCCGCGAGTGTCTATAAAAATTCTTGTTTTGATCAGTGGAATGAAATTTGCAAGCAATATGTATGTCAAGCGGAGCTGGGACCGGAGTTAATCATGGAGCGGAATTTGTGAAAAACCATCTGACTGTGACATCAAAAAGATTGGTTTCTGTTAGCCGCGTCCCGGGCGGAGTTTGGTAAACCATGGCTGTCAGCTCTGCTCGCACATCACGTCTGTGAAACCGGCCTCCGTGCCAGACATGCAGAGCAACCCGGGAGACTGCGACACTGGCGCTCTATACCGTGAATTTTAGGGGGCCGGGGGCGGTGGGGGCAAGCATGAGGATACATAAACAAACGTGCTGGGGCCACCTACAAAGTTTATATATATAATACATGGAACCTTTGTAGGTTGCTACAGCACATTTGCCTAGGGCCCAGAAATTCACTCCTAGAGATGCCACTGTGTGCCAACTGTACTGCTCTCTCTCTCTGTGTGTGTATATATATATATATATATATATATATATATATATATATATATATATATATATATATATATATATATATATATATATATATTACCTACTGGCGGTTGCCAGTAGGTAGTTATAGTTAGGACCACGTTTCCATAGGAAAACCTCAACATTCTATTTTGAATAACTTTGGCGCCGGTTGACGAATCCTCGCGAATTTCTCAAAATAGGTGGGGCGCTACGCTCCGCTCCTACCCTGAAAGTCTCGGGGGGATCCGTCAAGCGGGGGCTGAGATAAAAGGGGGGTCCCAAAACGCGTTTTTCCCATGCATTTTTCCATAGGACCTTTAGAACGAGCTACAGCCCGAACGGCTGAACAGAATTACTCAAAATTTGGCAGAGAGGTAGTCCCTAGGTCAAGGAAGTGCCTTTTGTAGGTTTGGTGTAAATCTGTTCAGTAGATTCTGAGAAAATAGCCTTTAAATCAATATATATATCTGAGCCCGCTTACGGTACGCTTACCGTACGCTTACGGTAAGCGTACGGTGGCGTGCGCGAGCGCGATTCTGATTGGCTCTTAGATCTTAGTAAACATTCGAATCGGCCGAAACCAGGAAGCGGCGGCCGCCATTTTGTGTATTTCACTCTGAAAAAAAAGAGTGAAAACAAGGAAAGGGGGCAATGAGGAGAGTTACAGACCCCCTAACATTTGTAAGGGGGTCAAAGAAGGACAGAAAAGTACAAAAAAAACATTTATTGATTTTAAAAAAAATCACGGGGTACGCGTACGGTAAGCTTACGGTAAGCGTACGGTAGGAAAAAAAAAAAAAAAAAATGAAAATCAGATTTAAGTGTTTAGATATTAGGGGGCTCTAAAAAGAGCCGTTGTGTTTATGAAATGATTTTTTAGTGGTACCTACAAGTAAGTACCGATGCAGAGTCTAAGGTTCAAGAGGAAGACTCTGTTCCCTTCATCATTGAAGTGCACACCATCTCCTCTATAAATGTCTTGCATGTCATAACGCAAGTTGTTGTGGTAAATGGCACCCATACCATAGTCACGGAGGAAAGCAGAAACAGATTTGTTGACGTGCTTTCTTGCTTTGTCATCGCACTGCGTGCCCACCGTGCGTGCACGGCACTAACTGCGTAAAGTGGGTGCGCGGTGCGCGAAGCGCACCGCGTGCTCACTGTGCGCGCACGGTGCGCGAAGCGCACCGTGCGTGCACGGAACGAACTGCGTTAAGTGGGCGCGCACGCCACGAATGGCGTAAAGTAACTTAGCATTTAAAAAACCGTACAAATTCACTGAAAAACCATAGGTTTCACACACGTTATAGTTAGGAATTAGCATTTAAAAAACCTTGCAAATTCACAGAAAAAACCATAGGTTTCACACATGTTATAGTTAGCGGAAATTTTACTGATAAAAAACCAATGAAATTCCCCCGTTATAGTTAGTGCAGGCAACTATAACTCACGCGACCGCAATCTTCTGCTGATGACATATGTGTCTTTATGAAAAAAAAATATTTGTAATATATGTATAGCTAAAAATGTATGGAAGAAGACATGGGCAAATAAGTGTCTAAATACAGTATTAGCATCAGCAGAGGATTGCGGTCGCGTGAGTTATAGTTGCCTGCACTAACTATAACGGGGGAATTTCATTGGTTTTTTATCAGTAAAATTTCCGCTAACTATAACATGTGTGAAACCTATGGTTTTTTCTGTGAATATATATATATATATACTCTAAAATATTGCAATATGTGCCACAGATACATGTGTACTAAACATGTTTAAATGTGACTGTGTGCAAATGAATATGGATATCTGTATACATGTATATATAACAGTATGCAAACTTTTAAATACATTTAAATATTTTAAGCACACTACATTGCTTTTCAGTGAAAGGTGCTTGGACAGAGTAATGTGTGGGGCAGGTGCAGCAAAGGTTTGTTCTTCTGTGCCTCCTCCTGGCACATTCAACAGCGGAGGTGGTGGGGCCGAAAGTAGAGGAGCGGGCAAGATGAACAGAGGTGGGGCACGGCCCTCATCTGGCCCCACCCTAGAGACTCCAGATCTACCTATGACATCTGGGTTTTCTGCTGTCGTAAAGGGATACATGTAAGTTTATGAAGTTAAAACCAGGCATGGCTGGTACAGGTAAGAGCGGTGAGGCGGGGGAACTTGACAGACGACGGGATAGGGAAAATAAAAGAATTAGAAGTACTTACCTTGCTCTTGCCGCATTGCCAAGTCGGCGATGCAGCATGCGAAAGCTTAGTTGTTTTATTCATATATATATATTATTTTCCTTATTCCGTCGTCTGACTACTTCCACTCGCCCCCACCCTGCCCAACCGCTCTTACCTGTAACGGCCACGCCTGGTTAAAATCCCATCCTACGAATGGTTCGGCACTCTGCCTCTAACTTGACACTGTTCTTGTAACTCACACATTTCTGGTCCCGTGTCCACTTCTAGTCTCCAACCAGTAAACAAACATTAGCAAAGCCAAAAGGTCTGGTGTTTGCCTGGAGCCTTTTTGCTTTGGGAATGCTTGTTTTGTTTTCTCATGTTTTTGTTAAACTTTATTGTTGGGCAAACTGCGCGGCCCTCATCAATTTAATAAAAACACGCATTGCCTGAATGCCAAAGACATTTTTGGTCTCAAAAAGCACACATTGTCACAGTAGTTCCTACCACTTAAGGGAAGTACTTTGTGTGTAATTGTATGGTCTGGTACGGCCTAACGCCCCCTCCTCCCCTGACTGTGACAAAAATCAAGATAACGTACTTGTTTTTGGAATAGGGGGTCGTTGACCCCGGATCGTATTTATTAACATACAAAACAAGTTATATTCATAAAATACCATAACGCAGAAATGACAAGACAGGTTTCGGTACATTTGCTTAGATCCTAGCTTTAACAAAACTCTAATACATAAATGTTCCTATCCCAGTCTAACACATTGCTGTTTACATTTCTGCGTATTCCTCTGAGCCTACGGCAAGGTCAAAACGCTGGCCCCTCCCCATTACACCGAAACTGTCCCGCGCACCCCAACCGGGATGCGCATGCGCCGGAGGCCCAGCTGACCCGGAAGTACTTACCCCCAGGCAACCCCCAAACGTTCAGGACTTACTCCATAAAGGGGCCATGCAGACAGCGCAGCTTACTTACGCCCGTGTGCGGGGTGGCCAACCAGCCAATGGAAAGCGTAACCCCCTTTGTCCCCGCACCATTCCAACCAACCGGTTGTAACTGCCCCTGGAGTCTGGTGAGAACCAAATGTCCCTCCCCTCTGGGCGGCCCACGTAATGAGACGCCCCAAAAGATGAGTCAATTTAGTCTGTCTAACCTACGACCTTACCGCTCGCCTATGGAATATCGCCTAAAAACACGACAAAAAAGGCATTGACAACATATCTACAAACTGGTAACCTGTGGAAAAAATTTACAGAAAACATACATTTTACCACAAACTCTTATTTCAGGGATGGTGGGTGGGGAAAAAAGCGGTTAAAGATCCTCCTGAGGGAGGTGACGCACATGCACCTGCTGTGCTAGGGGGAGAAAAAGAGATCGATTCCTGGGCTCCCCCCGGCTTTAAGGACCCGAGGGTCGCCCACGCCCCCGGAAGTGATCAGATCACTTCCGGGGCGCGGGGGAGCCTCACGTGACCCGGAAGTTATTCAATCACTTCCGGGGCATGTCCATCGAGAGACCAGGATTGAGGGGCACAGTTCCGGTGGGGGCACGGCCGACCACCATAATGGCGGCGGGGCTGATGCTGGCCCCGCCTTCCTCTATGGTCTGGTACGGCCTAACGCCCCCTCCTCCCCTGACTGTGACAAAAACCAAGATAACGTACTTGTTTTTGGAATAGGGGGTCGTTGACCCCCGATCGTATTTATTAACATACAAAACAAGTTATATTCATAAAATACCATAACGCAGAAATGACAAGACAGGATTCGGTACATTTGCTTAGATCCTAGCTTTAACAAAACTCTAATACATAAATGTTCCTATCCTAGTCTAACACATTGCTGTTTACATTTCTGCATATTCCTCTGAGCCTACGGCAAGGTCAAAACGCTGGCCCCTCCCCCTTACACCGAAACTGTCCCGCGCACCCCAACCGGGATGCGCATGCGCCGGAGGCCCAGCTGACCCAGAAGTACTTACCCCCAGGCAACCCCCAAACGTTCAGGACTTACTCCATAAAGGGGCCATGCAGACAGCGCAGCTTACTTACGCCCGCGTGCGTGGTGGCCAACCAGCCAATGGAAAGCGTAACCCCCTTTGTCCCCACACCGTTCCAACCAACCGGTTGTAACTGCCCCTGGAGTCTGGTGAGAACCAAATGTCCCTCCCCTCTGGGCGGCCCACGTAATGAGACGCCCCAAAAGATGAGTCAATTTAGTCTGTCCAACCTATGACCTTACCGCACAGGCCTGCATAGTAGACCGACTATCAGGCCCCCCCCCCAAACCCAAGGTCATACTTACCACTGGAAACCCTCCAACCAAGCTAAAATATTGCCCAGGAAGAACTCGTTACCCAAACGAGAGAGGTGGACTCCGTCTTGCACGTAGCATATGTCCCCCTTAATGCAACCGTGAGCAATCACCTGTAATCTAGGGGTCCTAAACAGCCTGTCTATTTTGTTATTGACCCTCTGCACCGAGCGGTTGAGCGCCTTCACTGATACCCCCCCACGCCATTCAAGTCTTGGTATCATGTGTGACCACACGATAACCGTCTCAGGGCACTGCTTTGCCAGCCATGCCGACTCCGACAGCACCGTCTCTATCAGGACCCTCCTGTTGAGGTGTACCAAATCATTGCCTCCCAGATGCAAAATTATGGCGTCAGGAGGGGCATCCAAAGAGGTGAGCATGTGCCCTACCCGTTCCCTGAACCTGTCAAACCGTAAGCCCCCATGGCCGAAAAAGGAAACCCTGAAACCTAAACGCTGTGCATGTGCTGCCCCATTGTTTGCCCTGAAAAAACTGCCCAACCGGGACACATAAGAATGGCCAAAAACACATGCATGACGCTCCCGTTGTGTCTTCGGGGAAATCCTTGTGGACTTGACTGTGTTGCTGTCTTGGTGGGACGTCGCCGTCACTCCACCCGCGTGGCAGGCAGAGGGAACTGGTGGTAGACAAGAAAAGAATGCCGTCAGTACCGTTAACATATGAAGTCACAACATATCCACACGCACGTAACGCCTGAAGCAATTGGAAGCCCACCGCCCAATCCTGCGCACCGCCTCTTCCCCGAGACCCTGCGCAACCGCCTCGGTGGCAGCTCCAATCCTGAACGAATGTGTCCCAAAACTCCCGGGGTCCAGACCCGCCCTGTCTATTGCCTTGTCTAAAACCCGCCTAAATTGGAACCTTGTCAGTGGATCCCCCCCCATGTGTATTAGCAACGGCCCCCCCCTATCACCCGGCCTGTGTGACAGGAAAGCCTCCACATGATAAACCGGGCAGCAGGGATTGCCCAGCGCCCGGCTGAGAAACACTACCTGACCTCTCCCCTGCTGATCGGTCTTTGAACGCTGGATCGTAACTTGCAAAGCACCGTTATGGAAATGAATGTCACCCACCTGTAAACCACCCTCCAGGTCCCTTTTGTTGTTAGCCACTAATTCCCCTACTCTAAAGGCCCCATAGAAAGCCAAAGTAAAGGCTGCCCTGACCAATAAGCATTCGAAAACGCCGTTGCAGATCTGCTCTAGCGCTGTCAAGACTGCAGTCAGGGTGTTCAAACCTATAGGGCGTCTAGTATCCGGCGCAGTCCCCTGCAAACGCTGCCAGCCCTTCAATGCTTTACGCACTATGAATGATTGCGTAGGGTCCCGCCCGCCGCCGAGCTGTGCAAAGAATGAAATTGCAGCTATGTGTCTCCTAGCTACCCCAACCGACTTCCCATTGTCCCGCAGGGCTTGCAAGAAGCAGCAAACCCCGCCAGAATCTGCCCAATGTGTCCCACCCTGACTCTGTAGGAAATTACAATATGCACCAAACGCCCCTTCGTAAGCCTTGCGCGTTCCTGGTGCTAGACTCGCTGCCACCAAGTCTGGTAAGTGTGGGCACCAATCTGCCAGAGCTGCTCGGGAAACGGCGTTGGGCATGGTGCTGCTCCCGGGAGATGTGCTCTGAACACCTGCATCTTGAAACGAGACAGAGCGTCAGCAGCATGATTCAACACCCCCGGGACATGTTTCGCTCTAAAAAGTAAATTCAGCTGGAGGCATTTCAACACTATTTCCTTAATCAAACGCAAGATCATTTTACATTTTGCCGCCTGGTTATTTATACACTCCACTACTGTCATGTTATCAGACCAGAACACCACTGCTTTATTGCGTAGTTGTTCCGGCCAGACACACAATGCCACCCAAATGGGGAACAATTCCAGGAAACCAATGTTAGCCGTTAGTCCATTGTCCACCCACCATGTTGGCCAACGCTGCACCACCCACCGAATGCCCAGAATGGCGCCAAACCCCTCACTGCCCGCGGAGTCTGTCATTAAACCCAACTCCTTGCAAGAAGTGACAGGGCCGGGCCACAGGACAGAGCCATTGAAATCCCGCAGGAATGCTAGCCAAATCCGCATATCCTGCTTGACCTCGCCGCTCAATCTGGTGTGATGGTGTTTGTGTTTAAGGCCTGCCATCGCCTGTGCAATGGACCTAGAAAAGGGGCGTGCCATAGGTATAATGCGTAGCGCAAAGTTCAACTGCCCTACCATCTGTTGTAGCTGGTGCAACATTACCCTCTTTGCTTCCAAACATTGCCTCAGTGTCTCCCCAAACCTAGCCACTTTGTCAGCGGGAAGCCGTGAGCACCCCGCGACTGAGTCCAGTTCAATTCCTAAGAACTCTATTACCGGGGCGGGGCCCACGGTTTTACCCTGCGCCAGGGGTACCCCAAAGCTCTTCATCAATGCGCAGAACTGCTCCAGTGCCTGCCTACACCCCGCGCCCCCTGGAGGCCCCAGGAAGAGAAAATCATCAAGGTAATGCAGCACATGCCCATGACCTGTCACCTGTCTAAAAGCCCACTCCAAGAACGTACTAAACATTTCAAAGTAGGCACATGACACCGAACACCCCATTGGCATGCACATGTCCATGAAAAACTTGCCCCCAAACTGAAAGCCCAGGAGGTGAAAATCGCTCGGGTGTACGGGCAGGAGCCTGAAGGCAGACTCTATGTCTGATTTTGCCATTAGTGCGCCCGGCCCCAGACCCCTCAGCATCTCAATCGCCTGATCAATAGATGCATAACGCACCGAGCAGCAATCATCATCAATGGAGTCGTTCACAGACTGCCCCCGAGGCGCCGAAAAATTATGAATCAGCCTGAACTCCCCAGGTTCCTTCTTCGGGACTACCCCCAGGGGGGAACACACGAAGTTATGCACCGGAATGCTGTCAAAAGGCCCTGCTACCCTACCCAATCTACATTCCTTTCCAATCTTGGCCTCTGCCACCCCGGCATTTTGGGTGACCGATACTTGATTCCTGCAGAACGAGGGACCCACAAAGTTCTCCACCGGAATTCTAAAACCGTCTCTGAAACCCCCAATTAAGGTTTTCGCCGAGGTTGCGCACCTATATCGATTTAACCAAGGCATCATGGCGTGGAGGAGGATGGGAGTCCTAGCTCTGGTTGAAACTCCTACCGTCTGGTTTCTTCCCCCCCCTATCTTTTTGCTTCTTAAGGCACTTTGCCTCGCCATGCCCAGCGTTGCCACAGAAACTGCATGCATGCCTAAACCTGCATGTCCCTGGTGCCCTAACGCAGGAGCGTCTGTTGTAATCCCAGCAACATCCCTTCTTTCCGCCCCCCCCGCCCTGCGCAGCTGGGGGGAACGCACGAAAGGGCTGAGGTTTTGGCGAGTCACTGACAGTCTCCGCTGTAAGGCCGCCCACATGATCCAACCATGAGATCCCCTCTACCTGATTCCACTTTAACGTAGGATCAGAAGCCCTGATAAGCCTGAACTTCTTGTCATACTCCAACCACCCCGAGCCCCCTTTCGTTGCCTGCGCCGTTGAAATCCTAGACATGTAGCATGCCATCGCCGGTGCCTCCTCGGGGAAACGCTCTGTCACCACTGCCATGTAGATGTTATATGCCAGCATCCAATGCCTAATATTCTCCTCAACCCTATACTTTGACATTTCATGTGCCCACTCCCGTGCAGGCATATAATCCTTTTTTCTCCTCATCTCCTCCCTCTCTACATCATCGATCAGGAGTGAAAATATATCAATATAGGTCCCTTTCCAAATGCGTTCCTTAACCTCCTGCGACAGGTGGCGCGAGAGTGATTCATAAGACGTGCGTGCCTCACCCATGCCCAACATTGGCAACGTCTGTGGCTTACCCTGCGAAGGTCCCGGGATTTCCTTGGGGGCCCCGACCGCCGGCATGTCTTTAGGCTTCGCTAGTTCGACAAGCTGCTTCGCCCTTTCCAACGCGTCCGCCCCGGCAACACCCGCCGCACTCACGTTCAAACCCATGCCCCCCAGCCAGGGAAGTACAGCTGCTAAACTGGAAACAAAATCAGGAGGCAGCGTTGGAACCCCCCCAGATGCGGGGGGAAGAGGTACCGAAAGAGCAGGCAGCGCCGGGACTGGCAGCGTTGGCGCCGGGGTAGGATTTGCAGGTGCAGGGGGAACAGGCAAAGAAAGATCAGGCACCGCTGGCACCGGAACTGCTGGTACTGGCACAGCTGGCGCGGGAGTGGGCATAGGGGGCGCAGGTTCCGGTGGCGGGATAACAGGTGTCGCGGGAAGCAAAGGAACAGCCCCACCCTCGGGTCTACAGGAAGAGGCTCGCCTGCCGGTGCACTAGGGCCTGTGGGAATTATAGGCAAAACCGGGGCACCACCCTTCCCGGGGACAACCCGTGGGCCTTTCTTAGCCCTACTCTTCTTTGGCAAGGGAGGAAAAGCTTCCTTTGGAAGTAAAGCGTCCCTGCGCGATCTCCCAGATGGCCCCTCCTGCGCATCTAGCCACTCTGCCAGCTGTGCCATGGTACTATCTATCTCCCCAATCTTCCTCATGAGCGCGTCTAAAACAGTCGCTATACCTGGGCGCCGCTCGCCACGCTTAGCCTTCGGGGGCATGACTACACTACGACCTCTACCAAGTTTTTTACCACTGTTTTGATGGAGGATACACGCGGGCCACTTCACCCTCGCTACCGGAGCCTCACTACTGGCTAACCCAGCAGGGCAGGTGGGCACAGGCTCCAACCCGCTTGGCTCCCAGCAGCGCCGGGGTGCAGTCCACTGACCGTGTCCTCAGGCACCCTCTGATGTTACTGCCGCGTCACACCTGTCAGCACCTGGAGCTGCTTGCACACGATCCGTGTAGTGCCTGTAAAACCACAGCGAAAACACCACGCCTTCCTGTTATGCTGAAAAAGAACAGAGCAATTAATGAATGCTTGCTGCAGTGCGATGATAGTAGGCGCCTGATGGCGTACAAAAAAAACAAGGCGATTATCAAAAGTTTCTGCTGTGTAAAATTCTTTAGAGCCTCTGATAAAGCACGTTGAAATTAAATCCAATGGACGGGCAACAATGATGAAAGACTATAATGCCCCCACCCCAGGCACCAAGTTAATTCCTTGCAGCCTTAAAATTAAAGAAATTCCCTATTGGAGCATTCTCCCAGTTGGTTCAACCCTCAGCTTATTAATCCCCGTAACACGCCGCAAGCGTTAAACTTCAGTGGGACAAAATCAATAATAGGCTACCGAATGCGTGCCCCGACGAAAAGACGATCCGCCGACATAAAGTATTCATCCCAAAAAGCCCTTGCTGGACATGCGCCCTCCGTATGCACGAGCGCCGCGAGGACGTGTTCAGAGCAAACAAACAGTGTTTACGGTCTCCGCGCTGTTGCCGTATGCGAACACGTATATGTATATATATATATATATATTTTTTTTTTAAATGCGCTCAAGTGAACTGTGAACCCACGGAGTCACACAACGCGCATGCCAGTCACTTACAGTGCAGCTACCATCAATATGTCCCCCAACCGAGGAAGCCAACAAAGCAGCGTGCCCGGAAACCACAAACGGGCACACACCGCAACCCCTGCAGGCCGAATGAACCGCCGCCTACAACACCTTACCTCCGACACACGGAGCCCGTGTCCCCCACACCAAGTCCTGCTCAGGGAAAGAAACCGAGTCCGCTGCACCCTACGAAACGAAGCTGCAGCTCGACCAATGTCCCCGCCGAAAACGCGAAAGACCGCAACTCGTTCACCAGACGGTCCGATGTTGCCCCGAGCTGAGACCTGCAAGAAACAAAAGAAAAAAGCGGTTAAAGATCCTCCCGAGGGAGGTGACGCACATGCACCTGCTGTGCTAGGGGGAGAAAAAGAGATCGATTCCTGGGCTCCCCCCGGCTTTAAGGACCCGAGGGTCGCCCACGCCCCCGGAAGTGATCAGATCACTTCCGGGGCGCGGGGGAGCCTCACGTGACCCGGAAGTGATTCAATCACTTCCGGGGCATGTCCATCGAGAGACCAGGATTGAGGGGCACAGTTCCGGTGGGGGCACGGCCGACCACCATAATGGCGGCGGGGCCGATGCTGGCCCCGCCTTCCTCTTCTCCTTATGAGCAGGCAGAGTGCTGTCACTCACAGCGAATGGCTGAAGTAGGTGTAACCGCTAACCCATGCAGTAGTGGATGGCGGTGGTGTAACACACAATGAAGAGGCCGCCCTTGCAGAATGTTATGAGGGGCCCCTAAGCCTTTCATGTTTCACACTTAGAAAATGACTTTGACTGAATGTGGCCCCTTTCTAAAGTTGAGTCCCCCTAGAGGGCAGCTGTGGTCTGCAATCCGCCCTTAGTGGATGGAAGAAAAATGTGATTGACACAATAACAGTTGAAGAGGGCTGATTGAAAGCCATATAATTACATTATGCATATCATTTTAGTAAAATCAAAAGGTCTTGGCAAATTCCAAAAATTGGCAAAAATGAAGTGAACCTCTATTCTGCAATGTGCTTTTAGACAAGTGCGACAATTTTAGGCAATCCAAACCCTTGCTCTTTGTGCATTTGCATCCTAGGGTCATTAAATGAACGACACACTGCTGGAACAGTATTCAGAGCCCTGGTCTGTACTCTGGTGGCATGGCATCTGCTCCTTGTATTGCTTTTCTTTGGTGTCTAGTGCCGACACCACACATTCATTGGGACTAGTGGGTATATGCCAAGCCACTCTCCAAAGATTGGGCAGTCATAAGGTGAATTTTTATTGTAGGCAACACTGTTCTGCACCTGACCCAGAGCAAGGACTGGACATCTCTGGTCGACACCTTAAGTGAACCCTGTCTGCGATGCCCATGCCATCTTTCAGTGCCCCTTGCATAGGGCGGCACGTGCTGAGCTAATACTAAATGGTTAGGACCCTCATTACTATAGGTTTAGGCATCCTCCCTGTTAAGTGTCCCTAATTTAATTGACGTGCCCAATTCTCACAAAATCCATGACATTGTCTTCTATTGCATTAATTAAGAGACCTGCCTGTCAAAGTAATAATCTTATCTTGGGATTTAGAAATAAAATACAAATATAAGACTTATCTGCTGCTCCCACTGCCGGCTGCCTCGTTGCTCCTCTCATCCAGGAAATGGATGCGGTTCACTGCACAGGATTCTCACCCAATCCAGACGCTGCTCTCATGCTATACCTAGCATGAGAGCAGCGTCTGGATTGGCCTGCTCAAACATTTGTTTAGTAGACTAGTGAAGAGTGGGTTTTGCTTCAGTAAATTGGCAGACTGGGATGTGACAGTGCAAACGTGCACATTAGACTAATGAACAAAACCCTGACTCCTAAAACCACACTTAAACATAAGGTATTCCCACTTCAACATGTTTGCAGTTTTAATCTTTTGTGAATATTTTGGCATCAGTGCAATGCACTGTATATGTCATAGTGATCATACATAGCTGTATATAAAGGCTTTTCCTAACATGTCAGATGCATAAGAACGGAAATGAGATATTGTACCTGTAGTCCAGCATGTACACTCTATGACTGTCCACTTTTGGTATTGGTCCTCTAAACTCATGGAAGAAAGATCTGAGTGGTGGAACCCGTTGTGCTTGCTAAAGCACCACTGATGGTTTCCTGTGATCTCTTCACTGCTCCGTTCTAACTCCTTCAATCTATTTCTCCCCCATTTGAACCTCCCACCCCACTTAAGGCTGACATATGGGGGCAGATTTACAAGCCCCGCGCGCCACTTTTGCGCCGCCGTTGCGTCACTTTTGTGACGCAGCGGCGGCGGAAAACTAGCGCCATGCTGTGACAGATTTGCAACGTGACGGGAGATGCGTCACGTTGTAAAGCCCTGCGCCACATTAAACCCCCGTCAGGTTTAATGTATGCAGGGTGGGCGTTACATCGGAAAAAGCCTCGGAAAAGTGACGCAGTGAAATCTACAAGATTTCACGCAGTCACTTTTCCGACGCTGGTGCGTCAAATCCTTACGCCTGCTGCAAGCAGGCGTAAGGCGTGACGCACCATGTTAGGGATAGGGCAGGTTGGAACACTGCTGGAGTTGCGTCGCGCTTGCATCACAACTTCAGCACTGCGCCAACCTTAGGCCGGCAGATGCGTCAGGCATCTGCTTGTCCTTGCGGCGCATCTGCGGTGGCGCAAGGGAAAACTTGCGTGATGCATCTTCCCTGGCGCATCCCTGCTGATTTGCAGGGATGCACCAGGGAACATAAATCTGCCCCAAGGAGATTTGGAGAGCTCTACCAAAAAGAACAAAATACGAAAGAAAATACATATGATACAAGTGGGCCTAATCAATTAACTTTACGTGCTCTGAAAAGGTTGTTATTGAGCAGGTTTTCCAAAATTACACCAGAGGAGAATGGAAAGAACAAAAGAAGAAATGTATCTGGGTGAATATACAACCATAAAAATGATGATTTTTAAATAACTTGAATGATGCCCAAAGTCCTCAGACAGCTCACTGTTATTTGGCTAAAAGAGACACATCATGAAGTAGGTGCTCTTTAACACTTCACATGGACTGATACATGTTATGGAATTCTCTCCAAAAGAAGGCCTGAGAAAAGGGCTCTCTGGACCCTCTGGCACTAAAGATTTAGGGGCATATTGAAAAAAAAACGCCTGAGCGCGGAACTGCACCGAAATCAGCAGCATGGCGCTCCGACATTTTCAAAATGCAGGGATGCACCGTATTCACAAGAATACAGTGCACCCCTGTGTTTACCCTAGGGCTGGCACAAAATAGCTGCCTGCCGTCCGCCCAGCACCCTGCCGCCATGTTGCAAGGGTGCCTACACTGCAGGGGCGATTGTTTAAGTGTAGGAAAGGGACACCTTCCTGCACTTAAACAATTATTCATGGCCATTTGCTCTTCCCATGTGTGCTGCAGAAGGCAGCACACATGAAAAAAGCAAAATACGACGAGAAATTAATGATTTATCCGCTTATCGCCATTCTAATGCTTTGTAATCCATGGCGTTAGAATGGTGCTGTTTTTGGTGCAGCCTCGGCCTTGTAAATCTGGGGCGGAATCAAAAAGCAGTGTGTGTTGCGGTGGAATGCCCACAGCAACACCCATGACACGCCCCTTTGCAACAGAGGACTGCGGCAGAAAGGGGCCTATTTACAAGGTGGCGTTAACCCATGTTAAGTGGCTTAGCATTTAGCACCACCTTGTAAATATGGGAAATCGTGCTACTCCACAGAAGCATAACAAATGATGCCCTGGTGGCAGGTGGGGCTTGTAAATATGTCCCTTAGTCAATGTACCACATGAGACCAAGAACTCCGTGTACTGTCACCTCCTGCAGCCCACTGAGCATTAGATGAGCAAGGTGCATATTGGATAAGGATTCATCGTGTGACACTCACAGGAGTTGTTAGTGGAACCTAAATCCTCTTTCACCATGAATAGACACACTCACAAATTCACACTGGGAATATATTTTGTATGTGATTAAAATCAAACACCTATACTAGTGCTAGGAGATAGTAGCAATGATATTTGTCAACAGGTGGCACATTAGAAAATTCTGGAATATGACAGCAATTTAGGATTTCTGAACCCTACCATTTCCTCAGCGAAAAAAAACTTCTTTTAGCAGCAAAAGGAACATATTCGAGGTTCCTAGGCTGCCTTGCCCACGTCCTCAAACTTTTTTCGAACAGAGGCAGCATTCAATAAAGAGACAATTGTTGCTCCTGTCTCTGTACCTTAGCATCTATTTTGTCCTCAAGCAGGCAGGTAAGCCCGTCTGACGATTCGACCATTATCAGCCATCTGCTACTCATTAAAAAAAAAAAAAAAATCTTTTTATTACGTTTTTTTCGAATTCAAACATACAATGATCAACAAACAAATACCTTCATAAAACAGAGGAAAAACACCAGTTATACAATATTAGATGTGAACAATGACATTGATAACAAGCATTGGAAATGCAATAGGTCTCGCATTTGTTTGATTTTGAGCTTTTTGCGGTGTAAATGGCAATGTTTTGTACCCATTTGTTATGGATTGTAAATATGTGGTGTGTAGTGGAATATTTTGAGCTGGATTATAGTTATTTGTGAAGCACTATGAAGTATCAGGAAGGATATTGAGGAGGTGAAGAGCAGCATGAGGCAGAAGGACAGCAAGTGAGGGGAAGAGAAGCGTGAAGCACAAGGAAGGAGAGTGAGAGGAGAGCAGCGTGAGGCACAAGGACGGAGAGTGAGAAGAGCAGCATGAGGCATAAGGATGGAGAGTGAGAAGAGCAGCGTGAGGCAAAAGAAAAGGAGAGTGAGGAGAAGAGAAGAGAAGCTTGAGGCTGAAGGAAGGAGAGTGAGGAGAAGAACAGCGTGAGCCACAAGGACGGAAAGTGAGGAGAAGAGCAGTGTGAGGCACAAGGATGGAGAGTAAGGAGGAGAACAGCGTGAGGCAGAAGGATGGAGAGTGAGGAGAAGAGCAGCGTGAGGCACAAGGAAGGAGAGTGAGGAGAAGAGCAGCGTGAGGCACAAGGATAGAGAGTGAGGAGGAGAGCAGCGTGAGGCACTAGGATAGAGAGTGAGAAGGAGAGCAGCGTGAGGCACAAGGATGGAGAGTAAGGAGGAGAACAGCGTGAGGCAGAAGGATGGAGAGTGAGGAGAAGAGCAGCGTGAGGCACAAGGAAGAAGAGTGAGGAGAAGAGCAGCTTGAGGCACAAGGATAGAGAGTGAGGAGGAGAGCATCGTGAGGCACTAGGATAGAGAGTGAGGAGGAGAGCAGCCTGAGACACAAGGATGGAGTGTAAGGAGGAGAACAGCGTGAGGCAGAAGGATGGAGAGTGAGGAGAAGAGCAGCATGAGGCACAAGGACGGAGAGTGAGGAGAAAAGCAATGTGAGGCAGAAGAAAGTTGAATGAGGAGGAGAAGAGCAGCGCGAGTCACAATGAAGGAAAGTGAGGAGAAGAGCAGCATCAGGCAAAAGGAAAGGAGTGAGAAGAGCAGCATGAGGCATAAGGATGGAGAGTGAGGAGAAGAGCAGCGTGAGGCACAAGGAAGAAGAGTGAGGAGAAGAGCAGCTTGAGGCACAAGGATAGAGAGTGAGGAGGAGAGCAGCGTGAGGCACTAGGATAGAGAGTGAGGAGGAGAGCAGCGTGAGACACAAGGACGGAGAGTGAGGAGAAAAGCAATGTGAGGCAGAAGAAAGTTGAATGAGGAGGAGAAGAGCAGCGCGAGTCACAATGAAGAAAAGTGAGGAGAAGAGCAGCATCAGGCAAAAGGAAAGGAGTGAGAAGAGCAGCATGAGGCATAAGGATGGAGAGTGAGTAGAAGATCAACATGAGGCAGAAGGAAGGAGGGTGAGGAGAAGAGGTGTGTCGTGAGTTCAGCCGGCATACTCCAGCATGCAATAGGGATGAACATGTAATTGTGACAGTAGATGGCACACATTTGTTTTTGAAAGTACATATACTTACAATTACAGCCAAAACAAGATCATGACTTAATTTGTGGTCATTTTTTAACTTCGGGGTCCCGAGGTCCAAATTCAGCAGATTAGTACCTAGACCGGATGTATAACATATTTTATATGTTACCCAACAAATCAACCAAAAAGAAGACTCGTTATAGGGAAAGCAAGCCGGTAGTCTGTCATGGGTAGCGTAACATATAGTAGTACATACATGAAAGCTGGCACTTTGCATTCGGAGGGGACCATGGGAATGAGTTAAAAGTGTGACGTTTTTGCAGGCACCAGTGCTGTTTTCAACACATCGTATGCCAGGGCATCGCGTTATGCAGTCCTGTCAATATTTATGTTTCAAGAAACCTCCTTGTGATACGTATTTTATGTAGTGCCAACAAGCCACCCGAAGACCTTCGCAGCGCACAAGGCAACACAGTGCTGTAAAACCCGTCAGAAAGATCAGCGTATGTAAACAGCAGCAGTAAACTCACTGTGTGCTGAAAAGTAAACTGTCACCTTCAGTACTGCGCTACCATGATGCAAAGCAACAACACAACTGGAAACAATGTCACATATAAAGCCTTAGAATCTAAAATACGTCTTGAGTGACATGGAGTAACTGAAGTTAACCAAATGTTTTTAGCAACCCAGAAGGATGATTTTAATCAATCAGGAATTAAAACCTCAAGTGCATTTTCACTGTGGGACTCCACGAGCACTTACGGGCATTTTATGACGCCGCTAAATTCGAACCAAAGATTAAGAGACAGGAAATAAGAATCGCTCGTTACCCTTTAATCCTTGGATGCCCGGGGGGCTTCTGGTTGCTTGAGGCACCCGATGTTAGACGCCGCCCTGTTAACCCTCACATTCTGCCGATTGGTATGTGGAGCAATCCCTGCAGACACCGCACAGCCATAACTGGGACCAGAGGCGCAACTAGAGCCAAATTTCGGGGGGGGCTGAGAAAAAATTTCGGGGGGGGGGGGGGGCTGAATCTTTTAAGCCAGAGGCAGAGTGGAGCTGCAGGGGCTCTTAGAAGGGGTGAAACAACAGCGAGGCCTCATTAACATGCAAATGGTCTTTTAAAGACCTGTGAAGTACTCGGGTGCGGCTGTGTGTGTGCCGCGAGGCTGTCTCATCCCGGGCTGCCAGACGCGACGGGGGGGGGGGGCTGAAGCCCTGTGAGTCCAATGGGTGTTGCGCGCCTGACTGGGACTCACAGTGGAATACTGGCGGGTCGGACTCCACGGGCGCTGCGTTCAGTCACCAAGGCAAATATGCTGGTATAATAAACAAGGAGCAAGGGGCGCGAACCAGGCGCCATGGCAAACAAGTTGGCTAGCTTCTGTACTTCGCTGCCACGGTGAAATACAACTCCCAGAATCCTTGCTCATCATGTAACAAGCAAGTCATTAGAGGGAGGACAGTTTGCAGTCACTCTCCATAATGCCTTTTCTTGTTTACAGCATGGCATCGCCTGACACAAGGGGAGACGGAGGAGATGAAATCCAGTTTAGTTAAACTGCAGATAAACTGCTCGTTGCGAGAGAGTGATACTCGCATCTGACCATCAGACTTGGACTCAGTACAAGAGAAAAAAAACAAGAAGGGCTGGGCGAGAAGGGAGGGGGGAATGCCAGCAACAGAGGAGCCCGCGAAAGTGAAAGTGATCATGATTACGATCTCTAAGGAGGAAAGACACATGGCGCTGCGCGCGTGCACGTTCACGTGCACTGTAGCTTTAGGCCACGGCAGCACTTTGAAAAGCCCAGATATAAAATGACTCTTCGAGCCTTTGGCTCGCGAGACCTAAAAAGGAATAATAAAAAAAAAAAAGAAAGAAAATAAAAACTAAGCAATAGTAGAAACACCTTGATTGCACATGTAGATGATGAATCAATACAACTGGATGAAAATTTAGTGTTACATGCAGCAAAAAGTGTCATGTATACAATATATGAGAATCAAGTGAGAACCCATCAACAGTAAATATCCATTATACAGTCAGAATCACCTTAAATTTATGCAAGGACACCATATATGACCTAAAAGAAGTCAATTGTCATTCAACTTCTAAATCATTTTTCCAGAGTGAGCCATGTCAGACATATCTTCAAGCCAATATTGAAGCTTTGGAATAACATTAGTTCTCCAAAAATTTAAAATATTCACTTATTTGAGTTTAAGTTAATTACAATTAGTCCACAATATCTGCAACAAAGGAAAGTGGGATCGCAGTCCCAAGTATAGTCAGAGAAAACTAAGCAAGCCTTATTTCAGAGTTCTCGAAGTCAGATTACAAGTGTGGCGGGCAGTCAGTCAAGCGCCTCTGGGAACAACAAATGACTTTGGCATATCAGTGGTTCACTGGATATTCAGCCTTCAATGCATCAAAGGGGTCATCAGCCCTCTGCTACTCAAGACAGACCGACATGACCATGGCAGGTTAACAAACACAGGTGCCTGGCATATCTATGGCTGGATATACAGCTCATTTCTCATTCCTTGTGTTGAATTGGCTGATGGGGAGATAGGACCACAGCAGGAGGATGCTAGTGGTGATTCTCTGCAGCGAATCTACGCAGACGGTTTTGTGCACAGCGCAACCCTTTGCTCAGAGCTATTACTTAAGGATGGAGGAACCACATTGATTGGCTCACTTAACCTAAGTGCGATACTTGGATGTTTTCTGCAAATTGTAATTTCAAGCCATGTGGAAATGCTGGCGACGAGGCCGATCAAACGCATGTTGGCTAGAAGTGCTTTGAAGAAAAGAATAAACAATGAAGAATTGAGACAAAGAATCAATCATTCATCTTTAGTGTGCGTTCCATGTCCCTTTCCAAACTAGTCCAACCCATTTAGCTCATGCAAAACGCAGCAGCTTGCCTTCTCTCTGGGTGCGCTAGATGGGACCATAGCTGCCCCATATTAAAATCCCTCCACTGGCTACCCTTATATAATAGGTGTATCTTAAAATCCATGTAAATTCTGCACATGACTGTTTATAAAAACTCATCACTGCTTTTGAATCATAATTCAATCAGCAGAACTCCGGAAGAAACCTGCATTCCACCAATTTGTGTTTTTCTTTCTCGCCCTCACTCCAAATCAGCCTTCTATGGTGGCCTGGCATTCTCGATTGGAACTCTTTCTCTGCGATGTGAATATCAGCTATCTCTGTTAAAGAAACAACTAAAAACATGGCTTTTTATTCGATAAACAAAACTAATCCTTTAAAATATTGAGTGGGTTGTGTTAATGCTCTATAGTTCCAAGAGGTTTATGCATACGTGTGCTTAATAAATACATATAACACAACATAACTTTACATAACATGTGAGTCTGAGCCTGAGAAACAAGGATATATCTGGACATAGGAGGCGGTGTTGTTCAGAGGACGTTACCACTATAATAACTCCACACGAATCCTGGTGAGAGCTCTAGCAGCCATCTAAAAAGAGGAATCTCACCCTGAGGCAAGTAATAAAAGAAGTGGATACATAGGGGCAGATTTTCAAAGAATTCACGTAACGCCGCGCAGCAGGCAAACATGCTGCACTTGGTTGCATGACTGGGAGTGAGCAGGAGAGAGACATGGCTCTCTCCTCCCCTCTGCTTAGCGCCGGCGCTGACTTCAGCTGCTGTGTGCCTAGCGCACACCTTTGTGCCATAGTGCAAACATGTGTGCCTGAGTCTAGCATAGGTTTTGTTCAGGAAGGGTACCCTTCCTGTACAAAATAACATACCTAGATAAGTTCAAATGCTTTTCACACTTGGAGTGTGCTGTACAGTGCAGCACGCATGCAAAGTCGGAAAAGAAAGGAGAAAGGAAAACATTTCTCCTCTTAACGCCTCCTTTCAGATGGCGTTAACTTTTGACGCGAAACCCTGTCTGCAGTTGTTTGTAGATAGGGTTTTGCATCAAAAGGAATGGGTGGGTTCATGGGAACGCCCATATGCCACCCATGTAACGCCCCCTTGGAGCGAAGTAACACAAAGTAATGCTTCGCACTGCTTTGCGTTACTTGTAGGGTGTTTTCCAACGCATTACAAGTTTTGTGCTGGAAAGTAAATTGGTAAAAAAACATTCTGTGCTGGTTTTTGCCACTTTTGTGACGCTAACCCAGCACAAAGTGTTTGAAAATCTATCCCTTCATGTTATTCCAAATTATATGTCCTATTCGCTTCGAAAAACATAATTTGAATCTGTAATTGCTTATGTGTTTCTAAATATTTTGAGAATCTGCTCCAACAGGTTGCATACATTGAAGATTGTTAAACTGCTCATTTAAACTGTTTGTATGCAGCCTTTATGGTTATTATGTAATGCTCTCTGCTACCAGTTTGTGCCTTGTTCATGCTGATTAAAACAAAAAGATAAATAAATAAATTGATAAATAAATACTTTGCATTTCAAGCAGAATCAGCCTTATGTTGACTCATATTGTGTGCAGAAAGTGAACTTGAGATGTGAAAGCAGTCTCGTGGCATTAAACACAGTGCCAAGGGACACAAGGAAAAACAGGCATGTATGAAGCTATGGTTGGGCATAATAGTCTCGTAAGAGGTTGTAATCTGGCATGTGAAGATGTACAAATAAAAAAAAAATACAATTTAGAACCTTGCATGAGGTCATGAAGAAACTCCATAGGAATGACTAAATATACACTGAGAAGACAGAAGCAGGCACCCGATGCAGGCGCAAGGCATCCGCCCAACATATCCCTGCATTGATCTCAACATAAGGATGGCACATACCTGCCCCATCCCAATTGTAATATATGCATCTCAAATTAATATTAGAAGTACTCACTACTTCTGAGCACCTGAAGATGGGCCTTCTGACTGGTGAAATGGAGGACTCCGACAATAGCCCCCAGACACCACAGATAGCGTAAATAATGTCTGCCTACTCCCCGTCTTTAGCAACATAATAGAAGACAGCAACTCTAGCCCCTTCGGCGCTGCGCACATTTTCGCCCTGTGCGGGTGATTTTAATAGTGGGCGGAATTCGGACGGTCCTCAGCCGCCCTCCGCACACGCCCACCGTGATGCATGACGGCCGCGGGCCGTCATGCTCACCGAAGAGGCTAGTATACCTGATGGTCTTCTAAGATGATCCTCCCTGTCTCAATCTATTATTATCCATCTCACCATAATATTTTATGCACCAATTCACTACTTGAGCCCTCATCATTAACGGGACAGGTATATAATGTATCATTGGTAACTGGTAACTGAATGGCACAGATGCAGGGTATAAAAGCAATCTTGAATATCCTCTCATCACTGGATCACTGTCACAATACCGTTGCAAGAAATATCGTTGTCGAAAATATGCAAAAAATATTATTTACCATAATATCGTGATCCTGTAGTTATAATTGTAAGTACAAAAATATTGGGGGGAAATAGCGGGGAACTAATATTGTCAAAAATATCGATTTTTTAATATAGATAGAGTTTAAAGCAGTAAAATGCAATATTTTAATATTTAATTTTAATATAATGAAATTAAATATATTCTACTAATATTTAATACTATGTATATAAACATATTCTTATATAAACACATATATGTGTGTTTCTACATATATGTGTTTCTACATATATATATATTTATATAGATAGTGTAAAAACATATTTATTTTACATTCAATACAATAATGTTTCTACATTTTACACTTATTAATAGGAAACTATCTATCTGTATTTGTACAATTTTTTTTTAAATATTATTACAATTAATTTAATTTAAATGAATATTGTTCCTAATTATGTAAGACATAATTTTTTGGGCTGCTAATTCAATCAGACCAGCACTCGCGGGGGGGGGGGTTAAATCCTCTTCCGGATTTCTTTATTCGTACTGCTTTATACTCAAAAACAAACGCGGTTCGGCGGTTTGCCTTCGTCAGTGTCACTGACGAAGGCGACCCGCCAAAACGCCGAAACCTTTATGCGAGCCAGCCCTCGCGTTACGTTGCACCCACTTGAGAGTGCGGAAGCAATTGGCAGCCAAAGCAGCAGGGTCATGTTAGATATTTTATATATTAGAATAAAAACAAATAATGCTAAATAGAAATATATAAAGCAATTAATACTATAAACTATATTTAATAAACAATATTACAACAGTTTCTGTGCAGTTTATTCAACAGTAGGGAAAGTGTTGGACTTTGGAGGGATACAATTATTTACTATTCCCACTCCAGTCTTTGCAACAGCACGGAAAGCATTAGATTTCAGAGGGGTGACATTTACTATTCCCACTTCAAGCAGCAACAGTAAGGAAAGTGTTGGATGGTGGAGGAGTAAAACTTACTATTGCCACTCCAGTGTGTGCAACAGTAGGGAAATCATTGGATTTCAAAGGGGTGAAATTTACTCTTACCACTCCAGTCTGTGCAACAGTAGGGGCAAAGTTGAATTTCAGAGGCGTGACATTTACTATTCCCACTCCAAACAGCACCACAGTTGGGAAAGTGGTAGACTCTGAAGGATTAACATACACTATTCCCACTCAAGTCTGTGCAACAAGCATTTGATTTTGGAGGGGTGAAATTTAATATTCTCATCCAGTCAGTACAACAGTGAGAAAAGTGTTAGACTTTGGAGGGGTAAAATGTACTATTCCCACTTCAGTTTGATCAGCAATAGGGAAAGTGTTGGATTTCAGAGGGGAGAAATTTAGTATTCCCACTCCAGTCTCTGCAAGATTAGAAAAAGCTTTGGATTTTGGAGAGAGAAATTTACTATTCCCACGCCAGTCTGTGCCACACTTGAGAAAGCTTTGGATATCGGAGGGCAAAATGTATTATTCTCACTTCATTGTGTGCAAAAGCAGGGAAAGTGCTAGATTTCAGAGCGGTGAACTTCACTATTGCCACTCCAGTCTGTGCTTCAGTAGGGAAAGCTTTGGATTTCGGATGGGTGAAATGTACTATTCCCACTCCAGTGTGTGCAAAAGTAGGAAAAGTGTTGGCTATCGGGGGGGGGAGGGGGGGGCTGATATTTACTATTCCCACTCCAAAAAGTGCAGCAGCAGCAGTAGGGAAAATGTCAAACTGCAAAGAGGTTAATTTTATGTAATCTAAAGAAAAGGAGGTAAAGTACTTCACTTCAAACACATCACATAAATAAGTAACACAACGAATGTATAAAAAATATTAAACTGTTATTATAAAAAAATATTAATTAACATATGTGTATACATATATGTTATTATTAACCTTTGTGTAAATATAACTATAAATATATATCATTAAAAATAAATAACATGAATCAATTTACATAGTTACTTTTCATTAAACTTATTAGTGACCAATTAGTGTTAATCAATTGTTAATTAATTAAATGTCTTCCCTATACCCCAACAAACCTAGCAGCCCACACCTAAAATATGACTTACAAAAATAAGCACTCAATTATTTATCCATGTAAAATCAATAATATATTTAATGAACAATTATTAATTAACAGATAATTAATTATTACTTAATTAACTTTCCAGCTTAAATCCCTACAAACCTAGCATGCAGCAACTAAATTATTAATTCAATAAGTTAGTATTCCGTATTTTACATAATGTAAAATTAATTAGTTAATTAATTAGAACCATTATTAAATAATTAATTAATTATTACTTAACTTACCACCCAAAATCCCTACAAACCTGGCAGCTTGAAACTAAAATATAAGTACAATAAATACGTATTTCCTAAATTACATAATTACATATCAATTAAATAATTAATAAACAATTAATAATTAAATGTTAAATAATTATAACTTAATTAACTTCCCACCCAGTACCCCTACAAATCTAACAGTCCGCAAATAGCATGTAATGAAAATAAATCAATATTACTTAATTTGCATAATAAATATGAGTCATATAATGCAATAAAATGTATTAAATCATTTGTAATTATCATTAACTAACTTTCCACCCAAGCCTCTTACAAATCCAACAACCCACTAAAACATTTTAAATTGCTATAAAAAATTTTTTTATCTAACTCACTTAAAATTGCAAGCTATGTTAAAAAAATAGCCTTTATATAAACAATAGTAACACATAAAATTATTTATCAACTAAAACACATTCAAATAATGAAAAAACAATATTTATTACTACTGTATTATTAGAAACAATATTAAGAACATCAATATTATGAAAAACGATATTACCTTAAAAAAATGATATTCTTGTCAAAATATTTGTGCATCACAATATTTGTGCATCACGATACTTATTTTCCAATAATTCTACCTCCTGATATTTGTAATCCCATATTTTGTCCAGACACCCTCATCAATACTAACCAGCAAGGTCTGGAAATATCAAATTGATCTGACACGCAATGCTGATCATGGAGGAACATTAACAGCGTCCACTCTGCAGCACCGGAATAGTCGCATAATCTGAACACCAACATCCTATAATGTCAAGGATAAAGAAGGATGAATATATAACTTAGTGTATTCTGGCAAATCTCCCTATTTTATTACTCAAAATGGCAATCATTGAGAGGACAACTGTAACTTTGTCCGGACAGATCACCGATTCCCCCAAATCTGTCTCTGCACCTGGTACATCTGGTCCATAAGATCTCAGAGTGAATAAACTCCTGCCACAGACAACATTGAAAATAAGATTGAGAAGAAAAAAAATTGCTAATGAAATAAAGGAACCTGCAGAGCTAACTCGAGCTGTTGGTATTTCAGAAACTATAAAAATGCACATCTATCGCTCACATTTCCTCACTCATCATACTGCCAAGTGCTGTGTTCAACAACACAATAACCACACCTCGCACTTCCCGCATAACATCCTTCCAACTACACACACACACATACCTTGTAGCATATTATCTCTTCAGGGTCTCTCTTAGGGCAGTACGCTCTGTACAAATGATACAATAATATACAATACTTGGGCATTTAATATGGCATATGCCATACGGCGGCTGTTCTTAGGACCTTATTACGAGTACATCGGTCCTCAGGACTGCTGTACTCGTGGTGGCGGTCCAACCATCGCCACACTGCAGGTCCTCCCGCAGTATTCTGAGTGTGGTGATCAGAACGCCACAAGACCTCCGGCTCTGCTGGGATCAAGGATCCCTCTAGACTGGCAGTCTGCAACTGGCCTGAATATGCTGGAGGTGCCACTGTCAGCAACGCAGAGCATATTGCGAGTTGCCTATTCACCACCTATTTTATGGCAGTGAGACAGCCATGAAAAGGGTGGCATTGAGGCAACTGCCGGATGTGGGTCCCCTCTGCAATTGCACCCCATTCCTGCATGGTGTGGCATGAATTCCATACCGTGCAGGAACATGCTGCAGGCGGTATCACGGCAGTGCCGTGAGACCGCCGCAGCACCGCCCGCCCTCTATCGATTACACTCATAATGCGGGTGCATTACATGCTTGGTGGTCCTCCTGTCGTTGCAGCGGCCCAGCAGGAGGACCGCCAAACTCGCGATAAGACCCTTAGTATACAGGAAAATGACAGCAATACCAAGTGTATATCTTGAACACGAAGGCAGTGCATATGGGATGTTCCTGCTGTATGGCTCTCCTATTATTGCAGGGCCCTAGTTAATATATGGCAGTTAACTAAAAGACCTTACTATATACTTTGTTAACTTTTTGATGTCTTATTAATCGTTAAATAATTGCAGTCCTTTTTTGTAGTGGCATTACTCAATGTAATGACGTCATATACTGACAATCGGTGAAAAATCACGTGACATCACTTCCTGATATTCCACTGTGGTGAAAGCTCATCCAGTGCCACTTCCTGTGGTGTCACATTGAGCCGTTACTGTCACCAACTCTGGCATTTTGGTGAAGTGACATTGGTAGATGTGACCATTAGACTGTGGGTGTGCAGAACTCCGAAAATACGTCTGTTCCATAACGGATACAGCAACACAGTTGCATTTTTCCTGTAACACAAGTGCGTGGTTCTTGAAATCCATCATCTATTGTCTCTTGCTGATTGCACGAGTGGTGCCCAGCTGCCCGCCTGTGTTAGGTGTAGGCGAGGTAAGGGCACTCAGGCGCTCTTCAGATCACGGAGGCCTTGATCACTTCTCACAGCTGGGATGATGTGCTTTGCGCATGCGCACTCTGTACACCGAGTCGCGCCTCCTCGCCCTACGGGTCTTTCAACGTATGATTAGCTGCCTGTTCTGCTGATGTGCAGAAAATCCCGTTTCACAGCTGGGGACATGACACATGCAATGCGTCCCGTACATATAATCCGCTTCTAAAAACAGAAACCCAGCTCGGCAGGGCTCCGGACCCCCGAGGGGTCGCCCTGTGCCAATAACAGGTCTGAGATGAGCTCATGGGGTTACTGCCTGTCATTATGTGACTGATTGGCAGTCCTTTCCATTCAGTTATTTTGTGTTGCTTTTGATCTCCATTTGATTGCGGTGTTTTTGTTTCTAGCAGTGCATCATGAGCAGAAAGGTTTTGGCTCTGACTACACAGTGTGGCCTAATTACCGTGGCCTTGCTCGTGAACAACACAGCTGTCATCTTGGCTTCCTCCCATCTTATTCGTGTGGCCAGTAAAGAAGGCCAGCAAGATCCTGATGAAGGCTTGGAGAGAGTCCCCGGATCGGAACAGTATGTTTCCAATTCAGGGTTTCCCTTTTAAGGTCATTGGTTACATGGACAAGCGAACAAGCCGACCCTCAAAATTCACTGACTTGTTTAAGGTAACGTAGGACTGAGAACATGGCACCGTTGCCATATAGGGGGAGACTCCAAGTGGCCTGGTGTTTATGAACCCGGAATTACCGGTGTGGGTATGTACACCAGGCTCGATCCTAGAAGGTGTGTTTTGAACTCCTAGACAGGGGATGCTTGAATAGGCATGGCCCGCCCCACACAGTCCTTCCTTTAGCCATGCAAAGAAGCAGAAGTTGTTTATTTTCTGGTATCCATGTTCGGAGAATCGATTAAAAACATTTAGGGCCCGATTATGACTTTTGGCGGAGCGGTGGCACCACGGTGCAAGCGACCACTCCGCCGAAGGTCTCTGCCGTCCGCCAGCCAGATTACTACTTTGCAGTAGTCCGGCAGGCCGGTGGCTCCATGGCGGTGCCTCTTTTGAAGGCCTTGCTGCCTTTGAGAAGGGGACTGCACTACAAGGTTCCTGCAGGGCATGGACTTGAAAGTCCATGCCGTGCAGGAACCTATGTGCATGCACATGTTATGCAACCCTGTGTGCATCCACATGCGGTTGAGTCTCAGGGGGCAGGGTACCCTTTGTTTTCTTTCCTCCAATGTTTACATGGAGGAAGAACCTCCATGTAAACCTTGGAGGAGAGGAAACTTGTAATGTGCTTGGTGGCACCGCGGCGGTCCAGCCAAGCATATTGTGGCCTCTGACTGCCTGTCCAACGCCAGGCAATGCCAGTTGCCTGGCGAAGCATGCGGTCCCAGAGTGTTCTGACTGTCCGACTCCTAATGAGACAGTCAAACCGCTGGTGTGGTGGTGGCTGGTCCTCAGACCGCCAGACTCGTAATAGGGACCTAAGAATGTGTACCTCCAGGCAAGCTTACTTTCAAGTAAAAGTTAGTCTTCCCAATCGACGCATTTCCTACATTTTTGGCAACAATAATCGGTTGAAGAGCAAAGAAAAACCTCATGTTCAGTATGTTTTGTATGTATTATTGCGAACAATACATAGAAAAGTCGTTAGGTCTTCGCACTTGGAATTTGTAATATCTGTGCAGATGTTACTCAGTTTATAAGCCATGAATTATTGACGGTCCTCATGCATTGTGAAGGATCCAGCTACAGAGCTGTGAGGACAACATTCCACTTTTATATATATTCATTCTTTCCCTTCTTGAATTTTTTCATTCGTCCTTCCTACTTTTCCCCTTGTGACATATCCGGAGCCTTCTATACCAAGGAACACCATGGATACAAGATCTGCTCCACCGGCAGAGCCCTGGGTTGATTCTTGAGGACAAGGGACTCAACATAGTCTCAATATTTTTCTTTGAGGGAGTACCTTTCCTCAGACAATTTTAAGTTTGTTCCTGGATGGTGGAAGCAATTGGAACTTTAGGGGAACAAACCTTCCTGTACCTCAGATCGAGAACTAGTGGCCCTATATATAATTCTTTCTTCCCTGAAATTGTAGACACTCTTTCCCCTTCTTCTGGTGTGTGGGGAAAGCATGTGTTAACATAAGAAAGGCCCCTGTGCCTGGAATGATGGATGTACATTTACCAGTTGCCTCCAACACCAATGCCTGAAGCTCCTGCATCACCTTTTCCCTCTTTGGGGAATAAACAATGACCCACCCCGACAAGCACTCTCAAAGCTGAAGAAATAAATCAGCAAAGATGGTCTGTCACTGCAAGGAAGGAACTCCATAAATAGGCCTTTTTGCTGCATCTGGCTTGAGATAATGAAAGAACACCGTGTTCTATTGCAAACCATATTCCTGCAGTTCACTCCAGAAAATCCGTTCCCCCCCTAAATGGATGCGACCAAAACTTTAAAAGATGCTCAGTTTCTGGTTGGGATTTGTCCCCTGGTCTGCTCCACTCAACACAAATATATTGATCCTTTTGAGCATGTCCCTTCAAACCCGCCATGTTTCCCAGGTCAATGGGTGATGAGTTGTTCCAGTCCAAGCTGTTCCTTTTAATTCCGATATGTGTAGTGTTGATTTTATAAATAAGACTTCAAGTCCCAGAATTTTTTTTAAAACCTGGATTGGATCAGCTTGTGAGGCATAGGCCTAGGAAACTTTGCCCAGCTGTCGCTTGAAGCTTGAAGAGCCCCACTGAGAATACTCTGTAGATTTGTGGAGCCTGGTGGACATCAGGACTGCAAGTTGCCCATCTCCAATAGGCTAGGGCCATGGCATGGAGATCTGCTTGAGGCTTTCCTGCTTTGACTACTGTACTTGTCTTGAGCACCCTGCCAGCCCATAGAGACTACCAGGGGAACTTCTCAAGATTCCTCCTACAGCTCAGGAGCCAACACCGGCAAAACAAGGTGTAGATAAGCATAAGAGCTGAGCACTCAAGAGAAGCGGAGCAAATCCACAGCGTGGTTATTTTGGCTGGCAAGAAGACTCTCCTGCCCAATGCAAACGTTGTTGCTGTAAAAGGGGGAACCCTCTAAAGGTGTTGCCATGACACTCCATCCACCCCACGTAACTTAGGGCCTTATTATGAGTTTGGCCAATCGAAGACCGCCAGACTCGCAGCGGCGTGGCGGTGGCAGTCCAGCCACCACCGCACTGGTGGTCTGACTGCCCAATTACAACTTTGGCAGTCAGACTACCATTACACCGCCTCAACCACCAGTGAACCACCATTCCCTGGTGGTGGCATGGCAGTCAGGGGCTCAGTGATATGCTGGTGGTGCCACAGCAGCACCGCCATGCATAGTACGAGTTTCAGGACCACCAGAGGTGTCATGATGTCTTTCGTCCATGAAAAAGCTGGCAGTCCTGAAACAAAGGGGGCCCTACAGGGCCTACTGTTGCCCATGTCCAAGGAGATAAATGTAGGGGGCAGAACATGTGCCCCCCTGTGTGCATGCACTCCAGTTCCTGCACGGCATGGACTTTACAGTCCATGCCGTGCAGGAACTGTTTTTGGAGTTCTCATTGCGGTGCCCATGTTCAGAGGCACTGCCAAAAAAAGCCCACTAAATATGAGAAAACTTGTAATCTGGCTGGCGGTGTCCACTCAGTTTTGGCGGTGCGGGAGCTGTCAGGCGGCATGATGGTCTGCTACCGCATCGCCAAACTCGTAATCACCCCCTTAGAGGGCAAACAAATTATCCCTATTCCAGATACAAGATAAATCTCAAACCACTTTGTCGGTGTGGAAACGTCACCAAAGCTGTCAGCTGTACGATATCCATCATATGTCGCACATCAACAAAGGCCCCGTCAAGCTCACTTCATGGACCCCAACCACAACACAATGCTGTTTGCTGGCTACTGAAGCCCCTAAGGCACTGTACTCTACTACTCTGCCCTCAGTCTACAGTGGACCAGATCACAGTGAAAAAGCATTATTTGAAACATAAAGGGTAATTAAAAAAAGCAATTTTTTTCCACAATTGAAATTGCCAGCAACTAAAATGTTTTAATTATTTTATGAGAGATTCCTTTTGATATGTAGCTTATGGCTCACCCACTGATGAAAGGCTAGCGAAGTGCAGCAGCCCCTTTCATTGCCGGCTTGCCTCAGGGAGAGGAAAGATCCCAGCAGAATTCACAGCCGCCACTGCATTGTAGTTTTTTGCTGCCACAGAATCTCTTGCTTTCAGCTGAGTACCTTCAACTACACCTTCCTTCTCCTCCCTATAACACTTTGCTATGTCTTGTCTGCTGGTGAGCTAAATGTGTCACTCCTCCACCTCATCCATGACACTTAACCCTATTCTAGGATGATCCGCCCACTCTGACGTATAGAACCAGGCCACTCTCAGGCACAGGACATCAATACCCTTTGTGTAATGCTCACCGCACAGTGAGTAATAACGCGTCTTCCATGCAGAGCTGCTGCAGAAATAACATCTAGTTACTTCCTTGCTCCATTTTAGAAGTGCTCATTTGTCACCTTCTTCGCTGTACGTGTGCGCCAAGACAAATGAGCTTCTGTACCTGGCGCTGGGGACGCGGGACACAAAATGTGGCACAGGAGCAGGGGGATGGAGAGTGGCTCTGAGGAGGGGATGGTGGGCAGGGGAGGAGTGAACACCAGGAGGGAGTTAACCATAGCCGTACAGGTGTATGAACGAGTGAATTGTAAAAGAGCTGGGGTGATGGAAATGGCTCTGAGCCACACTAGTAGAAGCAAATTGACAAACATGGGTAGAGGAAGGCATTATTTTATAGGAAGAAAGCAATAGTAGGGTAGACTGCAGAGGTTTGCAGAGAAGATCTGTTTATGAGGGTGTTCAACATCCGGGATTGTTTTGCTATTTAGTATCGCCACCAGCGGCGGCTCCTCCGTTAAGGAGGAGGTGCCTTGCCCCACCTGCTGCGAGCACAGCAGGTACACACTGAATAATAAAATGGTCATTACCATTTTATTATTATGTGTGCCGCCGGCTGCGCTACTGCAAGCGTGATGGTGGGGGCGGGGCAGACATTCCTGCGTATTGCAGGATGACTGCTTCAACAAGTGCTCAGTGTGCATGACAGATTGGCTTCCTATTTACAGCCGGCCAATCTGTCATGCGCACTTCAGAGCCTGCAATCCCAGCGCAGTAAAACAGCTGAAGGAATGCAGGCACAGGCCACCAGCCTCAAAATTAGCGCTGGGTTAGCCTGCTCCAACCAATCCGGAAGCTGCTAACAGCTTGAGAGCAGCTCCAGGATTGGTTGAATTTGCAAGCAGAAAGTATCGGGTGAGGAGAAAGGTAACATATCGGTGAGTTTTATGGTGCGCCGCGCCCCACCGATCCTTAAAGTTGCTAGCTGTCCCAATCACCAGTAGAACTATGAGTCATATGTGGTAAAAGGGAGAGGTAGATTGGAGAGTGACATACCTGAGGAAGAGTAAACCAACCTGAATGTCAGGGAGAGATTTGTTGGTGCCTACAGAGTATTTTGTGAATGGAGATGTGTTGATGTACCTCATCTCTTCAAGGCTCATATCTCTGAGACAGGATAAAGTGATATGATGGGTGGGATAATGGCCAAGAGGCCCCCTTTAAGCCATATCTAAGCAAAATGCAATTACATTGTCAAAAAGGCAGTGTACAATTTGCAATCACATTTTGTGACTTGAATAAAAGTACATGAGTTCCTATTCAGGCCCTATTTAAGGCCCCATTCACAATTATTCCATTTGTAAAAAGTGGTACCAATTTGTGCAGTGCCGTTTTGCGAATGGAACAGTGTTTTGCAAATTAACCTATGCACAAATAGGTCAGTTTAGCAAATACTAAAATGCACGTGGTCACAGAACGACCTGCTTGCCTAATGTTCATTAGGCAGGTCACAATTCACCAATTCACCCCTGCCCCCGCATGTGGCCACAGTCACCAGAATAGTGGTCGGCAAGAAGAAGCACACCACCACACTACCATATCTGTGATTATGTTTAATTAATGTTATTTTTCATTTTTTTAAGCAGTCCATTTTCCATAAAGGAAATTGGATTGTGATTAAAAGAAAAACTCTTTGTTTTTGTAGAAAGTTTCACTGAGAGATGGCAGTGGTCCTGTGGACCAATGACTCATCCCACATCCCACAGAATCTTTATTGAACATACACAAAGGGGAAGGTGTATAAACGTAAATCCTTTCCCTTTATGAACTAGTTACCATCCAACTTTGGGGTCATTTTTTAATTAATACATCAGGGTAAAAATCGCTAATTATAAGTGACGTCCAAAACAGTGTTTGGACAAAATAGCGAATTAAAAATATTGTGATTAAAAATATTGTGTCAAGAATATCAGGATGGCAAAATATCTTTGACAGGAATAACGAAGGTAAGAATATCGCTTTATGTGTTGTTTTTAATATTGTTGTCAAATATCAATTTAGAAAATATCTCTGTATGTAATACCATTTGTAAGTGTAAATTTGTATGTAATTTATCGCAGTGTGTTTGATATTATATGCTTAATCATTTTTTTGTTTGTGTTGTTAGGAAGATACTTTATTAATTATGATATTGTTGAAATTAGTATTTTTAGTTGTTTTAATGTCTTAAAATAATGATTTATAAATTACTTTAGCAGTGGGATATTAGGTTTTTAGGGGATAAGGGTGGAAGATTATTAAAAAGTGGATAATGTAATTTAAATGTAATGTTCATTATTTTAATGATATGGAAATTAGTATAGTAAAATGCTTACATTTCTTTTGTTACTTTACAAATTGTAGTAAATAATAGTTTATAATACATTTAAATGTATATTAATTGTATTCAATCCAAAAAATTATTTAACTGTACATTTAAAATAAATATTAAAATGATAACACATTATTGAAAAATAAAAATTCATCAAAAATTAATTTAACAATGCCAAATAATTTCATTTTTTATAAAAGTAAAAATTGTAATTTACATTTCTAACCAACAGAAAAATCATTTAAATATTTTACTTTTATATGATAATAATTATAATGTAAATGTAAAAACTGGAACACATTTTATTTTTTAATTTACATTTATTTGAAGTATTTTTGAAATGATTAATTATAGTATAAACATAATATAAATATGTATTCATTATAATGTAAACATTTATATTTTGTTGTATATGTATGTGTTATTGGTTTATTTATGAAAACTTTGATAACAAAAATTCAATAATCAGGTTTTTATTATGTTTATTAATTGAACAAGTTCTGTTGTGGGAAATATATTTTTTGAAAATATATTACATTCATTTTTTCATAAAAAATTCTTTACATATTTTAAAATATAGGTGGGGGAGCCACAGAAAGCTTGAGCCAGACTCAAGCCTGAAGCTTGGCTCTGGCTTGGCTCGAGGTCCAATTCTAACCTTCTGCCTGCCATCCTCTCTCTTCCCAGAATGTGGCGTTACACAGAACCAGGTTTGAATCTGGGCATTTGCTCAAAGCCTGTAATTCTGAGTAAATCACTTAATCTCACCATGCCTATAAAAAATGAATGTGACCGTGTGTAATCAATCAATCAATCAGCATTTGTAAAACGCAATACAGTCGCCACTAGGGGTATCTGGGCGCTGTGTCTCCATCGAGGAGCAAGGTCTTCAGTCTCTTTCTGAAGTCTGCCAGCGAGGAGTCTGTACAGAGCTGGAGGAGAAGGTCGTTCCAGGTCTTGGCAGCGATGTAGGAGAAGGAGCGGCCACTGCTGCGGTAAGGGAACTGGTGGTCATGTAAATAGCTCCAAAACATTTGGGTCGAGTTTGTGTTATATAAAAAAAACTGCAGAAAAATGCAGAAACTGCAGACAAATGTAAAGGCAAGAAGTTAACATAAGGAAAGACAAATAAATACCTCTTTAGTAGCTGATTTGTACAGAATGAAATCAGAAAATCTGGATAAATTGCGGCTTCCCCACTTAAATTGTGTGATCTTAGGCAAATATTTTATTTCACCAGACTTCTTTTTCTTCATTATCATGTATGAAGGCACTTTCAAACATGTGAGTTCAGGATGATCATTGCTTCAACACCGAAGATTTACTATTCTAGCTCCAGATGCAGTAAATTTACTGACATAGCAAGATCTCCATAGTGCCGTTCGAGGTAACGGTTGGTACTGTAGTGGTCATTTTAATGTATTGTAATGTGATCAAAGCATCAAGATTCACCAATATGCTGATGATTCAGCAAGAAGCAAGAAACGTGGCTGAATGACATGTACCGTGAAAGCTGCGAACCCCAACTTTCACTGAATGGCAAGTCACTTGGTTTCACCTTGGATATCAACCTCCCCCTCAAAGAACACAACCCCAAGAAAAGAAAGACAAAGTGGAAGTTATAGTTAAAGATGTGGTAATTTATTTTCCGCGTATGAAGGTTGTGAAAATTGGACACATTTTGTGTGCATCTAGTACCCCACGCCTATGCTTACAGATGCAAGAAGTCCTTTCCAGGACAAGATGTAGAAAGATGGAAGTCACAAGATGCAGTCTTCAGAGCTGTGTGGATTCTCACAATCACCTATTGGCACCCATGAGAGCAGCCAGGGAAGGCTTGAGGGCCGCTTGACCAGGATCCCTTGTGGAGATTGTAGAGATTAAATGAGAAATGCAGGCATGAGAAGAGGGTAGGCCATAAGCAGCAAATCCCTCTATATATTTTCAGAGGAGAGCATCAGACCAGGGATCTGTTGAGGAGTTTTTGGCAGTGGCGACTGGCACGGATCGGGGGTGGCAGTGCCGGGGGAGGGGGGAGATGAGGGGAAAAAATACACTTATCTCTTCTCTGCCGCGTCTCTCCTCCACTTCTCTTTCCGACAAGTCACGGAACAGAAGCAGGAAGCACACAGGCTCCCCTAAGCCAATGATGATGCTGCTGTCACCAGCATGACAGCAGCATCGTGATTGGTCTGAGCGCCGTGGTTCAGACAGGGACTGGGAGCCTGTGCATCTTCTCCAACCAGACTGTGCAATACAGTAGAGTGGAAAATATACTAAGTGTGCATGACTGTTTGGCCAGCTCAAGATGGCCGCCCAAACCGTCATGCACACTAAGAAAGTGTCCCAATCACTCCTCCCCCAGCACTGTGAGCAGCCCAGCCCCGCCTGCCCCGCAAAACCTGCCTCAGCATGGAAAAATAAAATGATATTAACATCGTGCTTTTATCATTTTTTTTTTCCTTTTTTGCACTGTTGAAAAGCAGTGGGGCAATGCTCCTCCGCCTTATCGGAAGAGCCGCCGCTGGTTTTTGGCATTGTTTCTGTGCATTGAACAGGTTGGATATGCACTGAACAGGTCAGGTGGTCCTGGACCTCAGCAGGAGAAGGTGGCGTCTGCCATGATGGACAAGCAACAAATGGCAAACATAGCACTGGTGTGAGGTGAGAGGAGCTACCACTCAATCTAAGATGCTGGCCAATCAGCTGCCTCTCCCATGGTTTCTTTGGAGGGCCCACAGACAATGAACCCTGGGTTTCTCTCAGCGCGTGCTGTATTCTCAGCTAGCACTGCTTCATTAGTCAGTGCTGGGACAGCCAGGAATGGGCTTCACTAATTGGCCTAATCCATAGAGATCCCGGTAGCCTCTGTCTGCAGCAACACCCCCTCTCTAGGGCCGCAGGAATTACAAGTGACAGCGTCAAACAGCGTCGGCAGTTCATTACCAGCCATCTCCAGCAGCGAGGCGGGCCGCAGAGGTCCAGGCGGCCTCTTCTGATAACAGAAGGTTGCATTTTGTTTGCTGACTGCAATGCGTGGTGTACTCCCTGTGGTTAATGATGTGTCTGTGTCCCAGCTGCAGCTGTTTGCCAGGCGTGATACTATTTATGGAGATAACTGTCCGGCTAATTAATGCAAACAGACCCGGAGTCACTGCGCCTCCGGGGTCAGTCTCAGCAAACAGCAGTAACACGTGTCGGAGCGCAGCGTGGAGGGAGCAGATGCGGGGCTTCTGCGGGAGGCAGCAGGGACTGAAAAGCGAGCAGAAACGCAAGCAGCAGGCTTCCAAGCGCTGCGAAGTGAACAGGGAGTCCCACAGCAGGTGTGCGAGGAGGACTTTATATTACATTTAAATTTGTAGATTTATATAGCGTTATCACCCGTGAGGGTATCTAGCCGCTGTCTCTGTGCACGGGGAGATTAAGGGATTTGCCTAGAATCACAGGTTTTTGAGCCGGAGCCGAGACTCGAGCCGGATCCCCAGCTACGGAGTCAAGCACCAATGCCTGCACCAGAGGTGAGGACAGTGTGCACACAGAAGTGTATACAGTCGAGGTTTACAATGAGAACACAGGTCCATGCGGTGTTTTTGCAGGAACTGCAATCTGGAAAGCAATGCCGACATCTAACACGCAGGAAGGAGGCTGTGAGCAGGCACACAGCAGACGTGTGAATGCCGTGTGCATGCAGAAATACTTACAGCAGAGGCGTGCGGCTAGCAGTGCAAATATTTATTCATGCAGCTGCAGCAGAGGTCTGGTGTAAGTGGCGCAAGCCAAAAATGCACAGAAGAAGTGTGTAAATAGCAGTGCACACATGCAGACATACTGCTGCAGCGGAGGTGTGAGGGCAGATGTGCAAACAGAAATATAAACAGCTGAGGTGAATAGTGGTGAAAACCTGTGTATATACAGCTGCAGCAGAGGTCTGGTGACAGTAGTGCAAGCCGAAAAATACACAGAATTAGTGTGTGAATAGCAATGCACACATGCATACTGCTGCAGTAGATGTTTGGGGCAGATGTGCAAACAGAAATAAAATAGCTGGGGAATACGAATATCGGTGCATACATGTATGCATATAGCTGCAGAGGTCTAGTGACAGTAGTGCAAGCCAAAAGATACACAGAATAAGTGTGTAAATAGCCAGGCACACATGCAGCAGATGTGTGGGGACAGATGTGTAAACATACATGCACACTGCTGAGATGTGTGTATAATGTCCAAACATGCATGCATACAGCTGCAGCAACTGTCTGGTAACAGTAGCGCAAGCTGAAAAATACACAGAATATGAGTGTAAATAGCTGTGCACGTATGCATACATATATCGGCAGCAGAGGTGTGGGGACAGATGTGCAAATATAAATGTACTCTGCTGAGATGTGTGGATAAAAGGCAAATATGTATGCATACAGCTGCGGCAGAGGACTGGTGGCAGTAGTGCAAGCTCCAAAATAGACAGAATATGCGTGTGTAAATAGCAGTGAAAACCTGTATGCATAGTGTTGCAGCATAGGTCTGGTGGCAATAGTGTAAGCTGCAAAATACACAGAATAAGTGTAAATAACAGTGCACGAACACATGCCTGCATATAGCTGCAGCAGAGGTCTGGTGACAGTAGCGCAAGCTGAAAAATACACAGAATATGTGTGTAAATAGCCGTGCTCGCATGCATGCATATAGCGGCAGCAGAGGTGTTGGGACAGATGTGCAAATATAAATGTACTCTGCTGAGATGTGTGAATAACAGGCACATATGTAGGCATACAGGTGCGGCAGAGGACTGGTGGCAGTAGTGCAAGCCCCAAAATAGACAGAATATGTGTGTGTAAATAGCAGTGCAAACCTGTATGCATAGAGCTGCAGCCTAGGTCTGGTGACAGTAGCGAAAGCTGAAAAATACACAGAATATGTGTAAATAACAGTGCACGTACACATGCCTGCATATAGCTGCAGCAGAGGTCTGGTGGCAGTAGCGCAAGCTGAAAAATACACAGAATAAGTGTGTGAATAGCAGTGCACGTACACTTGTATGCATACAGCTGCAGCATAGGTGTGGTACAGTAGTCCAAGTCGAAAAATGCACTGAATAAGTGTGTGAATAGCAGTGCAAACATACATACAACTGCTGCAGAGGTGTGAAGACAGACGTGGAAACAGGAATATAAACAGCTGAGGTGAATAGTGGTGCAAACCTGTAAGCATACAGCTGCAGCAGAGGTCTGGTGACAGTAGTGCAAGCCGAAAAATACACATAATTAGTGTTTGAATACAGTGCAGCCCCTATCAGGGCCCGCTTCCCCTCAGACCCTTCTCTCTGGGGCCTGGGATCACCTATGGTGCCCCCCAAACATCCCTGCACCATGTGGCAGGCACCGCATGGTGCCTGCCAAACGGTGCAGGGATGTTTGTAAAAATCCATTTTTCTATTGCAGCACGTGCTGCGGCCCTTTTACGGCCGCCGCACAAGCTGCAATAGAAAAATGGATGTTTTCGATCGCCCATGGGCAGTTGCATCCTAATACTGCGGGTGGACCCGCTGACTAATAGTTGGGCGGTTCCATTTCCATTATGGTGTTTGTTGGACGCTTATCCGATCAACATCGTAACTGGGCCCACAGTTGGAATCTGCAACATAGCTTCATTTAGCACAATGGTTGTTTCTTTTTCTTCGATCTACAAGCAGTTTTTGGACTGATGGTCATTTTTGTGAATGGTTGACGCGATGTGTTTAGAAATAACGCAAGGGTGTAAAAGCACCTGCTGCAGAGTTCATTGAGTGTTCAACAGTTTTCAGGCAGCAATAAAAAACATTCCTGTGATTAATGTTCCCACTGTAGAGAGATCGAGTTTTGTCTGGTGGCTTGTTTTAAATCATCATAAAGTAGCCCAGAGGGATAACATGCCTGCTGCAAAGAATGTGTATCATGCATATCACAAGAGTGCATATTTATGAGCCCCTTGTGCCACAGGAGCATCACTTTTTGTGATGCTCTGGCAGTGCAAATCCTAAAATCATATCTACGAGGCAACTCAAAGCCACTATGTGTGGCTTCGAAGGGCCTCATCGATACGGAATAAGGCAAGGCCGCACAAATAGCTGTGTTGCCTTACTCTGCGCTCAGGAGGCATTCAATGAGCATTGCGGTGGGTTTTCCCACACAACACCCATGGATTTTGACACTTCCACAGATTTACGAGCGCATGTGAACCTGGGGAAGTGACAAAACCTTACGCCTCCTGAGGTGAGGTGTAATGAGGAGAAATAGCTATATTTCTCCTTGCTTTTTCCTCTTTAGCAGCACACATAGAAAGAGGAAAATGCGTCTTAGGATTTTTCATGTGCAGGAAGGTGTCCGTTCCTACACAAAACAATCCTGCAGACAGCACAGGCACCCGTGCACCATGCTGCAAGGGTTCCTGCATTGGAGCTAGGCTGCTGAAATGACACCAGTGCAGGGGGGAAGGATAGGAATGCACCTTATTGCATACATATGGTGCATTCCTGCCCTCTCACTTTGGCATAGTGCAGCACAGCAAGGCGACTTGCTGCTCTGCCCTACAACTAATCCCCATAAATGAGGGCCAAGGTATTTTGTGTAGATTCTCAGTGGGTTATTGATTTTGCCACAGAGATCATTTTGTTATTTACAGATCATACGTTACAATCTTAATATAGCAAAATTACCTATGAACTGTCTTCAAAGAGTTACATGCAAACTGCATTGCACAAGTTAGAAGATTACGTTTTTTCTCCAATCTTGCATTATCCTAATGTTGCTAAAAAAGGGTCTGTTTGGGTATAAATACATTCTTATGAGTAATGCCAAGCCTAAACACTGTGTTATGTCTTAAATCCAAAGCGTGTGCTTCTTCAGACCTAAAACCCTTAAAATATAATTCCTACTAGTATTTGCGACATGATTCCTACACCTTGTAATCCTCATTGTTTTACGTAACATTTCCTACAGACTGATTTACACACATATGATTCATTGCTCTGTATAATGTGTGCGTGTGGTGTAAAGTGCTCTGACACCCTACACTGGTATGAGTAGCTCTATGAAACAGATGAAATGCATGTGAGAGAGGGGCTATGGAGAGTTGAGGGGCATTGTCGGAGGAGGATAGTGAGGCAATCCGTGCAGAAGGAGGTCACGGTTGCACCATAAAGAGGGTTGCACCGGGCGCCACCATCGCTAACGCCAGCCCTGCACCAGGTGATGCCCAATTGGAGGTCCACCACCTTCCTTGTTCATGTCCCACAACCACACTTCTGAAGTGGGTGCTGTCGCTAACATAAAACAATAAGCCACAGCATTGGCGATCTTGCAGTTCAGAAAGGAGTTTCAGCCGCAGGAGAAGAACTATAATGAGGATTACCATGGCTGAAAAGATAAATCCAGTTGTTTCATAAACCTGTGAAGTAAAGTGCACAAAAGAGTTGCTGCTCTGAGTAAGCTAAGAAGCCTTACTAGGAGCCTTACTTGAGTTGGCTATGCAAAAGTATATTTCATATGAAACATATGGACAAAAATTGCACAAGCAAATGTTGATGTTTTATATACATCTTCTTGTGAGCATCTCATCCACCAATGTTAAGGAAATGTAAGATCTCCTGACCTCAAGGCCCAACAGCATGAGACTCATACCACTCACGTCCCACATATCTAATATATTGACTCGTTGCCCCCTTTCAATGTTCTATGCAACACTGTGGTGCTCTCTGGTTAACATTGCCTGATGTCCGTGACAATAATATACCATGACTCCTGGAGTTACCGGGGAATCCTTTTAATTCCAAGAACACTGCCTTATTGGCTTGTGATACGAAGTCACCCAAGTGGAAGACATAATTTTCTCTGGGGATCCTACTGCTGGACTTAATCTCAATTTCCACTTTGTGAAGGACAAGAGCCAGGTGAATCTTTTTAACTCCACTAAAGATAAGATATATTTAAGTTGTTTTGCACAACAACCCCCTCCCGGTCTGGCTTGAAGTCTCTGCCAGTTAACTTCCCAACAAAATGTTGTTTACGATCCACACTTCCAGTGCTTAATTTGTCAAATTATAGGTGCCGGTTACTAAGCATTTCCTGAGGAGATGCTTTTAGCCTTTCTTTTAGCTGCAGTGCAGCTCCACTACTGTCCGAAACCTGTAACCACTTCTTTCAGCCTCCCAACTGTCTGCTGTACAATCAGCCTGCCTGGCTGGGGAGGGGCATGCACACTTTTTCGTTCCGTTGTGGTTTGTGGAAATAGGTGAAGTGCTGTTAATAGACTTAAAGGCGAAAAATCAATGTATTGGCTGTCTTTCTTCTATTTCCATGCTCTGTTGTGGCTTATTGTGGAGATGGAAGAAGGTATCTGCTTTTTCCTGCTGGTCTGTATATTAATTGTGCTGCAGCAACAAATGATGGATGGAATGCAGAATGAATCAAACATTCACTCCTAGTCAAAATATCTGATCAATTCCATTGTTCTTTTGCTCACTACGCCACCCCAGTTTGGACTCAGTCATATACAAATCAGTCTTGACTCTGCTCCTCATGGGAACAGTCCACCCCAAACTGCCAAACCCGGTCCTCCCTTGATCAGAACAAGCATCCTGGAACCGGTTTCGGGATAACACCACTCATCATCCAGGCTAGCTTGAATCAAGTGGCACAGCAAGCAAGCGACCCACGTCTGGGCATACCCATCCTACTTAGGTTGAAAAGTGCTGCAGTAACAAATGATGGACGGAATGCTGAATGAATCAAACATTCACCCCAGTCAAAAGATCTGGGTTACATCCATCGTTATTTTACTCACTATGTCGCCCCAGTTTGGACCCAGCCATATACAAATCAGTCTTGAACCTGCTCCTCATGGGAGTAGTCAAGCCTGAACTGCCAAGCCTGGTCCTTCCTGGACCGGAAACAAGCCTCTTGAGACAGGTTTTGGGGTAACACCCCTCATCATCCAGGCTAGCTTGAATCTAGTGGCACAGCGAGCAAGGGACCCATGGCTGGGCATAGCCATCCCACTTAAGGCAAAAAGTGCTGCGGCAATAAATGATGGACAGAATGCTGAATGAAACAAACATTTACCCACAGTCAAAATATCTGCATTAAATCCATCGTTCTTTTGCTCACTATGCCACCCAGTTTGGACCCAGCCATATGGATTTAACCCGGATCTCTTGACTGGGGTGAATATTTGATTCATTCAGCATTCCGTCCATCATTTATTGCCTCAGGTCTGTACAGTAAAGCCGCTGCAGACCAGGGCAATGAATGAGGAGGCAGAATCCGAGATCCCCAAACTAAGTGCTGGTGGTGCCTACCACACGTTTGGACTATTTCAATCATCACAAAAGATTATTGTCTATTTACCATGCTTTTTAGGCAACATTTTTTGAGACAATAAGCAGAAATCTATGATAAACACACTCTATTAGTCTCTGTAAATCTGAAGGTTAATTTGTAAATAAGCACTGCCCCATGCCTACCTTCTTTAACATCATGAATGCAGGATTTTGCTTCAAAGATTCAGTGAGTGGAGAAAGAGAAGTGTTCATAAAAAGACCTGGGCAGTCTTATTTTTTCTAAATGTACTAGCTTATTAAATGCATGCCTCTGTCCCTTGCATTGCCATTGAATTCTGCACACAGACAAGGAGAATTACATCAAGATATCTCATTTATACAAGATTAGGGTTGTGGACGTTTTAGCCACTTCGCCTGAAAAAGCAGAGATCGACTATGAAATATTTTTTACTCAGCATGTAATAATTCCAAGGCTGATAAAAAAGCATTTGGTAATAAATGCAGGTTCTAGGTAAGGTCTATAGAAACCTACAGTATGGTTGTATAAATTAAAATGAGCAGCACTGCCATTCGGCATTTTTAAAATGCAGGGATGCACCATAGTCATAGGAATATGGCGCTCCCAGTGTTTCTCATAGCGCAAAAATAAGCTGCGTAGCGCCAGTGCAAGCAAACTGCCGCCATGTTGCAAGGGTAACTGAGCAGCAGAGCCGATTGTTTATGTGTCCGGAGGGACACCTTCCGGCACATAAAGAATTATTCATGGCGAATTGCTCTTTCTATGTGTGCTAAATTACTGATTTCTCCTCCTATCTCCTGGTAATCCATGGCATTAGAATGGCGCTGTTGTTTTTGGAGCTGCCTCAGCCTTGTAAATCGTGCAGCATCAAATAGCATGTATGTTGCGGTGGAACGCTGACAGCAACACCCATTGCAACCCCTTTGCCGCAGAGGACTGCGGCAGAAAGGGGCATATTTACAAGGTGATGTTAAGCCAGGCTTAGTGCCTCCTTTTAAAAATGGGAAATGGTGCTACGCCACCTGAGCGTAAAAAAAAAGTGACGCTCCGGTGGCGATTGGGGCTTGTAAATATTCGCCCGGTTTTCCACTAGAAACCAGTTCTGCACTGTTATCAACCAGGCTGAAAAAGAACAAAGGTGGGATAAAACCCCTTTTGTGTACAAGTCAGCAGAAACTATCAGGATAATACATCAGATATATACACATATATTTAATCAAGGCATTATTGGTGGTCTGATGTTTTTTGTTGTTGACTTTTAAGATCTCTGCGTGACATGTCTCCAAGAAAGAAATAATAAATACAGGTTTTAAACAAGATGATGGACCAGGGAACTAAAATCACATGAATCTTGGACAGTGATCCCCCAGGAAGAGGTCAAACTCCAAAGACCACTCTGAAGTCATGGCCTTTTAATGAGACCAAATGAGCATTCAAAGGCTTAAGCGTTTGTGCTCATGATATTACAGCAATTAGTTTTTGGAAAGAAATGTTGTCTGTGCTCTCTGCCGGTGTTGTGGCTCGAGGCGAGGCTTCTTCCAAGGCTATTTCTCTAATGAGCAATATTTTAGCAGAGAAAATGTTTTTAATTTGTTTACACGTCTCTGTTGATGATATTGCCTGATACACTCCTTAAATCCCGAAGGATGTTACATATTCATGTTGTAAACTCTGATGTTACAGAATTTTATAGAGTAAAATTATTTTTTACTCAAATTGCCATATCCTTTTTAAAAAATTGATTATCTGGTTCAGCCGCGGTCCGTGCAGGTAACAGCGGGGGAGGGGTGCGGGGGGGCCGCGTGGTTTTTTTTCGGGGGACGATGCAGAGGGGAAAATTAATTCTTTCATTTAATTTTCCCTCTGCAGCGTCCCTCGAAATCCCCCCCCATGCCTCACCGCTGTTTCCTGCACGGACCGCAGCTGATCTGGTGTATCTCGTGGACAGGGATAGACAGCTCTACCAGATTCACATGCCGCCAGGCAGCCAGGACAACGGTACAGGACCATTTACCATGCAGGGGACATTTCCGTCCCACCATGAGCAGAGCACAGTAAACATTATCTGTAGCATTTTGAAGTTGAGGATAGGAAGTTAAAGATTGTGAACTTTGTTTTAGGGATAATAAATTAGAACTAGGTCTAGATTACAAATGTGCTCTGGGGCAACTGTGTGCAATCGCCCCTCCTTTTTGCAACCCTGTACGGTTTAGTTTTATAGAAGTGGGCAAAGATGCTTGTGTGACACCGTCTATAAAAAGGATCACCCTGGCATACATTTTAATGCAGTGCAAAGATGAGGGGGCATTCACTGATTTGCTTGGGGGTGTGGCTTTGTTCACACAAGGCAACGCCGCACCTCGTCACCTGTACTGAATTACAGACTTGGGCGTAGAGGCAAAGGAGCTGCGCGTAATGCACACTGACTGAGATTCCGGTAAACATGGCTACAAGCATGAGGCACGCGGCGGGACACTCTTGAGAAGCACACCAGTCCTAAGGAGTACCTCTGGCCCGTTTAAATGGACTTATAGTGATATTGATTAGAACAGCATCCCTGACGAAGTCAATGGGTAACACCTGAAGTGACCAAACATGTGTTGGCTGGCTTGAAGTGTACTGACTGCAAGCATGGAATAAAAATAAAATCTGAAGGAAGGACTATTGAGACACTGGTTCTGTACCTGTAGAATGGTGTGCTGGCAACTTTTTATTTTCAATCTCCCTCTGTCTTTTGTTTACGGATTTTAGGAACAAGATAACATTACAGTTCAATTACTTTTCCTATCTTCCCTCCTCCCCCACCGCCCTAAACAAGGACAGAGATGTGAGTCTATACAAAATATAAATCCATGCATAACATTTGAACTGCTCAGACAGCACAGTTAGTATCACCACATCCTATTACAGCAAACCAAAACCACATCATAGGCACATCTAAGAAGCATTGATTATCTGTGATTAAACTGGGATCTGTGAGGCAACCAACCACAGTCAAGGGCATCCCTTTGGCTTACGTCACAGGGGTCCCACAGACACTCCTGGCATCCTATAGTAAGTATGTGGAGTCACTCACTACACTTGTCTTCAGGGAGATTCCTGCTCCCTTTAATAGGAGGCAAGGTGGGCTGTCTCAATTAAAAAGCAGGACAGTGGCTTCAAGAGCTGATCTGTCTTTATTAAGGCGCCTTTACTTGCGCAGGCAGGAGTTGATGCTTGCACTGGGAACAGCACCCTCTCTGTAATAGGGAGCACAGTCGTGGTCTGTGCCAGGTGCATCGTGGCACAGACAGGAGCAGTGAACTCTATATGCAAGATAAAGATGATTCATCAAGTGGAAATTGATAGAAATTGATTTTTGAATCACTCGTGGGGTTATAAGCGATCTTATTTGATTCTCTCATTGATTGCGATCAGTTTGCTTGTTTGGTCCTTTCTGAAGACAGTAGATAGTTATGGACTTCTCGGTAAAGGAGATCAGGTCATAGTGTGTCATTGCAGTAGGACCATTTATTGTATATCATCTTACTGGGTTTTTCGCCCCAGTCTAAGTTATGGCCTTAGAAACTGGACTGGCGGGGAAAACATCACAGGGTGAAAGCAGAGAATTTGAGTCTAATGTAGAGGGCAGATTTGATTCACTCTGTTTAAATCTCGAAGGCTGAGATTACAGTCCGCATTGATTAGCATACACTCGATTACGGAAAGAAGTGAGTAGAGTGAGTGATTACGAGTGACATTTCAGGGAAATGTTGGGGTAGAAACCCATTTTAAATGGCTTGTGAGCACCTTTAGTCAATTCTCTAGTATTTTACCCAAGTCTACCCTTAAGCCCCTATTAAAAGGGGTGCAGAGGAGTGGGACTGACAACTTCATGTAGGCGCAATTCCTGGCCAAATCCCTCACATTCCAAGCACTGAATGCAAAGGAGTGTATCCCACTGAGCATGTCAAGATTTCAAGATTTGTCCCCAACGACTTGTCCCCAAGCATTTCTACTATTAGAATTACTTATCGGCAGCCACTGCATCTCTTGACTGCATTCGGCCAAAGCCTAATTCCCCCCCCCCACATGTCCCCATGTGCTCTTCCTCTGTCCCTTTCACGCATATTGTGGGTTGTGCAGCTCAGACGCCTTATCTCAAGAGAGTATTAAACTAAAAAAAACTCCTCTTCTCCATCTACCCCCATCCTACTCAATACCCTAGAATTGTGTAATGGCCTACTCCTTTTTCCCGTGCATCCCTTCTAACCTGGGCTTTCCCGCTACTACTCACCCACCCCTGATTATTGACTGGTCTGTATTGTTGAGACCCCTTTGAATTTGTATTTGAATACCCCACAACATTTGTAGACATGCTCTCTGCGTTGAATACAAAATCTCTTATAAACCGGAGTCTCCCTTCCATTTGTAAACTCTGTATGTGCAGATGTGAAGCATTTCTCAGCTTGTGTGCCTTTTGCCTAGGTGAAGGAGTCCCCAGATGCCATGTTCTGTATAAAAAAACTCATTAAAACAAAATAAAAGCACTCTTTACTGCTAAACAATTAATTAATTGTACATCTGATGGAGAGAGAGCTTGAATCAAGTATCAGGGCATTCTTAGCTGGTTAGATAGATCAGAAAGGTGAGTGCGGACTCTAAGAAACCCAGGAAATTGACTATAACCCGGTAGATCTTCCAAGCTTTGAATGGCAATATGTAGTGAAGGCACTGGCGACACTCAGAATATAGAATAAACTGAGTTTATTCACACCCTGCCAAGCACATGGCTTCCCTCCTGCCAGCACTGGTCCAAGTGACACAGATGTGATCCACGCACCCTGAAACTCTACAATGACAAAGCTATAGAACACAGAGAAAAGGAATACCTTAAAGGCAGAACACAATACAATGTCCACCGTTAAGAAGTGTATTATATAGGAGCACTCTGTGATCCAAGGGCCTGCAGACAGATAGCTCAGCCTGTGTGGACTTCTATATACACAATCATTGTTATTGAGTCTGATGAAAACCCCCTTATGGCAAGCAGGTATGTGGAATTACGTTTTGCAACATTTTCAACATTCCCTAAAGTCCTTCATTGGTGTCTAAGCAGCCCATGGTGTTATAGATGCATGGATATCCAGTTGGGTTTTTCCCCACAGAAACCTGGTAGTTGAAGCCAGTAATGACAGCATCTGGTTGTTTTATTTACCCCTGAGGCTTTGAGTCCAAATAGTTAAGGCAACTACTGTGAAACCAGCAGAATTGGTGTCTGTCTATATGAGCCTGCTTGGTGCAACATATGCTGAAAATATATTGGTTGGAGGAATCAGTTTCAAACTCTTGCATAATAACCTGCATTTTCTACAAAATCATTAGAAAAGGCAGAACAATCTAATCATATTAATACACAAGAGCCTACGATCCCTCAATTCCTGGTTCCCTTTTTAAAAACGTGTCACTAATTGCCTTAATACAGTCGAAGTGTGACGTTTTAGCTGCTCAACTCTAATGATATTGCAGTTGAGTTGTGGCGTCATAGTTCCTGCTGCCAGAGCCAGCAACCAAGTGAAAGGCAGCTGCAGTATAAACAAAGAAAATGGGAACTGACTGATATTCCCTCGATCTGTGCTTTTAAAATGAACAGTGATCAATAGAAAGGATACATTTCTGCAAATGTCTCTTTTTACATGCTAATAGTCCTTACAAGAAAGACAGAGAATCCATCTGCATTTTAATACACATTCTGAGCTATCTATTTTTTTTATGTGATTTACATTAACGTGATTTTAATGTTTTTGTAACACATTACTATGTATTTTTCAGGGAATTTATTTTGCGCTTCATATTCCACTTTTATTCTTCATGTCTGCAACCATGCTATCTCTTTTGCCTGAAAGATCCACACCTCAATGATCTTAGCACTTTTTGAGAAAGGTGATGGTGCGACCGCCTATTATAAGGAATAAAACACCCTCTGCTGCACATTAAAATGACATTGGAAGTAACCTTTGAGTTCTGTGACCTTGACCTTTGAGCTTGTTCTCCATGTTGATGAAACACCTCAGTGACATGTAATATTCTTATACTGTACCTCAATGGGTACTTGACACCACATAGAATCATAGAATTACGCTTTCATCTATTGACATGACTATTGCTGGTCATCTAGTTACAATGGCTTTTCCGTCGCTTCATGTCAGATAATACTCATAAGAACTATTGTGGAAAAGAGTGATAGCCATTGAAAATAATGTGTCAGGAGAAAAATGCCACTTGGGAATAATGTCCTAGGAGAAGTATTACCCATTTGGAAGCTGGCGAATGACAAATGACAAAACGGTTTAAAGTGGGCTTCTATACCACAAAAATAACACTAAATTAACAGTGCAGGAATTTAAGAAAATTATTTCTTGAAGGAGTCGCTGGCTCATTTAGTGGGAATCCCATGAACAGGGCTCTTAGGTGAGATAGTGGTTTGGTGTTAGGCCGCAGGGATAGTTGGCGCAAATGCTCTTTTCTCCTGGTGGTAAAGATCTGGGACATGCAATTAGGGGTATAAAGGATTACACAACTCGCATAGGAGAGAACAGTTACTCATTGAGGTGGCGAGGTATTCAGATAGTATGTGCGTCAATCTATGCTCCTGAGTCTACTACCTACTGAGTGGCACAATGATGCAAGGCCATGCATGAAAGACACTAGTCTCTCACCCGGGCACTGGAAAAGGGAATGCCCTGTTGTTGAGGTTTTATCGCTATTAGCAAAGGAGAACTCTTCTCTGGGTTGGGCCATGGAATAACAAAGATCTTACATCTGAACGGGTGGGTGTCATATTCTTAAGACACAGAAATTTCTGTCAGTGTAGAGTCTTCTTATGATTAGACTTGAGAGTTCTAAACCAGATCATCTGAGATCTGCTGGAGAGGAAGGAACCATGCCTAGGTCATGTTTCCCAATAAACTACAAATTGCAAGTTAAGGTACCCAGCCTCTTCATAACAGTCTGCTCCACATTTGCATGGTATGTACTGTCATCTCCTATCATATGCTCATTGGGATGCAAACAAGTAGACGTTCAGAGTCATCTTAAGTGTGTAAGTTACATATACATGATTAAATTATGTTCTTTTATTTGAATGATCAGTGCAAGTTTATGAACTTTTACAGTCATAACTTATTCCTATATGCAAGCGTAAGTCAGAAAATGTCCTTTGTAAATTTGGATAAATACCTGATCTCTTTTTTCCCTTTAACCACAAATGTCATTCACTTCTATAATAATAATAATAATGCAATTTCTAAAGCACATAGCTACCTCATGTGAGGTGTCCCAGTGCTAGGTATAAGTCTCCGTCGACCTACCTACAGCTGTTAAACCCATGTAAATTTCAAACTATAAAAACACGTTTTAAGTTTTATCCTGAAAAGACATTCTGGTTGGGCCTGAAGAACCACCAGAGGAAGAGCATTCCACAGTTTAGGCGCTAAATAGCTGAAAGGGATACCACCCGTGCATGCTTTCTTTACTTTGGGAACACTGGCTAACAAGGCCCCTGCCGATCTTGAATTCCTCTATGGTAGGATTGAAAGTACCATAGAGCTTTGTTGGCAAATGCCTTATAACAATAGCTCAAGGCTTTGAAAGAGGATCTGCAGCTTCACCGGAAGCCAATGAAGCTTCTTTGGCGCAGCCCCAGTAGATGACCGCTTTGGCAGATTCAATAGGAGACGTGCAGCAGAGTTCTGTACTCTTTGGAGTCTCTTATTATACCCCTGAGTGGCTCCAAGATACAGAACATTACAATAGCCAAGCCTGGACACAATCAAGGCCTGAACCACTGTTTTTTTTGCTGACTCTGGCAGGAGGCACAGGATTGTCCTCAACATCTTGAGCAGTCCAAAGCATTTTCCTGCCACTGTAGTCATTTTCCTGTCAAAAGAAAGTTTTTCATCAAACCAAATGCCAAGGTTCATGACTCTGAGTTTGGGTGCGGGTAATGGGCCCAAAGTATTAGGCCATCTAGCAGTGGACCAGATGTTCGATTGATTGCCCAAGGTTAGAACCTCGGTCTTCCCAGCATTAAGTTTGAGACAATTCGTATCTATCCACCTATTGAACCCTGCAGAGCAAAGGCATCAAGAGGAGGCCATGTGGGAGGAATTCTGTGACAGCGTGATAATAAACTGCGTATCATCCGCATATGAGATAATGGTAAACCCATAGCGTTTGATGACCTCAGCCAGAGGGCAAAAGTACACATTTAATAAGAATGGACTCAGGGAGGAGCCCTGCGGCACCTCTTGCTTCAGTGGAAGTACTTTTGACTGATCAGGTTCTTGTGACACTTGAAAGGTGCGCCCATGCAAAAAAGAAGCAACCCAACTCAACGCTTTATGGCCCACACCAGAGTTCCAGAGTCTTTCAATCAGGATGTTATGGGAAACAGTGTTGAAGGTGGCATTGAGGTCCAACAGTAATGTGCCACCAAATCTCCGGCGTCCACATTCTAACGGATTGACTCTGTAGCCAGCAACAAAGCTGACTCAGTACTGTATGAGGGATGAAAGTCCGACTGAGTCGTGTGAAGCAGGTCATTTCTCTCAATAAAGCGTGAAAGCTGCTGGTTAAGAAACTTCTCCCTAATCTTGAAGAAGAGTGGTAGCAGCAAAACCGTACAATAGTTTTCCAGCTTGTGGCATCCAGCAAAGGTCTTTTAAAAGAGTGGAACCACCATAGCATGTTTCCATCACAGAGGCACCTGGCCAGAGGCCAAGGAGCTGTTAATCACTTCACCTAATACTGTGTGGACCACCTCCACACCTCACCCCAAAAGTTACGGAGATGCTGGATTCAGTGGAGAACCTGACTTCACCGAAGCATGTCACTCATTATGTCTTTCATTCCTTTCGACTCACATCCTTACAAACAAGAGACCACCAAACTCAAAACCAACCACATATGGTTACATCTGAAGGATCTGTGAATCCGCAGACTCAGGCTTACCTATGCTTCCGCCTCTCCGTCCTTTCCTCCCTTGAATAATGCAACTTTGTCCATATACTATGACTGAGTAACAATGAATAAATACATTTAACCAGGACTTCAGGCTAACCATGAGGAAGCTGAATTAAAAAATTAGCATGCAGTAGCTTTGAACATAGATTATTACCATTATGTTGGTCATTCTGAAAACCAGACTAGATATTGGAATTCTGGAATCTGGTGAATTGACAGCTGTTGCTCTATTCCAAGCAAAGACACCAAAAAAGTCTTCCCTACCCTCATAGGAGACTTTTCAGTCCTCAAAGAGGGTGTCTCTAACCAAAATGAGTCATATCATCTGCAATATCTCCTTTGTTCTTTTCAATTAAGTCCGCAACAATAAAAGATCTTCCCCAGAAGTCTCCAAAACGTAGCTCGTGAGCTACTGTAGCCCTCCAGCTACCTCTGAGTAGCTCACCTTGTGCAGCCCAGCTTATTAAATTAGAAAGCTTTGGCTTGGATGAATTAATATACATAAAACAAAATTGAAATTATGCAACACCAATAATATTAGAAGCTCTCAATGAGTGTAATTGAATAGAAGTAACTCTCAGTACAGAAAAGGATGGGGACCTCTGATCTACGCCTTCTTGCAGAGGTTTCACTGTGCCTCTTGGTGGTAGGGGAAAAAAACACTTCCAGGCTGGAGAAGTCAGGCCTTCCTGGATGCCAGCAGATCAGGCACCCAATGATTTGTTCATAAGGTGAAGATTCAAGAGCCCTTTGAAAAGGTACCTTCAGTTCTTTCCTCTCGGTCGTGGGCGCACGATCATATTTTATTCCATTTCTGAAGCTCCCACTTATCACACCCGGCCCTCCTTTTCTCCTGATCAATACTTGATTTGCTGACGCAGAAAAGCAAAGGAGAAAATCACAGGGAATAAATCATACTGTTTCTTTAGATGTCTGCCAATGAAATAGCCACTGTTTTTACTCGATCCAGGAGAGCAGATGGGGGAGCAGAAAAGAAAAAGTGAATCTCAAAGGGAAGGAGGAGAGAGCGACTGAACTGAAGGAGGGTAAGAGAAGCCAGCAAGAAGAAAGGAAAGAACAAAATAAAGCTGACACTGGAAGGAAATCGTAAATGAGAAGATGCAACAGTCGAGCATCGTCTCAGACACAAGCAATCACAGGACACCTCCTGTATTGTATGTTTTTAGTTTCTATGATGCGCACAAATATGTGTCAAAGCTTCAAAACATGGAAGTCAAATTCACAATGGCTACAAGTTTGCCAATCACCCAAAAAGCAAATGGGTTTATCAAAATCATTGCGAAAATAAGACAAGATATTACTCGTTAGGAGCAAGAGGAAATGTGCAGAGGTTGAGAAGCCAGAATTGGACAGTGTATGTTGTTTATTGCTGTTCGTCTGTGTTGGTAACATAGAATTTGCTAATTTGCTAAACATTTGGGCGCACATGCATCAAGGAAAAAACCAGTCGCAAAAGGGCAGATTCTCAGAATCTGCCTTTGCAACCGGAATTTTTGCATTTGGGATGCATCATTCCAAATCGCAAATTGTGATTGCATTTAAGGCATCGCAAATTGCGATGAATTGAATGCAATGCAAGATGCCATTTAAAATAGCGATTTCGCTATTAGGGTCCGCTATTTACCAGAAAATTATACCTGATGGTAATTAGTGGACATTTTGAAAAATGTACTAAAGTGCATTTTTCAAAGTCACATGTTACACACATGCCATTGGGGCATATATGTGCGCAACATGGGTTCGCATTACAATTTCAGGGGTGCAACAGGATGTCCTTTTGACACCCTTGCACACTTGAAATTGCGCATGCAATTCCCATTCATTCCTATGGGCCTGCAGGCCCATAGAGTGCCATTCCTTAATTGCGACTCGCAATTTGCGACTCGCAATTAAGGAATTTGTAGGAATCGATATTTTTTTTGCGAGTTTTACATGCATAGGCTTTTGCAATTCCTCATTAGCGAATCCTTATTTTTCGCAAATAAGGAATCGCAAATGGCATTTTTGATGCATGTGCCAGTACATTTTGAAACTATTATTCACACAAAGGGCCTTATTACAAGTTTGGCGGTGCAGAAGCGGACCACCACGCCAGCGGCCCGCTTCTGCACTGCCAAACCTTAGTGCACACTGCCTGCCAGATTATGAGTTTCCATGTGTCTGGTGGGCTTTTTTGAGAGGTCCCAGGGCAGTACCTCTGAAAATGGGCACCGCAATGGAAATGCCAAGAACAGCTCCTGCATGGCACGAACTGTAAAGTCCATGCTGTACAGGAACTGGGGGGCAGGCACAGGGCTTTATGCATAATACCATGAATTATATTAAAAAATACATAACTTTTCGGAAACATACGTTGTATAGACAAAGGAGGCTGGTATGTAAACATCATGAAAAAAAAATAATTCACTTAAGATAACTTCTTACACACCACAATATCAGACACTCAGAGCCTACATCTGTCATGAAGTTAGGCCCAAAGACTACTAATAGAGATGGTGTAGATGTCTGTAAATGCTTTCTGTTTTTTTTGTCTTCCTGACGTGTCTTTCAGTGTGCAGCAATGATGGGGTCTGATGGGTCAGTACAAATTGTCATCCCTCAAGCCCACTCAAGCTCCTGCTGATATGCATTCCCTCACACTGCCACTCATCACCCATCTTCGGATGGATCAACAAAGCTACATTTCCAATGCAGTGGCGGCTGGCCAGTATTTCAGAGTGGTGCGGCGGGTGAAACTAAAATAAAAAATACATTAAAAATGGCACTTACCTTCCTGGTTTGCAACACAACGTCCTCCTGATCTCTCCTTGGAGCTCTGGGACCCAGGGAACTGCATCATCCTATCCTGGCGCTTCTCTCAAGCTGTTTCTAGCATGAGAGAAGTGTGAGGATTGGAGGGAGCGGGCTCTCTCATTGCTCTCAAGAGCACTGGAGGCCTGTGCTTTCTCTAACCCAGATGTCTAAGACAGCTAGTTTAGAGAAGTGTAAAATGGACGTTTGGCTGGCCGCCACAAGACAGCCGACCAAAGGGACTGTCTTGCCCCGTTGTGACACTTGGTTCAGGATGGGTTTCTAGAAAATGGTAATAAATACACTTTATCACCATTTTATTTGTCAGCTCTGGGGGCATTTTCTAGCATGCTCGATGCTCCTCCGCTCTCATGGGGGAGCCGCTCCTGTTCCAATGGCACCAAATGGAACACAACATCCACAAAGCCTCTCTCATGTGCTGAAGTTAGTGATGGAACTCTGTAGCTCCCATCCTCCGTGTGATGGTGCATTACATGTGACAAGGGGGACACCAAAAGTGGGTGCAATAAATCATGGAGCTGTGGGGTAATGGGTACACCAAGGAGGACGCAGAAGGAGCAGCACAGGCACACTACAGGGCGAGGATGAAGAGCTCCAGTTCTGAAGCCACATCTGCCCCATGACTGCCATGTGGCTACCCTGACAGTGGTGGTACAGCATCATGAAAATCGCAGAATCATGTAATGCAAGGAAAAGCCCACAAGTTGAACCATATTTCATCAATTAATATTATTGATTGTATATATTGATATTGATGTCCTCCCTGCAGATTCATGGGAGCTTCAAAGCAACAGTGGACGCACACGCTATGAAGCCACCTGGACTTTACTGCATCTAGAGTCTGCGGGTGATTAAGACGGGATGAGAGGCTTAGATGAAGACATGAGATGGTAGGGGGATCATTTGGGAACCAACATTGGTGTATGAGATAAGAGGGCAAAAGAGGAAACATAAGACCTCTGCAAACATAGGACTTCAGAATGTGAGACAACCGGGTTGATTTCACGATTAAGAAACATTGTAGGAATGCCAGAGACACCTACATAAGACGCAAGGTGTCTAATGCACATAAATGTGGTTTGCAAAGGTACGGCAGCAGAATGGAAGAGCTGGCTATTGATTAGAGGGAGTGATTGCTGTTTTAAAATGGATGAGGGTGAGGGGAGACAGCAGAAATGCTCATTCCAAAAGGACTCACTCTCCCACATCCATCCTGTCAATTTGTATTGTCAGACTCAGCTGAAGCATGAATTGTAGAAATGCTGGGATGGCCGATGAGGGATGAGAAGGAATGGGAGAATGGAGGAAGCCAGGATAAGTGACCTAACACACCCTCCTTGTGGGGCATCCCTCAATTGCCAATACCATTCTCCCACCATAGACTCAACACCCAGACAAATGGGCAAGGAGTAAATTCCACTGCACAAGAGCAAACTTAATCATCAACATGTTACCACCATCCAAACCCGAAGCTCCAAGATACAAAAAGCAGTTCAATAGATTTCTAGTTCCAACCAACTTCTCCTCCTCTAGAGCTCAACTCCCTCTTCCAAGGCAGAACCCAACAGTTTCTACCCATCCCTTACCTCTCAGGCTAGTCATCAGGCAGCGGGATACAATCCTCCTTGTATGAGGTCACGTAAAGAACATGTTTCTGCCACACCACTTACTTGAGAGAACAGTACAGTGATAAGAAACACAGCATGGACACTTCCCACCTTACAGCGAATGTAGCATATTTCCTCCCTCAATGATCCCCTTTAGCTCAACCAGCCTCAATACTCCGCCTCCATCCATCTCCCCCGAGGATCTCCAAACTCATACTTTACCTCGCCCATCATTCAACAACCTCCAACATGTCTGGTGCTCCAGATGAGAATGGTGAGTGGACACTTTTATCCTTATACTCTCCTACGGGCAAAAGCCACAAGCAACCGCTGGGTTCTCGCCCAACCCCAGCAACCACTCCTTGGTCCCCCCTACTCATCCGTGGTGCTTGTCCCAGCAAGATCTCAACAAAGCTTTACCAAATCTTCAACTTCCTGGTTACAACACTGGGTGACAGACTCACCATCCGAGCCATTCGCCAAGTGCTCAACGCAACCTTTATCTTAGCACCAGCACAGGGGCGAGCACAGCTTTCGTCCTCATCTCTGCCATCTATGAGGCAGGCTTGTGAGGTACTAAAAATATGATTTAAGTAAACTAAGGGACCCCATAGACCCTCGTAGGTGAGCAGAGGTGGGACAACTCGAGATGGACCTGATCTAGTACTGAGAGATGGATAAGCGAGGAGATGCAGAAGAAGCATTTGCAATTCAGAGAGTGAGTTTGCCCTTAAGAGAAGGGAGTGGAGGAGTGAGGTAGAGTTCAGTAACCAACAGGAATAAGAACCTGGGGCTTCTTCTACAGGAAAATGACTTGGTGCGGCGCCGCAAGCCATTTAGCTGCACCAAGCTGCATAATTTTCAAGCACAGGGATGCATTGTATTGACAACAATACGACACATCCCTGTGCTTTCCCCTGCGCTTGCGCCAAATTGACTGCCGCGTGCCAGTGCAGACACCCCTGCATCATTTGGAAGGATGCCTGTGCTGCGGGGAGGATTGTTTTGTGCAGGAAGGTACAGCTTCCTGCACAAAAACAACCATGAAAGTCATATCCACTTTCTCTGCATGCTGCATTCTGGGAAAGAGGAAAAACATGAAGAAATATAAGTATTTCTCCTCGTTGCGCCATTCCTACACCTCCCCTGCGGAGGCATAGGATTCTGACGGATTCCCTGTTTTACAAAATATTGTAATTCTGGGAATGTTTCAAGTTTCATGGATGTTGCATAGGAACACCCACAGCAACGCCCATGGAACGCCCCTTTCACACAGAGTACCGTGTGAAAGAAGCTCATATTTACAAGTCCAATAAAAGTCATGCAGGATGACTTTCCATGGCCTTGTAAATATGGGCAAGCTCATTGCACTGGAGGTGCATCAAAAAAAGTGATGCACGGCGGCACAACAGGCTTTTAAATATGCCCCCTGATGTTTATGGCCACCATGTGTGAGGGAGAGGCACTCCAATACTGCGGTAAAGAAAGTGCTCACAAGTAATTGTAGCTATTTCTTTTCTAGAGGATCAAAGATGTTAAAAGAGGGTACAGAAGGCTAAATGGAAAGGAAGATGTAGGTGATCCGTGGCCTTTGCAGGAACTGCGATGAAGGGCTGCTTTGCTGGCAGCCATCTTGGAAATGGCAGTATATATATTTTTGGAACCGTTACTTTGCTCTTGTACGAAATTGGATTTCAGTAGTCGCGCTATGCCGTTCCTTTTATGTTCAGTCTATTACATATTAGACTGGAAGCATCTGAATGAATTAGATTAATAAGAAAGGCACTGTAATGTACAGTAATTCATGTTCAGATATTAATGGCATGTCTAACGAGCAGTTAATGAAAAAGCTGTAAATCTCATTTTAAGTGTCTGACTACCGAATTAATTGCAGTACAATTAAGAGCTGATGTTGCTTTAAGTGAAGCAGATTGATTAAAGGCTCATCATACATTTTTCGTTTTCAGAATTTCTATATTCTCTAATACTTTAGATGCCGGCGGGTTTCGGTATATACACTATGCTCTCGATGCTGTTAAAACGTGCATACTAAGTGGTGTTTCCTTCACTCCTTCTTCTTCTTCTTCTTCTTATTATTATTATTATTACTATTATGTACTAAAATTAGTATTTTTTGTTGGAAGGAAGGGCTATTTTAAATTTTGTGTATGTTCTTAACCCTACTACATGATCACAGGTCACTGGCATCTTGCTGCCTGAAACCAGCCTCACCTGCGGATGTCCCCCCTCATTGCCCGGAGGAAGCTCATACAGGTTCACCTAGGTAAAGCTAACATGCTGTAACCTGTACATTTATCTTTTCCAAGGGTTGGCTTGGACAAGGGCAAGTCCAGAGGAAGTGAGCCAGTGGCAGCCGATGCAGATAACAATGCAATACGTCTCGCATTTACGCACGTTTAAGCAATTGGCATTGTAAATGACAATGCCTATTATTTTTGTTTTTTGAAACATAAATAAAAGGCATTGTCATTTATAATGCCAATAGCTTAAACTCGTGTAAATGCGAGACCTATTGCATTACATATGCCTGCTTGAATTTAAAACTGAGCGGGGCGCCGCTTCAAGGACACCGCGCTCAGTTTCTTTTTTCTTTTTTTAACTTTAACACTGAGCGCGGTGTCCTTGAAGCGGGCGCCGCGCTCAGTGTGAAAGTTAAAAAAAAAATAAGAAAACTGAGCGTGGTGGCCTTGAAGTGGCACCACACTCAGTTTTAAAGTAAAAAAAAGAAACTGAGCGCGGTGTCCCTGAAGCGGGCAGCGCGCTCCTTATGAAGGTTAAAAATAAATAAACAGAGCACGATGTCCCAGAAGTGGACGCCTCGCTCAACATAATAGTTAAATATAAATAAATAAATAAACTGAGCGTCGTGTCCCTAAAGCTGGCGCCACGCTCAGGATACAAATACAATAAAATAGTATCTGCCATTGTCCCCATAAGTGCCCATAAACAAAATAGTGCTGACCCCTAGATAAAACCGACCGTGTAACGAGCCAAGTAAAAGGTCCAGTCATCATGAGCAGTAACAAATGGCAACAAGGCATTAACAAGGAGGAACTAACAAGCCTCATAAGGAATCGGAAACCAACATTTACCAAGGACAATGACACCAGCCCACCTGCCAATGAAAAGTATGGGCGGAGAGTGGGCGGGACTTCTACAGCATGCTCGACTACTGCATGCCTCGCAGAGAGAGCAGCGCATGCGCTCTGCCTCTCGGCATGACCTAAAAAGTGGTGGGCGGGGGGTAGGGGACGTGCGTGGCGGGGGCTTTAAGAAAAAAAAAGTTAAAGACTTACCTGGTGCTGCCGCCCGCCTCGCACTCCTCTGCTTCCAGTTCATGGTCTCAGCAGTCCCTTAGACAGCATCACGGACTCCTCACCCAATCCCTGCGCAGCTCTCAAGTATGATAGCAGTGTGTGGATTGGCCTGAGTGGGCTGGATTAACGCTTGCTCAGGCACAGGGAGTCTGTACTGTTTCTCTAATCTTGCTGTGCAATACAGCTGAGTTGGAGAAACCTAAGAGCACATGTCAGTTTGGCCACTCTAAGACTGCCGGTTAAACAGACATGCTCACTTAAAAGTGCACCTACTACTCCTCCTCCCCCCTCCATTGCCTGGACCCACCCCTCTCTGCACACGCTGGCTCAGCCAGTAGCTGAAAAATAAAACGATAATAAAATATTGTTTTAATTTTCAGCTGCTTGCTCTGAGCTTGTGGAGTGACACTCCTCCGCCATTGCAGAGAAGCGACCATTAAAGTGAATATTTACATGGTCAAGTTTGTGTTTTTTAAACAGAATGAGATAAGGGCAGGACAGTAAGAGCTGGGAACCAAGCATACCTGTGTGTCACCAGCTCCTGAGATAGGTTCTGCTTCCTCCCCTTTTCTCTCTCAAAGGTCAATTTCACTGCTAAGTGTGAAACTGGAAACAAAAGATAAAGGGACATATGAACAATCCCCTATCGCCACGGGAACGTCACTTTTTAGGACATTTCTGTGGCGATATAGACTCCGACTTATTTACCAGGCAGAATTAAGCCACTTAATGTGGCCTAATGCTGCCTGGTAAATAAGGCTGCCTTTCACGCTATGCTTAGCGTGAAAGGGGTGGGCAGTGGGTGTTACAATGGGGGTTCCACCGCAACACCCATTGATTTTGGCGCTGCCCTCTATTTACAAGGCCAGAGTAAATTGGAGGCAGCGGCAAAATTAAGACCAGGGAAAACGTGGTCTTAACTTGGTGAAATGAGGATTAATGCTTTATTTCTCCTCGTTTGTGCTTTTTCCATGTGTGCTGACTTGTGCAGCATGCATGGAAAAAGCAAAACGCCTTGGATTGTTTATGTGTAGGAAGGTGTCACTTCCTGCACATAAACAATCTTTTAAAATAATGACATTTTGTAACTTCCAGGTGTGCTGCATTAAGCAGCACCCAAAGAAGTGACAGAAGGCATTTCAAGATTGTTTATGTGCAGGAAGTGACACCTTCCTACACATAAACAATCTTCCTCTGCATGCAGACACCCTTGCACTATGGAGCAAGGGTGCCTGCGTTGGCGCTAAGCAGCTAAACTTAGGGGGAAAAGCAAGGCTGCACCCTATTCTTGTAAATATGGTGCAGCCTTGTGTTTCTGAAGTGGCGGAGTGTGGTGTTAAGCCATGACGCCTAACGCCTCACTCCGCCACGTTCTTTGTGCATATGCCCCAAAGTGTGCTTAGAAGACATTGCCTTTGGTGGACTTGTTTTCAGGTCCCCACAGGACAATTAGGTCCTCATATCACATGCAAGACCCCATAAGGATACTAAAATAAACCCTGTGCAGACGCACGTTTATGCACATGCGAAGATTTGCCATTCTTTCATGCACTGCAAAACAGCAAGACAACTTTCTGCGCTGTGTTACGTGACTGGGAGAGGGCAGAAATGCTCAGCATCTTTGTAAACATGGAGCATTTCTGCCCTCTCACTGTCTCGTATGGTGAGCCTTTAACCAATCTGCTTCACTTAAAGCTACATCAGCTCTTAATTGTACTACAATTAATTTATTAGTCAGGCACTTAAAATAAGATTTCTCTCCTTTCGCTGGAGTACTGTGTTCTGCCTAGTGCCAATGGAGGCACACTTGCACCATACTGCAAGGGTGGATGCATTATGGGCAGTATTGTTTTTGTGCAGGAAGGGACAACTTCCTGCACAAAAACAATCCTTAGAGGCCTATTCCTCTTACTATGTGTGCTGCAGAAAGCAGCACTTATGGAGAGAGGAATCAAAAAGGAGAAATAAAGATATTTGGCCTCATTACACCTCTTTCGGGTAGGTGCACCATATTAGCGCAAACTCAGGTTTACAAGTCTTTGTAAATCTTGGGTGTGCATCAAAATACATCAGTGAATGCATAGGAATGCCCAGGGTCCACCCATGTAATGCCTACCTGAAGCAAAGAAGAGCAAGGTAGCGCTATGCACTGCATTGTGTTTCTTCATATTTACTAGACCACGCAAAGTGGATTTGCATGGCTTAGCAAACCCCAGTTAAGGACCTGTTTTGGTCTGCTACCTGCATTACTACACCCAGGACCAGACTCAAGTGTTTAACCCTTAAATTGAATGTTTCAACACATGTACAGCTTGGCATAAATATTCAATCTTTGAGTTGTACATACTGTGGATTTATTTTTTCTTATGCTTGCTCTTTTCATGTGATTTTGTATTCACCTCAGTAGGTAAAGCCATGTGGATGACCACCCAGTACATTGAACAGGTATCTTCTGCCATTTTATACTCATATCTATATCATGCAAATAACCACTCAATACATTGAGTAGGTATCTTGCATGACTTATATACACAAATGCGTATGTCACAGTCAAATGTCATGTCAAGCGAAATTCACATCATAAACAGAATTTTAAAGAAATTTCATACACTTTTTGCAGACTATGCATGGAAATAATAAACAATTTCACCTACCAGTACCATAAATGTTTTTCAGATCCCACTCACAAATACCAGCAGTGCACCATCAATTGTTCAGTTCTGAGCCCACCAGACTGCTCGCCAGGCTCCTACAAATCACCACCCTTCATCTCAACACCTATGAGAGCTGGTAGATGTTTCACTGTGTAAGGTCCAATCTGTGGGCCAGCCTACCTAGGCTAATCCACAGAGCCCCCATCATGCTGCCTTCCGTCAAAGCATTCAACACCTTCCTCTTGCCCCAAAAATGAAACTCCTTGCTCCACACTGTCACCCACATAGATTTTGATATTATGTAACAATGTCTGTTCAGCACACTTAGGAGTTACAACTCACCATTTGTGATTGTTTATGTGCAGAAAGAGGCACCCCCCTGCACATAAACAATCATTCACCCCAACGCAGGCACCCTTGCAGTATGGTGCAAGGGTGCCTGCATTGAGGCTAGGCAGCATTATTTAACGCCAGCACTAGGGGAAACGCAGAGGTGCACTGTATCTTTGTAAGTACGATGCATCCATGTGTTTTCAGAATGGCAGAGCGTGGTGTTAGCAAGTTTTGCTTAATGCCACGCTCAATTAGTCTGTTGTACACTTTCCCCTTTGTCCATTACAGCCCAACCAAAATCCTTAGATCTGCCAATCAGAGCCTACTAACAGTAATGATGCAAAGAAAACATAGAGAATAAAACTAAATGACCAATGCTGTCCTTTGGGGGTAAGAGGCGAGGCACACCAAAGTGGCAGGTTTAAGGTAGGGAAGACTGTGTGTGGTGCAAACGAATATAGGGTCTGTTTCACAAACTTTGTTGTACATAAAGCAGCACTACTTACTACAAAATGCAATTCACAAACTTACTGGTGGAGATCTTCATCTTGGCCTCTCCTATCTTTTCAATCCAGAAATCTGTACTACAGTTGTTGACATCACCTAGCGTATAAGTATGCAATGTGTGAGGTAAGTGGTGGAGTGGTGAGAAAATGGGGACTATTTCTTCAAAATGGACGAGAATAAGGGAAAATAAATTAAATGGTTGTAAGGAACCTGCTAATACAAAACATGTTTTAACTAAAAATTAAACATAACTCATGCTCTCCACCATATTGTTGTCTTGGCTCTTTTTTTGTTTCTGTGCAGTCAGCAAATTGTTGTTGGAACAAGGCAGATGGCAGGGGTTTCAGTGGCTTTGTGCATTTGAGCCAGAACCAAGCCGCTCACAGTAAATACTTTATAAGTTATGTCACATGTGTTATTTCAGCAATTTGCTGGATGAGTTGTTAGATGAATGGCTGGTGGAACATCATATTTTGCTGTTTTCTTTCCTCTTTATACTACAGTTAAGCCCTGTGGTCCTGATACTGAGAAATGCTTTTGATGTGTTGGCGCATTTGGAGCCAGAGGCACGTTTCAGAAACACCAGCTAAAAGAATTGTGCATCGAGGAAACAGGCTTCCAAAAAGTGAGAATGACTTCCTGGAAAAAGATCAGTGGCAGCCGGCACGGATCGGGGGTGGCAGGGCGGGAGAGGGGGTGAAAAAAAAGAAGACAAAAAACGTACTTCCCTTCTCGCCACATCCATGCAGCATCTCTCCTCCGTCGTCCCTCATCTGGCCGGAACAGAAAGCACACCCAGGCTCCCCTAAGCCAATCACAACACTGCAATGTAGCGTTGTGATTGATCTGAGCATTGTGGGTCGCAGCTCAGACAGGCAGTGGGAGCCTGTGCAATGCAGCCTGGGTGGAGAACATGCAAAATGTGTATGAATGTTTGGCCGGCCCGAGACGGCTGGGCAAACATTCATGTGCACTTACAGAGTGTGTTTACCCCTCTTCCCGCTCCTCTGTCATCAGAGGAGCCTGCCCCGCCCTGCAAAGGTGCAGCAGCAGGACACGATAACATGATAAAAACATCAAGTTATTATCATTTTATTTTTCCTTTATTTCACTGCTGCAAACAGTGGGGCGATGCTCCTTTGTCTTAGCGGAGGAGCCGCCACTTGAAAAGATGGAGACGGATCCTTGCATTCAGCGTCCAGCAAGCATAATGGACTAGAGCCAGAACTCCGCACTGAGTACACACAGGCACCCCACACTCCACTGAGCATGCTCACTGATGAATGCAATGTTCCTTCTCGGATTCCTCATGGCTTGTAAGTTGTTTGGCCACCCTGACCTATGATCGACCCTCTTAGGACAAGAGCTAACGACATGGGAGTTAGTAGGCTGGTTGTTTATTGCAGGTAAAGAGTATGGTTGTTTAGGGGTAACTGATAAAGTCCATCAAAAGAAAGGGAAACAGAAGTTCGTGAACATATAAAGGCAAAGCAACAGGTCCGGTGGCCGCTTCTGCAGGTCCCTCTGGTGTGAGTAACTTCAGGTCAGTTCCTTGAGAGGTCCTCAGGTTTGTTTTGGCGTCCCCGGGAGATAAAGGAAACACAGAAAGAACCACCCGTCAGTAACAAAGTCTTGAATCTCGTGACTGTGTGATTCACCCACCACCTATGCGTCTATTCACCAGGGTTTGTGAGGAAGGGAAATGTGAGGAACAGGGCGGACCTGACTAGTGCCCGCTTTTACTTGCTCTCCCCGCTTTCGCCCTCCCAGTCCAGCGTTTTAAAGAATCCAAGAAAGACACTGACCTGGAGCTACAGTCCTCCAGGACCGTAGCATTGGGTGTCTCGGCGTCCTGGCTCTCCGAGGGACGACTGGACACGGTAGCGGTACCAGCTGGGGCCTCACCGCCCGCCGCGTCTTCTTCTCTGCTACTCTGACTCTGCTGTTCGGTCCGTGGTTCTGGATCCGTCACTCCTTCACTCTCCGCCGTCTTCTCCAACCTCCCCTTCGCTTCCTCTTCCTCCCTTTTTGTCTCCGCCTTCCTCGCGTCTCTCGTCTTCGTGCGGGACGTCACATCCGCCCCTACCTGGAAGACTAGACCGCCACCGTCCTCCGCTTGGAATTTGGACGTCGCCATCTTGAAGGGCACGGGAAAGGTGTTTCCGGCGTTTCCGGCACTGCCCGTATCACATGGCTCAAGCCTACTACAAACTCTTATTCTCAGTCTGTCTTTTTATGCAGTTTTATATAGCGTAAACTCGACCCGAAGGTATTGGAGCACTTTACATTAGCACTAGTTACATTACACAAGGACACATTCCTTTTTTGTAGGCACAGGGAGGTTAAGTGATTTGCTCATAATCACAAAATGTTGAGCCGACTCAAAAACCTGCTCCCTAGTTCCAAACTCAGCAGCTCTGGCCCTTATGCCACATTCTCTTCCCTAGTATGTTGGGGTTTACTGTCATGTATATCACCCCTCCGCCTGTTAAGTTGCCTGCCCTCATCTCCTGTTGCCTGTACTAATGCCTGCCCTCTGCTCTTGGCATCCTCACTATTGTTCATCACTCGTTCTACCTCTTGGCTCCTGCCCTATTACCTGCCCTTGCCTCTTTCATGCATATACTAATGTTTATTACTCCTGACACCAAGGGCCATATGTAGGAAGCCCAATACCGGTCGGTAACGGCCGATTTTCGGTAAATATACCGTTACCGACCGGTATTTAGGCTTTTGCTATGTAGGGGGATCATTTCTGGATTCGGTAAATTACCGAATCGGTAAAAATACCGAATCGGTAATTTTACCGATTCGGTAAATACCGAATCCAGAAATGAGATGTAGGGGGAGTGTGTCGTGGGTGTGGGAATTCGTTATTTACCACCAACTAAAAGTTGGTGGTAAATGACGAATAGGTGTAAAAATGCATTTTTGTGCACTTTGAAGTGTGCAATGTGGCAGACATACATGCCCTTAGGGCATGTATGTGCGCCACATGTGCACACATGGACGAATCAGGGGTGCAACAGGGTGTCAATGTGACACCCTGCCACCCATGATGATGCCTCCTCCATTACCGATTCTGTATTTACCGATTCGGTAATGGCAACTGGCTTCCCATTCATTCCTATGGGCCTCCAGGCCCATAGGAATGAATGGGAAGCCAGTTGCCATTACCGAATCGGTAAATACCGATTCTAAAATACCGACACTTACCGATTCGGTATTTTTTTACCTACATTACATTTTCCGATTCATAAATACCGAATCGGTAAAATTCGGTATTTAAGAATCGGTAAATGTAATTTACCTACATATGGCCCCAAGTGCCCTGCCTTTCCCTCTTAGCACTTGCACTATTTGTTGTGACACCAACTATCAAGTGGCCTCCCCTCACTTTCGGATGCATGTGTTAAAGTCTGTCCTCACCTCTTGGTGCAAACTCTAATGGTTATCAATTCTACTACATAGGGGTGTCAAGGATCTGCAATTTGCTTTTTCATAATTAAAAGAAATTCTGGAAAATTGTGCAAAAATATGCAGAATTGCACAAAATGCAACACAAACATTTTACACCACATTCTAGCAGAATAGTGTGTGCTTGTGTCAATTTTAGACACGAGGATGCACTCCATGCACAAAAATAATAGCACCAAAAGCAAACTCGCTGCAAAGCACAAGCACAGTCATTGAGTTTTTTTAAGTTGTCTCCAAACTCCTTTGCAATCATTTGACCACAAATGCAGCATAAATGTGTGATGTGGCATACTGCCATAATTTTGGGAATTTTGCAATTCAAGTGTAACAAAAAATTCCAGCAATCACATCAGTGACGCCGACGTACTTGAAATTTCACCCTCTATTACTTTTAAGTTCCTTGACGTCGCCTTTTTTTGCCCATGCTAAAGGGTGCCCTTCCGTCGGGTCTCAGTCTGTAGTCTCCCCTCACCTCTTGTTACCAGGACAACTAGTCATCACTCCTATCATACTGCCCGCCATCACCTCTTGGTGCTCACATTCCCGTGTGCCCTTGACTCTTGGCACCCAGGCTAATGCCTATTGCTGACACTGTCAATTTGCCTGCCCTCCTCGAAAGCTTGCCCTCCGCTCCTGGATAACTATTCTCTTGTGAATTTCCATAGCCTTTCATCTTGGCACCTGAACTGATGCCTGCCTCACCAGGATGTGGGACAGCGGCCAGAGCTGCTGACTCGAGAGCTGGGGATCTGGGTTTGAGTCTGGGTGTCAGCGCAACATCCTGTGATTCTGGGCAAAAACACATAGGCTCCCTGTGCCTGTGAACAGCGTCTGGATACCCTCATGGGTGATAAGCTGCGCTATATAAATCTAGAAACTAACCTCTTGGTGCCAGCACCAATGGTTATAACTTCTATCATGTGACATACCCAGTCTTCTTGGTGCCATTGTGAATGCCAGGCCTCTCTTCTTGGCTAGGCCTGGGCGAAGCACTACGCTACGCTCGCGTAGTTTGCGAAGTTCGCGCTACTTCGCACTACGCGAACTGCACGTAGCACAGTGCGAACACGCGTAGCGTAGTGTTGCGTAGTGCTGCGGTCATTTTTTGCTTGCTCGCGGTCCTCAACGTCAAGTTGGCGACCGCGAGCAAGCAAAATGACATCCTGGCGAGACTTTTTCCTTGTTCGCGATCGCGAGCATGGAAAATAAACCTCCCGGCGAGATTCCCAACGCGAGAAGGTCAGGTTTCTCATTGCGAGGGGTCGCGTATGCTCGCGACCGCTCGCGATGAGAAACTACCAGTTCGCGTTGAGAAAGCTGCAGCTCGAGGAAAAATCTACTCGAGCAGCAGAAAACTACAGCTCGCACTGTGCAAGATGCCATTTTCAATGATTGCACAGTGCCGGTTGCTTGTCCGCACTGTGCAATCATTGAAAACAACATCTTGCACAGTGCGAACATGTTACTTCGCAGTTCGCGAAGTGCTACGCGTAGCTCGCGTAGTGCGAACTTCACTTTGCGTAGCTTCGCGAAGTGCTACTTCGCGAACTACGCCCACCCTTATTCTTGGCACTCTGGCTAACTGTTATTGCTACAACTATCAAACTGTCTGTCCTCACCTCCTGGCACCAGCACTAGCTGCCTGGCATCTCTTCTTGGCACACGTGCCAATACCCGCCCTTGCCTCTTGGTGCCCGCACTGATGTCTATCTCTCCTGCTAGCAACAGCACTAATTTCTAGGCACTCTATCAACCAATCGACCCTGATAATGTGGCTTACATCAAACAAGCCTCTTATTTCTCATATAGTTCTGTGGCTGCTTGCCATTTAATACTCTTAACTTGTATAAAGGTTTTGTTCTCTTAGATTAACTGAGGATATTATTTTCCCAAGGATGCCATCCTCCTCAATCACGGAAATACTGGAGTCTATATTTAACACAGGAAAATCTAGATTTATAAGTTCCTGATATGTAAAGTCCTAAGTAAAGATGAGCAGGTGGCCACTTCCCTCATTATCCAAAGATATATCTTTTTTCCCCACATCATTCAAGTTGCATTCTTTCATTTCTCTGTAAGTGGAGGAGGAGTACAGGCATATCTGCAATTTAATAATATATAAGTTGGCAGCCCGCCTTGCACCTGTGGCTGTTCTCTCCTCAAAAGCAGGAACACTCGGTAGTTGTGTTTGTTTAGGTCTGGATTATAGCACAGCTATTGGTACGACCTCTTTTACCTGTTTCCCTAAATATACATAGAGGTGTTATCCCTCTCTGTTCATCTGTCTGTTTTTGGAATGCTGACATTCCACCTGGACTGAAGAGAGAAGCAGGGCTGGGAGAGGCAGAGGGGCTGAAGTTGGACAACCGGAATGTATGATGTTACAACGCAAACATTTACAATGCATGCCTTAACGCAGTTTTTACATTGCAACTTCCTTTACAACGCATTCTTTTACATCGCATGCCATTACATCGCATTTTCAGAAACTACCTTTACAACGCATTCCATTACATTGCATTATACCTTTACAACGTATACCATTACAATGCATACCATTACATCGCATTTAAGATAAGTGTTGGATAGTATAGGGGTAATAATTACTATTCTAACGCCAGTGAGTGCAACAGTAGGGTACGTGTTGGATAGTGTAAGGGTACTATGCGTTGTAATGGTATGCATTGTAATGACTTGCGATGTAATGCCTGCGTTGTAGTGACATGCATTGTAATGACATGCATTGTAGTGACATGCGATGTAATGGCTGCGTTGTAATGACATGCGATGTAAAGGATTTTGCGATGTAATTACTGCTATGTAAAGGTAGTGTGATGTAATGACTGAGTTATAAAGGTTGTTTCCCACCTCTAAAGCATGGGGACTATCAAATCTCTGAGCAAATCAGACATATTGTGGGATTGTCCTAAAATCCGCTGCTACTGGAGCAATGGCCTATAATTCCTATTTGTAAAGCGTGAACATATCACCCCTTAAGGTTTCAAGTCGCTGAGGGCTGTCGGGGAGATTAAGTGAGCTATTGCCTAGAGTCACATGATGCTGAGCTGATCTACCACCGGCGACCGAACCGTGATCCCTGTGCTCTGGAGTCGGCCGCCCTGGCCTCTGCACCACACCTCTCCCCTACACAGCATATTAAGATTAACAGATGTTAAGGTCCCATCCACAGAGAAAGTACCTTACTGGGGTGGAAGGCAGGGGTCAAGTGTTGTCAGAGGGTACCATTGCACATGTACTGTTACTCTTGGTGGCAGCTCAACAGACTCTGCTATGAAGATGAGGAAAGGCAGAAGCACAGTGCTAGATTAGTGCCATGGACTCTGGCAATTGATGTGAGTGGACAAGATTACTCATGGTTTGGAAGAAACAGAACAGGAGTTCTTGAATAAAAAAAGGGCTACATTGCTGGAAATTATGGCAGATCACTCCATTGCCCAAGGACTTCGAGGGCACTGCAAACCCTACCTCAGAAGATGGCCGAATGTGATAAAGGTTTGAGGGTACACCCTGAATATCGACCCAAGAATATTGATGGGACACAATATTAAGGACTAAATATTGAAAAAGAATATTGACAGGTAAATAAGTAAAGATTTTCAATACCGAACTCCGCATGTATGTACCTACACGACACAAAGGTCTTCAAGGTACTTAGACGTGAAGTTAGGAATAGTAAATGTATACTTCCCTTTATGCACTTACCTTTCTATATTTTGTCCCTTGATATTCTTGTACCACAATATTCTGGGGGTCAACATTCAGTAGTACATTCCTGTTTGAGTACTTTGGAGGCTTGAATGCTGAACAGGGAAATAGGACCTCTGTTTGGCAACAGACCTGTGATTCTTCAAACTGTTAACTAATGCCAGAACTCTCAGATGGTAAAGTAGCTGGGTAGGAAGAAAACATAAGTTGTAAATGTTTTCTGTTCTTTCCAGAAATAATAACAAAAATTGAATCTCAAAATATACGCAGAGTGGACTTTTACTCCACTTAAAGGTGTGTTTCTCTATCCCCTCATGCTATTGGCTGTTTTATGTATCATTCAGCCCCCTATAGTGTGATAGCATTGTAGTGCACGTGGGATAATTATACATTTCTAAAGTATTCTGAATCACCACACATTCATTTCTTTACCTGACAGATGTACTGTACACAAAAAGCAATCTTTATTTTTATGTATTTTCACTGCAGCAGGATTGTTTACTTAATGTTTTGTCAAAACTCTAATTACAAGTCAGACATGTTGTTTCACATTTAATGCTCCATCAGCCTCCAAGTCACCCATTGAATACATGTGCATGTTTCTTGGGAGCCCTCTATAGCACTAAAGATGTCACTTTGCATCTATTCAAAAGCCTTTTTTGTACAGACATGCATTTTCTGGGTGGATCCTTCCAGGTTCTTTGTATTCGGTGTTTTGTGAGATGTTAGTTTGAAGGATGTGCAAATACAGTTCAAGTTTGGCACATAGACAAGAAAGGTGAGGTCCTGATATGTCATCATGAAAGGTCCGCGTTCAGGGCTGAATGGGAAGCCAACGTCATCCCTAGAACAATGTATTGCACCCAGCTGCAAGATTACTATTCAGGGTCAGGCTCGGTCAGATAACAGGCCCCAGCATCAAAATTAAAGTGTCTCCCATTAGTGAATCAGATAAGAAGCCAGCGTTTGTGAATCTGTAAAGACACGCTATATAGGTTTTGCAAGGTATGGCAGACTACATGCATTCCTGCTGGCTGCAGGCAATGTTTATGGTAATATCAGAAAAATCAACAGTAACAAGAATTGTCAAAGCTAATAGGTCTCGTCTGTGTGAGAGCTATTGGTGTTGTCAATGTCTTTTAGCCATGTTGTACAGCAGTGTGGCTGATGTTCAGCGGAGCTAAATGTTAGTAGTGTGGCGTAGAGTTGGACGTGTAGAGGAGATGGCACAGAGGAAAGAGAAGTAAAGTGGAGTGGAGTGGCATAGGGAGGACTGATTTAGGGTAGAGTAGCATAGGGTACTGTGGAGTAGAGTGGAGTGGCATAGATTGGCATACAGTGGAGTGGTGTGGAGTGGCATAGAGAGGACTGATTTAGGGTAGAGTAGCATAGGATACTGTGGAGTAGAGTGGAGTGGCATAGATTGGCATACAGTGGGGTGATGTGGAGTGGCATAGAGTAGAGCTGTGTGGCGTCGAGTGGAGTTGCGCAGAGTGGCATAGAGTAGAGAGGAGTGGCATAGAGTGGAGTGATGTAGAGTGGCATCGAATTGAGCAGAGTGAAGTGGAATAGGATATAGTGGTATGGCGTAGTGTATTCAAGTGGTGGGTGTACGTAACTAAAGAGTCAATAGAGCTGGGAGATAGGGTGAAAGCAACATAAATAAGAATCTGTATGCCTCTGTTAAAAGTAGGAATGTGCATTGCATGTCCAGGAATAATACCAAAATGCTTATAAAATAAAAACAATAGAATCTTGCAAAAGATGACGGAGAACAAAGACGACGAAGAACATATGTACTTGGTCAATGCTCCACAGAGGAGCTAACACAACAAACTACGGAAAGCCTATGGGAGCTAAGCAATCGAAAGATTACAAATGAAAGTGACAACTATAACAATAATGGTATGCTGTGTGGGGGGAGGTTGAAAGCCCACTGTATTGTAAACAATACGTCTTGCAGGTGAGCTCTAACAACCGGCCCAGAGGACCATAAAACAGGCCCACAAACAGCTTAAAAATGGCCGGCACACTGACTTCTCAGGCCAGCCCTTCTGGCATTGCCTAAATGCCCTATCGTCTAGTCCTACCGTATGACTATTTGGAATGGCATAGAGAAGTTCCTTTCTGCCTTCCACAGTATCTACAGCCTTTCTCCTAAGACGCCGCTGGACAAATCTAGGAGAAGGTCGCTCCCGCACTCGATCTCATCCTGGATTACCGATGAACAGCCACTGGTTGGTATTAATAATACTTTGGCTTCAGATGCATCCTGAGGGCAGCAGCTGCTGGGATGGTGCTGAGATGCTACATTACAAATGTCAACACTGTTTTACAATATTTGGAGATTTTTTTCTAGTTTCCCTAAAACATTCCAGGATTCGAGTTTACATTTTTGTGGGAAGTTGCACTTTCCCCAGATGTTGTTGGACTACAGTTCGAATAGTATGTCAGTTGTTCCAGCGCTGGCAAATTCTCTGTTTTCCTGGGGTGAAGCCCACAGGGCAGCTCAGTCCGGGAAAGGGTGGGGTATCCCTGGTATTCAGCTGGCACTGCATAAACAGCACTGCACTCAGGAAGATATCTGGAAATGCTGCTGCTGCCTAGTAAAGTTAAACCTTTTCTACAGAAAACATTTACTCTGCATAGATATGAGGTGCTGGTGGCATGGAAACTAGTGTGGGGCCCTGTATAGTCTTTTTGACCTGGGCCCCCCAAAAATCTGACAGGCGTGATCAGGGCCGGACTAGCCGTAGCGGGCACCAGGCATTTCCCCAGTGGCCGCCAGGGAGGCCGGACGGTTTTAGCCCCCTGGGGGCTGTTTTTGTTACAGTGGGTGGGTTATGCAATATTGGCCTTTTGAAACAAAAGCGGCACAAAGCTTTCCACTAGCAATTACCACCCCCTCCCCCCCCAGGGCCGGCCGAGCTCTTTGCCAGGGCAGGTTTCGGATCCCAGTTTGGCCCTGGGTGTGACTTGTAGTTCACATACATTTTACCAGACGTGCAGTAGTTATCAACACCGTCAAGATTATTTTCTGATATTTGAAGGAACTCTCTTTCTATTGCCCACGCTTGCCATGCACTCTTGTTTGGTCTCAAGTTCCTCCATCCAGGATAAACCTGGGCGAAACTTTTCCAAACTACTTTGCCAGCCAAAACCATTCTTTGCTGTTGTTCTTGCATTGGGTCAGAATCAGGTGATGAAAAAGAAGTCTTAGTCACCAAAAATGAGTGCTGGTGATTAGTCAGCCTTGATATTGGGCAACTCTGTCAACTGGTGCTGCCAGCGAATGGGTAACATTGTCGACTGGCACCCCGCGCCGAATGGGATCCTAAGAAAAAGGTCGAGTTCATACACTTTACTTTTTTTTACAAACTAAGCACTGTTTCAGATTTTAATATTAGTCAGATATGTATGGTGAGTAATGGATGTGCTGAAGAGATCAGTGTGCCATCACTAGTCACCATTTTAAATATCAGAAATAGCTCAGAGGATTAGTGCACCTGCTCCTGAGCACTGCTTGAAAACAGCGATTCAAAGGTTCACAGCCACATTCGATACTTCAGGGGTCCTGGTGCTTGCTGCAAAGATCCTTTGTAATGTCACAAATTAAAATCCTGGTAAAATAGCTCAGTTGGCCATGTGCCTCCTGTGAGCATCTGCATGAATCATTAAAGATAAATGACAGGGTCTTTGCAGATATTAACTCAATCTAGTATTCTTCGAAGTGTGATCATATGGCCACCATTTAGTTGGGTAATAATTAATTTGTACCCAGCAGTGGCAGTCGCTGGTATTGTGAAGCAGTAGGGTGGGGAGGGGGAATACAAACTAAACAACAAGAAATATAAATATTAAATTGCACTTACCCGCCCCGACGGCCATCGCCTTGCTCCCAGTCCTCGCCTCCCGGATGTCCAGGAACTGCTGCGCACTGCGCAGGCTCACAGATGCCAATCCCAGCTGGGAATAGTATTCCCAGCATGAGGGCAGCACTGGGGATGGTCGGAGTGCCATGGTTCGGTGCTCAGACATGGACTGGGAGCCTGTGTCAGTTCTCCACCCGGCTGTACAACACAGATCAGGTAGGAGAAAGGCTACGTGTGCATGACGGTTTGGCCGGCCCCAGAGGTTTGTCGTAACCATCATGCGCACTTCCTCCCTGGTGCGGCAGCGTCAGTGTAGATGGCCCCACCCCTCCCTCAGCTCGCAGCCTGCAGGACGAAAAGTAAAATGATAATAAAAATGTTTTATTATTATTTTGTTTTTGCCGGGTTGCCTCTGCTGGCTTTCGAGGTTAGGGGCGACCCTCCACCGCCATTAGGGAGGAGCCGCCCCTCCACCGTCATTAGGGAGGAGTCGTCCCTGGTAGCCACTGAGGCATGTAAGGAAAAACTGACTTTGTCACTGGAACAGAATTCACTGCTTCGGCCCTTGTAGTCCTGGCTCCGAAAGAAGGAGGGGTCAATATAGCCCTGTACGGTGACACAACGATCAAGGGTGCACCAGGATATGGCTGGTGTAAGCCTGCACCCTAAAGTCACTGTTGACAAAGTAGAAGTGGGACCCATAGGCTGCCACTAGTGAACTCATTGCACAAATGAATACATTTACAGTTGTGCAAAAGCCTTTCACAATGTATCACAGACTTTGTAAGTCAAACATTGACATTGTGCCTGCTCTGCTCTACATGCATTGCTTTCCTATGACCTCTCCTTGGACTCCCAAATAATACATGTGCAAATGAATAGATTTGACTGTCCCACTCCTTCAGCCACTCACGTTCTTGCACTCAGTTGTCTTTTGTGCATACTTAAGTTATGCATGCGCAAAGAAAGTTATGCATTTCGGTAGTGCTTAATTTGAGCCGTGGTTTCAGGTGCTGGGCACTGGCACCTAATTTCCAGAACCTGCACTTATGACAGCTGCCACATGGTGGCGCTGTTTGTGCAATTTAAAGATGAGTAGAATATCAGTTGATTGTTAATTCTATATACTATAAAACAACTAATATCTGCCGCCCAAGCCATTTTTAAAGTGTTGGCGGCCTCGAACAGTCAGTGGGATTGTTAGTAGTTGTTTAAGTACAGGTGCAATGTGTGCTGCAAACTGCGATGGACTCCTGACGAGGGCCCCGGCCCTTTTTTTTTTTTTTTACAAACTAAGCACTCCATTTCAGGCACAAATTTAAGCAAGCAGACCACGAACTTGTAAATTAGAGTACACTTGCAAAATATGCTTTTCTGAGTCGAAACCTTCAGGAGGAAATCATCCCGTTAAGAATCAGTCTCACTGCTCCACTATGGAATGTGATTTGCATCACGCAGGTCGTCGTGACCGCTTTCTCGCATCCTTTGTGATAAAAAAGCACTGGCGGCGAGCGCCCCAGGCCCCCACTCGGTTCCAGGAAGCGGCGGGCGCTTGTGAAGTGAAACCGCTCCGAATGTTCACCTTTTCACGCGTTCAGGAAGCTGAAAAGAGAAGCAAGCGCCGTTTTATCGGAAAATCCCTTTAATTTCCTCGCTCTTTTGTAAAGCCCTGATGAGTGCTAACCCTTTTTAAATGCACTGGCTTCCGCGCGTGGAAGCGGGCGATAATTACATTATATATCAAACTGCAGCTGCGTCTCTTCGCCGCCTCTGTTCTTCCGAGGATATCGATTCGGTAAATGTCGATTTGGAAAAGATGGCGCGCCTGTGCTGTCCCCGGAGCGCTTGTCTTTGGCGGGTTTCGGGATGTGCGGGTGAGATAAGGCTCTCGGAGGCGCAGCAGGTGCAGTGGCACCGGGGACAGAGCTCTGAGGGGCCCGTTGAACCTTTATATGGCTGTACTTTTCAACTCCGTGAGCAGTCTAAGGGGTCCTTTAACTTGCTGGCACCAGGCCAATAGCCTCTTTGCCGCCCTATTGGTCAGGCCCTTTGATAGTAACCCATTTTACCAATTTAGGGGCATATCAACAACAACCGGCGATAATTATCTCTAAGCGCACTTAGCGCTAGGATAATTATCGCCGGCTAGCGTTGATTTTTATCGCTGAGATAGCGTGCTATTAACAACGCTTATCTCAATAGCGATAAAAATCCTCACGCTAAGTGGCTAACGTGAGATTATCGCTGGAAACCCAGCGATAATCTCACGTTAGCTTGTTTATAGGGACAGACAAACTTAGCCATGATATCCTCCTTCCATAGGATATCATGGCTAAATCAGAAAAATACCAGACGTAAAAAAGCTGCGTTAACCGCGGTTAGCGCTGCTTTTTTTGTCTCTAACTGGGTTAGCGATATTCTTGATAATAGGAGAAATGTCGCTTAGCGACATTTCTCCTATTATTTTTACTCTGGAACGCCCCCTTTGCATCTCATTAGAGATGCAAGGGGAAGCGTAGAGTAAAAGGGTGCTAACATGCAAATTTGCATGTTAGCAGCACCCTGTTGTTGATAGGGTGCTAGTTTTATCTCTGCTTTTTTGGCTTTTAAAGCCAAAAAAGCAGAGATAAAGCCCTTGTTGATATGCCCCAAATGCGATATATATCGCAAAGTGCGCTTAGCGCGTTTCCTGTCATCGCCGTCTATCGCTGGATCACATCGCCCTCTTAGCGGCGTATCATCAACGCTTTCCTAAGAGACGATGTGCAAACCAGCGATAGCGGTGAGAAAGCTGAACTAGCGGGAGGAATCCTGCGATAATTTGACAGCGATAAGGAAGACCTTGCTAATACGCAAGTATGTACTTATACCATCGATCCACCTTCCATTGACCAGACTTGTAAGTAAAGTTTTAATGAGGTGTTAGGTTCCTGCGATAACCGTGTTCAGGGGGACTTTTTCTATCGCTTCGCTGGTCCTGGGCTGTGTTGATGATACTGCGACGTTGTGTTTGCTACAGTTTCCATGTAGTTTAAGTCAGGGACGCCAGCTTTGCATGTCATTAGCGATAAATATCGCTGACATGCAAAGCAAGTAAAAAAACTGCTGATATCTCAATAAAACAAGCGCTAAAGCATTTTAGCGCTTGCTTGATAATAGGGCGATAACAATATCGCCGCTTTTTTGACAAAAAGTGCAGCAAAAGCTGCGATATTGCCCTTGATAATATGCCCCTTGGAGAGGTAAAGGTGGCCCTTTCCCTGAGGAAATGGTCTGAACAAACAAACATTGGCAAAGCCAATAGGTCTGGCCTTGGCTCTAGCATATTGGCTTTGTCATTGCATGCTTTGTTTTTGTGTAAGCTTAACTTCAGATGGAGGGTACGGGGAAAGCCTGGACCTTCGCCACTATAAAGCAGATAATTGGCTAGAAGCAAACTATTTTGGGGTGTTAAAAAGCACAGTTGTTATAGTAGTCCCTAGCACTTAAGGGAACTACTTTGTTCATGATTGATCGGGAAATGAAAGAGCAAAATGCTGTCACTGACAGTGAAGTTGGCCAAACGGTGAAGCGCGCTGACTGCGCCCCATGTTGTGGAGGGAAGAAGAAAAATGTAAGAGACACAACAACAGATGAATGGTTGAAGAATCCTATTCCAAATCACCTTTGAGTGTATTATGGACTACATTTTAGTCAAATTAAACGGTCTTGATTAGCACCAGACTTAAAAAGTATTATTTATTTATTTATCGAGTTTTGTATTAAAAATAATTATTTATTTATTCATTTATTTATCGAGTTTTTTATAGCGCGAACTTGACCCATGGACGTCAGAACACTCCATAGAGTTGTCAAAGTAGAGGTTGCACAAGTTACATATGGAATAAATATAATGACATGAAATAGATGCAAATACAGAGTCACAGTGTATACAAATAGTATAGCGCCAACTTGACCCACAGGCATCAGAGCGCTTTCCAAAGTTGGCACAATAGAGGTTACACAAGTTGCATATGGAATATATACAATTACATGAAATAGATACAAATACATAGTCACAGTGTAAATAAAAGTCCGGGTTAAACAGTGGAATATGTGGACGATACTGCTCTGTCGAGTGTAGTGAGTGTAGAAGGCTGTCTGACTCCACAAACATGGGAGCAGGGAGGGCTAGGAGATTGGCAAAACAGACCAGCTAGCACCTCATTATAAGATAAGAGCTAGGTTCCGATCACAGCACAAACATATGCTCGCACAGCTTTGTATGTTTTTTTTTTTTTCCAGAATTTTATATAGCGCAAACTTGATCCAAGGGTATCGGGCATCAGAGCGCTTTACACGAGCACCAGTTGCGATACACGACAACACATTCATGTTTTGTTAGGCATGGGGAGAGTAAGTGATTTGCCCAGAATCACAGGATGTTGCGCATCCCTGCCGAGACTCGAACCCGGTTCCCCAGATTTATGGTCGACCGCCCTAGCCGTTAGGCCAGATGTGTAGCAACCATCCCACTTGCATAATGTTCCACAGCAAAATTATGAGGGGTCAATCCTGCCAAAGTTTACCACAGAGGGAAGGGAATGCAGGGTAAATTCCAAAACACAGCTGATTTGCATCAAATTATCAATTCTGTATGCAATTTTTAATGGTACTACTCAGCATCAGGGGTATTTACAACAATTGATAAATAACGCAGCCCTTTGAAACAGTATTTACTGGGTGTGTAAAACCCTCACCTTCCCCGTCCCACTTACGATCGCAGTCATAGTATCTTATTTGCTGTGTCAACGTTTAATGGTTTATTCAGAAAGCATAGTATAGTGAAAATCCTTGACACAGATTGAAATGCGTACAGCAGCATGTGTTCATAAGGAGAAAGATATGCCAGGAATATTTAGATGATATTTGATGTTATTTTTGTTGCGATGGCTAAGGTCATGGCTAAGGATCAGTTAAGTACAATGAAATTATTTAATTTTTTTGCAATTTTACATAGCATGAACTTGACCCAAAGGCATTAGAGCACTTTACATGTGCTCCATATACGTTACACAAGAATACATTCATTCATAGGCACAGGGAGATTAAGGGCCATATTATCAAGCAACGGCGATAACATTATCGCCGCTTTAGCGGCAGGAAACTGCCGCTAAAGCGGCGATAATGGGCTTGAAAATATGCCCTTGTGCATTCCCATAGAAGCCCAGGTTCTGGTGTCAAAGTCCAGAGAGAGCATCTTCTTTCGAAAATTCAATATCTGGTCATTTAAACATTCCTCTAAATTTTCTAGGAAGTGTGAGTAATTATTTAAACTAGGATCCTCGTCGTACACCAATGGAGTGGCCAAGCCAAGGTTGGCTCCGGGTAGAGATCTAATCAGGTACCCAACCTTTGATTGGTCTGAGGCAATCTCCTATGGACAGACAGAGGACCTTTAGGTGCCCTGAGGTTTTTACTTTTATTCAATTTTAAAGCTACATCTTTTTCAGTTCAAGTCTTTGGTATAGATTAAGTCCTTATCACCTAATGAGAATATAAAATTGTCCAAGCAATTACTTTGGGCGGAAGTGGCACAAAGTGTTGGATTGACCTTGTGGGTCGTCTGGCACGGCTACATGAGTCAGCCTGAAAGGGCCAGTGTGTAGGCCATTTTTGTTTATCCTGTGACAGGACCAAAAAAACAAGTTTCACTTCACTTAATTATAATTAGGGCTCCCGGTTTTATGGTTTTTATTTTTTTTACCTTTCCGTCTGTATTTATCCATATTTATGTGTTGGCCATCTTATTGGTATTTATCCATATTTAGTTTGTATTTTGAGAATAAACGGAGTCACAGAATGGGATATTTTCACACTTGTTTAACTCTTACAAGTGCACTCACACGTGGATGCCTGTCGCGTTTTAGCAAATAAAGAAGCCACATACAACACTACACACACAGGTACATATTAGCATTATACTACAAATATATGTTAACATATGCCTGTATTTAAGGAAATCTCATCCTGTTTGTAAACTCCCTCTCTTCAGCTTATGCCTGGCGTTCATTAAAGACAGCATGGAGAGTTTCTCACAAGAAGCACAATTTTCTGTATTTTTGCGCTTTTAAAAATAAAAACAGACAGGAAATACATTGGTTTCTGTCTGTATTTATCTGTAGAAATAAGTAAAGACTGAAACCTGGGAGTCTTAATTGTATTTCTCAGCGCTTTTTCTGTGGTTGAGCAACTTTCTGAAGCGTTATTCCTGTTGCACTTCCTTTTCCCGTTATCTTGTGCTCCTACATTATTCTTTGCCAGGCGCCCTTCTATCTCTTGTTCCATATAGACTATTCTAATTGAAAACTGCAGCTTGGAGCTAAGGAGTTTCAGATATTAAAACCAACTCTGTAAGCATTGCCTTCAAGTTATGCTTTAAGTCAAGACCAGCTTTTAAAAGGCCTTGCTTATGTTGAATGATCCTTGTATATCTTGAGAAAAAAAATCTATGAATTTCTCTTGAATAGTTTTTACATACTAGATGCAGCACTGTCTGGCCTTTCTTTCATGTTTCAAGAGAGTCACTGAAAGATCCCCGAGGCAAGATGGTTGAACTGTGATGATTTATGTTTCATTCTTTTATACTCATTTTTATATCAGTCATAACTATTATTATGGCACCATATAGCTTAATGTGGTAGTAACCTGCCCAAGAGAACATAGTGAAAACTAGATGCTAGGCTACACAATCCTGAGTAGAATGTAAGTTATTTGCCAACCTTATACTTTTCCTGCCATATGTTTTTTAGACATAGTACCACATATCATCCACCTTAGTTTTAGAGGACCAAATGTTATATTGTTAACCTATTTATCTGTCACGCCATGGCCATTTGACCATAGCGTATTCACTGGCAGACGGCTTCCACAGTAAACCCTCAATATTCGCGAGAAGACCACTGGACTGGCAGGTTCCCACAGGAGCAGAGTTATTGGCATTTATTGAATCTGGAGATAAGACTTACCTGCAGTCAAGGGTGGTCGAGTAATGCTCTGTTCTAGGACCCTTGATGGCTTCTGTGTGTGCCATCTTTGGGCTCTATTCTGCTGGGTGGTGGAAAAGGGTGAGGCCGAGACTCATCAGCAACCTCATGACCTTCTTGAAGGAGGAAGGCTATCAATTGTCTAAAGTTTTGCAAAAGTATTTTAAAGGATTAAATCCAATTCACGTTTTCTGTGTTCTGCCTGGTAGTTCAAAGATGGAGGTGCATTAATCTCATGCAGCTGTCATTAGGTGATCTTATATGTAATTTCCTTTCCTGTCTATCTACTATTTAAGGACAGCTCTCTTTATTTTTACTGTCCGTAATGTTTTTCTCTGGTTTCTATGCCCGCTAGTCTCCATTTTGTGCCCCTATTTTTTCCCCTTGATTTTCCTTGGAATCAACCCGAAGTCAAAGCTTTAATCCTGTTTTAAGATTGTTCTTCCCAGTTTTGTAAGACTCTCCCATCTCTGCCTGCTGATCTTTCATCGTCCTGGAGTTTTTTGTGCTGCTGTCTTTTCCTTCAGAATTCTGCAACCCTACTGCAGACACCTGTCTTTGACAGTATAACCAGGAGTGGAAACGCATTGCAGCTTCCAGAAGGAGTTAGCCTCGTGCAGACAAGAAACTGCACTAGGACACTTCAATCTCATTCAAACTTTGACAATGTCCCACTTTGATCTCAGATGCTATTAAAAGCCTGAAGTACTAAGGGGTTGATTATAATGTCATTCGGAAGGGCTCCGAATCAGATTCGGGTCTGCCGAATACTATTCAGAAGCCTTGTTTCCGAACGATTCGAAAACCTTTCCGAATTACAGATTACGATGTTTGGACTTTCCGAATCAGTTCTGGATCCGACCCGGACGGCATTCTAAAAGTCCAAGTGGTTCAGAGCCAAATCGTGTGTGTCTATGGGCCCGCGTTTCTGAACGACTTGGAAGCTTTCTGACCGAGCGATTATGATGTCAGATTCAGACAGCCTTTCCGAATTGGTTGTTATGACTCAGATCGGCTGTCGGAATCTGACATTGGGGGCCCGTATCATGGCCCCCCTTCATCTGGACCCTTCCGAATAACTCCTGTGGGGGTACCCCATGGACCCCCCTTTCCAACCATGCACAGTGTGGCAGGCACCAAGGGGTGCCCGCCACAGGATGCACAATTTTCCCCAGCCACCCCTTTCTTCAAGGGGAGCCTGTGTATTCGGTCGGAACACAGGCTCCCATTGAAGTCAATGGAAGTTTGACTGAATGGTATCTGGAAGCATCCGGATGCATCGTAATCGGTTGGTCGGATTCCCCGGATCCGAGTCGGTTGAAAACCATTCCAAGACGAATCTGGCAGAATGCTCTCCGACCGGCATCATAATCGACCCCCAAGTATGAATTCAACATGATTTTTACCATGTGTCAAACATGCCATTTCTACATGTTCCCAAACAAAAGTTATCATTTATTAGATGTAATAAGGTAACCCAATGTTATGCTATGGGAGAGGTAGAACTCTCAGCAGTGAACAATGGATTTTGGAGTTTTCCACTACCAGGACATGTAAAACTTAAAAACACATGTCCAACTTTTCAAATACAATGCATCCTGCCCTACTGGCTGTTTAGGGCATACCTCAGGGGTTACTTATATGTATTAAAAAGGAAGGGTTTGGCCTGACAAAAATTGGTATTTTGCCAGTTAAAATTGACAGTTTAAAACTGCACACCGTCTTCAATGGCACAATAAGTGTTGCTGGTCCACTGGTTGCATTTAATTTACCCTGGGTACATGTTTTACCACTTTACTAGGGACTTATAAGTAAATTAATTGTGCCAATCAGGTGTAAGCCAGTTGTACCATGTTTAAAGGATAGAGCACAGTCACTTTAGCACTGTATGAGTCCTAATCCCAACAAAAACAAATTCCAGCAAACAGGAGGGGAACATGCAAATATTTTGTTGAAAGACCACTCTAAGGCTAACAGGCCTTACACTGTCTTTAGGAAAACTAAGGGGCAGATTTACAAGCCACTTGCAACACTCTTGTGCCGCCATTGAGTCACTTTTGTGACGCAGTGGCGGCATTAACAGTGCGGTCAATTTACAACATGAAGCATCTAGGGAGATGTGTCACGTTGTAAAGCCCTGCGTCACATTATACCTGCATCAGGTATAATGTATGCAGGGTGGGTGTTCCCACGCAGGAAAGCCTCGTAAAAGTGATGCAGTGAAATCTACAAGATATCACTGCGTCACTTCTAGGATGCCACTGCGTCAAAACCTACGCCTGCTTGAAGCAGGCGTAAGGAGTGACGCAGTATAATAAGTATAGGCCTCAACATGCATTGCTGGAGTTGCGTCGTGCTTGCAACACAACTCCAGCAATGCGTGACTTTTGCGCCAACAGATCTGTCAGAATTTCTGACGCATCTGTCAATCAAGGCGCCATAGTGCGCCGTCTTGTAAATACAACTACAAAAGTGGGGGAGTGATTCAGTTCGGGAATTCAGAGGTTGGAATCAATATAAATATTTAAACAAACAGATACTTCTGGAACCATAGATGAGACTTTTACTCATGCCACAGTAGTCCTTTTCATTAACTCTGGGCTCTGTTTTTTTTCTCTTTCTCTCACAATTTTTTTCATTGAAGGTTCCTATCGCAAAACATATTCAAACGTACCTTCTATGTTTTTTTCAAAAACATTTCACAAAAACATTTAACATAGAAAGTATTTACATCACATACATAAGTTATATCACTAACAACACTTGTGTTTTTCAAACATAGAAGACATATGCAACAACATCAAGCACAATATTAATGACACTTTCAATTTTTCAAAAAGAAAACGCTTCTCATTAGAATTTTTTAGTCCTTCGGGGTTATATCTAGTACTGGGACCTTATTCTTTGTATCCTTAATATTGTCTAATCACAAGGTCCTGCAGAGGTCTGAGACTGTTTTCAAACTTTACTCTCGAGCTTGTGCACTCTAGCTCAAGACTCCTATTATATGGCGTGTTATTGTCCTTGTTTCTCTGGACCGCTTCAAAATAGATGCCAACGCGTTTCGACCTTCAAATAGGGGGACCAAGATGATATATTTATAGGAAGGTCTTCATCGGGGCAAAGCTGTATTCGGGTAGGACTTCTATTGCCTGTATGATTGAAAATATTGACAGTGTAAAACTGTACTTTCTGATGTTAACTCTAAAATAATTCTTATAATGAGCTCCTTACATACCAAATCAGGTTTTCTTGGTGCACTGAAGTACAATTATATCTAGCCTGTATTGTAAATATGGCGCATCCATGGTGGTGGAAGGGTATTGCAGGCTGGCGCTGGGAAACTGACGCATCTCTACAGATGCGTCAGTTTCTTGTAAATCTGCCCCTAAGTATCTTGAAAAGCATTATATTACATGATATACCTCACAACCACTCCGTCACTAACCTGTGTCTCATTCAATCTTATGCTATATAAAAACCAGCTGTCCATCTTTATCTTGGCCATCCCCGTCTTAGCATTATTTTTCAATGCACCCATCGTTTTGGCTGCAGATCTATCAGCAAAGGTAATATCTACCAGTTGGCTTAACGCTTAACCATTCTTTACCCACTACGAAGAATGCACAGCCTGATTTTGTCTTCACCAGAGCACCCCCTCTTCAGTACTTTCCACATGGCCTTGAAGAAATATATTTCCAACATTGTGCTGAGAAGTCCAGCTGGACTTGCCAGTTTTAGAGAAAACTTCTTCCATTTAATTGAATGAATGAATGAATTTAGATTTGTATAGCACATGGCCACCCTGAGGCCTCCCAGCACTGTTGAACAGACGCAGATAGATACAGGCCAAAAGTTAAAGCGAGTCTTTGAAGAGGCAAGTTTCCAAGAGTTTCCGAAACGCCAGCAGGTTCGGCTCCTTCCATAAAATGGGAGGAAGGGTGTTCCAGAGATTAGTAGCATTAAAGGAAAAGGAGCTCCCACCCAATCTAGTTCTTCGTATTTTCTCGGGGTGGCAAGATAGGAGAAGCTGGAGCGAAGGTTTCTGGGGGGACGGTAGGGGGTGATAAGGGAGTGAGTGATGACCGGGCCTTCCCTCCAGAAGGCTTTCTTAGCCAGGCACATGGCCTTGAACTGTATCCTTGCCAGTGGAGGCTTCTTAGTGCTGGTTTCACAGATTGCCTGCGAGGAATCTGGAGGAGCAGGCGAGCAGCGCAATTCTGGATTGTCTGAAGTTTGTGAATGGTGATTTGGGGAGCTCCCAGGTAAAGGGCATTCCCATAATCCAGGCGAGAAAGAATGAGAGCTTGGACCATGATCCTTCTTGCCTGGAAAGGAAGAAGGGAGAGGATCTTACGCAGCATCTTCATCAGGCCACAGCAGGTGCCTGAGAGCTTGGTGGCCTGGTGGTTGAAGCTGAGGGAACAGTCCAGCCACATACCAAGGCTCTTGATCTAGGTTTTAGGATCTGGGATAGGGCTGAGGCAGTCCAGCGAGAGGAGAGCAGGGTTGAGGGAGGGTGGGTTGCCAAGAAGCATGAGCTCGGTTTTGTCCCCATTGAGCTTAAGGCATGAGAGTTCTATCCACTCGGTCACCGCCTCTAGGCAAGGGCCTAGGGTGCTAGATGACCTCTCGGGGTGGTTTAGCTCCACCACAAGCTGCGTGTCATCTGCATAGGTGACGATCTTTATTCCAAATGGATGGACAATCTCCGCCAAGGGTCTCATATAGATATTAAATAGCGTGGGGCTCAGGGAGGAACCCTGGGGGACCCCACAGCTGAGAGGCAACCGGTTGGACACAACATCTCCCTCAAACACCTGGAAGAAACGGTCACTAAGGAAGGAACGGAACCAGGTTAATGCAGTGCCAGTCACTCCAAGATTCTTGAGTTGACAGGTCAAGATGTTATGATTGACCGTGTCGAATGCAGCACTAAGATCTAGGAGGATGATTGCTGCAGGTCCTCCCTGGTCCAGTATCCTTCACAGAGACTAATAGAGAAGACCTAAAAGCAAAACTCTCGTGGCACCATAAAGTAAAACACACTAGCATCACCATACACTAGATCCCTCTCATGTCTTAGATTGGTTTGGTTCCTAATAAATATACTCTGCAATCCTGATGATATGAAGCAGTTAGTGGTTTGGCCAAATAAAATTAAAACTACATTTCTAACCAGAAGGCTTTCAAAGAAGTTTAGAATCTCTGAAATGTACACAAAAGGCAACAAACCTAAAGAGCAGGAGGATGTTACCAAACAAATATGGCATAATACCTATAGGATAGAAGCACTCTGGATGGTAATTGCCTCTTTCTATCTGCAACCAGAAATGCCTAGTTGCAAGAAGGACAATGTGATGATGAAGGAGGCCGCGATGATGTTGTGAAAATAAATAGACATGATCACCTCAATGCAGTGACAATCCAGAAAGGCGAAATGAAGATTGTGTTATAATCAAAAGATTTCAAAAGAAAATAAGAAATGATTGCAATGTTATGAAATAGATCTTTGAGCACTGGACTCAAAGTTTATTTGGAGACTATGAAAAACAGACAGCTCTGGAAGAATCTTATATTTTGGGAAAACCAGAGCCTCTAGAAGGGCCATGTCTGAGTAGACAGCAGGCACTCTCCACCAATCACTTCCATTGCATCTCTTTGTCCCTCTTTCCATCTCTCTTTATTGCCCCTTTGCTTTTAGGTCTTACCTGCAGCAGTGCATGCCATGTCGCGGTGAGGTGCATTGTTTGCAATAAAGGGCATGGAGATTGCCCATTTTTTACCAATCATTGACTTTATTTTCACATTTCTTTGCTAGCTCCTAAATGACTAGCGTGTGCCTTGCATCCTTCCCTTTTCTTTCTGTGGAGAATGGACCAAGTAAAGATTGCTTTTTCTTGATTAGTGTTCCTCTGATGCTCACACTGTTATTGACTTCTTCCCCTCCCACCCCCACTCCATGTTGCTTCTTCCCTCTCCCACCCACCCCTTCTCCATGTTGCTTCTTCCCCCTCCTACCCATCCTTTCTTTATTTTGCTTCTTCCCTCTCCCACCCACCCCTTCTCTGTGTCGCTTCTTCCCCTTCCGTCTACCCCTTCTCCATGTTGCTTCTTCCCCCTCCTACCGACCTCTTCTTCATGTTGCTTCTTCCCTCTCTCACCCACCCCTTCTCAGTGTTGCGTCTTCCCCTCCCATCCACCGCCTCTCTGTGTTGCTTCTTTCCATCCTACCCGCCCCTTCTCCATGTTGCTTCTTCCCTCGCCCTCTCCCACCCACCCCTTCTCCTTGTTGCTTCTTCCCATCCCACCCATCCCTCCTCCGTGTATATTCCACCCCATTTCCTCATCCTCCCCATTATCGTTGTTTTCCCATACCTCAACCCCCTTTCCCTATCTTTGCTTGCCCGTTCTGCCCTCAAAGGAGCACTTTGTTGCTGCACCAGTGCTGGCCGCATCATAGAGCTTTTTTTCTACCTTTACTTTTAGCCATGCTGCTGTACAACATGGCTAAAAGACATTGGCAAAGTCAATAGCTCTTTCAAAGCTGAGATCTATTGGCGTTGCTAATGCTTAATTATTTTTCTTATTCTCTTTGCCTTCCAGTAAAGGTTTTAATTTCTCTCCTATCTCCTTTGTTTTATATCTCCTGCTCTTTCTCTTCCCCTCATTTCAATTCATTCCAATGTTTTTTCACTATTTCTGTTCAGCTGACAGAATTATCTCTCTTGGAGGTTTTCCCAAAGATTTAATACAATTTCTGAAGAATTTAAAATATCAAACAAAAATTCGTTTTTTTGGTGTTAAAAACGTATATTTGACTACATATATCAATAAATATATGTTGTTATATAAGTAAACATAAACAAAATTACTTGCAAAAACAAGATGAATGTATTTTAATATTTGACATTTTCTATAGGAAATGGTAGATAATGGGGGGGGGATGGAGCCATTATATTATATGAATTGACAATATGAAGAAGCATAATACAGAAGGCCGAATAGCTGGTTGTATGATAGAACCACGAGTGGATAGACCACGCATGCCTCTACCAAACAACCTAAACAACGAATTTGTCTTAACCATGCTTTCCTTTGCCACGTATGCCTTTACCACGCAATTTTGTGGTAAAGCATGAATGGTGAAGGGGTATGCGCGGCTAAGGTCGTGACTCCTCCTCCCCCTACTCTAAGATACAAATTCCCCCCCTGCCCCCTCCCCACCCTAAGGTCCAAATACCCCTACCCCCTCCCAACCCCCACACTGTCCCTAACCTTTAAACACTACCTCGACCCCCTCCCACGCCCTTGCACTGTCCCAAAAACTACCCCACCCACTTCCACTGCCCTTAGGAATTTTTTTTTAAAAATTACCCCAACCCCCCCACCAACCGTAAAAACTACCCCGCCCTCCCCTAAGCCCTAAAAACTACCCCGACTACCCACTCCCCTCCCCCTGGCCTAAGGCCTAAAACCCTGTCCCTTAACCGTGTCCCTTAACCTGACCCAGCCCAGCCCTAAAACTTACCCCTCCTAAGCCCTAAATCTACCAAGACAACCCATCCCCCCTGCCCTGAGGCCTAATACCCAGATCCCTGATTTCAAAAAAACTACCCTGACACCCCCAGCCCTAAAAACGACCCGACCACCCAGCCCTGAAAACTAGCCCCAACCCCCCCACCCTGAAAACTTCCCCGACCTCCCCAGCCCAGAAAATTTCCTCTACCCCCAGCCCTAAAAACTAGACCAGACCCACCGCCCAGCCCTGAAAACTACCCTGTCCCACCCCCAGCCCACAAAACAACCCCTGAACCACTAAAATAAGCCCTGTCTCATGCACCAGCCTACAAAACTACCCCGACCCACCCCAGCCCAAATAACAACCCTGACCCACCCCTTATCGAACAAAACAAACTCCGACCCACCCCAACTAACAAAACAAACCCCGACCCACCCAGCCCATACAACTACCCCGACCCTCCCCAGCCTACTAAACTACAACAAAGTAAACCCAAACCCACCCCAGCCCCACTTACCTCACCACTTCCTGCAAGGTCTTCCTGCCTCCGTCCGCAGTAGGCAGCAGCTAGACCGCGCATTGCCTTGACCACGCGTATACGTGATTAGGGCACATGCGTGGTTAAGGCATGCACTGTAGAGCTCGCGGAGTCAGAACACTCGTGGTTTAGACCGCGGCGTTGCGACTGTTTCCCGAATAGCTTTATGGAGTGACTTTGAATATTGCATATTCTAGTGCTTCGTTGACACGTTTTCATCATATCCAGACGAGGCGCACCGTACCACAGTGCTTGTGAGGAGTATCTAAATGAGACCTCTGCAGCATCATTCAGAGCTGGATTAGCAGAGACAGCTCCTCAGACATCTCTTTGCCTCTACATTGCCAGTGACTTGCATTAGTTCAATCTGTAATCAGTCTTTTCTAAAGAGTCCTAATTAGCAGAGTGAGCTGGTAATTTCAAACACAGCATTGTTCCTGCCTAATGAGTATGAGTAACACAGTGCTCATGTTTTCTCTCTTGGTTTCTCATTTTTCTCCAGTGTCAGACTTTCCCCTTGGTTCGCTTTGCAGCGTCTTTATCACAGACTAGTTCGCTTGAGAGCTCTGCGCTCCCCTGCCCTGTCTGTCTCACGCCCTTTCTATCTCTGCAGATTCCTCACACTTCTTTCGCCCCTTTTAGATCTTTCCTTCTCTCTCTGTTCACATCTTACATCTAACTTGTCTGCTTTTTCTACACTTCTCACACCGAAGATCCAGGGCTCTAGCAATAATACCTTTCAGGAGATTAATGGCCAAGCCAGCAACTTTTGCATCCTGGTTGTTAAACAATTTTTATTGTGTTTTATCAACTATAGACATTAACAGTTAAAGCAGAATAAGAAAGAAATGGGTAGTATTCTTCTGGTACATTTGACATGTTGATACATGAAAGAAACTTTTGCATCCTGTTATCCTCCCTGTACCCTGGTATCACCTGCAGGCACCCATTGACTGTGGGCGGGAATATATGATGTTACAACGCAAACAATTACAACGCATGCCTTTACAAGATGGTTTTTACATCGCAACTACCATTACAACGCATGATTTTACAACGCATGCCATTACAACGCATTTTTAGAAACTACCATTACAATGCAGACCATTACAACGCATACCATTACAACGCATAATACTTTTGGGACAACAGTGGGGTAAGTGTTGGATAGTGTAAGGGGGAAAATTACTATTCCCACTCCAGTGAGTGCAACAGTATGGTAAGTGTTGGATAGTGTATGGGTAAAAATACTATCCCCATGTACCCCAAAACCCGTACCCACCCTAAAACTAAAAAAATCCCCATTACGTACCTTATAATGCATTGTAATGGCATGCATTGTAATGGTATGCGTTGTACTGGCATGCATTGTAGTGACATGCATTGTAATGGCATGCGTTGTAATGGCATGCGATGCAAAGGCAGTTGCGTTGTAACAGCTGCGTTGTAAAGGTAGTGCTTTGTAATGACTACATTGTTAGAGTTGTTTTCCATGGGGGAGGGGGGGTAACAGGGGAGATGAAGAGACACCATGATGGAACCCTTTCATCTCAGCTTTGATATGGTGTGAGGATACTGCTTTCTGAAAAGCTGTTTAATGGTGTTGACTAAACCCAGTGATTATTATGGGATTGAGCCACGATCGGAGTGGGAGGCCAAAGAACTAACACTTAAAACTTTGAATATTTATGCTATTCTGCCAAACAAACGCACTGATCACGTCTGGTTTGAAAGTGCTGCTCTCAAGCAGACCAATTGGCATATTTATGGGAAAATGTCGGAGTGCAGAGTTGCGCCAAATTTAGCAGTGCCGCACTTTGATATTTTCAAAAGGCAGGGATGTGCAGTATTCACAAGAATACGGCGCACCCCTGTGTTTTCTCTAGCGCCAGCACTAAATTAAGCTGCTTAGCGCCAACGCAGCCACCCTTGCGCCATAGCGTTGCAGGAATGATTGTTTATGTGCGGGAAGGTGTCCCTTTCTGCACATGAACAATCATTAATAGTGATATGTTACTTCTGTTTGTGCTGCGGACTACAGCACACAGAAGTAGCAAATTGACATTGTTTAATGATTGTCTATGTGCAGGAAGGGACACTTTTCTGCACGTAAACAATCAATAATGGTGTTTTGCTTTTTCTGTGAGGGCTGCATAATGCAGCCCACAGAGAAATAGCAAAAACGAGGAGAAATGAAAGTATTTCTCCTCGTTTCGCTATTCTACTGCCTGCTCTTGCATGGCATTAGTTTTTGGTGCTGCCTCAGATTTACAGCTCCTTGTAAATCTGGGGCAGCGTCAAAAGCAATGGGTGTTGCAGTGGAACGCCCACAGCAACACCCATTACACACATTGGATTGCATTGCATTGCATGATGCCCGCGCCTTTAAAACATTGGCTTTCTTCGATCAACCTCTTTCAGTCATTGCCTTGAGACATTGTCAATCATGTCTTGGAGCAAGCCATTGGAGTTTTCCTCTCTAACTTAATGCTATTAACTCTTTGAGTGTATGTTTCCATTTCCACTGAAGTGCTTCCATTGAACTGCAGGAGGGACAGCAATATCCCTCCGCCCACTCTTGCTCGCTGTCTCATTCTCTTTCTGTCTCTGCAGATGCCTCACACTCCCTTCACACCCTCCCCCCAATAGTTCTTTCCTTTTCTTGACCTAATGTGCTAACACTGCATGAGTTACCATAGTGAACCTACACTTATTGGTGTTGCCAGTGCTTGTTAATTTGGCCAGCCGAATCTTTTCACCCACCCTCTTGTTCCCAGATGTTGTCGCTGAAATTAATTTACACGTCCAATGAGGGATGGGACATTTCCTCTTCACTAGTTCACAGGTATGGGAACTTAGATCTTATTCTCTGACTCTGACTGACAAAATAATGTCTCCCGTCACAAAATTGGGATTGGCAAAGGATGTGGATTTTCTGCTGCCAGCAAATACGGCTTCCACTTGGCCTAGAGGAGCCCCACATGCTGATCCTAAAAAATCAGGAGACGACAACTTGGAATAAAATCTTTGCTTTGTTTGCTGTTGAGTCTATTTTGTGTGATGTCCAAGGGCCCTGAAATCATTTCGGTGTAACCTGTGCTCAATAAATAACTAAATAAACAAATGAATAAAAAAAAAAAAATGAACAAACAAAAAGACAGACAGACAAATAAATAAATAAACAAATAAATAAAAAAAATCTGTGCACTGGTAAACTGTGTCCATTGGTAAAGTACTTCTGGGAGCTTGCTCACTCATTCTGATGGCGCAGCCTACAGTTTTGGCCGGGACCATAATACCCAATATACACGCCATCTTCATGGTGCCAAAGCCATCAAGGAAGAGTTCAAAAGTATCTATTGTAATAGAGAAACAACACAGGGACACACAGAAGCAGTAGGATTTTAAATTTCCATCACATGTGCTTTGATATCTGCTTGGGGCAGCTAATGCTTTCATTCATCAGTTGATGCATCAATATTCACAAATATGAACACGCTTACACTTTAGTGTTACGTTGTCACCCTCCTGGCTATTCCAAAGAAATACTGGTGCCCTCTGAAACCTGTGGGCAAGTCTCTCTCCAGACTAACAGCGCTAGGAGGGTTCAACATGCTCATGAACCAATAATAAGGAGCAGAAGTTCTTTTCCTCTATAAACTCTTACTTGTCCTGGACGACACCCATTCAGGGGACACACCCTGTGAACCTGGTTTTAGCTAAAGATAGCTTTGAATGAAGTACTTTGTTTGGCTGGACAGATAACCGTCTTATCCATTTTAGCATAAGGGTGCCCTGTCTGTTAGATGATATGTTTGTTAGATGACTGCCACCAATCACCAATGGGATAAGATGTATCTCTGATATTATGAAAAAATCTCTGTTTGTGTATCAGAAGAGAGAGCATACAATGACCTTGAAGTTATTCTGGCTCATCTCAACACTGTTAGTTTTGACACACTTGAAAGAAAAGTTCCCACAAAAAGCCTCCACAGGAACAGAAGAGCACATAAACTGTTGACAAAGAGAACTTATAACATTTGGCGATACACCTGAAATTTGGAGGGGAAAAGTGATTATAAAACCCAACTATACATGTACAGGAAGTACCTTATAAACAAAAATGGGGGGAGATGGAGGTAGACGTTAGGTTCATCCTCCAGACTGTGTATAGTTATTAACGAATCTGCAAATGACAGATCAGAGAACCTAACCAAAGGGAAGGGCTTCCACTAAATGTGCGAAACAATGCCCCAAAACTAAGAAGAAAATATTCTCTTCTTGAGTCCTCTCACTCACCAAGGGTGACATGCTTCATCATTGGGGCCATCCCAGACAGCTACTGTCTGGGGCATGGTGCAACTTGCGGAACTACGTAGGAGCACTTTTTGTGAAAAAATGTGTAGTGTTTGGGGGAGTGGTGATGCTAAAAATATCTAACTAGTGAGCGGTTAATTTATTCCTGCTCCTAGTTGGTATGGATAAAAAGGGGTTAATAGTAGGGAGGAAGTGTAACTGTCATGTATATACTTTCCCTAGTATTTGGTCGACATGTTTTAAGGTGTCCCCTAAACCTCTTCTTCAGGACCACATGGGGACCAGTCCCATGCGTACCACTCCATGAGAAAAACTATCCTATACTAAAGAAATAATATAATAAAGAACAGATGCACACCTAATGTGTGAGCACCAAATTTAATACATATCGTTGAAATCCGACTCGTAGTATCTGTTCAAGGAAATAAAGTGACAAAGAGATTAGTAGATATTGCCTGCCCACCTCTCACGTACCATATGCATTGCTTAAATCAAAGCGTTCCTCTATAGTTTGTGTCGGTGCCCTTAGTACTAAAAAATATTTAATTAGTGCTTGTATCCAATGTGACACCTTGGAACACATCGGACTACTCTATTGTGAGAAAGCATGTTTAATCCTTAAAAACATTGGTAAAAAGAAAGAAACACTTGTGAGCAAACATTACAAGACAAAACAAACATATAAACATGCTGTTCACAATTTGCAATAACATACTTCTGTTTTGGCAACGCTGTGCCTCATGGACTGCCAGGGTGGAGGGGCTTGTAGTAACCCTAGAAAAATTTATATAAAGTATTTGAGTCAAGAGAAGGGCCATGGGTAAATGCAAAATACTGGTTTGTTATTCCCCATAGTGTGGCCTGGAGGAAAAAATGAGCGTTTATCAGGGATCTTGGGTTCCTGTTAGGGAAGAAAAGATCTTACTTGGCTCAGCACTCCTCCTTCAATGACACCTACTCGTACCCGGGCGGACCGCATATTAGCGTGTCTTCAGACCGATGTTGTTTAAATACTGACAGGAAAAAGCCCAGTCATGCTCATATGCGAGTAAAGACTGGATCGCGGTTGTAAGAAAATGGCCGCCTAGTTTCGGACATTTATCCGCATCATTTTAGGAAGATCATTTTCAGGGTTCGAATCTTTTTTTAAATTAAATTAGTGACATTGTAAAACTGGGGGATGAATAAATAATAATTTTTTGTCAGCATTTTTTGAGGTGATTACCGCAACTGAAAAAAGACTTTGACAAAAAATGAGAAAAAGACTATGAACCAAGGTTAATGGCCATTTCATTATTGGCAAGGTTTGTGTGTCATATTGGAAGTTAAGGTCTGAATTGGTCCACCTCCAATATTTAATTAAGATATTATCAATTGAGGTGTGGTTAGGTTGGTGTCAACCTGAGAGGAGAAACTGCTCTAAAGCCTATGTTTGATAGCGAGGCAGGAGGATTTAGGCTGTTGCTTTGTGTGGTTGTGGATGCGGTCGTTTAGTAATTGCAAGTTCCTTGCATCATGCCAGTGGAATTACAAAAGCAATTTGGGGTCTCACGTGGGAGTTTGTTCGTGGGACCTTTTCTTGGAGGTGAATTGAGTACCGTCCGGTCCTCTCATCTGAGATGCAAATAAAATAGTCCCAGAGTGGTATTGGGATTATTATATCTGTATCTCCAATGTACCCAAGGTGTAGTTCATCTTGTGAACTGTCCCCATGGGATATTATCATTCAGGCCTATCATATCTGTGTGCAATTTGAACACCCATATTTGTTCTTTTTCCAGGAGCTTCTGTTCTAAATTGTCACAGTGTGTCATATGTTCTAACACTACCCATCGCATGTAATTTGGGGAGTATTTATTTTCATTAAAGTGCGCCGTCATCCGTGTGCTTGCCCTGTGGCACCTGATGTTGCTACGGTGCTCACATATTCTCATGCTGATCTTTCTAGTAGTCATGCCTACATAGTGCATGTTTAGGGCTGCCGGTTTTATGGTATTTATTTTTTTGCCATTTCCGTCTGTATTTATACATATTTATTTTTTGTAAATTTTATCTATATTTATCCATCTTTATTTTGGGTTTTGTGGAAAAGTTAAGCTAAAATTAGTATATTTCCACATTTATTTAACCGATAAATATGCACTCATGCTTGAATGTCTACCAGGTTTCAGTGTTGTGAACACCTGCAGAAGATAAGTCAGTGTACTTATATGAAAATATGCAAATGTCACTATCAACTTTGTGCATATCTACTACTGCTAAAGCCTCTTTTCTAAAACAAAAAAAAAATGTAACGCCCTTAGCGATCATTCTACACATCTATTAGACTGGCAGTCATGGCAGACAGTATTTAGAATTACTCAAAAAGAAACCCAATTTCCGTTTTTATCCACTTTTAAAAATAAATACAGACAAGAAAATGAATGTTTTCTGCCTGTATTTATCTGTAAAAATCAGTAAAAACGGAAAACAGGGAGCCTTATGTATGTTACAGCTATATGTGATCATGTATATCACCCCTGAGCTGTTGCATGTGGTGAACTTTCTTAATTCCCAAGTTGTTCCTGTGTTGAAAGTCACCTTCTTCATGGTAGCAGTTAGGTGGCACACACTGCAGTTGCCACATGGGTGATGGCCTGTGGGAAGTCCCTTAGACAAGAAGAATCAAACGACCTATGCTCTATAATCATAGAGGCTGAGAACTCCTCCAGAGACCTTTACTAATCCACCCTTTTTATCCAACACGTTACAGTGCTCCCAAGTGATGAACTTGCTGTCTTCTTCGTCAATTGCTTCAAAAAACACTACATGAGCATTAGTGATTCTATTTCCTTGGCAAAACCCAGTCTTTATACCCCAAGAACAGTTTGCCCACCTGGGAACACTTTGATCTTATTCCGGGAAAAGATTTAGAAAATCATTTTATAAGCAGTGAATCTGGCTCCCAGGAGAACCATAGGCTGTAGCTGTATTAGAGGTTTTGGCACCCTCCCATTTAGAAAGGGTTTAATGGGAGTGTTCAAGCCAGGATTGTTTCTGATCCTTGGAAAACTGGAATTGTCTCTCTCATCCTAAAAAAACTTAATCCTGCCTTGATCTAAATGACTCCAGTAACTATCGGTCAGGCACCCTTGTGCCAGCTATTGGAGAAGCTGGTGGTCGAATAGTTCTCTAGATACTTGAAATAACATGACCTCTTCGACCCATGGCAGAAATGCGTCCACCCGGCATGGGAAACCAAAGCCACTCTGCTATTAGGAATGAATGAACGCATAAAGATCCTGGATGGTGGAATGTGGTGGTAAGGATCCTTGTGGACCTTTCTGCCACGTTCATCACAGGAATGGTCCTGCTCAGTGGTTGAAGTGATTGGCAAAGAGAGCCTATTGCTTGAGCGACTAAGCCTTTTTTGGCAAACTACCTTCAGACACTGTTGCTCCCTCTATGTATATCATACACAGAGGATGTAAGGATGTAGGGTGCGGTGTGGTGCAGGGGATGTCCCTATCGCCTGCTCTGCTCAATATCTATGTCTACCCTTAGGATGCTTTAAAAAGGTAATTTGGGTGGAGATCAGTATCCTATCCTGATGGCACGCAGTTAATTATCAAATTAGAAAGGTGTACCCCAACATCTGCAATCAAGATCAAGGATTGTGTGGTGGCCATCTAAAAGTTGATGAGCCACAAATACTTGAAACTCAATGCCAATAAAACTGAGCTCTTGCTTTTAGTAAATGGAATCCCCTGCTAGGATCATACTGTCATCAAACACCAGACTGGATAATTCCAAGCCTGGAGACCAGCATTGGCAGGTGCAGCAGGCAGAAGCAGACACTTGCAGAACCACGGATGGGCAAACAATGCTCACCCACACATGCTACAGCCTGCCGTGGCCCCTGACACCCTCCACATCACCTCACCTCCCCACAAACTCTTCAATAAACACTTTCTGCTTATTCTGAGCAGGCAGAAAACAATAGCCATTTCTCCCCAATGTGAGGAAGAAATGCACAGAAAATAATCCAGTGTTACCATGCCGGTACAAAAATTCCACATTCCGTTGATAAAATTTGCAATCATTGTAATTTGGTGAGAGATATCGACTGGAATCATAGACTCTGGTCACCCAAAATATGAGCACAAAATACCTATGTACTCATAAAGAGGCCTCAGGTTTTTATAATAATATTATATCATGAGTCTCTTCCACTAAGCTCTTATATTTTTAACTATGATTCTCTAAGTCTGATTTAGCCCTCTCAAGCTGTTTAGCTACCAGTGAACTCTATAAATAACATAAATAAATAAAATAACTTGCCTATTAGTATGTGTACAAGATACAAGTGGATTTGCAATATCTAAAATCACTTCTAAACGTTCCTTCCACTCTTCTCCATGTGAGAGTTCTTTGTATGACACATTGACATCTTTGTTTATGCTAATTAGCCTCCTACCTATTTCTTTAAGATTTGTTCCCCGCTTTGCAGGTTCAGGGGAGGGCAGCTTGGGTGTCCACCGCTGGACTTGTGGCCGTATACACAGACGTGTCCCCACTGTACTTGTTGATGAAACTGTCAAGATGGGAGCGGTCTTTTATTTTATTCTTTAGAGCAGGGATGATATATTGGTCTTTTTTCTTTGAACATTTTTCTGATTTCAAGGGGAAGTTAGTTTCCTCCTGCCCCTGCGATAATCATTAAGCGATATCATTAATGCACTTTATGTTTTTCTGTAATTTGCACAGCGTAACACGAAGGCACTTTCAGAGACCCTTACTAAGGAGACTTGTAGACCAGCCCTCCTCTACTTACAATCTCTGTGCTCTCCCAAAATTATCACGACCATCTGTGCTTTTTTGAAAGCAGCACTTGGGGGGGACACATTATGCTGGGCTAGTATGTTAGAGTTGCTATGAATAGTGAGGTTCTTCATTTATATATTAGGCAAAGATACTGTTTATCAATGGGGATGTTGGGAGTGCATGGCGGACCCTATTCTGAGGTTTTTGTCCTCATTCTATCTTCCCTTCACTTGCTTTAAACGCAGTTCCTGCCAACAATATTATACTGCACATTGAAACCTGACTTTTAATTTGTATCTCCTTGCTTATCCAAAGTATGGATATCTGGCACACTTCTCGATATGTTCTTAAACTTTGTAATATTTTATACACTCATTTTCAACCGGTTTTTATTGCACAATAATTTTAATTTCTTGAGTGTTTACAGCTATGTGTAATATTTGCAATGAACTTTTATGGTCGATTGTCTTTTAGATGGAATAAAGTTATATTGAATTGAATAAGTCAGTGCTTTGGTCAAGGAAAATTGAAACTACATTTCTACATTTCTAACCAGAAGACTTTCAAAGAAGTTTAGAATCTCTGCAATGTACACAAAATGCAATAAACATAAAGAGCAGGAGGATCATACCAAACAAAAATGGTATAATATCTATAGCGTAGAAGTACTCTGGATGGTAATTGCTTCTTCCTACCTGCAGCCAGAAATGCCTAGTTGCAAGAAGGATAATGTGATGATGAAGGAGGCGACAATGATGTTGCGAATAGCTGGTTTTATGATAGAACCACAAGTGCATAAACCATGCATGCCTCTACCAAGCAACCTAAACAACGAATGCGTGTTAACCACGCATTCCTTTACCACGCACGCCTTCACCACGTAATTTCATGGTAAAGGCATGAATGGTGAAGGGGTATGTGTGGCTAAGGTCATGACTCCTCCTCTCCCTGATCTAAGCTACAAACTACCCCCTGCCCCCCCCCGCCCTGAGGTCCAAATACCCCTACACCCTCCCAACCGCCACGCTGTCCCTAAGCCTTAAACACTAACTCAACTCCCTCCCACCCTCTTACGCTGTCCCAACAACTACTCTAACCACTTCCAATGCCTTTAGACAAACCCCTATTTTAAAAAATTACTCCGACCCCACATCAGCCCTAAAAACTACCCCGCTCTCCCATAAACCCTAAAATCTACCCCGACTACCCACTCCCCTCCTTCTGCCATGAGGCCTAAAACCCTGTCCCTTGATCGTGTCCCTTAACGTGACCCAGCCCAGCCCTAAAAACTACCCGTATTCCCCTAAGCCCTAAAAACTCAGACTACCCACTCCCCCCCGCCCTGAGGCCTAATACCTTATCCCCGATTTAAAAAAAACTACCTGACAACCCCAGCCCTAAAAACGACCTCAAACCCCCGCCCTGAAAACTACCCCTGACCCCCAGCCCTGAAAACTACCCCCGGCCATAAAACCTACCTCCACCTCCAGCCCTAAAACTAGCCCCAAACCCCCTAGCCCTGAAAACTTCCCAGGACCCCCCCAGCCCTGAAAACGTTCCCTACCCCCCAGCCCTGCCAACTAGTCCCGGGCCACCCCCAACCCACAAAACAACCCCCGAACCACCCCATCCAACAAAACAATTCCAGTCCCACCCACCAGCCCACAAAACTACCCCGAACCCCCAGCCCAAAAAACTACCCCGACTGATCGCCAGCCAGCAAAACTACCCTGACCCACACCCAGCCAACAAAAACAAACCTAGACCCACCCAACCCATAAAACTACCCCGGCCCTCCCCAGCCTACTAAACTACAACAAAATAACCCCAAACCCACTCCCAGCCCCACTTACCTCACCGTTTCCTGCAAGGTCTTCCTGCCTCCGTCCGCAGTAGGCAGCAGCTAGACTGCGCATTGCCTTAACCATGCATATACGTGGTTAGGGCACATGCGTGGTTAAGGCATGCACTGTAGAGCTCGCGGAGTCAGAACACTTGTGGTTTAGACCGGGGCATTCCGACTGTTTCCCGAATAGCTTTATGGAGTGACTTTGAATATTGCATATTCTAGTGCTTCGTTGACATGTTTTCATCATATCCAGACGAGGCGCACCGTACCACAGTGCTTGTGAGGAGTATCTAAATGAGACCTCTGCAGCATCATTCAGAGCTGGATTAGCAGAGACAGCTCCTCAGACATCTCTTTGCCTCTACATTGCCAGTGAGTTGCATTAGTTCAATCTGTAATCAGTCTTTTCTAAAGAGTCCTAATTAGCAGAGTGAGCTGGTAATTTCAAACACAGCATTGTTCCTGCCTAATGAGTATGAGTAACACAGTGCTTATGTTTTCTCTCTTGGTTTCTCATTTTTCTCCAGTGTCAGACTTTCCCCTTGGTTCGCTTTTCAGCGTCTTTATCACAGACTAGTTCGCTTGAGAGCTCTGCGCTCCCCTGCCCTGTCTGTCTCACGCCCTTTCTATCTCTGCAGATTCCTCACACTTCTTTCGCCCCTTTTAGATCTTTACTTCTCTCTTTGTTCACATCTTACATCTAACTTGTCTGCTTTTTCTACACTTCTCACACCGAAGATCCAGGGCTCTAGCAATAATTCCTATTAGGCGATCAATGGCCAAGCCAGCACCTTATGAATCCTGGTTGTAAAACAATTTTTATTGTGTTTTATCAACTATAGACATTAACAGTTAAAGAAGAATAAGAACAAAAATGGGTAGCTTTCTTCTGGTACATTTGACATTTTGATACATGAAAGAAACTTTTGCATCCTGTTATCCTCCCTGGTATCACCTGCATACTGTGGGCGGATGGGGGGGGGGGGGGGGGGGTAACAGGGGAGATGAAGAGACACCATGATGAAACCCTTTCATCTCAGCTTTGATATGGTGTGAGGATACTGCTTTCTGAAAAGCTGTTTAATGGTGTTGACTAAACCCAGTGATTATTATGGCAACGAGTCGCGATCGGAGCGAGAAACGCATATAATGCAGGCCTTGTCTCCCTCTTACCAAAATGCTGAGGCCAAAGAACTAACACTTAAAAATTTGAATATGTATGCTATTTTTCCCAAAAATGCCCTTATCACGTCTGGTTTGAAAGTGCTGCTCTCAAGCCAACCAAGGGGCATATTTACTGGAAAATGTCGGAGCGCTGAACTGCGCCACATTTGGCAGCGCCGCACTCTGATATTTTTAAAACCCAGGGATGCGCTGTATTCACCAGAATATGGCGCAGCCCTGTGTTTTCCCTGCGCCAGCACAAAATTAAGCTGCCTAGCGCCAACGCAGGCACCCTTGCGCCATAGTGCAAGGGTACCTGTGTTGCAGGATTGATTGTTTATGTGCATGAAAGTGTCCCTTCCTGCACATAAACAATCGTTAATGGTGATTTGTTACTTCTGCGAAGTAGCAAATCGTCATTATTTAATGATTGTTTATGTGCAGGAAGGGACACCTTCCTGCACATAAACAATCAATAATGGTGTTTGCTTTTTATATCTCGGCTGCAGTATTTCGGCATTCTACTGTCTGCTCTTGCATGGCATTAGTTTTTGGCGCTGCTTCAGATTTACACCTCCTTGTAAATCTGGGGCAGCGTCAAAAGCAATGGCTGTTGCAGTGGAACGCCCACAGCAACACGCATTGCATGGTGTCCGTGCCTTTAAAACATTGGCTTTCTTCGACCAACCTCTTTCAATCATTACCTTGAGACTTGATCAATCATGCCTTGGATCACACCATTGGAGTATTCATCTCTAACTTAATGCTATTAGCTCTTTGAGTGTATGTTTCTATTACCACTGAAGTGCTTCCATTGAACTGCATGAGGGACTGCTTTACGGGTATATCCCTCCGCCCACTCTTGCTCGCTGTCTCATTCTCTTTCTGTCTCTGCAGATGCCTCACACTCCCTTCACCCCCTTCCCCCAATAGCTCTTTCCTTCTCTTGACCTTATATGCGAACGATGCATGAGTTACCGTATTAAACCTAGACATAATGGTGATGCCAATGCTTGCTAAATGTGCCTTGTTTCTAGATTTTGTCACTGAAATTAATCTACACGTCCAATCAGGGATGGGGCATTTCTACTTCACTAGTCCACACTTATGTGAACTTCGTCTTATTCTCGGACTTTGCCGGACAAAATAATGTTTCCAATCACAAAATTGGGATAGGTCAAGTCTCTCTCCAGACTAACAGCGCTAGGAGAGTTCAACATGCTCATGAACCAATAATAAGGAGCAGATGTTCTTCTCACTCTGGAAACTCTTACTTGTCCTGGGTGACACCCATTCAGGGGACACACCCTTTGAACCTGGTTTTAGCTAAAGATAACTTTTGAATTAAGGGGCATATTATCTAGGGATGGCGATAAATAACGCAAAGAGTGCTTAGCGCTTTTTTATTTATCACCGTCCATCACTGGAATTTATCGCCCTGGTAGTGCATTATTAGCAACGCGTTTCTCCAGGGCACTACAAATTCCAGGGATTGTGGGTAAATCGCTGTTTTTCAGGGAACATCGCTGGTTTTCCAGTGCTGTTCCCCGCAAAACGGCGATAACCTGGCTGATACGACCCTGTGGTCGTATAAGGATAATCCACCCCAATGTTAGGGATAGGTAAGTCTGCATTTTAGCAGACGTTGGTTTTTTGCGAAAACAGCGGTTTTCTCCAAAAACTAACGTCTGCTTAAATGCTGGGGCAGCCTTGTAAATATCGCGATGTGCTCATCAGCGATATTTGCAAGGTTGTACTGCCCAGTGACGCGCACTTTGCATCTCATTAGAGATACAAAGGGAGGCGTCGATAACAAGGCTGCTAAAATGCGCTAATGCACGTCAGCACTGCCTTGTTAATAGGGCGAAAACATTTTATCTCCGCTTTTTTGACTTTTGAAGCCAAAAAAGCGGAGATAAGGCCATTGATATTATGCCCCTAAGTACTTTGGCTGAACTGATCACCGTCTTCTCCATTTTAGCATAAGAATGCCCAATCTGTGAGATGGTATGTCTGCTAGGGTGACTGCCACCAATCACCAATGGGGTAAGATGAATCTCCCTGATATGGTGAAAACATCTCTGGGTGTGTATCAGAAGAGAGAGCATACAATGCCCTTGAATGTATCGTGGGTCAGTCCAACATTGTTAAGTGTGACTCACTGAAAATAAAAATTCCCACAAAAAGCCTCCCACAGGATCAGAAGAGTACATAAAGTGTTGACAAAGAGAACGGCTAGAGATTGGAGAAACACCTGATATTTGGAGGGGAAAAGTGTTTATAAAACCCAACTATACATGTACAGGAAGGCCCTTAGCCAAGAAGAATCAAACTATCTATGCTCGATAATCATAGTGGCTTAGAACTCCTCCAGAGACTTTTGTGAATCCACCCTTTTTATCCAACACGCTACAGTGCTCCAAGCGCTGAACTTGAGATCTTCTTTGTCAATTGGTTAAAAAAAGAACTACATGAGCATTAGTGATTCTATTTCCTTGGCAGAACCCAGTCTTTGTACCCCAAGACCAGTAGGCCTGTCTGGGATCACTTTGATCTTATTCTGGTTGAAGATGTAGAAAATCTTATTATAAGCAGTGAATCTGGCTCCCGGGAAAACCGTAAGCTATAGCTGTATTTAAGGCTCTGCCCCCTTGTTTAGAAGGGGTTGAAACTGTCATGCGAGTTCCTGATCCTTGGAAAACTGGAATTGTCTCTCTCATCCTAAAAAAACCCTGCCTTGATCTAAATGACTCTAGTAACTATCGGCCAGGCACCCTTATGCCAGCTTTCGGAGAATCTGGCAGCCAAATAGTAATCTAGATATTTGGAAGAGCATGACCTCCCCAACCCATGGTAGACATGCGTCCACCCGGCATGCGAAGCCAAAGCCTCTCTGCTATTAGGAATGAATGAACGCATGATGATCCTGGATGGGGGAATGTGACGGTAAGGGTCCCTGTGGACCTTTCTGCCACGTTCATCACAGGAATGGTCCTGCTCTGTGGCTGAAGTGATTGGCAAAGGGCGCATCTTGCTTGAGTGGCTAAGCCATTTTTGGCTAACTACCTTCAGACACTGGTGCTCCCTCTATCTACATCATACTCAGAAGGATGTAAGAATGTAGGGTGCGGTGTGTTCCAGGGGATATCCCTATTGCATGCTCTGATTAATATCTTTGTCTGCCCGCTGGTTGCCATAACAAGGTGATTTGGTTGGAAAGCAATTTCCTATGCTGATGACACACAGTTAATTATCAAATTAGTTAGACATCTGCAATCAAGGATAGTGTGGTGGTCATCTACCAGATGATGAGCCTCAAATACTTGAGACTCAGTGCCAACAAAACTGAGCTCCTGGTTTTAGGAAATAGAATCACCCGCTGGGAACATACTGTCAGAAAACACCAGACTGGATAAATCCAGGCCTGGATACCTATGGTGGCAGGTACACCCTGGTCCCCGCCAGACCCTTGCTGCAGCACGGATGGGTAAACAATGCTCACCCACACATGCTGCAGCCTGTCCTGGCCCTTGACACCCTAACATCACATCACCTCTCCACAAACTCTTTCTGCTTGTTCTGAACGGGTGGAAAACAATAGCCATTTCTCCTCAAGATGAAGAAGAAATGCACAGAAAATGACCCGGTAGTACCATGTCTGTACAAATATTCCACTTTCCATTGAGAAAATTTGTAATCATCGTGGTTTGGTGAGGGGATACCAACTGGAATCAGAAATTCTGGTCCCCCAATATGCAAACACTAAATTCCTGTGTACTCATATAGAGGCCTCAGGGTTTTATTATGCTTTGATGATGTGTCTCTTCCATTTAGCTTTTCTATTTTTAACCGTTATCCTTTAACTCTGATTTAGCCCTCTGTTCTGCTTGGGTTTTCGGATCAGATAGAACCCGCTCATCAGAGCCTCACTAACCCAGCCAGAACGTTACCCCCTCCCCCTCCCTAGGGCCTATTTACAATAGGTAACCATATATATCTACCACCTAAGGACAGGGAATTCCTACTATACATATCAAGACCTCTTATAATCGGCGGCCTCGCGATCCCATACGGATCCAGACCTCTCTACCCAGACGGCAGTCTCAGCACAAGTGGCGGCCTCGCGATCCCATATGAATCCAGACCTCTCTACCCAGACGGCAGTCTCAGCACAAGTGGCGTCCTCGCGATCCCATACGAATCCAGACCTCTCTACCCAGACGGCAGTCTCAGCACAAGTGGCGGCCTCGCGATCCCATACGAATCCAGACCTCTCTACCCAGACGGCAGTCTCAGCACAAGTGGCGGCCTCGCGATCCCATATGAATCCAGACCTCTCTACCCAGACGGCAGTCTCAGCACAAGTGGCGGCCTCGCGATCCCATACGAATCCAGACCTCTCTACCCAGACGGCAGTCTCAGCACAAGTGGCGGCCTCGCGATCCCATACGAATCCAGACCTCTCTACCCAGACGACAGTTCATACGACAGTTCATCCTATGATCACCATAACATACAAAAAGGGAATCAGTCTCACTATTCATCAGATCACACAAGGACTGCCAGTTCGAGCATAGCCTGTTCTCCGGTTCGAGGGGCTCCTCTCTCCCTTATTCAGTTACCACTTACCTGATCAGGGTTAACATCTGTTCATGTAGCCGCAGCTGACTAGAAGAATAGGCTACCCTCTCATACAAGAACACGCAGCACATGTTGGTTCACTACAAACTGGGTACTTTATTACTCATTACATACGCAATCACATAACATTACAATATAACACATTACCTGCAAAGAAAAGTGAAAGATTAAGTTGTGCACTCTAATAAGAAAGGGTCGACATCACCTTAGTAGTGTGTAGCCTGCACTCAGTGGTCATCTAGGTTCCCTTCTCGTCTGTGCCTCGGCTTGCCTGGAAGTCACACCTCCGCAGTCACGGATACACGTCTGCACCACTATGCGCTGTTCCCTTCACCCTTCTCCGAGTCACTGGGGCCTCTTCCTTATCGGCTACTCTCTCCTCTCTGGCTATTCTGCTAGGGGAGTATCTGTCTCTCGGTTTTTCTCCGCCTCCAAGATGGCGTCTGTCTTCCCTGGAATAAGTAGTAGCTTTACTGCTAACGGCTAGATGCCGCCTACGGACTGAACCTGTAACTGCCTCAGACTTTCACTAATATAGAGGTGCGTTTCCTCATGGAAAATTCCGGCCCGTAACCTGCCCCCCACCAAATTCTTGTACCTCCCCGTACCAAGGACACGTTCCCAGCCGGCCGGCCTGATGTAGTGTCTTCGGCATGAAGAAAAAATACAATCCTTCGATAAGGGCCGGCCTGAACCGGTTCTCTCCAAGCGAATAACACCTCATAACTAAAACATTACATTTGACCTAGAAGCATCCCAAGCTGCCGGAGCAGAAAGAAAGATGGAGTCTCTCCCGTTTGAGGCCTACCAGGCCTGAATTCAGCACGGCTCCATGAAATACCCTCACTACAGGACAGGTTATCCCTAATACTAACGAATCTATCCCCTAGGCTATGTGTGCAAGCCCTGATCTATGGGGAAGAGCACAGGATCATGTCGAAGTGCATAGTAAATAGGCTCCATTCACTACTCTAACCCTTAGACTTGGATGGTAAGAGACTGAAGTCACATTCAATCACCTTTCCTCACAAGAAGGCCGGGAAAATCGAGCAGAACATTTCACCCTTGACTTCAGTCTATTATACATCCATTAAACAGAACTAATATCTGTGGAAGAATAATATGAAACAAAACTAACTGATCTATGTCTAGTACCAGGTGTGCAGAATTGAAGTAGTGAAGGAATACACTGAATAAAGCAACAGATAGAAATCAAAATGCCGATAGTAACCAGAATACCTCCTAATATCTGACGTAACATATGCAAATCAGGTAACCAATTAAAGAGCCAGTCAAACCAGCCCTGGTCAATGTGTTTTCTAACTTCTTCTGTCAAGTCATGTAGTTTATCAATGTGAGCTTGAATGGATTTTGTATGATCAGACAAGTTAAAACAACAAAGACCCTCAAAATCAGAACAATCGTGTCCATGTTTAAGCAAAAGATAATCAATGGCCGCTCGATTTTGCAAGATAGCTCTACGTTCACCCTGGGCGTCTAATAGCATGTCAGACAGGACTGTAGAAGTATGATTAATGGATTTTACCATCCAGCAGGCCATTTTCCCAATAGATTTGGCATTATAAACTGCCAAAGCAGGAACACCAACAATTGAAATAGCCAGGCTAAGGTATTCAGACTTGGAATATAAATGCAAAGATGAGTCACAATCCTCCTGTAACCTCACTGTCTCTCGAATCACACGAGAGTTGGCATTTGGATGTGATGAAAACATTAACAAGCTCAGTCTAGTAATGGCACAAGGGCCTCCAGAAATATTTGCGGGGATATATGGCCAGGAAGTATTACCACATGAGAAAAGCCATCCGGCAGGTAGTAACATCGTGCGATAATGACTGGGGGTAACTACCAAACTCTTGCAAGTCATGTTATTCTGAACAGAAGTACATGTTTTCGGTGTCCTTTGAAGGCACAAAGTTCGTTCATGAGCGGTGAATGAAGTGGCACCTTTCAATCTTAAACGCATACATTCAGAAATCGCACTAGGATCACAAGTAAGGAAAAAATACAAATCACCCTGTGTGATATTATAGGTAACTATTTGGGACTGGATGGGGGGTATCGGGTCTGACAGTACAGTACACAAGGGGCAATACTCATGGGTAGCAAAATCGCCCAGAAGAACATTGGGGCGAGCATTCGATATATTGAAAATATGAGTCAAAGTCTCCAATGAAGCAGGGACAGCAACTAAACAAGTCGCTAGAATGTCAGTCACCGATCTCATCGGTGTCAAGCAGAAATGAGGGGCTTTAGTCACTCGTTTGGCTAACGTAGTCCAAAAGTTCGACGACGAATCCCACGCAGCGAAGGAACGCAACACTCGGGTTCTCAACTCAGCCCGGGTTGATGGGATCCCTCCTCTCTCGTCGTACCAGCCCAAAAGGAGTCCAACGCCGACACATCCTGCAGCAACAGTCCAAAGAATGATCTGTAAGAGAATCAAATACAGGCATTATTCATTCTCGTAAGTAACATTTGTCAGCCGGGACTGCTTCCCAGCTATCTTTCCCTGGTCTCATAACTAAAATGGTGTTGTCTTGACCGGTTGCAATGACCTCTGCTTGTTCAGGGGGATTCTTAGGCGACTGCACCCAAACTCTGGCCCCAGGATTATCTGTGGAGCCAAAACCTTTCTGGCCTCGTACAGTTAGCAACGTTGGGGCAGGTCCTTTTGTGATCTCACCACTGAAAACAGGCATTATTAGCAATTGAGCCACTCGGTCAGTTTGATGTATCAGTAAGTCAACCTCACTGCTATTCAGCAGGAGCACCTTAATCTCTCCCTGATAATCACTGTCAATGATTCCTCCAAGCACCTGAACGCCTTTTACAGCCAGCCCCGATCTAGGGGCGATTAATCCGAAATTCCCAGTTGGTATATGAACACCAACACCAGTTTCAATGATGACTCGATTCTTACTTTTTATAACGGTGTCATCCATGGCATGCAAGTCTAAACCTGCCGACCCTGGGGTCGCTCTACATGGAGCCAAAGCTCCGGGAGTAATTTCCCAGTACATCACAGTCTCTCTGATTTCATTGGGCTTAGCATCAACATTCGGAGGAAACAAACGCATAAGTGGGGATTCAGCATTTAGAAAAGGACGGTTATTCAAAATCAATAGCGCTTGAGGCAAAAAGTCTCGCCAATTCTTATACTTGTCATCTGTTAATTTACGTAACTGATCTTTCAGCAGGCCATTCAACCTCTCCACAAGACCCGAGGCCTGTGGATAATATGGTATATGAAACACCCATTCAATATTGTTTTCCACACAGAATTCCTGTACCAATCTTCCACGAAAATGGGATGCATTATCAGATTGAATTTGGAATGGCACACTAAATACATCATAATCAATTCCAATGTTTTAATAGTATTCAATTGGGTAGCTTGCTTACAGGGAAGGGCCACCAGCAGGCCACTGTATGTATCAACAATAGTGCAAACATATTGACAATTCCTACTCATAGGAAGTGGACCGATGTAATCAATCTGCCAAATTTGAGCGGGCAATTTCCCGTGATGTAAATGACCTTTAACAATCTGGGGCACTTTGCGCTGCCTGATATGCTGACAAATGGGACAATGTAGAATAACATTTTTGATTAAATCTAGGGGAATATAAATTCCTCGATCAGCAGCCCACCTGCTAGTGGCTTTCTCTCCAAAGTGTCCTGCTTTCTGGTGGGCCCATTTCGCCAATCCCGCAATATCAGAATCTTGCCTGTCCACCACTGCCTCAGCAATTTTAGATTTCTCATCTGCAATGTTATGAAAGAATTTGTCAAGAGAGTCTATCGGGGTATGAGCATCCACATGGAAGATTGTAACAGTACTGCCAGTCCATTGGCAGTAGACCAAGAATCGGTGAAAATATGACATGTGCCAGGTAACTCTTGTTTCAGAACTTGATAAACAGCATAGAGTTCAGCAAATTGACTGCTCTTACCCTCACCAGTTGTACTCAGCAATTTTTGTGTGATCGGATTATAGGACACCGCCTTCCAATGCCGTTTCGTCCCTATGAACCTTGCTGAACCATCCGTAAACCAGACATGGTTTCTGTCCTCCGCGGACAAATCATCAAAAGGTCTACCCCACTTAACAGGAGACTCCTGTACTAAAGGTACGGAACATTCACTCTCAGTCTCAGTCGATGGCGCCCGCGCCACCTGCTCATGCAAAGATGCAACTCCTTTTTGTCCCACACGTGCCCTGTCTTGTATATACCATTTCCATTTAATCACACTCGCCTCTTGAGCGTGTCCAATTCGGTGAGTTTTCGGCGAACTCATAACCCACTGCATGATAGGAATTTCAGGTCGCAAAACTATATCATGTCCCAAAGTCAATTGCTCGGTATCCACCAGAGCCCAATAACATGCAAGTAACTGTTTCTCAAAAGGTGTATAACGCTCACCAGCATCAGGTAACTTTTTGGTCCAGAAACCTAACGGTACTCTACTCTTGCCTTGTTTCTGCCACAAACTCCAATTCGCATAAAGGCCTTGTACAGACACATTCAAATCCACATCACCATCACATACAGGCCATAAATCCAGAGCATGCTGAATTGCTTCTTTTGCCAGACTGAACGCATCTTGCTGTGGTTTATCCCATTCAAATGCATTCTTTTTACGAGTGACATGGTACAAAGGGGCCAATATTTGACTCAAATGAGGAATATGCTGGCGCCAAAAACCAAACAAACCAATGAAGCTTTGGGCTTCTTTCCTATTCCTCGGAACTGCAAAATCAAGAATTTTCTGTTTAACCTGAGGGATCACTTCTCGGTGCCCCTCATGCCAATTAATACCCAAACATTTCACAGCCTGGGACGGACCTTGTAATTTATCCGGGTTGATTTCCCAACCTTTCTCACGCAGGCACTCAATGACTCTGTCCAATTGGGTCTGAACTTCCTCTTGTGTTTCGCCTTGGATCAAAATATCATCAATATAGTGACATATCTGAATTTGCGGATGAACCGGTACCTCAGCCAAATGCTCTGCCACCAGCCGGTGACATATCGTAGGACTATGCACATAGCCCTGGGGAAGACTTCTAAACGTCATCTGACGCCCGTTCCACGTAAAACTGAATTGTTCCTGACACTCAGGGGCAATCGGAATCGAAAAGAAAGCATTAGCAATATCAATGGACGCATACCATGTACCTGGATGTTTTTGCATTCTTTCAATTAGGGTAATAACATCCGGTACTGCAACAGTCAAAGAGGGTGTATGTCTATTCAATTCTCGATAATCAACAGTCATGCGCCAAGAATTATCACTCTTACGTACAGGCCAAACAGGATTATTCCAAGCAGAAGTAACTGGGGTTATAACTCCTGCATCCACCAACTCCTGAATAGTGGTACTAATCTCTTCATGACCACCTGGAATACGATACTGCTTCTGACAAACCACTTTTGTCGCCTGGGGAACTTTTATGGGGGGCATTCTTAAACGACCAACCCGCACAGGCCTGGACGATATATAATGTTTAGTTCCAAATTGGTAACATCCATCATCTAAGTGCAAAGTCATTCCTTTCAAAATATCAATTCCAATTATGAATTCTAAGAGTGGCACCACTAATACAGAGTATTCTTTTCTAGGAATTCTACCTATTCTCATTTCAAGTAAAGTTTGAACTGCGGGAGTTTCCTTTCCACCTAATCCGGTAATTGTAAAAGGCTGACCTTTAAACTTCTTTGATTTTCCATGAATAAGAGTGGCCTCCGCTCCTGTATCTACCAATGCTCGGGCCCTTTGGACATTACGATGTCTCCAATAAATATCAATATCTACATAGGGTCTATTATCTCTGTGAGCCCATCTGTGTACTGGAGCTTGACCTATTTCCTAGTCATTTTTACTGCGTTCTGTGTACCAGGATAAATCAGGATAAAGACTCTCACGTTTCTCAGGTATCGATACCTCCTGTTCATATCCATCTCTTTTACGAAATGGATTCCTGTCCTCTGCATTGTACTGCGGGTTTCGATCGGCCAATCTGTGTCGATCCTCTCTCCTTCTCAACTCAGGGGATTGATCCCTATCATCTCTACGTCTGCTGTTAACATAATCATCTCTCCCCCTTTCTCTTTCCCCCTCTCTCTCTCTGTCTCTCTCACGACGGGGGGACAAATCACGTACATAACGTCGATCATCACGACGATCAGAGCGCCCACGGCGGTCGTCATCACAGCTACCGTCAGAAAAACCACGATCACACTCAGTCGTCCGAACACGCCGGGCACCCTCCTTTCGATCCAAGCCACGTTTGCGAAACATTTCCCACAAACGAGGAGTAGTCTCACCGTCAATGTCCTCCTTCCGCACACCATCGGCCACAAGACCAAAAAACATATCACGTCTAGTAAGTTTATTGTCACCAGGAGTACGAGTGTCAGGCCGGGACTGACGTTCAGGTTTAAACCACTCACCCAACTCACCGAGTTGGCGTACCGATTCCAGCACCATAGATAACACGTTACCAGTCTGATTAATCAATAAAGTCATCATGACCTGCTTATAAGCAACAGGGGAAGAACGAATAATACGATTCCGCACAGAAGATGTCAACAAACCATCAAGCAACCTGTCAGCAGTATTTAGAAAAATTGCCGTTTTCATCACCTCCTCTTTGAGACGTTGTGCAGCATCGCGCAAAGTATACCTCGGTTTATCATTCACAGGCCAGTCAGACTCAGTAGGATATTTTTGATTACAACCCTCAGTCTCCAATTGAAGCAAAGTAATTTGACCACCACCATTAAAGTTACGAAAATGATCCTGTACAGTAGAATCCGAACTCAAGGAACAAAACTTCAAACAATCGCCAGCATCCAACATAATGCCAGCAGCGCCCAGTTCATAAAGGCGCACCATCCATGTGAGTAAGGTCTCACCAGCTCGCTGCCGAAATCGCTGCAAAATATCACTAATTTCTTGTTGAGTAAAATCCTCCAAAGAGTCTAAAGCAATACCATTCGGAGTACCGGGAGCCTGCTGCAACTTCCGCCGAAAAACTGGATGCACCGAGACCGCGGGACGAGCATCACAAGGAGCTCGATCAGTACACGTAGAGGAACAATCAGTGTAAGAAGCATCGACCCCACTCGAAGGACGAGCGCAATCACGGGGTGCACCATCAGAGGCGCAAGAAGCAGACTTACAATCACGGCCGGAGCGAGAGGACTCGCGCTTGGCAGACTCCTCACCCGAGGAACGAGAATCACTCGAGTTCCAAATATTACCATCCCAGTCATCAGGATTCCAATCCAGTCCGGCTTTCGCCACGACCAGACGCACCTTTCGCGTCGAAACCCGACCACGCCGATTCTTGTATTTATAACGAGCAATTCGCACAGCCGCCCTCTCGGCAATAGTTTGGTATGTCTCAAGCTTGTCAGCAAGCAACTTATTTTGGCACCGCAACAAAGTATGAGCATTCTGAATCTCAACAAAGTTCGCTTCCACATCCTTATGCAATTTCTGTAACTTCAACAACCTCTCATGCAGAATCCTGTACGCAGACAGAACAATCCAACCTCTGCGCCCCAAAACGGGAAGCTCATCACCCTTAGAAACCGGCGCCTTCTGTAAACAAGTAATCACATTAGCCGGCTCCGCCAGCTCCAAAAAAGAATTCCAATTCTCACTCAAACCAGTAGAATCAGCCCACTCACGGGCTAAGGCTTCGTAAGGCGTTGAATCCCAGCCGGGAATATCAACGGGCAACTTAAAAGTAGATTTCGACTTTCTAGAAAACATCTCTGAAAAGAAAGAGAAAAAAAAAACTATACACACAATTATATACAAATAATATACAAACGAAACCACGCACGCGCCGAAAGCAAACACGATACAACCACAACGCACACAGGTTTCGTAAACGGTTCGTGACGCCAAATGTTCTGCTTGGGTTTTCGGATCAGATAGAACCCGCTCATCAGAGCCTCACTAACCCAGCCAGAACGTTACCCCCTCCCCCTCCCTAGGGCCTATTTACAATAGGTAACCACATATATCTACCACCTAAGGACAGGGAATTCCTACTATACATATCAAGACCTCTTATAATCGGCGGCCTCGCGATCCCATACGGATCCAGACCTCTCTACCCAGACGGCAGTCTCAGCACAAGTGGCGGCCTCGCGATCCCATATGAATCCAGACCTCTCTACCCAGACGGCAGTCTCAGCACAAGTGGCGGCCTCGCGATCCCATACGAATCCAGACCTCTCTACCCAGACGGCAGTCTCAGCACAAGTGGCGGCCTCGCGATCCCATACGAATCCAGACCTCTCTACCCAGACGGCAGTCTCAGCACAAGTGGCGGCCTCGCGATCCCATACGAATCCAGACCTCTCTACCCAGACGGCAGTCTCAGCACAAGTGGCGGCCTCGCGATCCCATACGAATCCAGACCTCTCTACCCAGACGGCAGTCTCAGCACAAGTGGCGGCCTCGCGATCCCATACGAATCCAGACCTCTCTACCCAGACGGCAGTCTCAGCACAAGTGGCGGCCTCGCGATCCCATACGAATCCAGACCTCTCTACCCAGACGACAGTTCATACGACAGTTCATCCTATGATCACCATAACATACAAAAAGGGAATCAGTCTCACTATTCATCAGATCACACAAGGACTGCCAGCTCGAGCATAGCCTGTTCTCCGGTTCGAGGGGCTCATCTCTCCCTTATTCAGTTACCACTTACCTGATCAGGGTTAACATCTGTTCATGTAGCCGCAGCTGACTAGAAGAATAGGCTACCCTCTCATACAAGAACACGCAGCACATGTTGGTTCACTACAAACTGGGTACTTTATTACTCATTACATACGCAATCACATAACATTACAATATAACACATAACCTGCAAAAAAAAGTGAAAGATTAAGTTGTGCACTCTAATAAGAAAGGGTCGACATCACCTTAGTAGTGTGTAGCCTGCACTCAGTGGTCATCTAGGTTCCCTTCTCGTCTGTGCCTCGGCTCGCCTAGAAGTCACACCTCCGCAGTCACGGATACACGTCTGCACCACTATGCGCTGTTCCCTTCACCCTTCTCCGAGTCACTGGGGCCTCTTCCTTATCGGCTACTCTCTCCTCTCTGGCTATTCTGCTAGGAGAGTATCTGTCTCTCGGTTTTTCTCCGCCTCCAAGATGGCGTCTGTCTTCCCTGGAATAAGTAGTAGCTTTACTGCTAATGGCTAGATGCCGCTTACGGACTGAACCTGTAACTGCCTCAGACTTTCACTAATATAGAGGTGCGTTTCCTCATGGAAAATTCCGGCCCGTAACCTGCCGCCCACCAAAATCTTGTACTTCCCCGTACCAAGGACACGTTCCCAGCCGGCCGGCCTGATGTAGTGTCTTCGGCATGAAGAAAAAATACAATCCTTCGATAAGGGCCGGCCTGAACCGGTTCTCTCCAAGCGAATAACACCTCATAACTAAAACATTACATTTGACCTAGAAGCATCCCAAGCTGCCGGAGCAGAAAGAAAGATGGAGTCTCTCCCGTTTGAGGCCTACCAGGCCTGAATTCAGCACGGCTCCATGAAATACCCTCACTACAGGACAGGTTATCCCTAATACTAACGAATCTATCCCCTAGGCTATGTGTGCAAGCCCTGATCTATGGGGAAGAGCACAGGATCATGTCGAAGTGCCTAGTAAATAGGCTCCATTCACTACTCTAACCCTTAGACTTGGATGGTAAGAGACTGAAGTCACATTCAATCACCTTTCCTCACAAGAAGGCCGGGAAAATCGAGCAGAACACCCTCTCAAGCTGTTTAGCTACCAGGGAACTCTATAAATAACATAAATAAATAAAATTAATTGGCTATTAGTATGTGGACAAGATACAAGTGGATTTGCAATAGCTAAATTAACTTCTGTTGTCCGGAAAGGCTCAGAACGGGATTCGGACTCGGATAATCCAATTCGGAACCTATGTTTCCAACTGAATCGGATTCCTTTTCAGACGACCGATTACGATGCACAGAAACCGTCCGAGCTGTCCTAATCGGTTCCGAATGGCGTTCTGACAGACCGAATCATTCAGAGCCAAATCGTACAGCTCTATAGACACTGTTTCCAACTGAGCGATTACGATGTCTGATTCTGGCAGCCGTTCTGAATCGATTTGCTCGACACGAAACTGCTGTCAGAATCTGACTTTGGGGGTCTTCCCTTCACCTGGAGGCCTACATATGGGCCCCGTGGGGGTACCCATGGGACCCCTCTTTCCAACCATGCACAGTGTGGCAGGCACCATGGGGTGCCCGCCACAAGGTGCAAGGTTTTCCGGAAAAACCCCTTTATTCAATGGGAGCCTGTGTTGTTGGTCTGAACACAGGCTCCCATTGAAGTCAATAGGAGTCTGACAAACGGTGTTCGGAAACGTCGTAATAGGTTGAGTCGGTCGGAATGCTTTCCGAACAACATTGTAATCGGCCCCTAAATGTTCCTTACACTCTTCTCTATGTGAGAGTCCTTTTTATGATACAGTAACATCTTTGTTTATGCTAATTGGCCTGCTGTCTATTTCTTTAAGACGTGTTCCCTGCTTAGCAGGTTCAAAGGAGGGCAGCTTTTTTTAGGAGCTCAGCTGAATTAATTAAGTTGAAAATCAAAGTGTTGGCTTTTGCTTACCATTTTCTTCTTGTTTGTTATTAAATGGGAGTCCCACTAATAAGGAACATTTGAGTCCCATAAACAAGGTCATAACCCTGAAACTTTTTGGGTTGTCAGTAAATCACTGGCATGTGACTTTAGTCTAGTCACTCACACTTTGGTGCCATTGCTAATGCTCAGGACTCCATCATAATTTTTATGACCAAATTGATCAAATCTTGATCCTCACAGTAGTTGTAGGCTCGAGGCTTTCATGAAGCCATCGTACTTTCAGTTTAATATTGTCCAGATCCATACATGCCTAATAACTTGCCCTTTGACATTACTATAATCTTCATATTTGGCCTGAACTTACAAATTACTGAAACAAAATCTGCTTTGAAATGTGGCATGGCCACAAACTCATGATATCAGACTCAGGATAAAAGTTCTTAAAGGGAAACTCACATGTCACTTAAACTATACTGCACCCTTTCTATGTTTTTAGGAGCTCTGCTGAATTAATTAAGTTGAAAATTGAAGAATTGGTTTTTGCTTATCATTTTCTTCTTTTTTGTTATTAAATGGGAGTTATTAAGGAAAATGTGAGTCTCCTAAACAAGGTCATAACCCTGAAACATATTGGGTAGTCAGTAAACCATTGGCAGCTGCAATATCATGAACTGCATAAACTAATAAGAGACTGGAATACATGTAAATAACCTGCGGAACAAGGTTTTTGCAGAAGCTGCAATACCTTGGGGTGTACATTGGCTGTGCAGCAGGCACTGATCATGCTCTGAACTCTGCCATACCACACGGTACTTCGGAGTGTGAGAATGTATCTGGGAATGCGCGGCTTTGCCTGAACACAGAAGGTTATTCATGTGAATTGTGATGCTGGGACTTGGTGTGTGAGCCTGGGTTCAGGCATGTTGAGCTGTATTAGACGGGCCCATGTATGTACCTGTTTTTGGATATAGAGCTACCAGGCCCTGGAGATTGTACACAGTCTCATCGGTCTGTAGATGGGTGTATAATGCCTGTAGCCTCATATATGAGGCTCCACCAATGACAGCTATGCTTCTGCAGACAGGAAGTTGCGTGAGATGATGATCAACATTTCGCTTAGGAGCTAGATGTTTTATGCTATGTATGCAATGGGGCTGCTGGTGGTTGGCCACCACCAGCAAGAATTTCCAGTGCTTCATATCCCACCAGCTTCTATGCACCACCATATGGTTGCAAACACCCCTCTTCACCACCATAAGGATTTAAACCGTCAGCTTGACCAAGGGGCAGAGCTGCAGCGAGGACCACCACTGAAGTGTTCAAAATCTCCAAGTGTTACTCTGCAGACTATTGAATGGCTGGCAAGGACCTGGTGGTTGGCACAGATATCTTGGTAAGGTGTTTGAGGCAATTAAGTGGGCAAGTTCATTGCCACTAATGTAAAGAAAAGGCTTTCAGGAAGATGCACAAAAATATGCTTCTTTATTCTAGTTCAGCCTTCTCCAATGAGTAGCTTGTGAGCTACTGGAGCTCTCCCACCAAGATGCTCTCTATGTGCATCCGAGTGGATTAAATTAGAAGTGTTTGCTTGGTTGAATTAATATAGCTATATTAAACCTGATAAAGCATGTATTCAAGACCAAAATGTGTATATATTTAAAATTCATAAACTGATATTTGTAGAAAACTAGTGGAAATTCCAAAATATATTTAAAGCTGATATTTGAGTGATAAACATTAAAGGTCTTATTATGATGGCGGGCGGAATCACTTCTGCCCGACACTGACTCGGTCATGGGACCGACCAACACACGGTCGGTGGTACCGACCGCCCCATTAGGATGCGACTGAACACTGTTCAGTCGCATTCCTATATCTCACTATGGGAGCATATTTTACGGGCGTGAAACGTCCGTAATGCATGCTCCCATAGTGAAATGGGAGGTGCGGTTCACCTTGAGGTGCCTGCCACGGGGTGCAGGGATCAAAAGGGGGGCACCATATGTGACCCCTCGGCCTCCAACAAGAGGCCGTGCACCAAAGGGGGCCCTGCTGGGGGCCCCCAAACACGCTTTCTGACATGGTTTCCATGTCGGACAGACCGGCATGGAAACCATGTCGGAAACTGTGATCGTAATCTCAAGGGCGGAAGGAGATTACTTGCGGGCTTCCGACTGGCGTATGGGCTCTCCGAGCCCGTCGGAAGCCAGCTGGAATGACTGGCAGGTTTCTTTTCCGACCACCTCCAACATGAGGCGGTCAGAAATGAAACCGAGCGACTGATTACGATGCGCCCGTAAAGCTCTGACGTAGCCTTTACAGGCCTTATCGTAATCGGCTCCTAAATGTTGTTGGGGAGACTATTACTAATAGTATTACCTTGGTTCTAGAAGCATCACAGCTGTGACCGTCAAGTATTACCATATAGATGCACTCCACTATGGCAGAGCATTTTTAACATCAGTACTGGCAACCTTACCTAATGCACTGAGGTGATCACTGCAGGTGAACCTGAATATTTGGCTCATTTTTGTGATCTTGTCAGATCTGGCTACTATTACTTCTTTATTAGTAGCTCAGAAGGATTTTCATTGAACATATGAGCTCTTATTACAGAAACTATTGTAGACCTCAGTTCCAGTCAAAGATATGAGTTAACATAATGTAAAACTGTCTCCACTGAAAGGCATACCTGCTCACCCCATACTGTACAACCAAACAAAAACAATTGGTCCCACGGCTTGTCAGCTTACATTCTCACTTATATATAGTAACCCTTTGGATAAGTATTAATATATCAAGCTTTGTCATTTTCATTACAACAGTGTTACCAATTTCCTGTGACAGCATTGAGGCAAAGGTCATGTGGCGTCACTTCCTGTGATGGCTTTAGGGTCGAGGATCACATGACGTGATACTTTAAAATTCTATCAAGAGAGGGTGAAATTGAGAAGTGGGGGGCGTTACTTTTATTGCACCAGGAAATTTACAAAACTAATATCACGCTTTGCTTCTTTTCTTCTTTGTATATTGACCAATCACAGCTGCCCTTTCTTTCTCCTCGCCTGTAATCTTTGTCTCGCTCTTCAGACACCTCTCTCTTTTGCGATGTTCTCCCTCTTTACTACAGACTTGTCGCTCCTCTTCCCATCTCCTATTCCTTATGTCCTTTTCAATGTCTCTCCCCTCCACCCCCCCCCCCCCACAACCCCCACCCCCAACATGTGTCAATCCGCTTCCCTCCGCCGGGAGTGTCCTCATTAAATAGACAGACAGTAAAAGTTAATCCTGCCGGTTTATGGGACAGTGGTTACCCATGTTTGCAAAATGTCACCAAGATGGAAAGTCGGTCCCCGACAGGGCTGTAAAAATGTAGTTTTTTTAATATACCTGCTCCACAGAAAGTACACGCTCAGTAAAACTGATTTACGGCGCGGGGCTCGGCGATGTCCTAGGTGGGGTAATATCTCAGCGCTTGGAATGCTCGGGCTGCGGGATGTCTGAGCGCTTTACATCTCTCTCTCACTTCCTCTCAACCAGAGGGGGCCACAGTCTGTCCGTGGGACCAAGAGAGAACCCGAGATCTTAGCAGAGAATGCTTGTAATTCGGCCCATTAATCGAAATGGCTCTCTAGAATATGCAAAACAGATGCCTCTGTATCTTTCAGGCCATTATCTCTTTAGGGAACTAAAAAAAAATGTTCAAACCAGCCCCGCCCCCTTCGTCTCCTCGTGCTACCTCGCTCTCTTTCTCCATCCATTCTCTCTCCTTTCTCTCCTCTACCTCTCTGATCACTGTCTCACTACCTTCCTCCTCCCTCTCTCTCGCTTGATGCCCCCCCCCATCCCGCCTGTTGCAAGTAACCTTAGGAGTGGGGAAAGTGCAGTAGCGGCTCCTGGAGGGAGTGCTGCGGGGCGGTGAGGCGGGGCAGGGTCGGGGGTAGTAAACTCCGGCATACGGCCGAACGGAGGTAAGTACATCAATAAATAAATAAAACGCATTACATTGCGCACGCTGCAAAGCCAAATGGTGATGCAATAACACCAGGGCTCGAGTCGGGGTACCACGCGGGTGGACGGCGTCCCCCCACTTATTTTACCGGGTTTTTACCGGGTGGACGCCGTCCCCCCTGCCCAAAAGATGGAGCCGGTACCCGAGCCTGCGCGCGCTCAGCACTCACCAAACCCCACCTTCTATTGTCGAGAGAGCGCAAACTGAGCTCTTTAAGTTGTTTCACGTTGATGGAGCCGTTCAGTATGACAGACGGGCGCTCGTGGCCGTATATTAGAAAAGGTCAGTATGTGTTTATGCATTTCAGACGGAGACCGGCAAATTTACTGTGGGCAATAAATACGCACCGAACAAGCGCATCTTTAATTTCCCCGCTCCTTTGAGTGTCAATACGGTGACTAATTCCAACGTAAACATTCTCCTTTGCCCTTTGAACCTGCCCCCATCACCTTCTAACCTTTGTTAATTAGTGGGGACTACATCTCGTGACGTCACTTCCTGCCGTGAGGTCACTTCCGGTGACACCACCTAACTTGGAGCGTCCCCCCACTTCTTTTTTTAGGACTTGTGCCCTGAATAACACCACCACTTCCAATTCACATTCCACACCCTATGTAAGAAGAAGATCAGACGGCTGACCACCTCGATAAAGACTTCCATGTGATGCAGCCACAAAACCCAAGCTACAGCTTGCACTTTTGAGACAGCAACCAGTGCCAGGAGGAGGAATTGGTGAATGTTGTGCAATGCAAACGCCAAAACACTCAAATATCCTGTGATGCTGGCAATGGTATAGACGCAGGCGATATTGATATTATGTTGGCATAATTCATGTGCTTTCAGGAATTTTGTATTATGCTAAATTCCCCAAATTATGCTATTATGCCATGTCATATAATTACGTTGCTGTTTGCTGTAAAATTAGGAAGAGGGAGCACGGGAACAACACACAAGAAATAATTTTGTAATAAAAGTGTTCATGAACATAAATTACAAAATGGACATAAAAACAAATATTGATGGGAGACTCCATATTTATCACTCTACACATGATTCTGAATTCAAAAGTAGAGGCGTGTCGGGCATCAAGTTGAAGATGTTTCGACCGTATAATGATAGATGGTCATCATCAGGACGAAGAGGATGAAAAAGCAGCCCCAGAGGCAGGAAGGGAGGCCACGGGTCTAATATGAAGAGCTGGATAATGCCAGTGTGAAGACTATAGTGAAAGTCAGATAGCCTGCTCTTCGAGGAAGAGGCAGGGGGAGGGGGAAAAGCAACATTAAGCCAAAATGTGAATTCCCAAAGGTAAAGTGACCCTAACTTTCGGTCACACAACTGCCAATTGCACATGCTAAATTAAGAATGATAACCAATTATTCTTAATTTAGCAGCAGCCCCCTAAAAAGTCAAGATTAAGGAGAAGAGCCGTCAAATTGCAGTTATTTTTGGAGACAGATTCAGGAAAACTGCCAACAACAAGATGTAGAAACTAGGGGTGGGCGGAATTTGCGTAGTCACGCTACGCAAAGCTCCGCGAAACGGCAAATAATCTCCGCGAGCATGGAGAAATTCCTCGAACACGAGAAATTGCTTGTTCCGCCTGTTCGCGATACTTTTTCCTGTTCGCTAACGCTGTTTGCGTGCTCGGGGGGAAATATCTCACGAACACGCATTTTGAAAGCGCAAACCAGCAAAACATTCCGTGTAGACGCGGATCGCGGAATTTTTGCCAATTCCGGGTTCTCCGCGGAACGCGAAATTACCCAAATTCCGCAAATTCTGCGAGTGGAACGGAATTTACCGCCCAGGCTTAGTAGAAACTGCCTTTGTGGCAAAAGCAACAAGCATTTGCAATGCAATAGGTCTCGCATTCACGCGAGTTTAAGCTATTGGCATTGTAAATGACACTGCCTTTTATTTAAGTTATAAAAAAGAAAACAAAAATAAAAGGCATTGTTATTTGTAATGTGAGTAGCTCAAACTTGCGTAAATGCGAGACCTATTGCATTGCAAATGTTTGTTCTGCAAATGTAGAGGGGAGTAGAATTACGTGTTGTCAAGTAGAGTGGAAATATGCAGAGTGAAATTATGATGTGTGGGGTGAAATTATATGGCATGAAAGTATGTTGAGTGGCTTGGAACTGTGTGGCATGGAGCTGAATTGTGAGATGTGGAATTCTTTGGCGTGGTGTGGCATAGACTGCAATTGTATGGAAATGAATTATGTTACCTGGAGTTAAATTATGTGGCATGGTGTGGAATTAAGGGATGTGGTGTGGAATTAGTTGGCATGGCGTGGAGTAGGATTATATGGTGTGGTGTGGAATTGTGTGGAGTGGAATTGTGTGGCATGGAATTGTGTGGCATGGAATTGTGTTGAGAGGAATGGAAGTATGTGTCATGGAATGGAGTGGAAATATGTGGCATGGAATGAAATTATGTGGTGGACTTGAATTATGTGCCGCTAAGTGGAATTATGTTATTGAGTGGATTCATTAATAGTGGAGTGGAATTATGTGGCATGGAATTACGTTCCATGGAGTGTAATTATGTGGTATGGCATGGAATTAATTGGTGTGGATTTGTGTGGTGTGGCCTAGAATTGTGGGGTGTTGAGGGAAATTGTGAGACATGGAATTGTGTGGCGTGGTATGCAATTGTGTGACATGGAGTGCAATTCTGCGGAGAGGAAGTATGGGGGTGGAGTGGAATTATGTGATGTGGTGTGGAATTATGGGGTGTGGTATGGAATTATGTGGCATGCAATTGTGTGCCATGGAATAGAATTATGTGGTGTGGATTTATGAGAAGTGGAGAGCACTTTATGTGGCATGGAATTATGTGGAGTGGAATTATTTTGCATTCACTGAGATAGACATGTTACTGTGTGGCGTGAACTACAATTATGTGACGTGGTGTGCAATTGTGTGGAGAGGAATTCAGTGCCGTGAAGTGGAATTATGTGACATGGTGTGAAATCAAGTGGTGTGGCATAGAATTAGGTGGCAAGGAGTGGAATTATGCTCCGTGGAGTAGAATTATGAGATGTGACATGGAATGGTCTGGCCTGGAATTGTCTGGTGTGGAATTGTGTGGTGTGAAATTATGTTGGTTTGGGGAGATTAAATTTAGGTGGTACAGTGTGGTACAATGTGGAATTATGTGGTATGGAGTGGAATTATGTCTCATGGAGTGGAATTATGTAGCATGATGTGGAGTCGTGATGTTGCATGGAGTGAAATTATGTGGGATGGAGTTGAATTGTGTGGCATGGAATTGTGGGGTGTTGACTAGTGGAATTATGTGGTGTGGAGTAGAATTAGGTGGCGTGAAATTATGTGGAGAAGAATTGTGTTGCATGGAATTGTTTGGCATGGTATTGTGCGGCATTGAGAGGATTGGAATTATGCGACATGGAGTGGAATTATGTGGCTTGGATTGGAAATATGAGGGTGGAGTGCATTTAGGTGGCATGGAGTTGAATTGTGTGGTTCAGAATTGTGTTGCATGGAGTGTAATGGAATTGTGCAACGTGGAATTGTGTGGCGTGAAATGCAATTGTGTGATGTGGAGTGCATTTGGGTGACATGGAGTGTCACTGAGTGGAGTGGAAATCATATAGCATGGAGTGGAATTATGTGACATGGTAATGAATTGTGTGGTGTTGAGTGGAATTATGTGCCGTGGAATTATGTGGCATGGAGCCGAATTATGTTGATTTGAATTGTGTGGCATGGCATTACATGCCATGGATTGGCTTTAAGTGGCGCAGAATTTTTTGGCATGGAATTGTGTGGTGTGAAATTGTATGGCGTGCAATTGTGTGCCATGGAGTGAAATTTTGAGACATGGAATTGTGAGGAGTGCCACTGTGTGACATGGAGTGCAATAGTGTGGAGTGAGATTAAGTGATGTGGAGTGGAATTATGTGACGTGGTGTGGAATTATGTGGTGTGGAGTGAAAGTGTGTGGCATATAGTAGAATTATGTGGCATGGATTTATGTGATGTGCAATTGTGTCGCATGGCAAGGAATTGAGTTGAGTGGAAATATGTTGATCTGAATTATGTGGCACGAAAGGGAAGAGGCATTATGTGACACAGAGTGGAATTATGTTGTAGGGAGTGAAATTATGTGGCATAGTATGTGGCATGATGTGGAATTATATGTTGTGCACTGAAGTGGAATTATGTGGTATGGAGTAGAATTATGTGGCATGGAATTGTGAGTGGAAATTTGTGGCATGAGTGGAATTATGAGATGTGGAATTGTGTTGCATGGAACTGCGAGGCCTTGAGTGGTGTGGAATTATGTGGCATGGGGTGAAATGATGTGGTATGGAGTGGATTGAAAATAGGTGGAGTGGAATTATGTGACTTGGAGGGGTAATATATGGCATGAAATTATGTGGTGTGGAGTTGAATTACGTTGCGTGGAACTTGGTTGCGTGGGATTCTGTGGTGTGGAGTCGAATTGTGAGACATGGAATTGTGCAGCATGGAGAGCAATTGTGTGGCATGAAGGGCAGATGTGTAACTTGGAGTGCAATTGTGTGATGTGGAATGCCATTGTGTGGAGTGGAGTCATGTAGGGAGGAGTGGAATTATGTTACACTTTGTTGAATTATGTGGTGTTCTGTCAAATTATGTGGCATGATGTGGAGTGGCATTATGTGATGTGGAGTAGAATTATGTGACATAGAATTGTGTAGCATGGCGTGGAATTGTGTTGCATTGAGTGGTGTAAAATTATGTGGCATATAATAAAGCATAATTATGTATAGAGGTCATTTAAGTGCCTGCTGCTTGTTTCCTCTGACAGGTGGTCACTTGAGAGCAATGTATCGGAGTTTGGAGCTGATCAATAACGTGTCCACAGGACCCGATGGCTCAGAGGGGAAACAGCAATTAAGGAGGATGTCTCTGTCTCCCTTCACGCCCAGGGAGGAGGGATATGCGAGCAGAGCATCAAAGGGCTGGGTGAGAAGGGAGGGGGGAATGCAAGGGTCAAAGCAGCGAAAGTGAAAGTAATCGAGCAGAGCATCAAAGGACTGGGTGAGAAGGGAGGGGGGAATGCAATTAGCAGAGGAGCAGCTGTGCACGTGCATGTGATCTCGTGCACTCAAGGTTTAGGCCAGCCAAAAGTGTGGGTAGCACTTTGAAAATCCCACATATAAAATGTCTCTTCGAGCCTTTGGCTCACGAGACCTAAAAAGTGACTCAGCTGAGTATCCTGTTCCAAGCTTCTAGGAGCGGTGAGCAGGAATATGTTGAGGTCGCTGATCAATTCATTGGTGGGAAGGTGGGATCTTCTCTTCTGTTTTCCAGATAGGTAACTAAATCTAGGCCTAGCTTCTAGATGGAAAAGGGCAAACAAGTGGCACTCTGCCATGCCAGAGCTGAGTGATAGGCTACAAATGCTAACCTGCTGCACCTTAAGTCGCACAGCTTTATCGTACAGCGCCTTGGGGTATATTGCTTTGGCCCATGTTCAGTCAGTGCCCAATTTGTAAAAAAAGAAGTGCCAGGGCCCTCAACAGACGGCCCATGCAGTTTGCACCACCCATTGCCCCTGCCAGCCTGCCAATGACAGTACCAACACAACTGCTAATCATCACACGCCTACAAAAGTGACTATTCCAGGCCCCCGAAGCTATGAGAATGGGTTGGGCAGCAGGTATTAGTCCTTTTAAATGCTTATTTAATTAATAAACAACTGCTGTGTGCTCATCTTTAACTTAGACAAACAGTGCTACCATGTGGCAGACTGTCATAAGTACTGGTGTTGGCAATTAAGTGCAGGTGCCGAGCACAAGAAACCACGGGCTCAAATTAAGCACGGTTCAGACTAATAAGGAACATTATATCTAAAACTAAGCATGAATGATAGAATGGTACACTCAATTTCTGTTATAAAAGTATTATTTTTCGGTGTCTCAGTTTATCCTTCCTTGCCTTCGTTAAGTCAAATCGCTGTGTTGTTACATTCACCTATCAAGCCTTTTCACAAATGGATTGAAACCAGGAGTTATAATACACATTGCAACAGGATGACAGAGCATGCATACAAATGCTATGGAGAAATTAGGAAATGGGCCTGGGATTGGATGCAGTTAATATATTTAATAGAATGCAGCAGACATAGTGAGATTTACTTTTTGGAAAGCTTGTGGTGAGGTTCAAGCATTGAGGTGGGCAGATAAAACAATTCAGGGCTGGTGCAAGTAGCGCACACACTCGGGGAAGGAGCAAAGTTGGGCAAGTAGAACGGGATACACAAGCTCTGGGGTGGGTAGGTGGCTTAAGTATGATGAGCTAACACACAGGCCAATGGTGGGTAGGCGCCATGGGTCTGACAACCTACAGGGTCAGGGATGGGTAGGGAATGTATGACGTTACAAGGCATAAATTTACAACCATGCCTTTACAACACAGTTTTTACATCGCAACATCCTTCACAATGCATACATTTACATCGCATTCCACTACAACAAATGTTTTAAAACTACATTTACAACGCATTCCATTACATGGCAGTATACCTTTACAACGCATACCATTACAACGCATACCATTACAATGCATTTAAGGTAAGTGTTGGATAGTGTAGGGGTAAAAATTACAATTCTAACTCCAGGGGGTGCAACAGTAGGGTAAGTGTTGGATAGTGTAGGGGTAAAAATTACTATTCTAACTCCAGGGGGTGCAACAGTAGGGTAAGTGTTGGATAGTGTAGGGGGTACTATGCGTTGTAATGTATGCGTTGTAATGACATGCAATGTAATGCTCGCGTTGTACTGACATGCAATGTAATGGATGCGTTGTAGTGACATGCATTGTAAAGGATGTTGCGATGTAATGACTGCATTGTAAATGTAGTGCAATGTAATGACTGTGTTGTAAAGGTTGTTTCCCATGGTTAGGTAGCCTGGGTCAGACATGGTGGCACACAGGCTCACGGTTGGGCATGCAGTGGGCAGGAGTGGGCAGGCTCACACAGGCTCAAGAGAAAGCAATCAGGAGAAAGAATAATGAACACTTTGACCCAGAATTAACAAAAGGGGAATAACAAAGTCAACTTGTAACAGGGTCAAGCAGCTTCAAACAATGCACAGCCTAATACTTAGGTAGAAATGATGCATGTAATGCAGAAGAGGTAAGGAAAGATATGGATATCTGCTGCCAAAACTTTAAGCAGCAGAGGTCATTCTCCAAAACTAGAAGAAAGTTTGCAGTCATTTGAGGAACAGCCAGAAACCAATCCTCTTCTTGAAGGGAACTCTTTATCCTTCTTCTCTAAGGGCCTCATTAGGATGTTGACGGTCCACGGACCGCTAGACTCACAGGTGCACGGAGGTGGTGGTCTACAGACTGCCCTATTATGACCAGGGTGGTCGGGCTTCCCTGGGACCGCCTGGCCTGGTGCGGCAGTCTTGAAGCCGCAATATTCCTGGCAGAACCACAGTGGTCCTGCCATGTTTTCATGGTGGTGAGCCACACATGAAAACCATGGCAGTTAGGGAACAAAGGGCTCCCTGTTGCCTCAGGGCCATTGGGTGCATGCAGGAGGCCCCTTGTTGTGCCCCCCCCCCCCTGTGTGCATGCACCTGAGTACCTACATGGCATGGACTGCAGCAATCCATGCTGTGCAGGGACTGATTTTGACGTTCCCAATGGGTGCCTATTTCATAGGCACTGCTGTGGGAATGCCAAAGAACCGCCTCCCAGATCAGGAGTTTTCTCCTGTCTAGCGGGCGGTTCTTTGGCCATCTGAAGTATGCTTCATGAAGGGTACAACAAAATGACAAGCCAACAGTTTCAACAGTGGCTTCAAAGAAGGTCCATCGCAGATGCATCTGGAGTAGGTAGACAGGGAAATAAGTGAGATAGAGGGACTGTACCAGAGCAGCGGTGATCGCTTTTGAAATGTCCCCACCCCGCTGCCCAGTGTACACATATTTGTGTTCAAGGTCTTGCAGCAGTAACAAAAGCTGCCTGTAAGCACCCTGGTATTAATCTTGGTTTTAAACTTGATCAATCGCTTTCGATGAAAGATCATGTCTCATCTATCTGTGGCACTTGCTTTGCTACAACACGTTTGCTGAGGAAAGCATTTCCATTTCTTTCCTCATCTGCGAGGAAAACGCTAGCACAAGCATTAATTGTTAGCAGGTTGGACTATGGAAACTCATAGCCAATAGGGCTCTGATATCCAAGATGCAAGTAGTACGGAATACCACTGCACGACTAGTTAGAATCTTCCTTCAGGTTCTGCCTCCGCCCCTTTGTTCAGAGCCTTACATTGGCTGCCGGTCAGTAAAAGATCAGTTTTCAAGCTCTGTTGCCTTACTTAAAAGGCTCTAATGGGAAAGGGCCGGAGCTTCCTGCAGAAGAAGCTTAGCTACTATTGTTCGATCAGAAACCTTAGATCTAATGACAAGGCCTTGCTTAACGTCTCCCGTATCCACTTGGCTAGATATGGTGGTAGGTCCCTTTCCCATCTCGCTCCCTCATTTTGGAACAATCTCCATATCACATTCATTCCTGTACAGACCATGCCACATGTAAAAAACTCCTGAAGACAAGGCTATTTTAAGTCAACTGATGTCCCTGTGTCTAGCAAAGAGCCGAGATACTCCTACGGCTGTGAGTCGTAGTGCTATAGCAAGCGAAGTTAACATAAAATAACATAACAAGCCTCCTATAAGCACCCCCAGAGTCCAGCTGCTGGAAAATATGTGAGTCCGAGCTGGACTAATTCGACTCGGAGGTAAGGCTTGTTGACGTGAGGGCAGAAGGCCAGCAGCAAAAAGGCAATGGAGAGGCTAGAACCATGGGTTCATGATGCACCTTACCTCCAGGCCATGTAAGGCAAGTACACATTTTCACCGTGGACCGCAATGGGTGCTCCTGCAGGAGCCTCAAGAGGAGTTCCAGTCTCAGAGAAAGCTCTGAAGGATCTGGAGTTGCTTAGTCAGCACTTCACATCTCTCTTCTCCCAGCATGTGGCATGCAGCTTCCATCTGCAGCTGTTTGTGACTACCAGAGAGGGAAAAGTGAGCCCTAAGTGCACAGTGAACAGCCTCTTCCTGCCCCGTCGGCCACTATCGAATGTAATCGAAGAGTGGTGCAAATCTCAATGACATCAGGGTACTGGCAGAGAAACCAGGCCTGAGGGGACAAACCCACTGCACCCTAAACAGTGCTTAGTTTGTGCCAGGGCCCAAAATATTTCTTAACAGGTCACTGCAGTTTGGACCACCTACAGTGCTTGCCAGCCTTGCCAAATACCCGTACCAATAACACCTGCTTACCATCACACTCCTACAAATGTGAGAGTTTAGACAACACTAAGGTCCTGATTATGAGCCTGGCGGTCCGAGGACTGCCAGACTCACGGGGGAGCGGAGATGGCGGTCTAGCCACCGCCGCACCGGCAGTCCGACTGCTATGTTGGAATTTTGGTGGTGGGGCTGACATTGCACCACCGCAATTGCCAAGGAACCGCCGTTCCCTGGCGGTGGCACGGCACTCAGGGGACCCCAGCAATATACTGGTGGTGCTGCTGCAGCACAGCAATGCATATTACGATTTTCAGGACCGCCAGTGGTGTCATGGAGGGCTTTACTCCATGAAAAGGCTGGCAGTCCTGAAACAAAGGGTCCCTTCTCCTACAGGGCCCCCCATTGCCCATGTGCTTGTGGATGCATGCAGGGGGGCACAACTTGTGCCCCTCTGTATGCACGCACCCCAGTTCCTGCATGGCATGCACTTTACAGTCCATGTTCATGTGCTTTTTAAAAAGTAGACTGACAGCACCATAATGGGGTGTACTGTTATAAATATGTGCTGGTGTTATGAAATAAGTGCAGGTGGCCAGCCCTGGCAAACACAAGCACAAATTAAGCACTGATGCCAAATTGCACTTGTCCATCCCAGGCTTATTAGAGGTCAGTCCATATTCAGGTTACGGGAAGACATTGCTTTGAAAACCAAACGGGAATGAAAGGGAGGTGCATTAAATACCCAAAAGGCGATGATTATACAAGTATTATTGTGCTTTTTGTTATTTCTTTTTTGGAGTTTTATATAGCACAAATTCGATCCAAAGGTATCGGAGCGCTTCACATGAGCACCAGTTGCGTTACAGACAGACACATTCATTTTGTGAGGCACAGGGAGATTAAGTGATTTGCCCAGAATCACAGGATGTTGAGTGTCACTGCCGAGAACCGAACCTGGTTCCCCAACTTCGAGGTCGACCGTTCTAGCCATTAGGCCTCCTCCTCTCCCTTGGCTGGGAATATTGCCCCTCCCCGCACCCCTACCCACCCACACACACGCATCTTCCTTTTCCTTTCCCCCACACTTCCTTCCTCGTGTTCCACCCTGATAGCTGCCGGCTAATCCACTCTGTGCTCAGCCATTTTGGAGACGTGGCACAGGAGACCCAAGCCGAGCTCTAATTAAAACCAACCGAAGGCGAGTAAACAACAACAAAGCCATCCCTGCAGCTCTGTGTCTAATTAAAGCCGAAATCCCGGCTGTCAGCACCAAGCCTTGGGCACGGAAGAGTCCTCCTGCGAGCAGTTATCCAGGAGACGTCGGCTCTGCTCGGAGAGGGAGCCGCGTCTTACTTCTCTGGGCTCTTCCCACAGAGAGAGAGTGGACTCAGCAATTGTTCTGCATTGCACAGAAAGCGAGGCAGGCGTCTGATGGCGGCCAGGAGACAGGGCTGGGCTGGAAGAGACATGTACCGCTGGTTAATTGCCAGTCTCTTTAGAGGGGCTTTCAGCCAGCCCTGGGAGTTTAGCAACAAGCACTCAATGTAGTTATAAATCTACCCGTATTTATGGAAAACGTGAAACTACAAATCACAGCAGGCTTACTGGTGTCAACTGAAAATTAGGAATAGTTGAAAATAATCCATCATAGCTTCCTGGCTAGTTAACAGGTATGGCATATGCCAGGGAATGTTGGTGGGTATGAGGATGGCTCCCTGTCCACATGTCGGTGCCAGTGGTGTCATCCGGGTCAATGAATTTCACTTATAAAACAAGTCGTACACTCATCAGTGACCTCTGCCTGCCTTCATCTTCGGGTCATAAGGATGCCAGAGTGAAAGGGTTCACACACATACCAGGCTGCCACGATTCGTTGATGTTGTGCACCAGAGGTGCAGTAATAGGACAAGACCATTTATTTTCCATGAACAGGCCATGCGCAGAAACCATATTTCCTTAATGATTCTTGGACAGCTTTGCCAATGTGCCTCTAGACTGCATAAAGATCTTTACTAAAATACCAATTCCATAAAGATTATTGTATTCTACCGTATAATCCTGGGTGTTTGAGTTATCCTCTGTTTCCTTTGCTCCTTTCGTTCTCCCCCTATCTTTTTATAGCATCCTATTTGTTGCTTAGCACCTATCTTCTGTGTTGTTACAGAATCCTGTGAAGGTCCAACTTTTGACACATTTCTGGAGGCCGTCCATCGGAGCACATCTGTAGGGGCTGGGTCTTGACTTCCTGAGTTCTGAAATAAATCTACGTTCAACAGGAGTGGTCTCTGCCTTGTATCTCAACTGGCGACGAGGCTGATGCTTGTGATCACCTGGAGCACCAATATTCACTAGAATTTGTAGACACTAAATCCTGTGGCGGGCAGCCATGTCTGCTTCAGGAATCAGAGTGGGGCACCGATGACTGGTAACAAGGTTACTGTGCATATCCCCAGCTTTTGGAGAAAAGTTGGGGGTGTGACACCAACTTGGCCACAACAAAGCTACAGTGATCATCTTGTGGCATATGTCCTGTGTGGCATGCACCTACGAAGCACACCATTTTTCTGGGGAGCTTCTTCTCACTTCGGCCTTCTATGAAGGGCAGACCAGAATATGACGTGACTAACATAGCAGTCACAGCTCACCTGCCCCAAGCTTACTGAAACCGTGTGATTGGACTTTAGCACCTCTCTTTCATGTTGTAGCACACTGAGTGAATTCCCCTCCTCGTGGTTACCTGGACTATTAATGTAACTAGTCATGCCTCCCTCGCTCAGCACTGGCGTATTCTCAGAAAGTAGTTGCCCATTCAGATTTTCGGCCTCCGACTATTTTATGAAGACGTATCCTGCCAACTAGACATCACTGCCTCTTCTCTCCATTACTTATGCACGGTGGCAGCTGCGGCAAAGTGAAAGTGAGGTGGGGTGAGAGGGGACCAGGAATTTACGGGGAAAAGAATAATTAATTTTTTATCTGTCAATGCCTCTGATGCCAACAGTTGCCTCGGTGCTTCTCTCCTGGGTGTCACTGGGAAAGCACAGGCTTCTCACCAAATCCAGATGCTGCCCTCATGCTATACCAAGCCTTCTCATACAGAAAAGTTGCCAATTCAAACTGCTGACCCATCTACACAGCCAAGGACCAACCTACATAGACCACCTCCTGAATTTCCACCAACCATCTAGAAGACTGCGCTCTGCCTCCTTTTCACTTGCCCATTCTCCCGCATCTACCGAAGCAGAAGTGGAGGACGCTCCTTCTCCCACATCGCAGCAAAGACCTGAAACAGCCTCCCCATGCACCTTCGGACCATCACCTTACTTGGCCCTCAAGACCTGGCTGTTTGAATAAGCGTCCGGGGCCTGCAAGCGCCTGGATACCCTATCAGGTGATTAGCCGCACTTTATAAATCTTGACTGATTGATGGATTAGAGCTGTGCCAGGATTAGTCTGAGCGGCCTGGTCTGCCACTCAGATAGTGCCTGAGAGCGTGCAGCTGTTCTCCAACCTGGCTGTGCAACACAGCAGGGTTGGAGAAATAGAAGTGTGCATGTCTGTTTGGACGGCCTGAGATGGCCGGCCAAACCGACATGCATACTTCTAAGTGCCCACCACTCTTCACTGTCATGGCCCAGCCCTGCCCGCCTTACATATGCATGACTCAGCCGGATACATGTACTGAAATATAAAATTATACTATTGATTTATTATCATTTTACTTTTCTGTGACTGCCCCTGCTTATGCAGCATTGTGTGCTGAGATGGATTCCAATTGTGGAAGCATCCTTTTGCCGTGATTTTGTTAGCAGCTCACTGCGTGTTACAAACTTCATCCCTGTGGACCGTTAAATGGTGGTTGCCCATATCATTGACTCCTGTCTGCACAGGACTATAGTGATTCTAAACATAGCATCCCTTGAGCATTCGATTAAATGGAATGAGTGGTCCTAGATAGTCATGACACCTGATTGCTGTAGGCAGATGGAGAGTCAACCCTCTTAGTAAGGATGCACTTATATTAGGTACCCTTGGAGATGCGGAACAGGACATCTTTGACCTTCTGAAGGTGCATGGGATGTTGATGACTTTGAAGAGCTCTTTCTGGGATTGGTGGATTGTTTGTAAAAGAACCAAACATCATCGTGAAGTATGTTTTCTCACTATCAAGCTGCCCAAGAAGGGGTTGATGGTTTTGGGATGTTTACTTCTTGGGACGTGGTGGTTTGTCTGACTGGTCAAAATCAAATCACTGTACTTCATTTAAGTAAAAAGATCCCTTTTTTCAATCTCACTTGTTTAAGAGTTTCAAGACCAGAGGGCATCTGAGCACTGAGGAAAGAATACTACAGGACAAAGAAAGAGCTACAGAACATAACAGGAGGATCAGTAAAAAAAAAAACATAGATTTTAATTGACAGCTCTCAGGAATGTTGCCACAGTAACTACAGTTGCAGGGACAGTCAAGCCCTATTAACATTGAGAATGTCAGAATTCCCCACTATTTATGATACTGGGTACCCAGTTTGACACTCCAGCATCCTTGTCTTGATGAAGAGATATAAACCGAGCCGTACCCTAACTTTAAAACTAACATCTTCACTATCTCTATTCTTTTACCCTAACCACAACTTTAATCGTACTCTTCACCCTAAACTTAACACTACACCTTACTCTTACGTCAACCTTATCATAAATCCAAACCTCACAATATTATTCCTAAAGGACACCTTGTCCTTACCCTATTTCTTGTGGTGTAATGGTCAGTATTGGCTTTCTCAGTAGAGGTCTTTGTAGTGCATTGTCTGTGATGAATTTATGATGTTACAATGCATACATTTACAACGCATGCCTTTACAATGCAGTTTTTACATTGCAACATCCTTTACAACGCATACATTTACATCGCATACCACTACAACGAAATTTTTAAAACTACATTTACAACGTATCCCATTATATCTCATTATACCTTTACAATGCATACCATTACAACGCATACCATTACATTGCATTTAAGGTAAGTGTTGGATAGTGTAGGTGTAAAAATTACTATTCTAACTCCAGGGGGTGCAACAGTAGGGTAAGTGTTGGATAGTGTAGGGGTAAAAATTACTATTCTAACTCCAGGGGGTGCAACAGTAGGGTAAGTATTGGATAGTGCAGTGGTAAAAATTACTATTCTAACTCCAAGGGGTGCAACAGTAGGGTAAGTGTTGGATAGTGTAGGGGTAAAGGGGGGTGCAACAGTAGGGTAAGTGTTGCATAGTGTAGGGGTAAAAATTACTATTCTAACTCCAGGGGGTGCAACAGTAGGGTAAGTGCTGGATAGTGTAGGGGTACTATGCGTTGGAATGGTATGCATTGTAAAGACATGCGATGTAATGCCTGCATTGTAGTGACATGCATTGTAATGTCATGCGTTGTAGTGACATGCAATGTAATGGATGCATTGTAGTGACATGCGTTGTAAAGGATGTTGTGATGTAATGACTGCGTTGTAAATGTAGTGCGATGTAATGACTGCGTTGTAAAGGTTGTTTCCCGTCTGTGATGCAGAAGCATCTTGAATGTACTGGAGGAGGTAGTGGGCGTTCTCGCCACTCTGCTACGTAATCACAAAGCCTATGTTTTAATAACCAAAAAACAATTCAGCTTGTGTTGTGCAGTGTATAAGTGTTCAATATTGCAATATTGTTCTACGAACCACACACTTCATCTCAAGTCCAAATGAAACAAAATTCAACTTGTAACAGTAAAATGCATTCCCAGATATTAGATATGAATGGGTCACTTGCATCAGGCCTACCTACATTTACATCATTTTATGGCTGGTCTTAAGGTAGCTTTAGTCAGCCTCATGTTTTCCCCAAAAAACCATAACAAAAATACACAGAAAAATGCATACATACAGGTGCATTCTGTCAGCCCACATTATCCATTAGTCTGTTCAAGTGTCATTTATATTTTACTTCCACCCACCAAGGCACTCAGCATGAGGCGATGGGTCAGCACTCTTCATCCATTGGCTCTCTCGTAATGTGCATGAAGGCATTTTGCCTGAGCCTGTGTGCCATGGTAGGTGTGCTTGGCCTGCTGTGTCACTCCTTTCTACGTTCTTTTTATATGCTTGACAGATTGTTTTAGTGTATTACATATGTTTACAAAATAAATTTGAAAAAATGTCTGCCCGCCAAAATCCGACCTATTGACTTTACCAATGCTTGCTGACCGTGAGAACCAAATATCTTCTAGCTACCCCTTCCATGCTGAATTTCTCATTAATTTTAAATTTGTGTGGAGTAGAGCCGGTGCTACCCTGATAGCAGCTCTGAAGCTAGCACCAATATTCTAATGTGGATGTCCATCCCTCTGATGTTCACTAAGGGCCTGATTACGATCTTGGCGGACAGGGTCACAAATGTGGCGGATATCCCGTCCGCCGTATTAGAATTCCATTATAGCCTATGGAACTTGTAATAAGTGTGGGAGCATCCCATCCACCAAACTCGTAATCAGACCCTAAGTCAGGTCTCTCTCGGTTCGCAGCACTTTGTCAAGTGGCTGCAAGAGCCTGACCACAGACCTGGAAAGTGGGAGGGTTAGTGGGGGGGATTTAGACATTTAGTCCCAGTGGGGGCTTTGCAACAGTGCATGGGCAGGAAGGCAGTCACAGCCCACCCCCTAACAAGCCCTATAATTCTGTAGAAGCAGCACGATCCTGTTGGAGTCTGATCCTATTTGTAAATAATTTGCTTTAAATTGCAGTGCAGATTTCCGTACCCGGGAGCAGAGCTGGGCGAATAATGAAATCACAGTCTTTGCTGGCCTGCCTCTGACAGCTGGGCTTAACTGATGGGATCGGGAGCTCTGCGCAGAGCGGGATCTTGCAGGATTTAATTGGCTGGTTAAAGCTCTTCAAGCCTTGATTATTATTCATAAAGTCGAAGAGGGCTACAGTATGTGTGTTAAGCTCCGACAAAGGATGCTGCACCTCGACATGCAATCTATTTCAGGCGTTTTCTCCAGCCAAATTCTGCATGTCTTCATTTACCTTTCCTCCCTCTCAGTTTCCTTTCTCACATTCTTGTTTCTGTCACCCTCTTTCATTGTTGCTCACTTCCTTATATATGTTTCAACTTCTCCTTCATCATCAATCTCGTTTTCTTTTTTGATGTAACCCACTCCCTCTTACAAGTATCCAGGACTTTGCCTCCTGGTCTCATCATTCTTTTTCTTACATGTTTCTCTCTTTCCCAGCCTTTCCTTTCCTCTGTCTCCTTTTATATATATTTTCTCTCGTTATTTTTGCATTCACATTCTTTGTTTTCAGTTCTCTCTCTCTCTCTCTCTCTCTCTCTCTCTCTCTCTCTATATATATATATATATATATATATATACATATATATACATATATATATATATATTTATATACTGTGCTTCAAATGGGGACGGACTGTCTTGTCCTGAGTACCTGCCCTTCTGTAAATTTAATAGGGGAGTACCTGCACTTCTCAGCACTGCTCAATTACATTTAATGAGAGGGTAACAGAACAACACAGGAGCAAACAGGTACTGGGCCCCTGGACCTGTACAAATTCATTTAAAGCACTGTATGTCTGTGGGTGTGTGTGTGTGTATGTATATATATATATATATATTCACTTAAAAAACCATAGGTTTCACACACGTTATAGTTAGGAATTAGCATTTAAAAAACCTTGCAAATTCACTTAAAAAACCATAGGTTTCACACATGTTATAGTTAGCTGGACATTTCACTCGTAACAAACCATTGAAATTCCCCCGTTATAGTTAGTTCAGATAACTATAACTCGCGTGACCGCAATCCACTGCTGATGACGTCACATATTACATCACTCATGACATGGTCAGTGACATCACTCATGACATCACTGATGGCATCTCAAATGACATCACTGATGACATCATCCAGTGAATGTGTGTTTTTCAGAAAATTAAATATGTTTTATATATGTTTTTTTTTTTTTTAAGTTTTCAACAAGTCTTTATACTATGTTTTATATATGTATATCTCAAGGTCGATGGAAGAATAAATGGGTATATAAGTCTCTAAATGGATGATTTTTTTTGAAAAATTGATTGTATAACTGTGATTAAGTGTATCTTAGTGAATACATGGGTTAGTGAGTAATGTTTAAATATATAAATATCTGTATCAGTCTCTCACTTTGTGTATAAGTGGCTGCATGGGTTGGTGAATAGTTACATGAGTGTCTATAAAGGTTATTAGTTGTTTTTTGAGTATCAGTATGAGTGTCTGAGTGTCTGTATGGTTTGTGGGGGGTATTACGTAGTGCATAGATGCATGAATGAGTGACTCACTGTATGTGTTGAAGACAGCATGTGTGCAGGACTGTATGGGTGGATGAGTGTGTGCATGGGTGTGTTAGTGAGTGAATGACTGTCTCAATAGTGTCTTAATGACTAACTACATATGTTTTAAACTAGTATATCTGAGTATTTGTGTATATAAGTGAGTATATGTGAGAGTGGGAGATTGAAAGAGTTCCTGTATAAATTAGTATGTGTTTCTATAAGTGATTGCTTAAGAGCGTAAGAATGTATAAGTTTCTGTGGCAGTAAGTGTGGTGATGTGTGTATAACTGTATATGCAATTTAATGGATGTTTGATACTTTGTTTGCATGTGTGACTATGTGTGTGAGTAACTCTATGGATGAGTGTCAGTGTGTAACAGGGTGTATAGGTGTATGAGTACATATGATGAGTGAGTACATGTATGAGTGACTGTATAGGACTGTTGGTGAATGAGTGGACGTGTGTGTAGATCTTGGAATTACTGAATAGGTGTGTTGTAAGTGGTATTGGTATGCCCATTGTTTTGAAAGTGTTAGTTTCTATTTTTGAATGTGTGTATCAAAGGTTATATTAGGGTGAGAAGAGGTCTGCCACCCTATCACAAGGATGATGTCATCAGTGATGTCATTTGAGATGTCATCAGTGATGTCATGAGTGATGTCACTGACCATGTCATAAGTGATGTAATATGTGACGTCATCAGCAGTGCATTGTGGGCGCGCAAGTTATAGTTAGCTGAACTAACTATAACGGGGGAATTTCAATGGTTTTGTACAAGTGAAATTTCCAACTAACTATAACGCCCCTGAAACCTATGTTTTTTTCAGTGAATTTCCAAGGTTTTTTAAATGCTAATTTCTAACTATAACGTGCCTGAAACCTATGTTTTTTTCAGTGAATTTCAAAGGTTTTTTAAATGCTAATTTGTAACTATAACATGCCTGAAACCTATGTTTTTTCAGTTAATTTCAAAAGTTTTTTAAATGCTAGTTTCTAACTAAGCCTACAGAGGTAGGACATGTGAAGAAAGAAGAAAAAACACACAGAAAGAAGAACAAGAAATGCAGAAAGAAGCAACAGAAGTCCTCAAAGAAAAGTGAAGGAAGACGTGCAGAAAGAATAAACAGAGGAGCAGAAAGAGGCCTTGTTGCAAAATCATCCTGTACCCTCAACTTTTTCAGATGGGTACTGGTGGTAACTGACTCTGACTAAACAGTCCTAGAGCCAGTGCTATGCTAAGAGACACTTAGAATACAGTTAAAACACCTACATACACTAGGGAACACTATGCGTTGGGGTACCTCTGTGATTAGCATGGCCTCCTCTGTAAGACCCTAGTAGATAATAGGGCAGGGGGATTAAAACTACCTCTTAAAACGCGCCACAGTGCGCGTTTACACACTGGTGAAGGGGGATGCTGAGCTGACGTGTGCAAACACACCGGGTGGCCGTTTTAATTTGGGGGATAAAGTCCCCTTGAATCCTAAGTGTCCCTTGGGTCCAACTAGCCCACCAGGTATCTCCAGTTAGCGACACAGAGCTGCGTTGCAGAGAGGTGTAAAAAGGGGCACGGCCTGGACCATCTCTCTGCAACGCAGCCCAGTAGCGCTTACTGGAAGCACCTGGTGGACTAGTTGGCCCCCAGAGACCCGCAGGATTGAAGGGGAGTTATTTCCCCAACTTAAAACGCGCCACAGGGCGTGTTTGCACACGTCACCTCAGGCCCCATCCCTCCCTTCACCACTGTGTAAACGCGCCCTGTGGCCGTTTTAAGTTGTGAGATTAAGTGCCCTTAAATCCTGAGGGTCCATAGGGTCCAACTAGCCCACTAGTTACCTCCAGTAAGCGCCACAGAGCTGCGTTGCAGAGAGGTTTAAAAAGGGGCACGGCCTGGACCACCTCTCTGCAATGCAGCGCAGTGGCGCTTACTGGAAGCACCTGGTGGGCTAGTTAGCCCCCAGGGGCCCTCAGGATTCAAGGGGAATTATTTCTCCAACTTAAAACGCGCCACAGTGAGTGTTTGCACACGTCACCTCAGGCCCCGTCCCCTCCTTTCCCCACTCTGTAAACACGCCCTGTGGCTGTTTTAAGTTGGGAGATTAAGTCCCCTTGAATCCTGAGGGTCCATAGGGTCCAACTAGCCCACTAGGTACCTCCAGTAAGCACCACGGAGCTGCGTTGCAGAGAGGTGTAAAAAGGGGCACGGCCTGGACCACCTCTCTGCAGCGCAGCGCAGTGGCATGTACTGGAAGCACTTGGTAGGTTAGTTAGCCCCCAGGGGCCCTCAGGATTGAAGGGGAATTATTTCCCCAACTTAAAACGCACCACAGGGCGTGTTTGCACACATCACCTCAGGCCCCATCCCCTTCCTTCCCCACTGTGCAAACACACCCTGTGGCTGTTTTAAGTTGGGAGATTAAGTCCCCTTGAATCCTGAGGGTCCCTAGGGTCAAACTAGCCCACTAGGTATCTCCAGTAAGCGCCGTTGCAGAGAGGTGTAAAATGGGGCACATCCTGGACCACCTCCCTGCAACGCAGCGCAGTGGCGCTTACTGGAAGCACCTAGTGGGCTAGTTGACCCCAGGGGTCCTCAGGATTGAAGGGGAATTATTTCCCCAACTTAAAACGCGCCACAGGGCGTGTTTGCACACGTCACCTCAGGCCCCGATCCCACCCTTCACCACTGTGTAAACGCGCCCTGTTGCCGTTTTAAGTTGGGAGATTAAGTCCCTTTGAATCCTGAGGGTCCCTAGGGTCCAACTAGCCCAATAGGTACCTCCAGTAAGCACCACAGAGCTGCGTTGCAGAGAGGTGTAAAAAGGGGCACGGCCTGGACCACCTCTCTGCAATGCAGCGCAGTGGCGCTTACTAGAAGCACCTGGTGGGCTAGTTAGCCCCCAGGGGCCCTCAGGATTGAAGGGGAATTACTTCGCCAACTTAAAACACACCACAGGGTGTTAAAAAATTGGAAGGGGGCTGCGTGGCCCCCTCCCGAAGCCATAATCGGCCCCGGGGACCCCATCCCCCCGGGGGAATGCCAAGTTTTTTTAATGTATTTAAATTTTTGGAGGGGGGCGGCGTGGCCTCCCTCCTCAGGCCATCCATGGCCCTGGGGACACCATCCCCCGGGGCCGACCTTTCCGTTTTTTTTCTTTTAAATTATTTTTTTTAAATTTGGGCTGGGGGCCACGTTGTCCCCCTCCCGGGCCACTTATTGCCCTGGGGACCCCATCCCCCGGGGCCGGCCCTATCCGTTGGGGACCGTGGGGGGTCCCCAATCCCCCCACGGTCCTGCCGGCTCCCCGGTCCTGCGGGAGCCGGCATTGCTTTTCCACATGGGGAGCTGCTAAGATGCAGCTACCCATGTGGAAAAGCAATCGTCTTTTGTTTTTGGAAGAGAGATTCCCTGCTCTCTCTTCCAAAAACCAAAGCAGTTTGCTATGACAGGGCGGGAGCCGCGAGGCTCCCGCCCTGTCATAGCAAACTGCAGTGTCCCGGGGTGGCCATTACACCCACTACACCAGGGCCATAACAGGGCTCCAGGAGGGGGGCCGCGCGGCCCTCCTCCCAAAATTAGCAAAGCCCCGGGGAGGTGGTGGTCCCTGGGGCTGGAGGTCTGTAACGGACCCCCCAATTTGCATACTTATTGCCCCAGGGAGGTGGCGGTCCCCAGGGCGTGTGGGGGGGCCCCCCACACAGGTTAGGTTTTTAAAAAAATATAAAACACGAGCCCCAGGGGTGGCGGTCCCAGGGGCTGCAGGGCCCGCTTTTGCCCCCCATTACAATATAAAGATTGCCTCTGGGACTTTGCCCACCCGGGGGCTAAATATTAACAAAGCGCGTTTTAAAAAAAAAAATTGACGGAAATTAGCGCTGGGTGCGCGAATCTCGCTGATTGTTTTTTAAAAAAATGCTTTTATTGCCCGGGGGTCCTTGTGGGACCCCCTGAGCAGGCCTAGGGGGCCAGGGTGTTTCTACCCTGCCCCCTTTTCTTGTTTTCTGTGATTCTTTTTCTGTTTTCTTGTGCCTCGGTTCTACTGAGGCACAAGATGGCTGCCAACACTTCCTGGTTTGGAGTGTTGACAGCCAATTAGCATGAAGCTCGTGACGGGAGGGTGCGTGGATCCAACGAGGCCATAGATATCACTATCTTTATTTCTTAATTTCTCAAAAACTACTCAATGGATTTACACCATGTTTTGAAAGGTCACTTTCTGTGCCAAGCAGTACCTTTTTGCCAAATTTGGTGTAATTCCGTTTAGCAGTTTTTGCTATAACCGTGTCTAAAGTTTCCTATGGGAAAATTATTTTTTGACTACTATTTTTTGAATTTCTCAGTAACTACTCAATGGATTTACACCATTTTAAACAAAAAGGATGCTTTCTGAACCAAGGGCTGCCTTTTTGCAAAATGTGGTGTAATTCCCTTCAGCAGTTCGGGCTGTAGTCGTGTCTAAAATTTCCTATGGGAAATAATACGGGGAAAACGTGTTTTGAGACCCCCCTTTTTTCTTGGTGCCCGCTTGACAAATCACCCCCAAACTTTCAGGATATGAGCTGACCGGAGTGCCCCATTAGTTTTGAAAATTTTGCGAAGATTCGTCAACCGGCGCCAAAGTTATTGGGAATAGAATGTTACGATTTTCCTATGGATAATAGGTCCTAACTATAACTACCTACTGGCGACCGCCAGTAGGTAATATATATATATATATATATACATATTCACTGAAAAAACCATAGGTTTCAGGGGTGTTATAGTTAGGAATTGGCATTTAAAAAACCTTAGAAATTCACTGAAAAAAACATAGGTTTCAGGGGCGTTATAGTTAGCTGGACATTTCCCTCGTATAAAACCCTAGAAATAACCCCATTATAGTTAGTTCAGCTAACTATAACTCGCGCCTCCGCAATGCACTGCTGATGGCGTCACATATTACATCACTCATGACATGGTCAGTGACATCACTGATGACATCACTGATGACATCTCAAATGACATTACTGATGACATCACTGATGACATCATCCATGTGATAATTTAGTGCATCTTCTCACACCCTTTGATATACCCAATGAAAATTTCAGACGTACAATCTCGAAACCATAGATACTCCAATACCAATAACTACATACCCACTCATTGACTCTTAGGCCTACACACACATCCACTCACTCACCTGTACAGTCACTCATACTAACAGTCACTCAGTACAGGACTATCATATGCATTCATACACCTATATAGACACTCACACACCACCAATCATCCATAGAGGTACTCACACACCTAGTCAGTCATGCAGATAATTAATCACACTCCCATTTACTCACCTATCCAGTTATACTCACACAAGTTCACTTACTCATAAAAATACTACCACATTCTTAGGCTCTTATACAATCACTGATACAAGCACACACTCATCCATACAGCCACTCTCACAATCACACACTCTCACATATACGCACTTATATACTCTTACACACATATATACTGCCTGTCACAGATGTAGTTACTCACACATGTACCACTGAGATATACATTCAATCACTAACACACCCATACATACACTCACCTAACCATACAGTCTATCACAGATGCACTCTTAAAACCATGCACCCATAGAATCACCCACTCACACATCAATGCACAGAGTCACACACACACCACCTACACAAACACTTAGGCACCCATACAGATACTCAGACAACCAATCAATAACCCATATAGACACTCATGTAACTATTCAGAAAACCATACAGCCGCTTACACAGCTACAGACAGACAGATACAGACATTCACACAGTTTAGTCACTAGTCTGCAGTAACATACGTTTAATGACTCACTTATAGAGTCAGTCACGCACCTACTAAATCATCCATTCACACACTTATACACCCACTCATTCTTCCATAGGCCTTTCCCTATATATATTAAACATATTTAAACTTTACAGAAACACACAGTCACTGGATGACGTCATCAGTGATGTCATCAGTGATGTAATTTGAGATGTCATCAGTGATGTCATCAGTGATGTCACTGACCATGTCATGAGTGATGTAATATGTGACGTCATCAGCAGTGCATTGCGGGGGCACGAGTTATAGTTAGCTGAACTAACTATAACGGGGGAATTTCTAGGGTTTTGTACGAGGGAAATGTCCAGCTAACTATAACGCCCCTGAAACCTATGTTTTTTTTAGTGAATTTCTAAGGTTTTTTAAATGCCAATTCCTAACTATAACGCCCCTGAAACCTATGGTTTTTTCAGTGAATTTCAAAGGTTTTTTAAATGCCAACTCGTAACTATAAAGTGCATGAAACCTATGGTTTTTTCAGAGAATTTTAAAGGTTTTTTAAATGCTAATTCATATCTATAACTTATCTCTAAAGATATCATGTTTAATGATTATCATTGGATTTCTATATTTTTCAATTTCAGTGTGTCAATTTCATTAATTATCTTTTTTTAAAATACTTTTTTATCACCATTTTTTAAACTTATTTTTTCAATTAATTATTTTAAAAATTAAAAACTATTATTTGTTTTTATTGGGTTTTTTAAAAATATTTTTTTATATTTAAAAAAATATTTTTTAAACTATATTTTCAAAACTTTATTTTTTATTTTTTTTTCTCCATTTTGTTGGGATCCGCGCACCCTATGCGCACCGTTCTCGATCCCTACGCAAAAGCATCCGCGCACGGTATGCGTTGGGTACGTGTTTGATGTGCGGTTGCAATGCGACCGGTACGCGACTCCAAGCCTATACGCGACACGTACGATGTACGTTACACGACGATTGCGCGCTTCCGTGATGCGTCATATGCGCGTATGACGCGGTGGGTGCGCGGATCCCGTGAAATATTTAAGATTTTAAAAAACATATATATATGTATTTCATGTGAATATTAATTGAAGACAAACTCTAAACTACTCTTAAAAGTAATATATTTTTACAACCAATCTTATATCCCTTTTAAATTCAATTTCGCGGATGCGCGCTAGGTGCGTGCTGCGTAGCGCAGGGTGCGCGGATCCCATGTGACCTGCAAAAAAAGAGATTTGATTGGTTCATTACACTTCCTGTTCTAACTATTGAAAGACCCCACCCATTTCAATCATTCTTCGTTGACCTTCTTTGGAAGAGCATATCTTCGCAGAGAAGAAGCTTTTTTGACTAAGTTTTTACTTAGCTCAAACTTTTTTCAGAACAAAAAATGGCTTCAGGGCAGCAGGCATCTCCTGTATATCCTCATACATCTGAGGATGATTTTTTGGAAGAGCCACCATGCCCACCACGTTTTTCATCAGTGGTGTGGAATTTTTAGGTCAAGGACGTCCGGTCTGCCGAAAGGCAGAACCGGAAGTCGGAGATTTAATGACTTGGAGAAGAGGGGCTTGAACCCGCCCCTCTTCTCCCCTGTTCTCCATTGGCTGGCCTCTTGAATGCTGGCCAGCCATTGGAGAAGAGGTCAGTCATTCAGATTAGGCCCCGTCCTTTTCGGATCGGGGGGCGTGTTTTTTGCAAGAAGTCTCAAGGAGGAGACAACAGCAAAACACACCCCCGAATCCGAAAAGGACGCTGCGTTTCTCCGAGGCATTTCTGCTCTGCCTCGGAGAAAGGCGGTGGTGTCTTCCGGTGCCCTCGGCTTGTTCCTCTTTCTATCCTTCGTGCCACGCATCTGCTCCCAAGTCTAACACCTCAGACCACCCCCACCCAAGGGACACTGAAGGTGTCACGTGGCTGGTCCACCACTCAGGGGTCTTCATCACCCCCACCCTCGGGGCCCTTCGAGACACCAAAGGTGCGCTCTTAGAGTCAGCACAATACTCCTCCACGGTCAGCTCTTTACCCCCTTGATCGAGAGATCCTACCCCGCCCCCCCCACACACACACCAGTCCCGTCATACGCCCCAGAGGCGGGATACTTTCCAGCCCATACCCCTCTCCCACCAAACCAGATAAAAATGGTAACAATAAATCCAGGTAGCCTGTCCGTGCGCGTGCTCGGCGCTGTGCCCTCAGGGGCAACCCACCACACCAGCCACCACCGAGACCCCGCATTTACCCCAGGGCTGTGAGGAGAGCAGTGGCCAGCCTACACGACCCCTCACCCTGAGGCAGGCGGGTGTCACAAATACATCCAGGTAACATTGCCCTACGTGAGCCCGGGGTTGCTCCCCTCCCATGTGCGGACGTCCACCCCCTCATGGGGGAGCGTTAGAAGGTGTCTCTGCAATGCCAAGCAGGTGGGGCGGGCTTCTTTGACCACAACTGAGCCACCGCCTCCCCCATCCCCTCTCGCGCCTCCGCCCCCCCCCACACACACGGACTAGGATACCACGAGACTCCCCCTCTACCATCTCCGATGCCCTTGCAGGTGTTCATGAGGAGTCAAGCAGATAGCCCACCGTGGGTCTCTAGGCGCTAACAACAACTGCCGTCTGACTAGAGAAGCGTAGAACACATTGCCTCGAATAGTCCTGCGCAACGCCACGTCCTCGGCACTGCACGCCATACACTATAGCAGTTTCGATGTATGTCTGCCTTCAAGTGCTCACAGGTGAGCCATGAGGCCTCATGGGGGGCAAATGAAACTGGTGGCGGACATCACCCTGGCCCCCACCACAGGTGGACAACGACCTTCTCTTAGGCGACACCCCTTGCAGTTTCCGAAATAGCTCCGTGAATCGAATAAAGTCACTCGTAAAACGAAGCACTTTCAGTGCGTAAATGCTTGCGTGAGATGGTATGAATCTCCACCCAAAGGACTCGGCTACGTAACGAAATAATAACGTTCCAATATGGCACATAATTTTAGAGTGACGTAGATTATTGTAAATAGTTTTAATAATTTGCACCTTTGATTCTGGCTCGCGTGTGTAAGGAGACGACATCTCTTCATAAATAGGTATGCACGTGACTGTTTCTGTATATTTACACACGTGTCTTCGTTACACAAATTTACCCTTTAGTTACCAAAATGTAAATACTAAATGTATTTGCAGTTGTATTATTTAAAATCTACTTCTGTGTACCTGTCTGCTGTTCCCCCAATCCACACATTCGCCCAGCAGGCATTCACTCCTCTCGCCCGTCTGTCTTTCCATCCGTCCATCCATCCATTCAATTTAAATATAAAATTGTAATATACGGGGATTGCAGAGATAAGAACATTCTGAAAAGGCCCCGCCCCTCGCCCACTCTAGAGTTTTCCTTGTGGCATTTAATGTCGTTGCTGCAGATATATCAAAATGGCGGCGGGCAGACCCTGGATGCCAAAGTGCCGTTGGGTGATGGTCGACGGTGGTGAATGGTGGGAGGGGTAGTGTAGGAGAAATGCTACCTTCTCCCCCAAGTTTCACGCATACTATGTTCATTCAATGCACATATGATTCAAGTTACAAAATGGACGCTGGGTCTGAGGGTGACACCAAATGGTGATTTCACTGTAGACTTGCATTCTAAATGGACCTCACAGGCACCCGTTGATGGACAATGGGTTAAAAAAAAACGTCGCCACTGTCTTCCATACATAACGCATGATTATCAATTTAAATGGTTTATATTTGCGGCAGAAGCACCCATGGCTTCGAATAAGGCAACATTTACCTAATATTATGGGACGTGGCGGGTATTAGTCTGAGCAGCTCAATGCAGTGTTCACATTTCGATGCAGGTAATAAAGAAGATTGTGATGAGTAAACGATGCTAATTATATAATGACAGCATTCGAGTGAATTATTATATAAACTTTCAACACAGAGTGCATTTTTTGTCTCGAAAGACCCTGAGTAAGGTCAAAGACATTTGTGCGACATCTATACCTTAATGGTAGTTTATTGTGATGCACACGAGCAGCCTTTTCACGGGTAGAGAGCGCTTTTCAGAAATCGAAATAAAATGAAACCCCGTGCACACCAGAGTGCCCCACAGCCACCATTCCACGGGATGTGACGCCACAAGTCTCCCTTAACCCTAAGGTCAGGTCAGAGAGGCTTGGCCGCGCGCCATGGAGTGCCCACGCGCTACGGGCTGGGATTATGGCCTCGAACATTTGTTTCTGTTCAGGAAAGAGATGGGCGGCAGGGCCCCCCTACGTTGTCCATCACGTAAAAGACACATTTGGACATTTATAAGCGCTTGACGTATTATTTCGCCCGTACCCCAGACACTTGTGTATCATCAACCGTACACCATTTCACTCCTATCAGTCGAAATATTCTGAACAAGCATTTACAATGCAATGGTCTCGGCATTGGTAAAGTTAGAGCTATTGGCATTGCTCATGACATTATTTTTGTTTATGTTTTTGTTTTTAAAACATTTAAAGAAACGGCATTGTCATGAGCAATGCCAATAGCTCTAACTTTAACAATGCCGAGACCGTTGCATTGTAAATGCTTGTTTTACCTATCCTGAGGGGCAAACGAAGACCAATGCCACCTTGGTGACGTGCAAGATTTGCCAGAGAGTGCTGTCTCGAGGGGATCCTAACAAAAAATATTCATGCGGAACAGCTAGCATGATGAAACATCTAAGGACCCTTCATCCAGTAAATCTTGCTCGGGAGGAATGCCGAAGGATGAGAGTAGCTCCTGCTCCTTCCGACTCATCGCAGCCGAGCACTTCAAGAGTGCATCCTTCAGCACAAGATTTGGACATCCGTCCACAATTCCAATTTTTGAAAGTGCTCTGCATTAATTGCAATGCGACTTTATGCTATGGGGAGCAGTCTATCGATCTGATCTGCCGCAGGCAAGAAAGTCACCATTGCTAGGTTTTTTTTTCCCCCCCCTGAAGTTCATTGTTTTGTTCCTCCTGTTCTGTTTTTTCCTTTTTTTGCCAGAAAAACCAAAAAAAATTAAAAATTGTTCAGAAACCCCCCTCAAAAAATATAAAAGAAGAAAGAAGAAAAAAAAAAGTTCTTCTAAGAACTAACTTTCCTGGTTTAAAAAAAGAGCTATATTTCTTTGTTAGTGTGTGAAAGTTTAGATGAATGTATGTGTAGTACGTAATTGACTGAATGAATGCATTAGTGGCGTATGGTGAATGTATAAGTGCAGAACTATGAGGAAGTGCTGCAGCATCACACAGTAACCTCTTTAACTGCAGTGTGCTGTAGTACTTCCGAAGCACAGGGATGCAACATATGTACATAAATATGTTGCAAATCTATGCTTCTCTCTGCATTGCTGCTTAAACTGCAGCCATGTGGTGACACAGGCACCCTTGTACCATAGTGCAAGGATATCTGTGTCATGTGCTGTTTATTTTTGTGCAGGAAGACACACCTTCCTGCACAAAAACAATGAGAAAACGCATTTTTCTCCTTCAATGTATGCTGAACATTTTAGCATGCATTGAAGATATAAAAATGTGGAGAAATGAAAACAATTCTCCTTGTTGTGCTTTCCTACACCAATTTTAGAATGGTGCACCATTCACACACATATTGAGATTTATGATTTCTGATAAATCTAGAGATGTGTCTTGTTCTATGAGTATTCAGTGCAATCATGCACAACAAAACTTATAGAACACCCTTTCAACGCAAAGTGTGTGTATGATGAGGTTGTATTTACATGGAGTAGAAAAAGTGCAGAAAGAGTGCCTTTTCCTCTCTTTGTAAATATGAAAGAGTGTCTTGCGCAATAACTATGTTACAAAAAGTGACATATTTCTGTTTTTAAAATTGCTTGCGAATGATAGAAGGTAAGCACAGAGTTTTGTCTGCAAAGATGTTCAAAGAAGAATGATTGAAATGATTGCGGTCCTTCAATAGGTACAATGGGAAATATTATGAACCCCTCAAATCTCTTTTTTTGCAGGTCACATGATATCCAGTTACGGTCAGATTTCAAAACTACATAGTTATAAACAGAGTGTTTTTAAAAACGGGTTTAAACTTTGTAGCTCCCTGCAGATCTCTCCAGCCTGCATATTGATACTTAGTTAAACTTGCCTTCACAGTAATAGAAATAAAAAATGGTATACATTTTTTTCAGATTTTCTTTGCAATCTAAATTGATGTAAATTGCTTATTTTAAAATTAGGAACTGTGTAAGAAAAGAAAAAAATTGTTATAACATGTAATAATACATTTTTTACAACACAGCATAATTTCCACAAATAATTTGTTTGCCTTTTTTGCTGTTCTCAGAATATATTGAATTTCACTAGAAATAGTGATTTCAATCGTATTCATCACTTAACAGCGGGCAAAACAAAAACAATCAGAAAGATTGTTAAAAAAAAAACAACATGCTATTCTCAGTAAAATACCAGAAAATACAAATCACACATATATAAAATGCTTACGACTAACACAATTTTATAACTTTAACTTATAAAAACTGTAAATGTTGCCGCTTTAAAATATTCACCGAATCAATGACCACCAAAAAGTCCATAATTCAAACATATACCTTTCCTTGAGGCCAAATGGTATTTTTGCACTCCTTTTTTATGTATTTTTTTCCTTGGATCCGCGCACCCAACGCATTAGGAACCATGCACCCAACGCGATACAATGCGCGCACCCTGCACGCATTTTGCAGTTTTTTTTTTTTTTTAAAGGGGGCCCCAGGGGATCCATCTGGGACCCCATAAGCACCTCTAGAGGGTCAGAGTATTTCCACTCTGCGTCCTTTATATGTTTAACACACTTATTCCCCTTACTTCTTCAGTCTCGCTTCAACCGAGGCACAAAATGGCTGCCAACAGTTCCTGGTTTCGAATGTAGAGAGACACTCGACAGCCAATTAGCATTCAGCGCGTGATCGGGAGGGTGCACGCTTGGTTCGGGGAGGGTGCACTTACGGTGCGGGTAGGGTGCGCGGATCCTCCGAGGCCATAGATATCACTAACTTTTTTACCCTAATTTTCTCAGGAACTACTGAACAGATTTACACCATTTATGCAAAAGGCACGAGTCTGAACTGAGGACTACCTCTTTGCCAAATTTGGTGCAATTCCGTTCAGCAGTTCGGGCTGTAGCTGCGTCAACAGGTCCTATGGGAAATTGCATGTGGAAAATGGGTTTTGGGACCCCCCTTTTTTCTCAGCCCTCGCTTGACCAATCACCACGAAACTTTCTGGATAGGAGCGGACCGGAGCTGGCCAAAAGTTTGGAAACTTTCGCAAAGATTCGGCAACCGGCGCCAGACTTATTGGGAATAGAATGTTGCGGATTTCCTATGGAAAATAGGTCCTAACTATAACTACCTACTGGCGACCGCCAGTAGGTAATATATATTATCTACTGGCGGTCGCCAGTAGATAGTTATAGTTAGGACCGTGTTTCCATAGGAAATCCGCAACATTCTATTTGGAATAACTTTGGCGCCGGTTGACGAATCCTCGCGAAATTTTCAAAATAGGTGGGGCGCTCCGCTCCGCTCCTACCCTGAAAGTCTCGGGGGGATTCGTCAAGCGGGGGCTGAGAAAAAAAGGGGGTCCTAAAACACGTTTTCCCCATGCAATTTTCCATAGGGACCTTTAGTCCAAGGTACAGCCCGAACGGCTGAACAGAATTACTTGAAATTTGGCAGAGAGGTAGTCCTCAGCTCAGGGATGTACCTTTTGCACATATGGAGTCAATCTGTTCAGTAGTTCCTGGGAAAATTGTAGTTAAAAGCACATACATATCTATAGCCGCGGACCGTGCAAAAAAGAAGCAGAGAACTCTGGGTAGTTCTCAAGTTTAGGTGGAAAGCAGCTCCTGTATGGAGCACTCTCAACACCAGCGACACTCTAGATCTGCTCACCTTAAATGTCTGTTTTTCTATCAAAATCTTTAAGCATAGGATTAGCACAATGCCATCCACGCCGAGATAGAAAAGGACAAAATCTTTTGCCATTTGTACAGCAAAGAGCTGCTTTCCACCTAAACTTGAGAAATACCCAGAGTTCTCTGCTTCTTTTTTGCATAATTTATTCGTCACTCTATGCCTGAAAGGGTATTTCTTTGACTTATACTGGGTGCTCCCTTGTGTCTGGACAAAGCTATACCTCTCTGAAGAGCTCTAATTAGAGCGAAACACTGTGTCAGGGGTTGCTTTTACTCATTTCAGGTTGGCTTGATTGGTATTTTACCAATTCAAAGCTGTAATACTGTGCCTGGAGTGGTAATTGGCTTTTGTCATTTTACAGCTCGGCAAGGACAGCACTGTGCTAGTCCTATGCTTAAAGACTTTGCTGTACAAATGGCAAAAGACTTTGGGCCTCATGTAGGTAGCCAAATACCGGTCGGTAACGGCCGAAATTCGGTAAATTTCCCGTTACCGACCGGTATTTAGTCAAGTGAGATGTAGGAGGGCAAAATCCTAAAATCGGTAAATATGAAGCGGTAAATACCGATTCATATTTACCGAGTTCTAAAATACCGATTCATATTTACCGAATACATGTTTACCGATTCGGTAAATATGAAGTGGTAAATATGAAGTGGTAAAACGGAAAAAGACATGTAGGTAAATTCGGTATTTAAGAAATCGATGAAATTCGGTAATTAAGAGTCGGTAATTAACACAGATTGAAAGCAGGTGGTAATCATCAACAGTGCAGAAAAGAAATCCCAAAATGCGTCAGCGTGGACGACATGGCCGCTCTGTATGTCATTGCAAGGCGTCTACGTCTACAGGCAGCAGGACTGAGGATTTGGAGACGGGAGGAACGAATTTACAGACAGCGCATCACACTTTTCCAACTGACTGAGGATGAGATACATGAAAGGTACAGGCTACACCCCCAAACCATCATGGACCTGATAAGGGACCTGCACCCACTCCTGGACCAGCCAACACCAAGGGCGCATGCCATACCACCACATGTGCAGGTACTCTGCAGCCTACATCTCCTCGCATCTGGCAGTTACCAGGTGGTGATAGCTGCGGTGGGCGGTGTATCCCAGAGTTGCCTGTCCCGTTTCTTCAGGAAGTTCCTGGATGCCATGATGCAGAGAATGCACCACTACATCAGCTTCCCAAACACACAGGCTGACCTGCAGAAAACTAAAACTGACTTTTATCGCATGGCACAGTTCCCCCATGTAATTGGCTGTATTGATGGCACACACATCCCAATCTGCCCACCAGCTGCCACTGAGCACATCTACAGAAACGGAAAGTTCACCTACTCCATCAATGTGCAGGTTATCTGCGATGCAGGGAACATCATCACTGACATTGTTGCCAAGTTTCCTGGGAGCACCCACGACTCATACATCTTCCAGAACAGTGGGATCTACACACGACTGCTTGCCGGAGAATTTGGAGAGGGATACCTGCTAGGTAAGTAACAGTGACGCACCATGAAACTAGCAAATCTAAGTGTATTGAGGCATGTGACTGATGGTTCCCTTTCACTCACCCAGGTGACAGTGCATATGCCGTGCGCTCATTCATCCTCACTCCCTACCTACACCCGTCAACCCACAGTGAGAGACGATACAACGTGGCACACAAAGCAACTCGCAACGTGGTGGAGCGCACGTTTGGACTACTGAAAAGCAGGTTCCGCTGCCTCCACAAGAGCGGAGGCGCACGCCAGTACACACCCATCATCTGTTGCAAGATCATCGCCACTTGTGCAATGCTGCACAACCTTGCCACGAAGAGAGGTACAGAGGTGGAACTCACAGATTTTGAGGACAATGAGGATGATTCAGGACAGCCAGAGGCCAACGCAGATGGAGTGCCAACAGCAACAGATGGGAGAGTGAGACGGGCAGAGATCACATGCAACTATTTCTGAGTAAGTAAGGGGACACAGGCAGTTGTTGGTTGTCATGTAGTAGTTTAATAATGCGCCACTACGCCACGAAACCAAGATAATGCAAATCAGGTAACATTGCACATTCACAAGTGTGAAGACCAGGGTTACGTCACCCAATAGTCTATTACTACGCGGTGCAGCATCAAAGTTTGCGGCCACGCGCTACATTGTGAGATGGCACGGATTCAGCCTCCTCACTGGTGCCAGCCCCATGCCGCCTGCTGCTCCTGCGTGTTTCTGGGACGGGGGGTGTGATGCTGCTCCTGCTGCTGGTGTCCATGCTTTCAGCAGCATCCCCTGCACCACTTGTGGCCGCCTGACTGGTCAATAGGACCTCCAGGGCACTGGTGACCTGCACCATCCCCCTAGTGACGTCGCTGCTGCAGTGTGTCAGGCCCTCCTGCATGTTCACTGAGCGCCGGCAGAGAAGTGATGTTGCAGTTGCCAGGCGGTTGAGTGCCCTGGTGTGCCTGTCTCCCCTCTGCCGTTCCCGGCGCCTTGCAGCTCTCTCTGCGTCCAACTTGCTGCACAACAGCTGCATGGACTGTGAGACGTCCCGCAGGCCCGCTGCCATGTCAGAAATCCCCGCCGCCATAGCGCCGATGATCCTGTCCATGTGTGCTGAATGTTGTTCTGAGTCCCCGCACATGCCGCTGTACTGAAATTACTGCCTTTGTTTGCAGGCGCTGTTGTTTTAACATGTTGGCCTCAAGGCCCCCAAAGACCCCATGGCTGAGAAGGATTGGTGGTGGACTTTGCTCACGCGACCTGCGGCGCCGTCCTGCACCCGTGTCGTCTCCCTGTGAGGTGGAGGGCCCAGTGGTATGTCTCTCATCCTGGGGCATAGTATGTGGCTCCGGGCCCCTGCTGTCATCAGAAGATGTGTGCAACACGCGCAGCCTGGCAGCAGCACGCCTCCTCGACCTCACTATTGCGGGCGGTGATGTGGCCGGTGACTCCAGCAGGAGTGGTGATGCTGGCTCAGGTACTGGGGATGCAGGCTCAGGTACTGGGGATGCTGGCTCAGGTACTGGGGATGGTGGCAGTGGCAACGCTCTCTGGCCAGAACTTGTGCTGCCCGTAGCTGAACTGGATTGACGGTGTGCCCCCTCTCCTGTGCCATCTGCAGTCCTGCGCGATGTTACGTCTGTGGACAGAAATGCAACATCAGCTCAGTGTACCTGAAGGCATGCATTGCAAGCATGACAATAAATTGTTCTAACACTCTCACATTGTCCTCTGTCTGCTTTAGGCTAATGTCTGTACCATGCATCATTGTTCTGTGCTATTCTGTTCATGGTGGGGGATCCCCGACTACATCTCCCATAATGCATTGCCTGTCTGCAGTAACACATGGACTGGAGTGGGATACTCATTTCACATTGGGGGATGTGGGATAGGGGTAGGGGGGGCTACATTGCTGTGCATTCCTCTTACCTTGTTGGGTGGCGGCTCTGGCAGAGCTGTCGGCATCCCCAAGGCCCACGACACTCTCGGGCTCGATTGTCGACTGCACCAGCTCCTCCAGTTCGGTGAGGGCAGGTGCCCTGTTAGTTCCACCTCCTGTCCGGCTGGCCTCCTTCTGGATGTCCCCCATCTTCCTCTTAGTCACGATGCGCAGGTCGTACCAGCGTTTTTTTAGAACGTCTATGTCCCTGTGGGTCACTCCCACGGCATTTACCTGCGCCTGGATTGCCAGCCAAATGGTGCGCTTCTCACACTCTGCCACTTGCAGGGATTGCCTCCCAAATAGCTTCTGGTGCTGCCTCACCACCTCCTCCACTAGCACCTGGAGTTCCTTGGGGCTGAATTTCACCTTGCGCCTCCTTTCCCCTCCTGTCCTCTGGCTGGACATAGTGTAGTTTGGTCTCAACAATCAGCCACTGGCTCCCTGCCTCTCCTCTGCACTCCAAGCCTCTCCTGAGTCTGTTGATTGAGTGCACCTGCCTGGGTGTGGCCACTTCCTACTTGGGTGGGGTTTGGTTGCACAGAATTGGCTGTTTCAAACAGTCATGTGATTTCGTTTTTCCAATTCTGTATTTTCCGATTCGGTATTTACCGATTCGGTAAATACCACCTCGGTATTTACCGATTCGGTAAATACCACCGCGGTATTTACCGAATCGGTAAATTCCGATTCGGAAAATACCGAATGTTACCGATTCGGTAAATGTTACCGACTTGTTACCTACATATAACTTACCGATTCTTAAATACCGATTCGGTACGGTTCGGTATTTAAGAATCGGTAAATTTTATTTACCTACATGAGGCCCTTTGTCCTTTTCTATCTCGGCGTGGATGGCATTGTGCTAATCCTATGCTTAAAGATTTTGATAGAAAAACAGACATTTGAGGTGAGCAGATCTAGAGTGTCGCTGGTGTTGAGAGTGCTCCATACAGGAGCTGCTTTCCACCTAAACTTGAGAACTACCCAGAGTTCTCTACTTCTTTTTTGCATATATATATATATATATATATATATATATATATATATATATATATATATATATATATATATATATATATATATATATATATATGTATATATGTATGTATATATATAAATATATATATATATATATCCACAATCGCAGGTTAGTCCCAAGGAGTGAACCACCAGAAGATCATAATTCACAGCATTTATTGAAAACTTGCAAGTAGGCAGTCAACAGCACACAGGCATCGGTAAAATCAAAGTGCCAAACGCTTTTCAGGAGTCCCATTCTTCCTTTCATCAGTGGCAAATCATGACGGAAAAGGGCAGTCTATTCTCGTGCACTTTATATTCCAGATTAACTGCCCCAGTGGGCGTGGCTTTCCTCTAAGCCTTCTGGTAGCTGTAGTGCTCTGAGGTAATCCCAAGTGGGTGCGCGAGTTATAGTTATCTGAACTAACTATAACGGTGGAATTTCATTGTTTTTTTACGAGTGAAATATCCACCTAACTATAACATGTGTGAAACCTATGGTTTTTTAAGTGAATTTGCAAGGTTTTTTAAATGCTAATTCCTAACTATAAAGTGTGTGAAACCTATGGTTTTTTCAGTGAATTTGTATGTTTTTTTAAATGCTAAGTTATGTATGTATTATTATTTTTTTTATATATTTATTTTTCAATAAACTACGTATTAACATTTTAAAAAAATATTTTTAATGGTTTTTCACCGTACGCGCACGGTGCGGGCACCCCCGCGATTTAAAAAAAACAAATGTTAATGTTTTTTTCTGCCTTCGGGGTGCTTCAGGGACCCCCTGACAAAGGCTAGGGGGTCAGGAACTCTCTACCCTGCCCCCTTTTCACGTTCGCCACCTTCCTTTTCCACTCTCGATCTGAAAACAAACAAAATGGCGGCCGAAACTTTCTGATTTCGACCGATTCGAATGTTGACTGACATTTAACAACCAATCAGAAGTACGCTCGCGCACGTTAGGGTGCACGCACGGTGCGCGGCTATAGATATGTATGTGCTTTTAAATGCACTTTTCTCAGGAACTACTGAACAGATTGACTCCTTATATGCAAAAGGCACATCCCTAACCTGAGGACTACCTCTCTGCCAAAGTAATTCTGTTCAGCCGTTCGGCCTGTACCTTCGACTAAAGGTCCTATGGGAAAATGCATGGGGAAAACGCATTTTGGGACCACCTTTTTTTCTCGGCCCCCGCTTGACGAATCCCCCCGAGACTTTCAGGGTAGGAGCTGAGCGGAGCGCCCCATTAATTTTGAAAATTTTGCGAAGATTCGTCAACCGGCACCAAAGTTATTCAAAATAGAATTTTGAGATTTCCTATGGAAGCACGGTACTAACTATAACTATCTACTGGCGACCGCCAGTAGATTATATATATATATATATATATATATATATATATATATATATATATATATATATATATATATAGATATAGATATATATATATATATATATATATATATATATATATATATATATGTATATATTTATATATATATATATATTCACTTAAGAACTAAAAGTTACAGGGACATTATAGTTAGGTTCTGAATTTACTGGAAAACGACCATTACAACGCGGTCAAAACACCGCAATACATTTACGTTGCGGTCATCGCAACGCAAGTCGTTACAATGACTTGCGCTGGATGGCGCTCTAGACTAAGGAATAGTGTGATATACTATTCCAACACCTTTCCTACTTTTACGTAGGCTGGAGGTGGAATAGTAAATCATACTATTCCTAAGTCCAGCACCCTCCAGCGCAAGTCGTTGTAACGACTTGCGTTGTAAAAACTGCAATGTAATGTACCGCGATCTAAATAATCGCGTTGTATTGTCATACATCCGAATTTACTTGCACAAAACAATAGAAATTCAGCAGTTAGAGTTAGAGTTATTTCAAGTAACTATAACTCGCGCCCTAAGGTAACTATAACTCATGCACTGCTAATTACCCCAGATATTGCAGCACTCATGATATCTTTGATAAAATCATTAAGGCTCCGGGGACCACCATTTCCCTCCGGGGACCACCACCTCCACTGTGACCGGTAGCCTCTTTCAAGTGCCTGTGGTTTGCCTGTGGTTTATCACCTACTAAATATCCCTAGCTAAGACAGAACGCATTACATCGGCTTACAACCGACTTTAATCAGGTAACCCGGTGTTAAGTGAAAATTGAAGCGATAGTACATTCTAACCAGTAGCTTCTACTACCTGTCATCTGTCATTTCCCTCTTAATGGCTTATAAAAAATTGTGTTCACTTACAATCCACATGAAAAGACTGGGCACACAGCAAACATCCCGAAATTGCCCAGGCAAGGCGGCCCACATCGGATTCCTGTCTGGGAATACTTAAATCTCAAAATTCTTCACAAAACCTGTTAAAACTGTTAAACCTGACCAAGGGTTCTTCCAAATTGAACAAATTGATCAGGGCAAAGCTGAGGATAAAGGAACAGACAAAGCAGAGAAAGGCAATTCTTCTATACAAAATATTAAAGCCTGCGACGGAATGCTGATAAATGACATTACAACCTTAACACCAGCGATAGACAAAGATCATCAAGGATGCACAGATCCATCTTCTAGTTTAAACAATCATAAGATACGTCAAATTTCCGAAACAGACTTTACTTTACCGGATATAAAAATCAACGAAACAGTATTCTAAAGGGTTGATAAAGTTACAGCGGAGACCCCGGCACCTTTAAATAGCAATCCTCAGAGAACATCTGCCCTAGAAGGGAATTATTCTCATCTCTTGGAACTTCCATTTTTAAATAATATGCTATCAACTAATGTCCAAACCCAAGTGTCTGACTTATTATTGACCCTTCAAAACATCTTGGAGTCAGTACTACACCTCCTAGGGAATATTATGAAAAATTCCAATCAGATGTTGGACACACAAATAGGAATGCTCCAATACCTAGTCAACAAGAAAAAGAAACATCAGCAAGGACCAGTAAGTCTCACCACGGAAAGGCAAAGGAGAGGCAATAGGAAAATCGGACATTCAAAAAGATAACCCTTTAATAGAAACTCCTTCTCTACTAAAGAAAAAAAAGGCGACCCAAACCAATTGGAATTCTAAAAAAGGAAAGATCAAACAAACCGACAATGGAAATATTTTCTCCCTTAGAAAGTTAGTTAAAGATCCAAATAAGGAAAAATTTCGAAACAAAGTAATTCCTTACTATCCAATCTTCTATCAATGCGGACCCAAGGACCCACTTCCATCTCCTGAAGCAGAGGCAAGCAAAATAGTCACAATAAAGAGCGAACCCTCGACAACAGAACCTCCGTACCCAGCTTCAAGCAAAAAGGAAAAAAGGACAAAAAAAATTCTGCAGCAAGAGACCAAGAAAAGAGCTTGAAGAAAAAGATTGAAGAATTTCTTGATTGCTTGAAGAAGATTCAGGAAAAAGAAGGTTCTTCTGTTGAGCTCCCCTCCCACCTGCCTAGCATTTTCAGATGACTGTAACCTGTCCCTGCCACCTCCACCCTGCCTGTCCACATGCCATTCCCCTATCCCCTTCCTCCTGTCCTCCATTGTCCATTTTACTGCCACACCCTTCTGCCCTCCCTGGTCTATTGTGCTGCAACTGCTCCTCCTGCCTGCCCGCGCGGTCTGTTGTGAGGCCCCTTCCCCCGAACTCTCTTGTCTGTGACCATGTCCTGACCCTCCTTTCTATCCTCCATGGTCCTTTGTGCATGCCCCTGCACCATCCTTCTTGCCCATCATAGCCATTGTGCTGCCACTTACCCTCCCGCTTGCCATGCATGGTCTTCTGTGCTGCCATGGCCCCTCCCACCTTCCCTGTGTGGTCAGCTAGCTGCTCCTGACCCCCTTCCACCTTCCCTCCATGGTCTGTGTGTATGCCATCATAGTCTCACTGTTGCTCTCCATGGTGTGTCTTGTTTCTAGTGCCCATCCTGCCTGACCTACATGGTCATCTTGCTGCTCCTGCCCTGCCCCCTTGCCCCCAGCCCTCTGTTTCCATGTGCAGACCCCTATTCCCTCCCTCCTGGCTTGTCGGTTCCATTGTAATGCCCCTGATCCATCCCTCCTGCCCTTTATGGTCTGTTATGCTGCAGCTTTCTCTCCTGTCTGTCCATAATGGTCAGCTAGCTACCATTGCCTCTTTCCCCTCTGTTGTCTGTTGTCCATGTGCATGGTCCTGTCCCCTCCTTATTGCTTTCTATGGATTGTTGTGCTGCACTCCCGTCCCGCATGCCCTGTGTGGTGTATTGTGCTGCTGCAAACCCTGATGCCTGCCCTGTAGGGTCAGTTTGGTGCACCTCTCAATGTCCCTCCTGTCCTCTGTTATCCGAGTCCATGTCCCTACCCCAATTCCTCCTGCCTACCATGATCCAATGTACCATACTTGCGAACATTTTGAACTTGGTAAGAGGGAGATTTTGAAATAAAACTGGGATATTGATTTTCCCCTTTGAGTTACATTGAAAAAGAGAAGATTGTAGACAGGAAACAGATCAAGTAAAGCCCATTTGAGCTTAAAAACATTGGACGTTTCCTGGCTGAAACGGGTCTGTTGGCATGTATGGTTGTATGACCGCTGCCTCTTCCTTCTGCCCACAATGGTCTATTATATTGCCACAGCCTCTCTTGCCAGTCCTGTATTGTTGGTTTGTTGCCCCTGCCCCCCTTTCCACTGCCCTCCATAGTCTGTGGTTCTGCCACTGCCCTTCCTGCCTGCCTAGTGTGGTCAAATTGTTGCCTCTGCACTCTCCTACCTGCCTTCAATTTTCAGAGTCCGTGCCCCTGACCTCTGCCCCTCAACAGTATCCCAATGAACAACTAGATTGCTAACATTCTATATTTATTACAAAAGTGTGGAACGCCTGACGTCATCTTGATGTAATCAAAACTGTAATGCCTAGAGCATTTCCTTTAGAAATTACATATATGAGAGGGTCTTATTTGCATCACAATTATGGTTAGTGCTCTAAAAAACTAAAATGAGGGGATATTTTCTGAGTTTTCAAATAGCGACAAAGAACTTTTAAATTATTTGTAATCTTAGTTTTTTTATCCAGTTGACCACTTGATTAAATGTTGCATCCAAGGGGAGAGGGTATGGAGTTGTGGAAATTTAGCTTGTAACTGAACATTATCTGCGCCATCTTGCCTCTCCCCAGCGCCACGCACAGCGAACGCACGGCCGCCATTTTAGGCACCCCACTCTCTCCCCCGCTCATTGTCGGTCGCCAGCGCGTTCCCCTGGCGCTGCAAGCATCCCCCGCGCGCCGGCCACCCCCGCTCTCTCATACACGGGCCATAAACCCTCTCCTTCTGCGCGACCCTGCCATGGAACCACATCCCACGCCTGACCGACATCCCATACATGGTCATGCATCTCTTTTGATAACCCCCTTCCTCTGCGCCCCATTGTCCGAATCGATCCCAGGCCATCACCTAGCCCTGCGGATGCAGTTTATTGCCCCTACTGTAAGGGAAACACCCCACATCAAAGGGATTACAGTAGATCAAAGCCCCTACCCCCTGAGACCCGGCCGGTCGCACACACCCCCGGGAATTGGCGGAATGTCCAGCTGTGTGATAGCCATCTCCTACTGTAGATGGGGTGGGGACTTCCACTGTGGATATGTGTGGGAACGAGCTCGAAGTGGGGATTCCGAGGATGTTCTTTCATGTTCCAAGACAATCTCAAGAATGTGCCATGTACGATAACCCTGCAATAAAGTCATAAACCTGTGTATAAGAGGCCAGGCCTCAGAGATGCAGTGAGAGCACCTCGTGACGATACCTTGCTGTCTGATCTGATGTGTTCTGCTCCGACGGAATAAAACTTTGTTTCCTGCCTTCCAGTCTCCGGCGCCTGCCTCTTTATTGGTTTAACATCGAATGGTATAAGAGGCGATTACCGCCGGGCAACACTTGAAGGGTTATCGACTGAAATTGCCGCTACCATTTAACAGAGTTACTTCCAAAGCTGCAGACTTTGCAATTGGGGAACCAGGTTGGAGTTTCTGCTTCAGCTCAACATTCTGTGATTCTGGTCAAATCACTTAATCTCCCCATGTCTACAACCAAAATGAATTTGATATTGTGTGATGTAACCGATGCTCATGTAAAGCACTCCAATACCTGACAAGTCTGCACTATATAAAACTGCAAATACACAAAAAATAAGTGTTTTGCACACTTCTGTCATTGGGCTACATTTGGGCTACATCTGGGTGATATTTGGGCTACATTCTGCTACATTTGGGCTCTTTTGTCTCTGGTGGCCATTTTAGGAGATTTATTTGTTATGAAGTTTCCTAATTTCCTCATTTATTGCAGTCTCCTCAGTAGGAAATGCTTTCAGTTTTTTACTCTGATTCCATCAAGGAGGTATTCAGATATGTCACACATTTGCCATAAATTCTGAATGTTAGCACTCTAGTTGCTCATTAGATCACTGTAGTGAAGCTACTTCTCACCACGGAAGTCTGCTGCTAGTATTAGAAGTGCATGTTTCAGTCTGCATATCAGAATTTTTTTATGAAATAGAAGAGGATTTGAGAAGTCACTCAAAATGTGCCCTAATTTTTCTTTCTTCAGCACTAATCATAATTTCTATGGCAAAATGAACCCCCTCATTGTGTTCCTTTTTAAATTAAATGTTTTAAGTGTTACCAGTTTATTCCAATCAAGATGGTTTCAGGTGTGCCATACTTTTGTCATAAGTAAGACAGTAAGCGCTCTAGTTGTTCTTAAGAACACTCTGGGACATTCTGTCATTGGGCTATACTTGGGCTACATCTGGGTGATATTTGGGCTACATTTGGGCTCTTTTGTCTCTGGTGGCCATCTTGGGAGATTTATTTGTTATGAAGTTTCCTAATTTCCTCATTTAATACAGTCTCCTCAGTAGGAAATACTTTCAGTTTTTTACTTTGATTCCATCAAGAAGACATTCAGATGTGTCACACATTTTCCATAAATTCTGAATGTTAGCACTCTAGTTGCTCATTAGATCACTGTAGTAAAGCTACTGCTCACCAGGCAAGTCTGCTGCTGGTATTCAAAGTGCATGTTTCAGTCTGCATGTCAGAATTTTTTTATGAAATAAAAGAGGATTTCAGAAGTCAAAATGTGCCCTAGTTTTTCTTTCTGCAGCACTAATCAATAATTTATATGGCAAAATGAACCACCTCATTTTGTTCCTTTGTAAATTAAATGTTTTAAGTGTTACCACTCTATTCCAATCAAGATGGCTTCAGGTGTGCCATTCTTTTGTCATAAGTAAGACTGTTAGCGCTCTAGTTGTTCTTTAGAGCACTCTGGGAAGCTGCAGTAGAACACAAAGGAATCAACTGACAGTCTCTGCCCTTGTTGGATGTACGTGTTTTACTGAGAATGTCAGACTTCATTCTTACATGACTGAGAAAGATAATGTGAATTTACAGAAAATATGCTCTCAGTTTAGCTTATAGATCACCTTCCAAACCTCTGTGGGAAAAGCATGAGAAAATAGTTTTCTCTCAAACATGGTTCATGATATCACAGCAGAAGGCTTGTTCACATGGTAAAATCACCTTAGAACACACCACAATTCCTAAAATGAGTATGGTACCATCAACAAATGATTTATAATGTAACTAAAGTCTTAAAACCTTCTATTAACTGCAATGCTTTTTAATGAGGTGCTATCATGTATATTGGTCCCAAGATGGCTGTCAACACTTCTTGGATGAAGTACTGACAGCCAATCAGATCTCACGATGAGATGTGTCGTTAGGCTCCGCCCAGATATGTATGTGATTTTACTTTTGATTTTCTCAGGAACTACTGACCAGATTGACACCATATATGCAAAAGGCACATCCCTGAGCTGAGGACTACCTCTCTGCCAAATTTCAAGTAATTCTGTTCAGCCGTTCGGGCTGTACCTTGGACTAAAGGTCCCTATGAAAAATTGCATGGGAAAAACGCGTTTTGGGACCCCCCTTTTTTCTCAGCCCCCGCTTGACGAATCCCCCCGAGACTTCCAGGGTAGGAGCGGAGCGCCCCACCTATTTTGAAAATTTCGCGAGGATTCATCAACCGGCGCCAAAGTTATTCCAAATAGAATGTTGCGGATTTCCTATGGAAACAAGGTCCTAACTATAACTATCTACTGGCGACCGCCAGTAGATAATACACACATATATATATATATATTCACTGAAAAAACCATAGGTTTCACACACGTTATAGTTAGGAATTAGCATTTAAAAAACCTTGCAAATTCACTGAAAAAACCATAGGTTTCACACATGTTATAGTTAGCGGAAATTTTACTGATAAAAAACCAGTGAAATTGCCCCGTTATAGTTAGTGCTGGCAACTATAACTCACGCGACCGCAATCCTCTGCTGATGCTAATACTGTATTTAGACACTTATTTGCCCATGTCTTCTTCCATACATTTTTAGCTATACATATATTACAAATATTTTTTTTTCATAAAGACATATGTCATCAGCAGAAGATTGCGGTCGCGTGAGTTATAGTTGCCAGCACTAACTATAATGGGGCAATTTCACTGGTTTTTTATCAGTAAAATTTCCGCTAACTATAACATGTGTGAAACCTAGGGTTTTTTCAGTGAATTTGCAAGGTTTTTTAAATGCTAATTCCTAACTATAACGTGTGTGAAACCTATGGTTTTTTCAGTGAATTTGTACGGTTTTTTAAATGCTAAGTTACTTTACGCCATTCGAGGCGTGCGCGCCCACTTAACGCAGTTCGTTCCGTGCACGGTTTTTATCAACTTTAATAAGCCCTGTACATTTGGTGGCCTTCGGCCACCAAAAGCACAGGGGGTGGGGTCAATGTGGATAGTGTTTTTTTTATTTCGATTTTATAATTTCATGTTGCCAAAATTTTGTTTTTTTTACCTATTAATAAGCCCTGTACATTTGGTGGCCTACGGCCACCCAAAGCACAGGGGGTGGGGTAAGTGTGGATAGTGTTTTTTTTTTTTTTTTTTTTTACCGTACGCTTACGGTAAGCGTACGGTAAGCGTACTCGGCGAAATTGCCGAAAAAAAAATAAAACCGTTTTTGCTCTTGGGGGATGTTTGGGGACTCCCTCAACATGATTATGTGGGAGGGAGTTGTCATAACAGCCCAGTAACATGTTTTTGGCCATCATGTTTGATAAACAACACTCAGTGCGAGAGACAAAATGGCGGACGCCGCTTCCTGGTTTCGGCCGATTCGAATGTTTACTAAGATCTAAGAGCCAATCAGAATCGCGCTCGCGCACGCCACCGTACACTTACGGTAAGCGTACGGTAAGCGTACCGTAAGCGGGCTCAGATATATATATTGATTTAAAGGCTATTTTCTCAGAATCTACTGAACAGATTTACACCAAACCTACAAAAGGCACTTCCTTGACCTAGGGACTACCTCTCTGCCAAATTTCTAGTAATTCTGTTCAGCCGTTCGGGCTGTAGCTCGTTCTAAAGGTCCTATGGAAAAATGCATGGGAAAAACGCATTTTGGGACCCCCCTTTTATCTCAGCCCCCGCTTGACGAATCCCCCCGAGACTTTCAGGGTAGGAGCGGAGCGTAGCGCCCCACCTATTTTGAGAAATTCGCGAGGATTCATCGACCGGCGCCAAAGTTATTCAAAATAGAATGTTGAGGTTTTCCTATGGAAAAGGGGTCCTAACTATAACTACCTACTGGCGACCGCCAGTAGGTAATATATATATATATATATATATATATATATATATATATATATATATATATATATATATATATATATATATATATAGGCACGAAGTATTCATCAGTTTCTCCACAAACAAGAATACACGAACTCCTCTTCGTCGGTGAACACTCTTTATTTGAAAAAGTATAAGAGTCTCCCTTCTGTCATGACGCGTTTCGCCACCGGAGTGGCTTGATCACATGGGACAAACTTTGCGTATGACGCTGTTTAAAGATGCAAACACCCCTGTCACATGACGGAGAGGAAATAGAAGACATACTATCATTTTACATTTACAACTTCCTGCTGAAAAGACAGACTCTTAATAAATGCACGTAATATACATGTAATCATATCCGAATGTAGATATGACCCAATCTACCGAGTTTAACACTTTATACAAAGTCTAAATACGAATCATTGTAGTAAACTCGGAACACATAAAAAATCATCATCTGTGCTGAAATGGGATCATATGCAATACACGGACAATCCAAGACAGTTCTGGTATTAAATACAAATCGTACATCACAGGATAATAATAATTAAACGTGCAAATATTGTCAGCAGTGTGTCCTAAGACTACTTAACAGATGTATTCTGGATAAAATCCAAAAAGCAGGAATGTCGTATATTCAATAAAATTACCATGTCAATCCTCTCCAAACGTACTGTAATGTTTCCTATCGATATGAGTAATAAATGATTTTTAATTTGATTTTAAAATATTATATATTTTTTTGTTAATAATTTATTCATTTAATGTATATATACAATTGACGTAAAGTGCGAAAGTGCCTAAAAGTGCAATGAATAAAGTGCTAGAAGTGCCAAAGTGCAATCTGAAAAGTTGTGCAAATGCGCAGTAAATGTGCCGAATATAAAAATATTCATAAAACTCATACACTGGATAATACATACCGATAGGATCTCAATATTACCTAAAAATAGGATATTGGAATAGTGTAGTGAAGTGGGTGTATATTTTTTTCTTTTACTTCCTTCTTACAAAGCAGCATATTATATATCAGATCTTAAATGATAATAAAAAAAGTATAAGATTGCAAACACTTCGTAACATATACTACCAGACCTAAAACCACATAAGCATATAGTTTAAAGCAAGAATAGGAACCTGTGAGCTGACAAGGAGTAAAATAAATGCACAACCAGAGTGTAGGGGATAGATGACAAAAGCCACTCTAAAGCAATATTTCTACTCTCATTATCACTAAACTTTCATAAATAAAAAGTTGTGCAAATCTTCCGTTGTGTTGAGCCCGAGAGGTGTTTTAGTGTCGAGCTCAATAATTACTCGGGTCTCCAATTGTCTGAGCATACGCTCCCTGTTACCCCCATGTTTTAATTTCGGGATTGCATCGATTACAAAATAAGAAAGACAGGTCAGGTCATTGTCATGAACAGCTCTAAAATGACGGGCCACAGGATAGGTGGAATCATTATTTACGATGGCCCTGAGGTGCTGTAAAATGCGTGCATGAACTTGCAATTTAGTACTACCTACGTATTTGAGACCGCAGGTGCAAGTTAAAACATACACTGCGAATTCCGTGCGGCAGGTGTAATGCCCCCTGATTTGTATTGGAGTGGGACTGAAAGGAGTGTTATACTGCAAAGTATTCACTCCAAACTTGCATGCCCTGCACGATGCGCATTTAAAGAAACCTTTTCTATGCAACCAATTTATTTTGGTAGTGGTTTCTATATTTTTAGACACCAACTGGTTTCTCATCGAAACTGCCCGTCTGAAAGTAATAGTAGGAGTGGATGGTAATCTAGGGGTCAATACTGCATCTGTTTTCAGTATTGGCCAATTACGATTAACTATCCTCCTGAGCTGGTTATGTTGTTTACTAAATGTAATGATGAGACGGGGTGTGTTACTGTCTTCAGGGCTATTGGTCACAGGTGTCATGGTATCTTTCTTGGGGGATAGAAGGTCCTCTCTGGATTTGAGAGCCACCTTCACCTGGGCTTGTTTATGGATGTTATTTTTATATCCCCTTTCTCTGAATCTGGACAATACCTGTTCAGAGCATCTGACAAATTCCTCATCAGTACTGCGCACACACAGGAGGTAAGCGTGGATTCAGGGGGAGTAGGAAGAGTCCATCGCGTCCCCGACGCGTTTCGAGCAAGCGCTCTTCATCAAGGGGTTCAGGTCTGCAAACCACCGGCGAGGCATAGTTTCAGACCACTTCTTTTATTTCTATTTACAAGCACGCTCAGGTGAGCCTATAGCAGGAATTCTGGGACTGGAAGTCCAAACACCATTTCCCAAGTGGGCCGCATGGCGAGTTGTAGTGTAAATGGTTTGTTATGGTTGCTCAGTCAGGTGCTCACCCTAATGCCACCACACAGCTCCCGCTCCATATTCACCAACAAATTATCAGCAATGGATCCGCTTCCATCAGCGGCAGTGCAGCTCGCGACCGGGTCGGCCGCAATATTTGAGAAGAAAAGGGTGCCCCCAGGTGAGCCACACACACAGGAGGTAAGCATGGATTCAGGGGGAGTAGGAAGAGTCCATCGCGTGCCCGACGCGTTTCGAGCACCTGGCTGAGCAACCATAACAAACCATTTACACTACAACCCGCCATGCGGCCCACTTGGGAAATGGTGTTTGGACTTCCAGTCCCAGAATTCCTGCTATAGGCTCACCTGAGCGTGTTTGTAAATAGAAATAAAAGAAGTGGTCTGGAACTATGCCTCGTTGGTGGTTTGTAGAGCTGAACCCCTTGATGAAGAGCGCTTGCTCGAAACGCGTCGGGGACGCGATGGACTCTTCCTACTCCCCCTGAATCCACGCTTACCTCCTGTGTGTGCGGCTCACCTGGGGGCACCCTTTTCTTCTCAAATATTGCGGCCGGCCCGGTCGCGAGCTGCACTGCCGCTGATGGAAGCGGATCCATTGCTGATAATTTGTTGTTGAATATGGAGCGGGAGCTGTATGGTGGCATTAGGGTGAGCACCTGGCTGAGCAACCATAACAAACCATTTACACTACAACCCGCCATGCGGCCCACTTGGGAAATGGTGTTTGGACTTCCAGTCCCAGAATTCCTGCTATAGGCTCACCTGAGCGTGCTTGTAAATAGAAATAAAGGAAGTGGTCTGGAACTATGCCTCGCTGGTGGTTTGTAGAGCTGAACCCCTTGATGAAGAGCACTTGCTCGAAACGCGTCGGGGACGCGATGGACTCTTCCTACTCCCCCTGAATCCACGCTTACCTCCTGTGTGTGCGGCTCACCTGGGGGCACCCTTTTCTTCTCAAATATTGCGGCCGGCCCGGTCGCGAGCTGCACTGCCGCTGATGGAAGCGGATCCATTGCTGATAATTTGTTGGTGAATATGGAGCGGGAGCTGTGTGGTGGTATTAGGGTGAGCACCTGGCTGAGCAACCATAACAAACCATTTACACTACAACCCGCCATGCGGCCCACTTGGGAAATGGTGTTTGGACTTCCAGTCCCAGAATTCCTGCTATAGGCTCACCTGAGCGTGCTTGTAAATAGAAATAAAAGAAGTGGTCTGGAACTATGCCTCGCTGGTGGTTTGTAGAGCTGAACCCCTTGATGAAGAGCGCTTGCTCGAAACGCGTCGGGGACGAGATGGACTCTTCCTACTCCCCCTGAATCCACGCTTACCTCCTGTGTGTGCGGCTCACCTGGGGGCACCCTTTTCTTCTCAAATATTGCGGCCGGCCCGGTCGCGAGCTGCACTGCCGCTGATGGAAGCGGATCCATTGCTGATAATTTGTTGGTGAATATGGAGCGGGAGCTGTGTGGTGGCATTAGGGTGAGCACCTGGCTGAGCAACCATAACAAACCATTTACACTACAACCCGCCATGCGGCCCACTTGGGAAATGGTGTTTGGACTTCCAGTCCCAGAATTCCTGCTATAGGCTCACCTGAGCGTGCTTGTAAATAGAAATAAAAGAAGTGGTCTGGAACTATGCCTCGCTGGTGGTTTGTAGAGCTGAACCCCTTGATGAAGAGCGCTTGCTCGAAACGCGTCGGGGACGCGATGGACTCTTCCTACTCCCCCTGAATCCACGCTTACCTCCTGTGTGTGCGGCTCACCTGGGGGCACCCTTTTCTTCTCATACATATATATATATACTTGCACACCTACTCACAAACCCACAGAAACAATCAAACACCCACTTACAGACCAACAGAGACACTCACAGACCAACACAGACACTCAAATACCCACTCACAGACCCACAGAGACACACACCAACACACAGACCCACTCAGACACTCTCACACACACTCACAGGTCCTAAGAGACACTCATACACTGCTCATAGACCCACAGAGAAACTCATACACCCACTCACAGACCCACAGAGACACTTACACATCGGTCACACACCCACACAGCCATTCACACACCCACTCACAGACCCACTCCGATACTCTCAAACCCACTCCCAGGCCCAGAGAGACACTCACAGACTCATGCAGACACTCTCACACCCACTGACAGACCCACATAGTCACTCATCCGGACACTCACACCCAACAGACCCACACAGACACTCCCGTACCTACTCATAGATCCACTCTTACACCCACTCACAGACCCACTCAGACACTCACATACCCACTCCCACAGTCACTGAGACACTCTCTTAGCACTCAGAGAGCCACAGATGCACTAATGCAACCACTCACAAACTCACTCAGACACTCTCACACCCACTGACAGACACACTCAAACACTCTCAAACCCACTCACAGACCACTCAGACCCTCACACACCCACTCACACATTTACTGAGACATCTACGCACCCACTCAGAGACCTACTGAGGCACTCACTCACAGACTCACTAAAACACCCATGCATCCATGAAATATAATTTTCAAAAAACAAAACAATTCACTAAAAAAACAAAGGTTACACGGACATTACACTTAGGAAATACAATTTTGAAAAATCATATAAATTCATTTTAAAAAACTGAAGGTTTCAGGGACATTATAGTTAGGAAATAGAATTGAAAAATTCTTTGAAATTCACTGAAAAAACAAAGTTTACAAGGAAGTTATAGTTAGGCTTAGATTGTCCAAGCAAAAAACCATAGAAATTCAGCAGTTATAGTTACCTTAGCTAACTATAACTTACGCCCCCACATGCACTGCTTGTGACCTCCCATATTACATCACTCATGACATGGTCAACGATATGACTAATGAAATCATCGATGAAATCTCAAATTACATCATTGAGGACATCATCCACAGAACCACTAACACACCTATACAGCCAGTCACACACCCACTCGCACACCCACACAGCCACTCCCATACCCATTCAGACCCATACAACCACTCACACAGCCATTTACTCACCCTTGCAGCCACTCACGCACCCACTAAATCATCCATACAGCCACTCCCACAGCCACTCACCCATTACTTTCACTCACACAAATACTTACTCGCTGATATGGCTACTCATACAGCCACTCACTCACCCATACAGCCACTCATACAGCCACTCACCCATACCGACACTGGTACAGACTCTAACTCGTCCATACCATCACTAATACAGCCAATCACACACCTACACAACTACTTACATACCCACTCATACACCCATACAACCAATCACACCAACTTACTTGCTCATATAGCCACTCACACAGACACTCATTCTCCCAGTACAGCCACTCACACATTCACTAACTTATACACTCACTCAAAAGGTTACTCATTCACCCATACAGCCACTCACACACCCACTCACACAACCAGTTATGCATGAATATAGCGCTTTACAACACGTGCATTCACAACGCGGTCGTTACAATGACCGTGTTGTTACCACGCGTGCCATTACCTCGCAGGTCGTATCAATGACTTGCTGTAGGGGGCGCGCTGGACTTAGGAATAGTATTAATTACTATTAGTACTCCAGTTTGTGCAACAGCAGGGAAGGTGTTGGATTTAAAATCCAACACATTCCCTAATGTTGCCTGCCCCCTACATCAAGTCGTTGTTATGACTTGCGATGTAATGGCACTCATGGTTTGCATATATCTTTAAGTCTCAGAAACCTGTACAAAACATTTACTGAATGATGTCAGCAATCTGAGCATATCTATAACCTCTCAATAACCTTTGTTTTTTTAAATGAATTTCCAAGGTTTTTTTAATATTATTTCCTAAATATAAGATAACTATAACCTTTTTTTTCCAGCGAATATATACTCGGCTTCTGAAGGGCATGAACATGTCAATACCACACATTTCCTTAAAGATAGCAAGACCAGTGGCTTTGCCAGTGCCTTGTACCTAGCACATAATTTTTTTAATGCACATAAATGATTTTGTGTGTTAAGAAATGTTGTTCGGTGCACTGTGAAAGATCATTAAATATTTCATATGGCGTGCTAGCATTTGCAGAGCAGAATTGCAAACACACAGTCGGTTGCAGTCCTCACCATTTATGAACGGAATTTTGTGCATTCATAATAAAAGAAAGGAAACATTTAAAGTAGTAAATGAAAGCATAATTGCAAATGTTTATTCCCTGTACTGGCTTGCCTAGTGGCAAAATTATAATTCTTGCACTGCCACCTATAAGCAGTCAATTTCCCTACGAAGACATACTCAGTTATATTACAATGTTAATTCCAGGAGGCAGGAATGTAATATCTAAAAGGGTGGGGTGTGATCTGGTGTCTGACCTACTACCAGTTCTTGACCATCCCCCCGGGAGGTCTAAGCCCTCATCAACTCTCTCATTTCTCCTCTGAACTACACATTCCAAATTTCCCTGTCATTCTTCTCTTCTTCTTTGTCTTACTTCTTCTGTTCATTCCCTCCATTCTCTCACTTTACTTGTCTCTCCCTCCCTCTTATGATCTATCCTTCTTTTATTGTTTCACATTGATTTGTTACTTGATATCTTTTCTTTTTTACACAATTTCTCATTCTCACCTATCATCTCTGTGGTGCCTACCCTTTTTCTTGTATTGCTTCCCATTCCCCTCATTCTCCCACCCCATTTTTTGACACTCTCTCTAGCTTTTCTGTTTAACAGCGTTTCTCCACTCCATCTCTTCCTCTCAGTTTCTCCTTTTCTTTCTTCCTCACACACCCTCTCATGCATTAGTTGTTATCACTTTCCCTCTCTCTCTGGCTTCTCTGCCTCACTCTCTCCCCTCTTTCAAGTTTCCCTTTTCCTATCTCTCTAATATTTTCTCCCTTACCCTGGTTACACTTTTCTTTGTTCATGTCTTTCTTAGTTAGACTGGCCTATTGGCAGGGGCACTGAAATTATGTGGCAGTAGAGTGCATAATTATGTGGCAGGGTTGACTAAATTTAGTAAATTATGTGACAAGGAAAGGCAAATTATGCAGCATATTCTACAGTTTTTTAACAGTATTCCTTCATTAGTTGTAACTTTTACACATAGTACTACAGCCTAGGCAGGGATTTCACCACATTAGTACTAGTTTTAACAACCAAATACCTGAATAAGCAACTGAGAGATGACCAGTTAACCTTTGAAACGGCCATTCAATGCACACAAACACATATCGCCACATTTGTAGTAACTTTTGTTCCGCTTGACCTAGAAACAATTTTTATGTTAAACTTGGCAGATTATGTAGCAGGTGATGGATTATGTGCCAAATACGACAAATCCTTAATTATGCGGGGAAAAAGCAGCTGCAGCAGAATCGCATAACTCTAGTGACCCTTCCTATAGGGCAAAGAGGACTCGTCTGACAGATCAGTGTGTGGAGCTATTTTACATCGGTTTGTGGGCCTGTTTTGTAGTCTGGTAGGCTGGTTTTCAATATTGATTTCCCTGAAATCACCACAACCATTGCTCTCATCAAACACATATGCTTGCAGTCTCCCATACCTATAAACACCTATACAGCATGTCTTTACAATCTCAAAAGCGGCCTGATTTGCAAATGTAAGCCACTTTTCTTTCTTAGCTATCTGCTTCGCTTATGGGGACACTTTCATTTTGTTACCCGGGCCTATTTTATAGGTCTCGCCTGCGTTGCAGTGCATGCGAGATCTATAGTTGTTGCTTTTCTGTCCGGCTTCTTTGGAAGCGTGGTTGGTGTCCGCCCTGTCTCCCTTAGGCCCCGCGCACCCGTCGTCTGTTGCTCGTCATGCGTGCGTGCTGCGACCTCTTCAGGGACGCCGCGCTCGTTTTATTTATTTATTTTTGGGCTCCCGCAAATAATCTTTCTCAGACACTCTCGGCGTCTTGAAAAGGTAGACTGTGCAACAACACAACTTATTTTATTGTGGCCCGTTCAGGCTTAAGGAACCTCGCAGATTGAAAATGAACAGCCTGGTAAGTTAGATTTTTAATGCTGTTTAGTATGTCACATCAATAATGAATATCTATGTGCCTGGCACTAGAAGCTAGGAGGACAGAATCCAATACGCAGAGGAACCCACTGCTCCATTGGTAAACTTGGCTGAAACTAGAGTATTAAAAAAATAATTATGTGAACGACCCTTGCAACAGTTTTCAAAGATTTCCTAACACAGCTTGCCTGTCTCTGAAAAGACCCACGTACTGTAGAAATGCCCGGGTCGCAGCTAGATAGAATAGGCTAAAACCAAGCTCTGGCCTTCGCTCACATTGCAAGAAAGAAAGGTTGGCAGTCCTGACGCATTTAATTGAGTGGTTTCTGAGATTAGGCGAGGTACATTATTTCATAGTAGCATTCTCGTTGAACTCTCCACCCACATTCCGGATGTCCTGCTAAGATAACTTCTAAATAGGCCTATAATTAGGTGATCAAACCTTAGGACATCTCCTTCCAGGCTGCAATGTTGGTTTACATTCAACGTGATCTGCGTGGCTTTTTTTAAGCTATGGGTCCAGCCACTCAGGCAGCACACAGACAAGCAGGCTCAGCACCATACAGGCTATTTATCTTTAACGTGTAATCAAAAAGGGGGGGACAGAAGAGCTAAATATTCATAGAGGTCCTGTTCTTATGCTCCTCTATGTACATATCTGAAATACGAAAGGAGATCAGTTCCTCTGTCGTGGCAACACGTGTAAGATGTCACTGTATGCCTACAGTATTTGTCGCTGGGAGATCTGTATTTCAGATTGTAATGCCCTCACACACCTGTTAGGGTGTCATGCTTCATCATAGGGCGATCCTCGTCAGGCCGGCGCTGCAATGTCTGACGGGCCTGGTGGCTTCTTTAGCGGAGTTCTTTTGATCTGAGATCGCCGTATGTGAAGGATGTATGTGGGCAACAGGTGCTTTGTGTGTATTAGAGTGATTAAGTGATTTAAAATAGCCTCTAGACCTATGAATGTTTTAATTCGAAAGGTAGGGCTGGGACTAGGTAAAAGCAGTGGTGCTACCAATAGGTCTTAAGGTACCCAGGTAGCTAATGAGTGTGTATGGTCGACATGTTTCGTGTCATAGAGGCTCTAAATTCGAGCGACACTTCTTCAGGACCAAGAAAATCTAAAGGTGATGATCCCCGTGGGGGAACACCATTGGATGTCAACCCAGCTGAAGGGGATGTTAATAGATGAGTATCAGGTCCTGAGTCGGGAACCTGTCATGTCTCTCCACCTTACTTGGTGGAAAGTTTCACTTCATAGAAGTGGGGCGGGGGCCCAACCACTGGAGGGGACCAACGAAACTGGAAGAAGGGCAATGCCGGAAGATCCTACATATCTCCCCGACCTTCTTTCAGTTTCGTTGGTCCCCTCCAGTGGTTGGGCACCCTCCCCTACTTCTATGAAGGGATACTTTCCACCAAGTAAGGTGGAGAGACGTGATAGGTACCCGACTCAGGACCTGATACTCATCTATTAACATCCCCTTCAGCTGGGTTGACATCCAATGGTCTTCCCCTACGGGGATCATCACCTTTAGATTTTCTTGGTCCTGAAGAAGTGTCGCTCGATTTTGGAGCCTCTATGACACGAAACATGTCGACCATACACACTCATTACCTACCTGGGTACCTTAAGACCTGTTGGTAGCACCACTGCTTTTACCTAGTCCCAGCCCTACCTTTCGAATTAAAACATTCATAGGTCTGGAGCCTATTTTAAAATCACTTAATTACTCAAATACACACCAATCACCTGTTGCCCACATACACCCTTCACATGCGGCGATCTCAGATCAAAAGAACTCCGCTAAAGAAGCCATCAGACCCGTCAGACATTGCAGTGCTGGTCTGACGAGGAGCACCCTATGATGAAGCATGACACCCTAACAGGTGTGTGAGGGCATTACGATCTGAAATACAGATCTCCCAGCGACAAATACTGTAGGCAGACAGTGACATCTTACACGTGTTGCCACGACAGAGGAACTGATCTTATTTATCTTTAACACCACAACAGACCGCATTACCATTGGTGACTCTAAAGTGCTATTGGATCTCTTCAAGTCCGGATCCAACAAAAACAGACAGGGCAAAAATTGAGGCTGCACACCAATAACCTAAAGCCATTCTTAAAGACTATTAGCCTATTTCACAGAACTAAACATTGCCAAAGCAAGCAACAGAAGTCCAGTCCATTAACTAAGAACAGGGATCAAAACTGAGCTGGCAGTCGCGAGCAATACATGGTTTCAAATAAAAAAAGATAACCAGATCAAGTGCACAACTTCCAGGCACATGTCTCAGATCCTTTGATAAAATCAGCTCTTTAAAACAAGCATTTGCAATGCAATAGGTCTCACAGTAGTTAAAGTTTGAGATACTGGCGTTGTAAATAATGATGCAACGCCAATAGCTCAAACTTTCAGTGATGCGAGACCTATTGCATTGCAAATGCGTGTTTGTACCAGTCTCGACCCTGGTGTGTCTCTTACAGTCTTTCCTCTTTTCCATAAGTTTTTTATTTATTTTTGCTTCCTACAATTCAATCTCTTCACAGTTTCTCCGTCTTTCTCACCACTTTTCCCCTTACTGTGCCCTACCGTATATCAATATACCTTCCTCTGCCTCTCTGTCTCTTCCCCCTTCTGTCGGGTTCTCCCTCTCTCTCGTTTGCCTGCCTCGCTTCCTTTCCAAGCTCACTTTCTCTCCCTTCTCTTTCACTGCTTTTTCCTGGTTCACTCCACTCGCTCTCCTCTCGCTTTTCCCTTTATTTTTCCCCACTCTCGCCCTCTTTTTTTCTGTCTCACTTCCGTACTCTGTCCTCTCTTATATCACCAACTCTCCCTCCTGTCCTCACTTCACCCAGCCCCTCCTTTACCTTCCCTCTAGACACATATATATACCTTTTCTCCCCTTGCCTTGGTTGCTAACTGTTTGCCTGTTATATGGTTTTAAGGGGCGGCTTTATTCCTTCTTTCTGAGAACTCTTTCATTTCCGTCTCTTTAATCCTCTGTTGTAAATTCCAGTGTTTCCTTTTTAAGAGCGTCTTTTTTCTGCCCGCTTTGTTATTTAATTCGCAAGAGGAGTTGATCCCCTGCGACCGCCCCCCTAATCCCCGAAGCCCCCCAGACAATGAGGATTCTAGAAAATTGCTCATAATTGGCTGCTATTTCGCTGACTCCCCGAGTAACTGGAGAGTACTCGATTGTACCAGAAACATTTCTGCTTCGCTTCCGCCGCTTCCTGCAACCCTATCACGTGTCTGCCCATTGCCAATTGATTGACTTTGCTCCACTCTAACGCTTCCACCAACCTGCCCCCCCCCCCCCCCCCCACCATTCACCTGTCATCCATCAACCTCAATCGGGTAGCAAGGATGCCCTGGGCCCAGGTGCAGCAAGGAAAATCGCGCTTTTGATTGTCGAGCAGTTTAATAGAGCAATTAGGAGGGCTAAATGGGCCCTTCAGGGCCCCGGGCCCCGGTGCCACTGCACCAATGGTAGCTATGCCCTGATCAGCTCCTAAATACCCAGCACCCCTGCCAACCGCTGAACGCTGCCCTGTCATATCTCAGCCTTTACCACTGAACTGTCCTAAAACCACTCCTTGTACCATTCTATCATCTCCAAGCCCCGACATCTAACTTGTCATATCAAACCTGCTTCCAGTGACCTCTGACCTCATCTCAGGGACGTAACGAAACTTGAGGGGTCCCCCTGCAAAGTGCATGCATGTTCCCCCTACGCTCGGGAAGCAGTCTCGAGCTCTCAGGCCAGGGACTTGCTAGTGCCGGAGCGGCCCGCTGGAGCTCGGGCACAACCCCGCACCGCAAGGGCTACCGAGGCTTTTTTTACACCACTGCCTCATTCCCGCAGGGGTCTCCAACCTTTTCTATACTGAGAGCTACATATGTTCAATGAAACGCATTGAGAGCTGCTAATATTATTGGCGTTGCATCATTTCAATTTTGTTATAAGTATATTAATTCAACCAAGCCAAAGCTTTCTAATTTAATAAGCTGGGCTGCACAAGGTGGGCTACTCAGAGGTAGCTGGAGAGCTACAGGAGCTCACGAGGTACGGGTTGGAGACCCTTCGGACTAGCTTCTCATCTGCAACTCCCTAATATGGACCGGACATCACAACCCCAGAACACTGCCTTTTCATATATTTGAAACCTTGCCGTAAAACAACACAACCTCCCGCTAAATGCCGACTACATGCAAACCAGCGTATGACTGGCCGGTCATGTTACAACTTCTTGCCACAAGCCTGATATTCTCCAACCTCATACTTCTGATCAACAATCCCTAAACATCCCTCCGCTGACCAACCACCCCCTAACAACCTACTGCTGTCAGTGCACAATTTGAGCCGGTGGTTGCTGGTGGGGCCCACCGGCACTCATTTGTGGGGACAGGTACTCATTTTTACTCATTAGACCTTCATTGAGAGCAAGAGAGGGAAAAACACACAAGGGGGAAGGAAGGGGCAGAGAAATGGAAAAACTGTGACAAAAGGGGAAAGCAAGAATGAAAGAGAACCTGCAAGAGTGAGATAAAGGGAGAGGGAGTGTCTGGTGGTGGATGAAAGGGGCATGAGGTAGAATCAAGACTGCACAGCCGTGGTATTTAACACTCTGAACAATCATTAGCACCGGTCGCAGGTTTCTGAACGAAGCTTTGGTCCCCAGCACTTATACTTTTACAACATAACCACTGCCTGACCACAGCTTCATAGCAACTCCTCTGTCATATTCCAACTTCTCACTACTTCTCTGTCGTATACCAACCTAATACCACTGGCGTCTGATACGCCAACCTCCTACCACCGAACTCTCATAGTCTACCTCCTATTACTGACTTGTCATAGCACAACCTCAGGGCCTCGCCACAGGTCGCCACACTCAACCTCACAGCTGTAGCATAATATATTTAAACACCCTACCACCTACCTATCCTATCATAACCTCCAACCAATGACATCTTAGCTTCACATTTTCTACAATAGACCAATCTCCTGTTACTGACCTTTTATATTAAAGCCACCACTGTCATTCTACAACCCCCTACCAATGGCCTGTCATACCACATACCTCTGTCACTGACCTGTCATACCACAAACCTCTGTCACTGGCCAGTCGTACCACATACCTCTGTCACTGACCTGTCATACCACAAACCTCTGTCACTGGCCAGTCGTACCACAAACCTCTGTCACTGACCAGTCATACCACAAACCTCTGTCACTGGCCTGTCATACCACAAACCTCTGTCACTGGCCAGTCATACCACAAACCTCTTTCACTGGCCAGTCATACCACAAACCTCTGTCACTGGCCATTCATACCACAAACCTCTGTCACCGGCCAGTCATACCACAAACCTTTGTCACTGGCCAGTCATACCACAAACCTCTGTCACTGGCCAGTCATACCACAAACCTCTGTCACTGGCCATTCATACCACAAACCTCTGTCACCGGCCAGTCATACCACAAACCTTTGTCATCGGCCAGTCATACCACAAACCTCTGTCACTGGCCAGTCATACCACAAACCTCTATCACTGGCCATTCATACCACAAACCTCTGTCACCGGCCAGTCATACCACAAACCTCTGTCACTGGCCAATCATACCACAAACCTTTGTCACCGGCCTGTCATACCACAAACCTCTGTCACTGGCCAGTCATACCACAAACCTCTGTCACTGGCCAGTCATACCATTATCTCCAACAAATTACCTATAATCCACAACCTTCAATGCTGACATGTTAGTTTCAAACTTTTGACCATTTATATGCAAGCCACCCACTGTCATTCCTCAAATCCCTACCAACGGCCGGTCATAGAACTACCTCCTTCCACTTAACCACCATACCACATTAACAGTGATCTTCTGCCCCGCCCTCCTGTCACGGTCTCCCTTAACTCTCAGTCCCTGTTTGCTGCCATATCCTACTTGCTGGTATCAGCCTGCTACCACCTCCCTCCCTCGCTAGATCCTTGGCACTGACCTATCACACACTAGCCGCACAAATACCACTGACTCCACACCACTAACTTACCACTGCCTTATCCTGAACCACAGACCTGTTGTACTACACCCTCCTCCCACCAAGGTTACTATAACCAACCCTCCTTCACTACTGTATCATAAAAAGCACTACCACTGTCATTGTAAAATTTCCTACCAGCAACTGGTCATGACCTAACGTCTACTACCGACCTGCAATGCACCACCCTCCCACACTGTAACTGGAATCAATCTGGGGTCGAACATCTGGTTGCCCATGCAAAGGATTGACTCAGAAACCCTGCCTACTGTCTCCCACCTGTTTGGTGCATGGATCATTCAGACTTTCCCTTTTATCTTAACTTGTTTAAACGTTCACTTTTCAACATGCCCATACAATATGTGGCACCTCATATGCCCCATGGCTGGAATAAACCCTGTTCACCTGTTACATCATATTGCTTGTTTTTAGAGGTGTATAGTGTTTTTATTATGAGTGAAATCTCAGGCAGTTGCTGATTTTTGGTCTAGCCCATCCTTACATAGGCAATACTGCTAATATTTGATAGCGAGATCTGGTTGTCTCTAAAATTTGATGTGTTGTTTTTTTGCAAGCAGACTTTAAAACCATTTTTCTCCCAAGTATATATTACACCAATTGTTGTCTCTCCATGTATCTGACATGCTAGTTATCATCTATAGCTCCTAAAAGTAACCAGCTGTTTCAGATGGTACAGGGGTTAGCTCAGATTAGTAACCAGCTGTTACTTTGCGTCGGGGAGGCGTTAAGTGATAGAGCATGGGCATTCCCATGCATCCACCCCTGTATTTTGATACAAACCCAGATTTACTAAGGTCTGTAAACCTGGTTTTGTGGCAAAATGTGCACCTACCAGAGGCTGATGTAACAAGGATGAATGGCCAGATGTACGACCCATCAATTTGTGACTCGCAAATTGCGTCGCATTTGCGACTCACAATTTGCGACTCGCAAATTGGGATGCACAACAGTATCTGAGACATTGTTTGGGATTCCCAATGGGGTCGTAAATTGCATGCCTCATGCATATTTATGAGGTTGTGGCAATTTGCGACCCCATTGGGAATGGCTGGCACTCCCAGGGATGGTGGCCTGCTGGGGTCAGAAGAGTACCATGGTTGGGACTGCTTTTAAATAAATCATTTTTTTTTTTTAAATGCAGCCTTTTTTCCTTAAAGGAAAACAGGATGCATTAATAAAATAAAAATGAAACTTTTCACTTTGATTTTTAAGGGCAGGCAGTGGTCACTGGGACCACTGCCAGCCCTTAAAAAATATTTTTAGAGCCACTCACGAAGGGATCCCCTGGGGACCTCTTCCTGTTTGTGAGTGGTTTACCACCCTTCTGTGAAGGGTGGTAAACTGCGACTGTTTTGCGACCGCAATTGCGGTTGAAAACAGTCATATATAGCTTCAGGAGTCGCCATTAGGAAGGGACCCCCTTTGAACGCCCCTTCCTAATAGAGAGCGCAAATCGAGCGCAAATCAGTTTGCGACTCGAAAAATAGGATTAGTACATGGGCCACACGTTTTTTGCGGTCGCAAACGGGTCTAAAACACATTTGCGCCCGCAAAAAATGTTAGTACACCTGGCTCGAATATCTTTATTTCTCCTTACTTTCTCTTTCTGCACCAGACATACGAAAAGGAATAAAGCTCTAAGAATAGTTTTTGAGCAGGAAAGAATCCCTTCCTGCACCATAGCTATTCTGACTGCAAAACCGGCACCCTTGTGTTGTTGCGCCAGGGTGCCTGCATCGGTGCTAGGCCGCTCAAGTGCGCCACGGCAAGGTACATTTCTGCTTTCTCCCTTTCACGCAACACAGCTCAGCAAGTTCCATTGGTGCATTGCATGACATTTTTTGTTTTTCTGGCCCCCAGTATTTATACTTTGAATGGAGATCTCCTTCCTTCTAGACAGGGCCTTGAGTCTTTGAAGCAAGGTTTTATATTCTGCAACCTAAACCCAGTTCTCTTGCTGCCTGTTTTGATTAGACAATTCATTTATGTGCGGTGAGCTTCGCAATCAATCAAACCGCAGGCTGTTTGTTTGTTTGTGTGCTTTTCATTTTTGCACTGTGGTTGCTTCATGCTTAATGACCAGCTGACAGCACGGTACAAAGTGTATGTGATGACTCTCTGAGAGCTGGATGTTTTCCTTTATTTGTGTTTTTTAAATGTTTTCCCTTCTATGGAAATGTTGCTTGTAATCAAAAAGTAAGAAGACATGCACATCTGGTGGCCAGATTAATTGGAACGTGCACTTGTGCGGTACAATTACGCAGCACCATTAGTACATAATGAACTTTTACAAAAAAAAAAGTAAACAATATCGCCAGTAAAAATGATGGATGCCATTGTTTTCTTTTTTGTTGTTGCAATTTTATATAGCATGAACCCGGCCCGAAGGTATTGGAGCGCTTTACATGAGCACCAGTTACGTTACACAAGGACACATTCATCATGTTAGCCACGGGGAGATTAAGTGATTTTCCCAGAATCAAAGGATGTTGACCCGGCGCCAAGACTTGATCATGGTTCCCCAGTTCCAAGGTTGGCAGCTCGGCCGTTACGCCACACACTCTCTGCAATGGCCGCTTGTTTAACAAGCATTGGCATAGCCAATAGGTCTCGCCTTTGGGGCCTTCTAAGTGTTTAGCCATGCAACAGTTGCATAACTAAATACTTATAAGGTCCCAACAGCGAGACCTATTGGCTATGCAAAGTGAAAGTGATCGCGATCACGATCAAACATCAAAGCGGAAGTGAAAGTAATCGCGGTAAAGCGCGGCGCGCGCACCCGCGCACATGCACTGTAGCTCTAGGCTGGCCTGGTATTTAGTAACAACAAGAGCACCCAGAAAGGTCAACTAGGGACCTTGGGAATTAAGTGATTATAAACAACAATTGTCCCTAGTCATAAGAACAAATATAGAGTTAATGATAAATAAGGACCCAGTCAGTACTTATCAAAAGGGAGACTTGTCCAGCCGGACAGAGGTCATGAATTTTACTGATATTCAGAAAGTAGCCAAAATATAAAGAAAATTAATAAAGTGGGACACAAGCCTGCGTCCAGTACATACATTAGACCATAGAAACAAGGAGGTTCAGGCATAAACACATAGTTTGCTTATAGATATCAACAGTAATTGAGAAACAAACAGTTTAGACAACACCCTTATGTATCAAAAATCATGTTTTTAACATTTCGGGTATTTGTAAGTGCCGACGGCGTTTCGATCCTACTAAACGGATGCAAGGATCATCATCAGGACAAGGAACAATAATGCCTGCACGATGCAACCGCGGCCGCGGTAAATTCAGAACCGATATTTGAAGTTGATGCGGAGGTACGTGTCCGAGGGCTAGGTATTGCAATCGATTTCTGAGCTTGGCTCGGATTACCAGGGGTCCGTGGACCTGGGAATAGGTTCCAAGGTGATTGATTAACAGGACAATCCGACAGTGCGGGAGCAGGTTACCGGCAATTGGAGCCCTCTCAATAACTCTCGCCAGACCAGCGCATGCGCTGGGTCAAGCGAGACCTAAAAACTTTTAAAAAAACGTCATGCAATTTGTGGCAATTCTGTTTTTGGATTGGTCAACTGGTGAAAATTGCACTGCACCTTCTCTGTGTTTCAAAATTGGACCCCGGGGCTTGTGTGTAGGGTTAGACAGGTTTTGAGATATATTAACCAGTGCCCTTTTCACTGCTGAGATGTCTAGGCACAGCATCGTTCATCTACAATCAGGGAGTTTCATCTGTGGGCTAATGGAGAATGAATGCAATATCTATTCACATATCGGTAATCACATCACCAATCGCCTTATGATCAAAGTCTGTACTTGTTCTGGATGAACAAAATCCAAAAGATTTGATGGATCTACAAACCTTGGGGCATATCAACAAGCCGGCGAAAAAAAATTACCGCCTCTTTTGCGTCCGTTTTTGGATTAAAAGCGGCAATAATTTTATCGCCCTATTAGCATGGACACGCTAACGCGTGATTCCATGCTTCAGGGCCCATTTTCTTATCGCCTGCCTCGCATCGCTAATGAGATGCAGGGTAGGCGTTCCCGTGAGAAATACAGCGTAAATAATCGCTAATGAAGGAACTCCCTATTTGCAAGGGAAACGCTAACCTGCCTAGCGACATTAAAAGTGGCGCTAACCGGCTTTATCGCTGGTTCCTTACGCCTCCTAAATCTGTGAGTTAGCCATGTTTAACATGGGAGGTGGATCTCCATGCTGAGTCCACATCTCCCTATCGCCGTTTTTTTGATTATCACTGCTTATGTATCGCAGGTTATCCTGCGTTATTGCTCCTTATCGCCGCTATTGCCGTGAATTCTATCGCCTCGACGATGCGCCTTGCTGATAGTGCGCTCACCGGGCGATAGAATCCGGCGATAGGTGGCGTTAATTTTGTGCACGCTAAACACGGCCAGCGATAATTATCACTGGCTGGTGATGATATGTCCCTAAGTTACTCAGGATGGAAGCACCTTTCAGCAAAATTATACAACAATGTATCTGACACCTATATAATAGAACACAAGATTGTTCGATTTCTAGTTGTCAAGACCTTTTAATTTTACTAAAAGTACATTTATATTATAGTTACTTAAAGGGGTTTTCAGCCAGCCTTCTCCATTATTTGGTCTATTATTGTGTCACCCACATTTTTCTCCTGCCCACTACAGCAAACACCATGGGATAAACCTACTTCAGCCACTGGCAGTGCTTAATTTGTAAAATAAAAAAAAAAGTCCAGGGCTCTGGTCAGGAGGCCACTGCAGCTTGCACCACACATTGACCCTGTCATGCTGCCAATGATAGTAACAGCCATTTTACCCTCCATCACAGACCTACAAGTGTGACAATTCAAACTATTTCAAACCCCAAAGCTATAAGAATGGCTTCAGCGGCAGGTAATAGTCATTTTTAATGTATATTGAATTAATTAACTATTGCTGTGGTCCTCTCCAAATTAGCCAGACAGTGACACCTTGTGGCAGACTGTCACAAGCGCCAGTGTTGAAAATTAAGTGCCGGTGCCGAGCACTGGATACCACCAGCTCAAATTAAGAACTAGCCACTGAACAGCTTCAAAGTGAGTGATGGCAATCTGTCCTTTCAAAGGAGCACATGCTCCTTCAATGTAGTTCCATTAGCGCTGCTATAGCAATGTATGCTCTGTAAAACCAAAAATACTTTTGCTTTAATCAAATCTTTTTTTCTGGATTGATAAAGGATTGGTAGTTCCATAAATAACTGCAAAAAATCATGATAAAACAAGCCTTGACAAAGCCAAAAGTAACCATGGGAAGGCTGAGTTGTTAAACAACCTAGAGCAGGAACCACAAAAAAGAATCAAAGTTAGTTAAACTTCAGATCATCCCAAAATTCAGGTGATCCGAATTCGTTATTGTTTGATACGTGTCTTATTAATGGTCTTGTGGGCTAAAGTTTTAAAATAGATAGCGCCAGAAATTTGAACAAAGGTATTATTTCTTTTGCTAATTTGTGAACAGGGTTCTGTTTGTTTCCAATGCGGGGTCTAAGGTTATTTTATCTATCAACTGTTATTAGGTCCTATTGTTTGAAACATAGTCCATTTTCTTGCCTATCACATTTGCAAATAACAGTTTATTCCCTTGAGTTTGGTAAGGTAGATTTTTAGGCTCTGATGTGGAAGAACCTGTATATCACATCAGGAGGTGGGGGTATGATGTGCACAGATAGTGGGAGTCAAATACAATCTTTGCATACTTTCTGAATATGTTCAAGAGTTCTGTTTGTGGATATTCTTATGTTGCCTACATTCATATAGCCTATGGATATTAACATGCTCACCAGTTAGTGCTTAATTTGAGCGGATGGTTTCCGGTGCGAGGCACCAGCACTTAATTGTCAACACCAGCACTTATGACAGTCTGCCACATGGTGGTCGTAGGAAGCTGCCTCATTATATAGGAAACCAAAGAGAGGTGTTTTGTGCAAAGAATCCAGGCTTTCCTGGATGGGTGGACAGGGGCTTGCTCTAGCAATCCCAGGGTGCTCTTCTAGGGGGTAATGTGGTCGAGCAGCGTTAGTCTTATCAAAGAGGAGTGTTAGACATCTGCAAATACACACCCAGTCAATGAATGGTGCACATGACTCAATAAGGAGATCCACACCAATTTATAAAAGTGACACCAAACTTTATATATATTTAGGCACCAGAATCAATATGATCCGGTAAGTATGTTTTGCAATAGAAATACTTTTAGTTTTCAAAAGTCGACACTTAGTGCAACTTTTAGAGGCGCAATGTTATCCTACGAAGGAATGGAAAAATACTGCATACAGTTAGTTCACAGCAACTTATGGGCCCAATCTCCAGGACTTGAGGTGAGTAAAGGGCAAGGTCGAAGGCAGCACCAGCAGGTCCTGGAGTTGCACTAGGGCTGCTGGGTGCAGTGGCCCAATGTAAGTCAAAAGGGGTTTGGTCCAGTCGAAAACATGCTACAGGCTTGGACTGGGAGCTCAGGTCTTGCGATGCACGGGGATGTGGGGACACCTTTGGTCCTCTTCTCCATGGGCCAGGGCCGATGGGAGCAGAGGTGCTTTGAGGTGTCAGGTTTTTTGTCCCCGGAGACACTCGCGGTAGAGGGGGCCTGCACACAGAGGTTGTATGCGGCGTAGGAAAGTCCACTGTGGGGACAACTGAGGTGGGCTTAGTCTGAGGAGGGCTGGGCGACCACGCTGGCACCGTAGGCTCACTCCAGCTCGGTCATGGAATGACGGGTGCAGTGGTGTTGGCCGGAGTTGGGTTTACACAATCTGGAGTCCTTGCAGTTCTTTCTTTGGTACGTGCAGGATACAGGGGAACAGCTCTGCTGCTCCACTGGAGTTCCTGGGTCTTTGTAGAAGTGCTAGCGGTCATTTCTGTCTTTTGGAGGTGCAGCAGCTTGCATGGCACTTTGGTACAAATGTTGGGAATAGGTGAACAGCCCGTCAGTGTTGGAGCCAAGTTAGTTGTTCCAGCGGCAGTTCCTCAGCTAAGGCGGAGGAGCGTCGCCCTACTGCTTTTCAGCAGTGCAAAGAAGGAAAAATAAAACAATATAAAAACAATGCTATTATCATTTTATTTCTCCATACTGAAGCCAATTTTGGGGTGGGCGGGGATTGGCTATCATCACAGACAGCAGGGGGAGGAGTGGTGAGCACTCTCTTAAGTGCACATGACAGTTTGGCCTGCCGTCTTAGGCCAGCCAAACAGTCATGCGCACTTAGCATGTTCTCTACCCAGCTGTATTGCACAGCTAACATGCACAGGCTCGCAGTCCCTGTCGTAGCGCCAAACCACGGTTCTCAGACCAATCACGATGCTGCTGTCGTGCTGGTGACAGCAGTATTATGGTTGGCTTAGGGGAGCCTGTGTGCTTCCTGCTTCCGGGACTCGTCAGGAAGAGAAGCTGAAGAGAAATGATGGAAGAGAGACGGCAGCCATGAAGAGGTAAGTGCAATATATATTTTTTCAACCCTCCTTCCTGCCTCTCCAATCCGTGCCAGCTGCCACTTGTTGCTTCATCCTCAGTTCTTGCTTTTCACAGCTCTTCAGTCCTGCTTCTTCCGGGTTGGCAGCATCTCTTTTTCTGGTGCCTGGGGCTCCCCTAAATACTAATGTTAGAGCCGTTAGAGGAGTGTAGGGTAGTAGCCAATTGGCTACTTACCCCTGAGGTCACTTCACCCCCCCCCATATGACCACTTCCTGTGAGAAATGAGCATAACCCTGTCCCAGAGTTCCTAAGTTTGCAATCACAAAGATGGCAGCCTTCTGATTTTCGTATTCACTTCATGTAACCCACCTTAGGGGTGGAAGTAGCCTAAAGTTGAACACACCTCTCGTACTACTAATTTTACTGCCTGTCCAGGTGCAGGGACATGGGTGGTCGACATCCTCTCTTTTGAGGAAAGCCAGGCTCGCATACCACAGGCAGTGAGCTCTTTGAAGTTCCCTGCCTCGGAATGCTAATTTACAGGTCATCCTGTGGAGGGGTTGTAAACACCCTCTGCCCTAGCAGGCTTTGTTCCTGGCCTACTGAGAGCAAAGGCTCTTACCCCTGGGGGTCAGAAACTCATCGGTGGTGGCAGGCTGGCTAAGACCAGTCATTCAGCACACTAGTAGTTGGTAGGTTTTCTGGGAATACCTCTAAGGGGCACTCTCAGTGCATGTATTAATAAATCTATCACTGGAATCAGTGTGGGTTTATTGATAAGAGAAGTTTGATACCAAACATATTTGGTTTCAGTGAAGCCATCATGTAGCTGGGAAACTCGTTTTCACCAGTATCCAGCACATGTACTTAAAATGGTTTCCCTGGTCCCTTGTACTGGCAGGAACTGAACTAGCCAGCATATGGCATATCTGCTCAGCCAGATATGTTCACACATGCAGTACAGTGCACCCTGCCTTAGGGCTGGAAGGCCTGCTGTACGGTTGACTTACATATACTGCATGCAGTGTCTGTAGGCATGGCAAACAGGGCTGTGTGCCATGTCGTGTTTTCATTTTTGTCTGCACCAAGACACACAGCCTGCAGTGGCATCTGTATGTGTTTAGTGAGGGGCCCTCACTTGGCACAATATGTGCTGCAGCCCTTAGGGACCTTCCTGGGTACCCATGCCCTAGGCACCTGTGGTAAACATTAACTAGGGACTTCCAGGGGTGCCAAAGGTCTTGCCAATTGGGGGAACAATTTACTCATTCATTTAGCCTTTAACTCGTGTTTGCTTTCACCTACGTAACAATCACAACCGCATAAGAAAACTCTGTGATTCAGAGATCTGAAGTTTCCAGATCCGTGTGAGAGTAGCTCATGCAGACCAGGGCTTTCCTTTGAATTCTGGGGCTTGTACTTCTGATTTTGCAGCACCCGCATGATGAACAAATTCCAGAATGCAAAGGAAAAAAACGGACTGATTGAACTTTTTGTCAAAGGTACTGCGAAGTTGAGTCAATCCGTGAGGAAACAATTTAATTTAAAAAAAGTCAGACCTAATGATTTTCTTAATGCTTATTTATTAATTGTTAGGTATTAGTTTTCATTACAACATGATCTCTGAAAATATAGCCAAAGGTGTTTTGATGCCAGACTTAAAAAGATCGAAGATGGTGCTGCCTCGTGAACTCCACAGTGGTTAAGAAGCACAGTCTCAAGAATTTTCTGTATGACTTTCTACATACGGACATCACATGTATGGCATTTTTTTAAATTAAATATGGCCGACAACGTTGTCCTTGCATGAGACGATTCTCAGATTAATACGCGATGGTGTATGGGTGGAGTCAGTTAGCATGCAGTAGTGCAGCCGGTGTGTCATAGGCACGGCAACTGGAATTATGCGGCAGGAGTGGGCCAAATTATGCGGCAGTGTTGAGTAAATTATGCAGCAAGAAAAGGCAAATTATGCGACATAATGTGGCACATTTTGTAATAGTATTATTTCGACATTTTTAAACTTAGTATAATTGTCTGGGCATTGGTTGCACCTCATTAGTACCATTTTGATACTCTAGCATAGCAATAAGCAACAAAAGGTTGACCAGTCCAGCTGTGCAAAGGGCCGCTCGGTGCGCGGCAACACGTGTCACTGCATTTTTAGTAACAGTTGAACCGCTTGAGCTAGAAGCAATGTTTGGGTTAATAAAATCTGCAGATTAGGCGATAGATGATGGATTATGTGCCAAATGCCGCATATCTAAAACTATGAGAAAATTTCAGCGTCCGCACAATCGCATAATTTCAGTAGCCCTGGCAATAGACCTAATGCAAAGAAGGAAATGGCACCCCGGACTGATGTTTGAATTATAAAATACAGCAATAACCAGGATTCAGTGGGCACACTGCCCTCTAGGCCCCGGTGCTACTGCACCTGTTGCACCATTGGACGCTCCACCCCTGGCAGCACGTGAGGCCATTGACATACACCTTGTTAACCTTCTTCTGTTGCTGTTTAACACTCCTATGTATCTGGGATTGCTTCCCCAGAAGAAGAGCCATGTTTGCTCCTCTGTTATGAGTCAAGATGGCAGGGCGAAGGCAGCAGAGGCCCTGAGGGACAGAAAACAAGTTAGTGGTGCGCCAAAATGAATACATTTTTGGAGTGATTTTTATGAAAATTTTATGAAAATGTCATGAAAACATGTGAAATTATTCAGAGTGAAATGTGGTTTGCCTGTATCTCGTGTGGTTTTTTTTCACAGCAGCAGACTGGTTAGAACAAATTAGCTTTTTTGGAAAGAGATTTTCTATCTAAAATGTGCACAATTGTGTGATTAGAAATTTTAAGACATTTGGGAATTTCAGTTTTTGTCGGCTTAATTAAAATGACACCCTCAACTGATTCTTGGTGCAAGGCATTTTAAGGTTGAAAGTTTGGCCCACCAGCACCACCGTAGCTGAAGGCCTTTGGAAATGCCATAGAGAGTGCAAGAGGGCAGCAGCAGGAGAACTGCAGGTAGTGGCGGTATTGATGCTATGAAAGGGGACTGTTCTGTGGGTCATTCTGTGTTACCTATGATGGACAGGCAGTAGTTAATGAGTGACTCCTCTGGCCTTATGGAACATTTGAGCTATTTGATAGGTGAGTGATGGAGTTGAGTAGAAGATTTGATGGAAGCGAGTCTGCGTTCTGTGCATCACGGCAGCGATATGGTGGCCACAGGGTATATGGGGTCTTTTGGATTGATGCCAGTCCGGGCTGTGGCAGGGTGAGTTCAGCGTTACCTCTGAGAAACATTGCCAACCACTTACTGTGGGGTGGTGTTGACTTTGCAAAGAGGCTTTTTTTATGACAGAAACTCAAGAAAGAGAGAACAACAAAAGTGCTAGTACTGCTACTGTTAAACCTCAAGTCAACTTGTGAGGAAACATTTTGAAGAATTACAAAATGCCTGAAATAATTTCTTTTTCTGATTTAATCAAAAGATTTCATAATATCAAAAACATTTTGACATCCTTCCAAAGAGCGGACGGCAACTCAATATCTTATGTACATCACATAGAGGAAATAACATGCAAAAAATGAAAAAATGAATGAACAACAACCTTTTGAATACACGTTTCAAACATTCTGGAAAAAAACACTCATCCTAATGCCTAACATGCTGGTACCTAAAAAAACATTCGCTAACTCAATCACACTCGTGAGAAAAATAAATGAACAAATAGGACAATTAACATTTAGTTCTCTTATTTTTAGAAAACCACAGAAAATCACAATGCAAGATTTCAGTAGCAAAATAGATTCAATTTGAAACCAATTTCAATTTCTTGTGGTGTTAGAACAAGGTCTACGCGTTTCAAGAACCCAAATTTGGGGTTCTCTCATCAGGACCTGAAAATGAAAAATAAAAAAACCGACATTTAAAAATGGCAGGGGGAGACGACCTCTGAATGCGTACTACAAAACTCAGTGTTACCATAATTACCTCTGACAAATAGAAGAAGATCAGCCAATCTTATGAAGAAGGCTCTGAAAATGCAAGAAAGCAAGAAGGCACTAAGTGGGGTTGATGGTACTAGTTGTATTAGAAAAAACAAAACAAAATCGTCAGAAACCACGTCTTAAAGCGTCATATGCTTACATGAAAAGTAGCACGTAAATGGAGAAGAGTTGGTTCAAATGTGGCCGCCAACTGTGTAAGTCACTCTTGCACTGGTGGAGGAAAAAGCCAGATTGCATTCGGGTGTAATGATAGCTGAAAATTAGTAATTCCATGTCATTTTTTTTTTTTTTTAAATCGGTACCTTCAGTGCCTCGTAGAGGCAAGTAGTACTTCATCTCTGCATGGTGCTGCGTGTAGTCAGCAGAGGACGAAATAGTATAAAGCTCACGTCGTCCGTATATTCAGGTGTCAATCGTCATGGAATTCTATAAAAATGAAGAGGAAAACCGCTGAATGGGCTCGTAGTGCTTATGTCAGCGTGACGCAAAGTATCTTGATAAGGAGGGACTGCGCGTCCGGGATTAGGCTTACCTACATGCGTCTCCGTTCGTTTCCTCTAGAAAACTCAAGAAAGAGCACATATTACAGATGAACAGATCTGAACACCCTCTTGTTGTGTTTCTATGGCATCGCCCACCTTGGAATCATGATCACTGGGCCAAGCTAAATGCCACTGAGTGACTGAAGACATAACCAGCAAACGATCATCTCCCACCAGCAAATGTCCAATTTCTTTGTCTAAGAGGGGATATATGTGAAGCATGGACACTGCCCAGGCCGAGGGGTGGTCTGTAGTGAGCTTGGAGTATGTCTTTTGGCAGGGGTGATGTAAATGTAAATGTATGTGGCTTGTAAAGCGCACTGCTGCCCTGAGGCGTTGTGTCGCTGTAGACCGCTGGGGAACCCATCCTGGCTATCCCTGTAAGATGGTCCCTCCAGGGTACCTCCAAGGTGAAACCAGGCATCCCCAGCAAATGTGGGGGCTGTTGTGGAGATGAGGCAAGCTAATGCCCAGAGTTGCCAAGTGTGATCCCTGGTTAGAGTAGGCACCAAAGCGAGAATTATCGAGTCCACTGGCCCTGGTCCACGACCCTGCCGCGTCGGGAATTGAACCCTGGTCCCAGGCCGTCCTCTGCTTCTGGGTCTGCTGCCTCTAACCAGTGAGCCACACCACTCCAGGATGATGCTATTACCGGTAGAACATAGTAGTGATGCCAAGGCAGTCACTAAGCTGTAGGACAGCAGCCCACTAAGGGTTTGTGCTGGCACTTTTCGGGTGGGGGTTGTTTTGGGAACACCCTCTGCATTTCCCGTAGTGACAGAACTGCTAATACTCAGGCCTTCTTGTGGCAGCTATGCTATGTGGGCATGTGCTATGGAGGTGAGGGAAGACATTACTGGTAGTAAGAGAACAGCCCGCTCGTGAGCCCTGCTGTGGCTGTTAAGGGGGTGTGCAACATGAAAGCCAACTGGCGGTGAGGCATAACCATGGATTTCTGGGAGTGAGGGGCATTACTTGTAATATGAAAGCAATCCATGGCTGAATCTTGCTGCAGCTCTGAAGGGGTGTGTAACATGAGAGCCGCCTGGTGGTGAGGCATTACTGTGGGTTTCTGGGAGTGAAGGGAATTACCTGTAATAAGAAAGCAATCCATTGCTAAATATTGCTGTTGCTGTTAAGGGGTGTGTAACACAAGAGCCACCTGGTGGTGAGGCATTACTGTGGGTTTCTGGGAGTGAGAGGCATTACTTGTAATATGAAAGCAATCCATTGCTGAATCTTTCTGTGGCTCTGAAGGGGTGTGTAACATGAGAGCCACCTGGTGGTGAGGCATTACTGTGGGTTTCTGGGAGTGAAGGGCATTACTTGTAATAAGAAAGCAATCCATTGCTGAATCGTGCTGTGGCTGTTAAGGGGTGTGTAACATGAGAGCAGCCTGGTGATGAGGCATTACTGTGGGTGTCTGGGAGTGAGGGGCAATACTTGTAATAAGAAAGCAATCCATTGCTAAATATTGCTGTTGCTGTTAAGGGGTGTGTAACACAAGAGCCACCTGGTGGTGAGGCATTTCTGTGGGTTTCTGGGAGTGAGAGGCATTACTTGTAATATGAAACCAATCCATTGCTGAATCTTTCTGTGGCTCTGAAGGGGTGTGTAACATGAGAGCCGCCTGGTGGTGAGGCAATACTGTGGGTTTCTGGGAGTGAAGGGCATTACTTGTAATAAGAAAGCAATCCATTGCTGAATCTTGCTGTGGCTGTTAAGGGGTGTGTAACATGAGAGCAGCCTGGTGATGAGGCATTACTGTGGGTGTCTGGGAGTGAGGGGCAATACTTGTAATAAGAAAGCAATCCATTGCTAAATATTGCTGTTGCTGTTAAGGGGTGTGTAACACGAGGGCCACCTGATGGTGAGGCATTACTGTGGGTTTCTGGGAGTGAGGGGCATTACTTGTAATATGAAAGCAATCCATTGCTGAATCTTGCTGTGGCTGTTAAGGGGGTGTGTAACATGAGAGCAGCCAGGTGATGAGGCATTACTATGGGTGTCTGGGAGTGAGGGGCAATACTTGTAATATGAAAGCAATCCATTGCTGAATCTTGTTGTGGCTCTGAAGGAGTGTGTAACACGAGAGCCATTTGGTGGTGAGGCATTATTGTGGGTTTCTGGGAGTGAGGGGCACTACTTGTAATATGAAAGCAATCCATTGCTGAATCTTGCTGTGGCTCTGAAGGGGTGTGTAACATGAGAGCCACCTGGTGGTGAGGCATTACTGTGGGTTTCTGGGAGTGAGGGGAACTACTTGTAATATGAAAGCAATCCATTGCTGAATCTTGCTGTGGCTCTGAAGGGGTGTGCAACATGAGAGGCGTCTGGTGGTGAGGCATTACCGTGGGTTTCTGGGAGTGAGGGGCACTACTTGTAATATGAAAGCAATCCATTGATGAATCTTGCTGTGGCTCTGAAGGGGTGTGTAACATGAGAGCCACCTGGTGGTGAGGCATTACTGTGGGTTTCTGGGAGTGAGGGGCACTACTTGTAATATGAAAGCAATCCATTGCTGAATCTTACTATGGCTCTGAAGGGGTGTGCAACATGAGAGCCGTCTGGTGGTGAGGCATTACTTGTAACTGAAATCAATCCATTCTGAGCCCTCGCTGTCTGCCATCTCTTCCCTCAGCCCTCATGTGCACTTCTTCATGATGATGCCACACTCTCATGTCTAAGTCCTTCCCCACAGTTCACATTTGTATATATTTGGCACATGTGTTGGAACCCAGGGTCGGCAGAATGCTCCATAAAAGAAACGCACAGCTTTAATGGAAATATCCTTTCAGTACATAGACAGAATGAAAGGTCAATGGAATGATCTTTGGAAAAGATATTTTGCTGTCTTCCAACACTTCTTGAGTGAGACAATTTGATGAATGAGACATCACTCAGATCATCTTTGGATTGCACATCTCTCACTCATCCCACTGTACTGAAAATAAGATTCAGTGAGTTCAGATCAGCTTTAGGGTGAACCATAACTCACTCAGACCATTTAAGAAATGAAGCTTGCTCACTTGGATTGGATTGTATTGTCACACCACTGAGGAGACCACGAAGCACTCCAGATCATCCGTAGCAAGTTCTTTGCTTACTCCTTCACTCAAGCCATGTCTGTCTCTCATCTCTCTTCACTGCACATCATTCTATTCTATTTCCCTTTCTTTCTCCCAGTTCATCCACATGGTGCTGCAATGACCTTCAACTGATTTTCTTAGGTCTGTTCAACAGAAAGCTTTAGAAGTCTACCTATATTTAGGCAGTAAAAAAATACATAGAAAATGAGCACATATATCCATATGTAGAGGGGCTTATAATGAGCCTCTTCAACGATTAGTCTGTTAAAAAGTCATTCACATGTTGCTTCGATAGGCCACAGCATATAGGATGGTACAATGAGTCAGGCAGGCCCCATCCACCAATGGCTCTATTGCACTGCGAGTGATCGCATTTTGTCTGATCGCATTTGCCCATCCGCCTAAAGCATAGTGCACGTCGGTATTGTGGTTGGAGGGCTAATCAATCCTTTCCATGAGTTTGATATATTTTTCAAGGCGCTAGCATCTCCCCTCTTACCTATATTTTCTACTTCCGCATTTTTAGGTCGAGCCTGGGCACCGCATGCGCTGCATTGCACGGCATGCTGTATTGGAGTATGCACTTGAAGCCCCGCCTACTCTCCGCCCATATTTGTTATTGGCTTGTGCCATTGTCCTTCGTAAATGCTGGCTTCTGATTCGTAAAGAGGCTTGTTAGTCCCTCCTTAGTACTGCCTTGTCTTCATTTGTAACCTCCCATGAGGACACCCCTTTTACATGTGTTGTTACTCACTATGCTTTAAATTACAGCCTCCGAGCACTTATTCGTTTAATGGTTTTCAGATACCTGCTGTTGCAGGCAGGAAACGCTCTCTCGCAACAGCTTTATTTATATTTTTACATAGCATAGCATACTGCGCTGAGAGTGGTGGCCATACCTTTGCTTAAATTGCTGAGCCAAACGCGGCCGCATGTTTATCTTTTAAACTATATATTTAATTCTTTTTTTTTTCCCCATGCCGCACTTACACTTTAATGTGGGCTGCGCCCCTTTCCTTAAACTTGACAAACAAATGCTTTTTTTGAAAAAAGCGCCCCATACCATGCTTTCACTTTAATGGCGGCCACGCCCAGTGGCGTAACGATAATTGAGTGGGCCCCCCCTTCAAGGTACGTGGAGGGGCCCCCTCCGGACTCTATCAGGAGCTCCCCGGCCGAAGTGCAGTGCTGAGAGGGCCCCCTGGAGCTTGGGGGCCCCCCTGTGCTGCGGGGGGTGCGGGGGCCTGTGTTACGCCCGTGGCCACGCCCATTTCTTTACACACAGTTCGTATAACGTAAAAGTTAAAGCGCGCATGGGCGTTTTTACAAACTAGCATTTGTAATGCAATAGGTGTTCCATTTACGAGATCTGTTGCATTGCAAATGCTTGTTTATTTTGATTACATGTGCTTTGAAGAAAAATGAATAAATAATTGCAGGTTTGCAAGGTCAGGCATATTAGCTTTGCCAATTCTTGTTAATATTTCCGTCACTTTCCATCCCTCTTTCCATTGTCTTTATACTGCTTCTTCCTTTTCATCCACTCCTCTTCTTTCTCACTCTCTCTTCCTTTCTGCTTCTGTCTCTCCCTATTATTTCTATTCGAAATTTCTATAGCAATAAAGAAGCCCAACAGGCATCGCAGACCAGGATTAGTCGTGAATGTGATTCACATAAGATGATTGTATATTGCCCATGAGGGGGGCTGAAGCATATTGTAGACTGCTGGGGTTTAGAAAGTCCAGGGACATACAGAAGGGGATTTTAATCACAGGGATTAGCTAGGGAGGCCTGTGAAAAGGGAAGTTGTAGCTGTGAGCACAACATTGGCTCAGAGAAACATTACCATCCTGAGGACAAGAATATCAGCTGTAGTCATGGCCACCGGAGTTATGTGATTCTGCCACATGGCATTGTCCACATAATTAAGGATTTACTGTATTTGCCACATAGTCCCCCGTCTGCTGCTAAATGTGCAGGTATCAACAAAGACAATTTGTTTCTAACTCGAATGAATAAAAAGTTACAAATAAGTTTCACATGTGGTGCTATGCACTGGCCGACTCTTTGCACAGGTAAAATTGTCGCATTTTAGTTTCTGATCGCTGCAGTCATTGTTAAATTGCTTCTAGTGAACCCTTTGCCTAGGTAGGATTAGCATATGTTAAAATCACAACAACGTCACATAATACTGCCAGATAGTATGTCAAATATATAATTTGTCTCTTTGGCTGCATTGTTTATCCAAATCTCCCACACAATTTGGCCCTTCGTTGCTGCAGAACTCCAGTGGCGCTGATTTTGAAGGGACGTGAAATGCCGGGCAGTGGACTCATGTGGGATAGAGACATGGAGGAGCAGAGAGGAAAGGGGGGAAGAGGAGAAAAGAGGAAGGGGGTGAGAGGAGGGGAGCGTAAGGAAAAAGAAAGGATGAGGGTGCAAGATAAAAGGAAAGAGAGGAAGGGCAGCGCCAGGTATCGATCAACCTGGTCAACTCTATTGCATTCTCAAGGAAACAAGTCGAACTGAAGACATTATTTCATCTATGGGGCCTTCAAAGGCAGGAAGGGGCATATTAACAAAGGCTTGCGATAACATTATAGCCGCTTTAGAGTCCGTTTTCGGACGAAAAGCGGCAATAATATTATCGCTCTATCTACAAGGACACGCTAGCGCGTGTTTCCTTGCATTAGAGCCCGGTTTCATGCCGCCTCGTCTCGCATCCCTAATGAGATGCAAGGTGGGCGTGCCTCGTGAAACTTCATTGTGGAATATCGCTAACGGGGCTTCGTGATATTTACAACGAAGCCCCGTCCGGCGTAGCGATATTAATTTCAGAGCTAACGCGCCCTTAACGCTGCTTCCAGACGTCTGCCAAAAACCTGTGTTGTGTATGTTTTACATTGCTGGTGGTATCAGCAAGTTTATCTCCGTATCCATGAATTCAACTCGTGTTTTCAGGCGATGTTGTTGCCCTTTCCCCCCTATCGCTGGAAATTTATCGCACGGGAGAAACACGTTGTAAATAACACGCTAACCGGGTGATAAATTTCAGCGATAGACGGTGATAAATACAAAAGCGCTAAGCGCGCTTTGCGGTATTTATCACCGTCTATTGTTGATATGCCCCATAGTTCTTTGGTTTCTTTATGCTCCAGCCTTGTCTTGCCTTCTAGTTTTTGTTCCCTTCCATCAGTTTACCTTTCTCCCTGTTTCTCCAGCCTTACTTTCCTCCTTCAGATAATTTCCCCCTCTCTCGCTCACTTTCTATCTCACCACCCTCGTTCCCGTTCTCTCTGTTATTCCTGTAGCTTCTCTCCCCCTCTCTCTGCGTTTCCCCTTTCAGATGTTCCTTCCTCTATTTTCCGTGCTACTCCTCTAGCTTCTCCCCCCCTTCGTTCCTCCTTCAGATGTTCTATCCTCTAGTGACTATTTTCTCTGTTACTCCTGTTTCTTCTCCCCCCTCTCTCTCCGCACCCCCTCCAAGAGTTTTCATCTAGTTGCTATTCTCTCAGTTACTCCTGCAGCTTCTCTCTCCTCCCCCTCCCCCGTCCCTCTCCACAACCCCTCAGATGTTCTTTCCTCTAGTTTCTTTTACTCTCTGTTACTCCTGTTTCTTCTCACCTCTCTCTCTCTGCCCCCCTTCAGATGTACCTTCCTCTAGTTTCTATTGTCTCTGTTACTCCTTTAGCTCCCCTCCCCTCTCCCTCTCTGTTCTCCTGCAGGCCTCCCTCTCTCCCTCTCTCTCTCTCTTCCTCCCTCCCTCTTTCTTTCTCTTCTCTCTCTCCGTTCCCCCCTTCAGATGTTCCTTCCTCTAGTTACTATTCTCTCTGTTACTCCTCTAGCTCCTCTCTCCTCTCTCTCTCCGTCCCCCCTTCAGATGCTCATTCCTCCAGTTCCCAACAGTCTCTAATCCGCGAGGACAGATTCCTGCCAGGGTGAGGCGCGCCTCCTGCCGAGAGAGCCCCGTAGCCCCTTTCGGAGTAGGGCCATCAACATGTCATTGTCACGGTGGCTTACGGGAGCCGTAATGAGGGGATTAGCGGAGCCCTCGAGTTTTCAGGCAGAGGGCCTCTCCTTCTGTGACCTCACCCTGATGATAGCCGTAGAGTGCGCGGGGATAGAAGTGCTGAGAGAACAGGGCTGGCCAAAGAGGTGGGGGTGCGGGGGTCGGGGAGACATTCTAGAAGAGCAGGGCAGGTCCTGGGAGGTGGCAAGTGCTGATGCCACCGTGACACAAACTGTAGAGCATTGCTTTAAATAGGAAATATAGAAGTGCAGGTACTCAACTCTTTAGAGTGCCTGTTTGCTCCTGAGAAGTGCTGGTACTCTTCCATTAAATGTGCTGCAACAGTGCTGAGAAGTGTAAGTACTCCCCCTTTCAAATTAAAGAAGTGCAGGTAGTCCGAACTGGAGAGTCCCTGCCCATTTAAAGCACTGCAGTGTCGAATAAATAGAGCGAGTATGGATGGGGTAGGGTGGAATGGAGTTGGGTAAGTTTGGGTGTAATGGGGTGGGTGAAGGGGGTGGGATGAGTTGAGGAGGCGCGAAGTAACCCTAGTTTATTAAAAGTGCAGATTTTTCGCTATATGCAACAATTCCCAGGCATACCATAGTTTTGAGAAGTGCAGGGGCTCTTTCTCCAACAATTTGCACCTGTGCAATCATTGTTTTGTAATTTGCACACTTCCATTTGCCCACAGATAGACATGTTTCATTGATTTATGCACCTGTTCCCCAGCTCACAATTGTGATTATTTCAAAAGTGGAGATTGCATTTTTCATCAGAGAGTACATAGGGCATGATTATGGTGTCATTGGGACTGCCACCGACAGCCTGCATAGCGGTCCGATCGCCGCATCATGATGTTGTCGGCGGACTGCAGCGGTTGGAGGGGCTGACTGACGCTTCCAACAGGCTCAAGGAGTGCATCAGAGCGTCTGACCGATCGTAATCCCTAAAATGTGGGTGGTGCCTGTGCGGGCACCGCCATAGGGATTACGATTTTCCTTTCCAACAACCTCTCCAGGGCCGTCCGACCGCCATGGAAAGGTTGTCGTAAAGATGGTGCCTGGCACACGGTGCATGGATGTTTGTAAAATGCTGTTTACCATTGCGGCTTGTGCAGCAGCCCTTTTCCTGCAACGCTTCTCAAGCCATGATGATAAACAGCATTTTACGACTGCCTCCAAAGCGGTTGCATCGTAATTGGGCTGTCGAGACCGCCGACTCCTTGTCGCACAGTCCCGGACCCCAAACTATGTTGGTCGAACGCTCGTCCAACCGCCATCGTAATGAGGCCCTTAGTTTATAAAGTTGTTCCTAATTAGGAATATGTTTTAAAAAAGTGCAATACTTTTATTGTCTTTTTTTCTCATTTAGGAACAATTAAAATAAATGTGCACTAAATTATGAAAACTGCGACAATAGCAATTGTGTTAACCACAACAAGTGGAAAGGATGCAAACTGATGACTGGGCTCAGTGCTTGAAGAGGAAATATAGAAGTTTAGGCACTGACTATCCGAGAGTACATGCTTACTACTTAAAAGTGCCAGCAATCTGCCATCAAAAGTATTGGACCTCTGCAGAGAAGTGCAGGTTCTCTGCCTTTAAAAATAAAGAAGTGCAGGTACTCAGTGCCCGACAGTAACTGTCCTTGCGCCAGAGGCGTAACGACAATTGAGGGGGCCCCCCTGCAAGGTACGTGGAGGGGCCCCCTCCGGACTCTATCAGGAGCTGCCCAGCCGAAGTGCAGTGCTGAGGGGCCCCCCTGGAGCTTGTGGGCCCCCCCACACTGCGGAGGATGCGAGGGCCTGTGTTACACCCCTGCCTTGCGCCGCCGGTATGTCACTTTTTCCCATATTAAAAGTGACGCATGGGCGGCGCAAGGGGCTTGTAAATAAGCCCTTAATTTCAACATTTATTTCGTGTGGCGTGTGTGCCTTTGCAAAATGCTTGCAGAGCACCTAGAAACCGGAGTTTTTAGCGCTCATGAGGAGCTGTGCTCAACTAGCACTTGCACTCTTTTTATACCCCTGGCACTTCGTCCCCACCTCTAGATGGTGGCACCTGACAGAGCAAAATATTAATGTTGAGGTGGCAGCACACACTTGCAGGACACACAAACATTGTTTGCATAGCACCACCATTTTCAACAACATGTGTCATATTTCAGAAAAATCACTAATTAAAAATAAAAGAACAAACTCGTGCACCATTGTTTCAACTTGTGCAATATGAAAACGGGCAAACAGATGTTGCTCCAGTCCATGTTACAGAAAGCGTTTTAAGAATATTTTTGCTTCAGGGCAAAAATGGCAGAGAAAGATTTCAAATCCATATGTAACACAACAATTTATTCTTCGCTTCTTGTTATGTAAATGCAGCAAACAAAGCGTGAAACTAGTTTGTGTCAAGTTTGCTCTGTTTGCTTATGTATAGGTACCAGCAGCGGCCCGTGCAGGTAAGAGTGGTGGGGCCGGGTTGGGGGCAGATTAGACAGACGACCACGAGGGAAAATTAAATAAATCATTCATTTTCCTCATCGTCGTCTCTTGAAATCCCCCCCACCCGGCCCCACCACTCTTAACTGCAAGGGACGCTGCTGATGAGTATTCATAGCAAATCAATACACCACTCTAGCTATGAGCAACAGTGCGCTCTACATACATAGGGGTTGAGTAAAGGAGTATAAAGGAGGGCGGCGAGAAGGGTAGGGATGCGATGCAAAGAGAGCTCTAGAGAAATTACCAGTTGGCATGCAATGTCTAGCCTACTACACAATGATTAATTTGAGCCGGTGGTTTCCGGTGCTTAGTACCGGCACTTAATTGCCAGAGCATGCACTTATGACAGCTGCCACATGGTGGCGCTGTTTGTGCAATTTACAGATGAGCAGAAGAATAGTTGTTTGCTGATTTAATTTACATTAAAAACAACTAATACCTGCCACCCAAGCCCTTCTTAAAGCGTAGGTGGCTATGAACAGTCTGAATTGTCAAACTTGTAGCAGTGTGATGGTTAGTACAGTGCCAATGTGTGGTGATAATTGCAATGGCCTCCTGACGAGTGCCCGGGCACTTATGTTTTTTACAAATTAAGCACTGCGACTACACATTACTCTAATGTTGCTTTGAGAGGAGGGTATGTATTGAACTCCTTCGTAAAGAGCCTGAGGGAGGGAGTGTGCCAGATCTCGATCGGTAGGGATTGTAGCTCCTAGAAGTGAAGCTGGAGAAGGCTAGGCACGAAGCTTTCTCCATCCTGCATGTTTTTGTCTGGGTCAGGAGAGCATTTTAACAATGTTCAGTAGATCACCAGAGATCTTGATTCACAAGTACATTTACAATTTGCTCCATTACCTATTACACAAGCAGCGAAAATTGTGAAAATGGATTGACCGCTTTGCACACCAGTGGCAAGTTTCTGTAATATTACATTAGGGTATAAACAGGACAACTGGAATAATATGATTCTGTAGCTATGGTATTTTCTGCATAATTGTTGCCACATAATCCCTCATCTGCTGCATAATCTGCACATTTTAAATAAGAAATTGTGAGCTTCATTTACAAGTCCATTGCGCCACCGGTGTGTCATTTTTTTTGACGCACCGGCAGTGCAATGGGTTTGACCATATTTACGAAGCCAAAAAGGCCCCTTTCATGCATTACTCTACGTGAAAGTGGCATCCCATGGGTGCTGCTGCGAGTGTTCCCACACAACCTCCATGGAACCTGGCACATTCCCAGATTTACAACATTTTGTAAAGCTGGAAATGTGTCAGAATTCTGCATCTCATCAGGGGAGGTGTAGGAGTGGCGCACCGAGGAGAAATACTTTTATTTTTCCACCATTTTTCCTCTTTCTATGTGTGTGGCATTTTGCAGCATGCATAGAAAGAGGAAAACGCTATCAATGATTGTTTTGGTGCCGGAAGTTGTCCCTTGCTGTAGAACAATCATCCCTGCACCGCAGGCACCCTTGCAACATGACGCAAGGTTGTCTGCGATGTCTGAGATGGCGCACGGCTGCTGTTTGTGCGCTGGCGCAGGGGAGATGGACAGGAATGCGCTGTATTCCTGCCCTTTTATTTTGACACCGTGCAGTGCAGCAAGAAGGCTTGCTGCGCTGCTGTGCATCAAAATATAGTAAATATGGCCCTGTGTTTCTTGCTCAAACAGATCAAAAGCTACTACAAACTGGCGACAGGTGTTCCTGATCAGTGGCAGGCCTTCAAGGAGGTTGACTGGTCATCTTTCAGTTCCTTGTTACTGTATTTGGGTGTTAAATTGGTATGAGTAAGATGAAATATTTTCTTAGTGTTTGTATGTGTAAAAATGTCAAATGAATTAAGTAAGACTACCACAAAATCTGCTGTTTTATGCCACATAATTTGCTTTTTTTTGTGTGCATAATATAGTCAATATTGGGGCATAATTTGGCCCCCCTCTGCCGCATGATTCCAGTGGCCCTGGGTATAAATGTGGTGGAAATGCACACCTGATACACACTGCTGTACTATTCGAGCAGCAGTGTGGACTGATACAGAAAAGAGTGTATGTGTGGCAAACATAATCTGCTTTTTTTCATCTATGCTGCATAGATATATCATAGGATATTGTAGCAAAGCACAAAATACTTCATTACGTAAGATTACAGCATCAGTAGCGGGCCTGCCCCAGGTAAAATGGGGGGGGCGTACTGGCCGGGAGAGGGAGGGTTTCGGGGGCAAAAAATATAAAATAGAAGTATAAAAAAAGAAAACGTACCTTAATGCAGCCGTCTCCTGCCGCATCCCCCTCCTCCTGCTTCTGGCCCTGGGCACAGGCTCCCAGCCTGCCCTGCGGCCAATCCTGAAGCTGCTCTCTCATAAGAGCAGCTTCAGGATTGGCCTGAGTGCCAACAACTTGCACTCCCAGGCAGAGTGGGAGCCTGTGCCTGCTCTCTCTAGGCCCAGCAACGCAGCTGGGGCTGAAGAGAGCTTCACTGCGCATGAGGGTTTGGCCGGCCTGAGACGGCCGCCAAACCCTCATGTGCAGTGAAGGGAGTGCCCACCACTCCCCCACCAGCAATGTCATCCCCTGGACCCACGCCCAAGACTCATCAGAGTCCTGAGGGCGGGTCTAGGGGATTAAAATAAAACAATAATAAAACGGGTTTAAAACACGTTTTATTTGTTGGTAATGGCAGGGTTGGGGGGGCGGTGCTCCTCCGCTCTAATGGAGCTGCCGCCACTGATTACAGCATCACATGAACGAGGATCACAAAAACATCACAAATATTATAGCATGATAAAACATTAGATAGCACAACACAACACATCAGGGCTCATTTTCACCCAAATGTTCCCTTTCTGAAAAGAGCTCTAAGTCAACATTCCTCTAACAGTACTGTACAAATTATTACAATGATCAATTTCCCATCAGCAAGGATTTTTCTTCTTGTGCAGAGTTTTCTCCAGATAAAATATTGATGACAGAGAATCTTTACATATAGTAAACATGAACTACGTTGCCCCGCAACCACTAAAGATTGCGTGCCACAATCTCAAGGTCAGTCAAACCGACTTGTACATATACTGCATTCACAATATTGTCTACCACTATATCGTCACGGTAAGGATATATAGGGCAGCCGTTATTTAATCATCTTAACTCCACATCATAACTGATATCAAGAAAAATGGTACTTAGTTTATAGCCCTCGGAAGGAAACAGTTGCATAACTAAATACTTATAAGGTCCCAAAAGCAAGATCTATTGGCTATGCCAATGCTTGTTTCTGTCTATTACTTCTCTGTAGTAATGGCAGCGTACGGGTGCCACCATTACTTCATAGAAGTAATAAACAGGAGAAAAAAAAACGGGCTCACGGAGAACATCAAAGCGGCCGTGCGGCCGCGAAAGTGAAAGTGATCGCGATAAAACATCAAAGCGGGCGTGCGGCCGCGAATTTGAGGCGCCCACGCACATGCACTGTAGCTCTAGGCTGGCCATGGTAGCATTTTTTGAGCCCTCACTAAAAGTCTCGCTAGACCAGCGCATGCGCTGGCTCAGGCGAGACCTAAAAATGGTGAGCTGTCTGTGATGTAACTGGACCAGCTTGTTAATTGTGCATCACTGCATCAGCATCTCTTTTGCATATTTAGATAGCATCACTTTATTCCTTACCTATTGCATTCCGTGTAAGCTGTGAACATGGTGCAATATAAACATTTCCACCCATATCCTGATCAAGCCTTCTAAAAAATCTGGGTCAATATGTTGTTATATTCACAGTGGCCCCATTCTGCCCTTAACACATATAGGTTATCCAATGTGGTACATTTGTGGGACAATGTACAAACGGAACAAGGTTTGTTCTGTTTGTACATTGGTATATTTCCCCTGAACCTGGTGGTATATCTGTCTGCAGGGTCCCTCTTTGCTTTGACAATGCAGCATGTCTGTTCTCACCAAAAACAGGCCAGGCTTCTGATAATCCATCTTTTGAGGTTACTTGAATCTACTGAGCCTCTCGCAGCATGAGGCAAGACAGAGATACAGAAAGAAATTACACGAAATGAAATTCAATGGATAGGAAGGTGAGCACATGTGATAAAGCAATAGGAATAAGCAAGGCTTTATTTGGGATAAAAAATTGGGGGGATCTCACAAAGGGACAGGGCTTATGTAATTAAGGGTGTGGCCTAAAACACGTAAACTGAAAATCTGTGCTTACCATGGTGTACAGTCAACTGGTATTTTGCTGGTTCTCTCATTGCATCCAGACATATAATACAACAAGTAACATTAAACCTACAACAAGCCAGGACTTGTCAATGGTTGTTAGTTGAATAAGATAAAAAAGCGGCAACTATGGATTCATTGTATATAATATTGAAAATGCTTCAGTTCTGAAATGATGAGGCAGTGAAAGAACTATAACATGTCTCTTTGAAGTTATATCAAAAGCAGTGAAGGGACATGGGGGTGAGGGGGGAGTGCGGCCGAGCTGTTTTCTAGGGCAGGTTTCAGCCGATTTTGTGACAGGGGGCCGATATTGCCGGACCCCAGTAACAAAAATGGCCCCCACCCTGGCGGCCCGCTGGGGAAACGGCTGGTGCCCACTATAGCCAGTCCGGCCCTGGCGGTACTGCTGCAGATTTAAGATGTTTCTTTCACCCTGAGGGTGAGGGCAAAAACGGAGAGCCCGACAGGGACCTGTTCCAGCTCCTGCTTTTTAGAACTGCCGGGGCCGAGCACCGGCAGGACCCGGCTCACTTAAAGCTCTGGGAATAAGATGAAACTTGAAATATAATAAGGCAGAATGAGAGACGGTGAGATAGCCAGAAAGAAATGCTGGCACCACTGCAGAATTAAATCATCGTGTAGCAGGACGGGAGGCTACAGGCACTGCTCACCAGCCGACTTGGGGCTGTGGGAGTGCACAGACCAATCATAGTGACGATTGGCATTGCTGTGGAATATTATTAAAGTGACCTGGTGCAGGATAACATCGATTTCCCAGATAGCACTCAAATTAGCATGGTGATGGTGTAATGTTGTATCATCATTTGGAACAGCATGTCCAAAGCAACATTGGTTCTGAGTGGCCATTGTAAATATAGGGGCATATTCTCAAGGACTTATCGCCGAGTTAGCGGCACTTTATCGCAGCCAAAGTGGCGATACATTTATCGCCCTATTCACAAGCTGGTGCTAACAGCCGATATCACTAGTTTTCCTGCGATAGCAGCCACAAAAAACATCGCCACAGATGACAACGGCAACTAACGCTAATGATGTGCAGAGTAGGCGTTCCCGTGCAAAAAGTCGCGACACCACTTAGCAACATTCTCAACAACCAGCCAGATCGGTGATAAGATCCAAAAACATGCGCTCAGGCGATTTAACACCTGCTCTTACCAGGTATTAAGTCAGACGACAACCTGCACCATGAAAGGGAGCCCAACCCAGAGCCACACCTGAAAAATAACAGATGCCATGGAGTTACTGATCATGCAGCATGGAGCCCCAAGAGGGCCACAACACCCACCGCCACCACCCCCAGGCCGGCCACCCCCCCAGACTACCACAGAGGCAGAGCAGACAAAGACAGCGGACCTTCAAGAAAACGCACCAGCCTCACAGACTTAACACCAGAGGATGTCATTGCCCACTACTGGCTCAAAAGGACAACCATCCTCCGCATCCTGACTCTCATTGCCCACAGGCTGACGGTACCAACACAGCGGACAACCAACATCCCTCTGCAGAAAAAGCTGCTGGCTGTGCTGCACCTGTTGCCCTCTGGGACCTTCCAACCAACAACTGCCAGAGTTGTCGGAGTCTCACAGCCAGCCCTATCCAAGTTCCTCACACCTGTCTTGGATGCCATCATCAGGTTGCTACCCCAGCACCTTTACTTCGCACACACTGCACAGGAACAGCTGGAGACCAAGCAAGGCTTCTACGCCATAGCTGGCTTCGTGGACGTGTTGGGGGAAATCAACTGCACATATGTACTCCTCGTGCCCCCTGCCACCACTGCACACAATTACCACAACAGGAAGCCCACGCATTCCAACAATGTGCAGGCAATAGTGGATCACCGGGGACTCTTCACCAATGTTGTCGCCAACTACCCAGGCAGTGTGCATGATTCCTTCCTCTTCCGACAGTCCATCATCAACCAGCGCTTTGAGGCTGGCACCTATGGAAATGCACTGCTCGTCTGTAAGTAACAACTGAACACATCACACACCTCAACTCCACCAAAATACAACTTACTACCCTGGGAATGCACACGTTACAAAATCACATACAACATGACAACCAACATGCCCACATACCAGACACAACAACACAACTTACTGTGGCAACCTGGGCTAGCCATGTACAGAAGCCATTATCGGCATGGCACCTCAGCCACACAATAGCGGAATGTGGGGAGAGGTGGGAACCAGGCATGTGCAAAGGAGGCAAGTGACCCATGATGTGCTGGACAGACTTGAGTACGCAGACCACAGACATTTCCATGTCGACATACACTGCTGGTATTTGGAGTGTACTGTTCAGTGGACACAATCATGTTACCTCAGCCAGTGGGGAAGATCGCGGAAATGTAGCTTGTTACGTCCCCCCCTGTAAGCGTGAGTGGAGTGGGCTGGCCCGGCATACGCCAGGCCAGTGTAGGGGTGTGAATAAAAAGCCCGTTGCCCTGGGTGTGGTTCTCTTCCGGAATGGCCAAAATGTCTGCCAGGGCGGTGCCTCTCACTTGGCCGACGCCATGAGCGGTTGTGCCTGCGATCCTGGGCACCTGCTGCAACCCAGGCCGCTGGTCTTCAGACTCGTCTTGCCCGCCCCTGCGCACCCAGGCATCACTGCTCACCTGCCGACACCGGCGTGTGTCAAAGAGGGCCCATCACTTGCCGGTGCAAGCTCCAAGCCCGAGGCTCGCGTCCTTGGCAGCCTCCTCAGACCATTGCTGGCCTCCGCGACACAGGCCCCCCAGCACTCCTTTCTGGTTGACGTACTCCACATCTACCTCCGGCCTACACTGCGGTCCAGTAGGTCCCACATATGGAACTGAGTCTTGATTTTTCAATGGCAGAGTACATATGTTTATGGCAGCATTTATATCACTGTACTCCCTTCGATCTGGTGCCACCAACTCTGTGCATCGCAAGCCAACGACACGTGTCTGTGGGCCCTTGCTGACTACAGCCTTCGGCCTACATGGCGGTCCAGCACCGCAGGATCACCTCTGTACTGCCTACACTGTGGAGCAGCAGGCCTCACACTAATCCAATCAAGTCCGGACCAGGCAGGACACAGCATCCTCGCAGGCTGCACACACATTCAGCTCTGGTGCTTCTACCTCCGTCAACCACAAATCATCACCACATGCCATTCCAATGTCATTTGTGAGAGTTCCAGGAGGAGCTGGCTGAACAGCGTTTGGCCCGCTCTGACCGCTGCCTCCGGCCTACACTACGGTCAAGTATGTCCCACATTTGGAACTGAGTCTTGATTTTCAAATGGCAGAGTTTATACCATTGTACACGCCTCATTGCAGACTGCATCCCCTTTCAGCTCTGGTGCCACTAACTCTGTGCACCACAATTAATGGACACTCTCTGAATGAACTTTGGTGGCATCTGAGTAAATGGCCTGGGGGTTGTCTTCATCCTCATGTGGCTGGTACTGACTTGATGTTAAGCATGAGTCTGTAGCATTCATCTCCTCCATATTGCCTGTTTCAGCTTGGTCCTGCCCTCTGCATCATGCCCTGGAAGAACACCTTCCACTGTCCCCCGAAACGACATTCACCTTCGACATCGACGAGGACCCGCTCAGGTCTCATGGCCCTACCTCAGTGCACCGCAAGTCACCGTCCCGTGGCGATGTGCCTGTGCCGGCCGCAGTGCATCCGAGGCCTCTAACTCTGTGCAGCTCAAGTCATGGACCCTTGCTGTTTGAACAGTGAACTTCTGATTGTCTGATCACTGTTGTAGTTGTTTCCAGCACCAACTACTCCCTGAGGGCTGGCTTACACTCACCCCACACCCATCCAGCACAGGCGTCACTGGACATGTGACCCTGGCAAGAAAAGGGGCTGAGCGCACGTGCCCGTAGCCAGTTCCACAAACTATCTAAGAGTGTCCGTGTGGTCATTATGTATGCATGAGGGCCCCAGGCCCTATCACATTACATTGTGCTGTGTACAGCGGGCGCAACCATGTCACCTCAGGCAGTGGGGAAGACCTGGGACATGTAGCTGTGTCGTATCCCCCTGTAAGCGTAAGCGGAGTGGGCTGGCATACAACAGTCCAGTGTAGGGGTGTGGATAATCACCCTGGGGCTCTGGGCGTGGTTAAGTTTTGGGCTTGCCAAGGAAGTAACTAATGCGTGTGTCTCTGTTGTAGTGTTGGCGCCACCCATCCCACAATGGACAATGTTGCAATGTAGCATGCCCCCAGAGTACGGGCTCGGCCGAAGGGATAAATGAAGGAGCGCAAGCACGCTTGGGGTCCGGGATCATACATGCCAACTGTTGTGTGTGTATCGCTATTGCCGCAGCTTAAGCCAAAGGTCTAGCCTCAACCGCTTTGCGGGTTCAGCCAGCCATGAACTCCACATCTGTGTCAGCCCAATCCTTACCATAGGCCTACACCCACGTGGCCGTCCACCTTCAACGCACAACATCACAGTGTCATTGTCAGGCTTGTGGACATGCGCAGACAGGCATGACAATGGTGTGCCGTAGGAGTGCAAGTGATGCAACCGCGCACCGCACACAAGTAAATAGGCTCGGGGGAGGGAGGAGAAGCAAAGAGGCTATGTAATACACATTGATGGCGCTCATTTGTTACAAGCAGTACATGTCAAACAGGAATCAATAAGTCACACATATCACACACCAATAAACTAGTGAGCCTGCCAACACATCATGCAGAACCAACTATTGACTTATGTCTCTCTGCACTGTCACAGGTAATCAAGGATATGCACTCTGCCCTTGGATGATGACACCCCTCCGAGCCCCGAACACACAGGCCCAGAGGCAGTACAATTGGGCCTAAAAATGCACCAGGGCCATTGTGGAATGCACATTTGGCGTGTTGAAGTCGCGTTTCAGGTGCTTGGACATCACAGTTGGAAGGCTCCTGTACAGCCCAGACATCGTGTGCAAGATGATCGTTGCATGTTGTGTGGTGCACAACATATGTGTACGCACCAATGCCCCATGGATACAAGTGCCTGATGCACCGGACGATGATGAGGAAGATGAGGTAGGTGGACCACACCCCACTGCAGCTGCAGCAGGAATAGCCCGTAGGAACAATATCATTGACAATTTCTTCACATGAGGACGTCACATTGTGACAGTCCTTAGCAATAATGGGACAGTACAAAATGACCACAGGCACAACATGTGCAAATAAATTCACTACAACACACATTCCCTGAGTGCATGTCACTCCTCTGTACAAGCACATTACTCTGACAAGTGTAAGTGCAACACGTAGTGCTAACAATCTCTAAAATGCAAAATAGATGGTGGGTGTGTCACCTCTGTACAGAGAGGCTGTTTTGGGTGTCACGTATTCGAAATGCCATTTCTGTGTGTCAAAGATAGTACGGAATCCCACTCATCAGCGTATCACATGTGTCCAATATCATTACATAGAGGCTGTCATTTGTGACCTACAATTTACAACAGGGCTTCTTTTGGGGTCAAATATGTACCACCATGATGCAGGAATGCACCCTGTGACTCAAGTCCCACAACATGAGCAACATGGACGTAAGGGGGAATCACTGCCCTACATTCGTCCATACTTTCATACTTGATTAATCATAGACATGACACATCTGTGTGTATTAGAATGTATTATTCACGTTCCGTGGAGTGTTGAAGCTGTCTTAGTACTGGGCCATGCAGACAACACTTTACAATGTTGCCCCGAGGAGGGCCAGCCTGAGTCCTTTAGGGATTGATAAATTACTCGGAAGAGGAAGTGTCCAGTCCGCAGTCTGATTGCTGTGTCATTGTTAAGCAAACAAAATATAACAGTCCATGTCGCAGAGTGTATCAGGGGACAGTGGAAGGTGTAATTCCAGGGCATGATGCAGAGGGCAGAAACAAGCAGTAACAAGCCATATGGCGGAGATTAATGCTACTGCTTCCTTCTTACCACTAAGACAGATTCATCTTCATCTTCGTCCTCTGACGTTTCATGTGCCTCACATGTGGGTGGTGGTGTTTGGTCTGCAGCACTGTGTGACAGTGGCACATCAGGGGCCGGAGATGTCGATGTAGAAGTAACAGCAGCATTTATCTGCACAATGTCTTGTGGCCTCACTCCCATGATGAGGATCTGCAGGGCATGGAAGATCCCATCTACAGCTTGCTCGTGTGCAGCAGTGGTAGCCATTCTTTGCGCCTGCATCTGCTCTATGTTCTCCATGACCCTCCTTATGTTTCCCAACTCACGTATGACATCGCTGTAGCCACTCTGACTAGACAGTTGTTGTTGTCTCGGAGTCATGACTCCAGCAACGCCAGCCATGGATTTTTGGAGGGCATGGGGCGGACTGTGAGTGTCCGTTAGGAAGTGTAAGTGGTCCCTGATGGGACTTAGACACCCACGTATGGCATCCAGTTTGGCTGCCATGAGGTCGAACCCCATCCGCACCTGTTCAGCCAGCGCCTTCTAGCAGTCTAACACACGGCGTTGGAATGCCATGTGCTTTTCGGTGAGGTGCTGGGAGACAGACGTGGTGGTGGGTGCTTTCTGCAGTGTGGTCTGTGCAGGGGGTGGGCTAACCTCGATGGTGCTGGGCTGGCCTGCTACTGGAGGTGGGGTGCGGAGGTTGTCCATGAACCGTTGGAGTTTGTCGTAGTCGATATCCTGGGGCTCATCTCCATCATCACTGACATGATGTAGGGTCTGCTCTGCAGGAGGTGTTGGTTGTCCCTCTGCAATGTAATGGGGAGATGCAGTTTCACAGTGTGTTCCATGTATGTTGATGCATTGGCGAAGTTTACATGCAGACTGCATGACAATGTACATTGTGGCTGTTTGTGAGGAGATGCCTACTTGATGCAGGGCTGTGGACATTTGTACTGCATCACGGATGTGAGGTTGTACTCGTACATTGTCATCTCACAGTTTCCTGCTATGCCAGATGTGATTGGCCATTTTGTACACACATGCGGCACCATTTGAGTCCTTTGTTCTGTTGTGAAAGTGTTGCAGTTTGTACCACATTGTTGTCAATGTTGAGGTGCTCAGATTCTTATGTGTGTGTGCTGCATTGTGGATGAGTCGCCCTTACAGCTCTGATTTGGCTGCCCCTTATCCCTTTCAGGCGGTGTGCCTTTGACTTCTGTGCTTCTACAGTGTTGAGATGTTGCAGACTTGGCTAATTTTGACTCTTGTTCGGATCTTGTACTCTTGGGCATGGTTTTTCCGCAGATGTGTTGTTGATGTCAGGGGTTGTTTGTGCACGTGGATGTGTCAGAGTGTGACCTGCTACTTTACGGATGTGGTCCACACTCAGCCACCTCAGTGTCATGGTGTGCACAATGTCATGATGATTGTACTGCAGCCATGCTAATCGTCATGTAGTGTCACTTGCATTGTCAGTGTGGCTCACAAATATGCATCTTTGCTGGGTTTCACACGTGTGCATGTGTTGGTGGTGAGATTGGTGATGTGTGGGGTGGGACCCCTTTGGGCACATGGTGGACGGGGGCCTACTTGGTGTTTGTATGTGTGCTGCAGTGTGCCAAGGGGATCAGGGACATGATCCAGAGTCATTGTGGGTGTGCAGTGTGCTCTACTTAATTGTGCATGTGTGCCATTGTGCCCATCTCCGCCCGTCCCCCCAGTCCCTGGTCGGTTGATGTTGTGTCAGGTCATGTTGGGCAGTGTCCGGATCCCCAACTCGTGGCACCGTATCCTGACTGATGACTGTGGCCACCATTTTCTCAACGTCATCAAGCTCCTGGTGTGCCGCTGGACCCCCACCTCCAATCTGCATTGCTACTTTCATGTTGGCATCAAGTTTCCTCTTGGTTTTGCCCTTCACATCATTCCAGCGCCTCTTCACCTCTTCCATTGTCCTCCTCAATGCTGCAACTGCATTCACATGGTCCAAGATGGTCTGCCATATTTGCGTCTTTGTTGCCAATGGATCTGACAAACAGTTGTTAGTAGTGTTTTATCACCTCCGTAACGATCATCCTGTTTTCCTGCGGACTGAACCGCGTCTTCCTCTTCCTCTTTTCCTTTGCCTTCCCCAACCCCGGGGTTCCTTGCTGGTCGTCAGTGGGGCTAGTGGGGTTCACGTTGTCCTCTGCACTCCCTTCGTTGAGTCCATGGTGCTACGCAGTTACATTTTTTTCTAATGTTTTTTTTTCTGCTTTTATAGTGCATTTTCCCGCATGACGCGTGGGATTGCAGGCCTGTCGCTGGTTATCGCTGATTTTTGTATCGCGATTTGGGACATCACAACTTTTTTCGCGTTCGTGTCTTTCCATTTTTTAGGCATCACGTTAATTTTAACGCAGTAATTTGATGCGTTATCATGAGACTATCGCATGGTACCGCCGTGTTGAGAATACAACGTTAACACGGTGTTATTTTCTTGCGATAGACGCCGATGTGCAAAGTTGCGTTAAGCTAATTTTGCGATAATTATCACACATTTTTGAGAATTTCCCCCTATGTCTTTTTCCACCGGGTGAAAGGTGCAAATCATTCTCCGCTCTGGTGGAAAGTTTTTTAAAGGTATAGGCAAAGTTATATTTTGACATTTGAGTGATCCCTTCACCCTAAAAACAAGCTAATTTTAAATCCCCTAGTTGCACCTTGATGCCCTCTTGTGGCATCTTGTGGTGGTGTCATAAGGCAGCTGTCTAAAATGACCTTGATACAGGACCAGAACCAATAACAGTACACCTGTGAAATCTCTTCAACCCCAGCCCCTCTTGGACAGTTTTGGGCCGCTGCCTCACAAGGAAGTTCACAAATCTGACCCAATCTACACCCAGAGACCTTTATCCACGGACGAATTCCGGGTGCAGCCATAGATTTAATACCACCTCACCCCTGTGTGTTATTCATTTTTATGAGTCACACTCAAAGAACTCAGAATAAACAAGCATTCATATTTTATTGCATTAGAAACATTGCACACAATTACAATTCAACAGTAAAGATAAAATCCAAAATAATAAAAACAGCTAATAATAAAAACAATTTATAGAAAGAATATAAAGACATCAACAGCATCACCTACAGCAAAACATCCTGTAAGAGAAGGAACATGAAGACGCTTCTGTAGGCATAAAATCAAATGCACATGTGGGAGAAAATACAGTTTGAAACTATGAAGCATCAGGGTTCCTTAAAAAGCAGGTATTAATGCATCTGCAAAGCTCCACAGAGTCTGGGCATGAGTTTGTGTCCAGAGGAAAGGCAATCGGGCATCCAGGGGCTAAAGAAAGCTGAGCAGCATCTACAAGCTTGCCCTCCAAATGTAGGGATAATCAATAAATCTGAACGGGGATCTTTATATTTTGGAATTGGGAGCAATATTGTCTAAATCCTTCGGCACAGCCCACGGATTCAAAGACATCCCAATCGCACCGGGGTACAAAGAGAGGTGAACGCATTGCATTTAAGGGCCAGATGTAAAAACGTTTTTAGCAGTCGCAAATAGAGAATCGGGCTGTTTGCGACTGCTAAAACGCCTTTTGGCATGTATTTACCTTATAACCTATCGAACTCGCAAAATAGGGTTTGTGAGTCAGTATTAGGAAGGGTCGTGCCAAGGGCGCCCCTCTCTAATAACGAGTTGCAGGGGGATGTACGATTGCTTTGCTACCGGAATGCGATCACAAAATAGTCGTATTTTACCACATGCTTCAAGTATGAAAGAGAGCCAATGGCTGCAGTGTGCTGACGTGTTGCCTCGTTATTCAAACTGTGGTGGGAGGGGGCAAAATGTGAATGTCACTTCAATAGACCATTTATGTGTGTATGTATTTATGTATATATTTTCTATTTGATTTTATTCATTTTTTAAGGGTGGATTGACAGATCAAGAAGCCTCTAGGACAGAGCTAAAAAGAAAGAGAATTGTGCAGCAATAATCTGTTATTTACAAAAGGCTTTAATGAAAATGCTTTACATAAATCATTTTTAATATACAGCTTTTACAACCCAATTGAACCTGGTGTTAACTTTACAGAACTCTAAAGGATGAAAGGCTGAGCCTTGCCGGAACTCGAGACTGCAGGTCACACACAAAACACAAAACGCTCAATTTCCAAATAACAGATGTCAATGTCACATCATACCTCAAATCGAGATGTTCAGTGACACTGTTGAGGGAGAGGGGACATGAACAGATGACCCGATGACTGAAAGACAAGGAAAGACTGATCCAGTTCATGAGGAGCGCCTGGGGCAGGTCCAGGGATTAAGAGCGCTACAATGAAGGATCTTTCATTGTTTCTGGAGCACAGAGCAGAGGGTCTCGTGCGATGCAGCGGCGTCTCGAATGCCGAAGTCGCCTGGGTCTACCGGGGTTTGCCGGGGTCTGCCTGTCGCTCAAGTTGAAATGACCTGTGCGGTACTCAGCCTGATGAAATGACCTGTGCGGTACTCAGTCTGTTGAAATGACCTGTGCGGTACTGAGCCTGATGAAATGACATGTGCGGTACTGAGCCTGATGAAATGACATGTGGGGTACTCATCCCGTTAAAATGACCTGTGCAGTCTGATGAAATTACATATTTAATTATAGCATCTCTGTGGTACTCAGCCTGTTGAAATTACATCTGCAGTACTGAGCCTGATGAAATTACCTGTGCAGTACTCATCCTGATGAAATGACCTATACTCAGCCTGTTGAAATGACCTATGAGATTAAATGACCTATGCAGTACTCATCCCGTTAAAATGACCTGTGCAGTACTCAGTCTGATGAAATTACCTATGTGATTAAAGGACCTATGCGGTAAACAGCCTGATGAACTGACCTGTGCAGTATTCAGTCTGATTTTATGACCTATGTGATTAAATGACCTATGCGGTACTCACCTGTTGAAATTACCTATGCGGTACTCACCTGTTGAAATTACCTCTACTGTATTCAGTCTGAAGACATGACCAATGCCGTACAGAGGCTGATGAAATGACCTCTGCGGTATTCAGTCTGATGACAGCACCTATGTGATTAAATGTCCTAAACTGTAGTCAGCCTGTTGAAATGACCGGTGTGGTACTCAGCCTGATGAAATTACCTATCAGGTACTCAGCCTGTTGAAATGACCGGTGTGGTACTCAGCCTGATGAAATTACCTATCAGGTACTCAGCCTGATGAAATGACTTGTGTGGTACTCAGTTTGTTTAAATGACGCATGCAGATGAAATGACCCATGAGACTGAATGACCTGTGTGGTACTTAGTTTGTTGAAATGACCTATACTTAGCCTATTGAAATGACATGTGAGATTAAATGGCCTATGCTGTACTCAGCCTGTTAAAATGACCTGTTCAGTACTCATTCTGATGAAATTACCTATGTGATTAAAGGACCTATGCGCTAAACAGCCTGATGAACTGACCTGTGCAGTATTCAGTCTGATGTGATGACCAATGCAATTAAATGACCTGTGCGGTAAGCAACATACTGAAATGACCTATGCGGTACTCAGCCCGATGAAATAACCTACCTAGACTGATGAAATGACCTGTGCGGTATTCAGTCTGATCATATGACATATGCTATTAAATTACCTGTGCGGTACTGAGCCTGATGAAATGACCTATCAGGAACTCAGCCTGATGAAAAGACCGGTGCGGTACTCGGCTTGATGAAATGACTTGTGTGGTACTCGGCTTGTTTAAATGACGCATGCAGTACTCATCCTGATGAAATGACCCATGAGGCTGAATGACCTGTGTGGTACTTAGTCTGCTTAAATGACCTATACTCAGCCTGTTAAAATGACATATGAGATTAAACGGACTATGCGGTACTGTTAAATGGTAGCGGCAGTTTCAGTCGATAACCTTTCAAGTATTTGCCCGGCGGTAATCGCCTCTCATACCACTCGATAATTTACCAATAAAAGAGGCAGGCGCCGGAGACTGGAAGGCAGGAAACAAAGTTTTATTCCGTCGGAGCAGAACACATCAGATCAGACAGCAAGGTATCGTCACGAGGTGCTCTAACTGCATCTCTGAGACCTGGTCTCTTATACACTGGTTTATTGCTTTATTACACTTAGTACATTCTTGAGATTCCCTTGATGTACGGGGGGAATATCCCCTGAAGCCCCGGTTCAGATCCGATCCCACACATAGATACAGTAAGAGTTCCCACCCCACCCACAGTAGGAGATGGCTATTGCGCAGCAGGGTATTCCGCCAATTCCTGGGGGGGTGTGTGACCGGTCGGGTCTCAGGGAGTAGGGGCTTTGATCTACTGTAATCCCTTTGATGTGGGGTGTTTCCCTTACAGTAAGGGCAATAAACTGCATCCGCAGGGCTAGGTGATGGCCTGGGACCAGTTCAGACAATGGGGCGCAGAGGAAGGGGGTTATCAAAGGAGAGGCATGACCATGTATGGGTTGTCGGTCGGAAGTGGTTCCGTAGCAGGGTCGCGCAGAAAGAGAGGGTTTATGGCCTGTATGAGAGAGCGGGGGTGGCCAGCGCGCGGGGGATGCTCGCAGCGCCAAGGGGAAAGCGCTGGCGATCGAGAGTGAGCGGGGAGAGAGTGGGGTGCCTAAAATGGCGGCCGTGCATTCGCTGTGCGTGGCGCTGGGGAGAGGCAAGATGGCGCAGATAATGTTCAGTTTGCAAGCTAAATTTCCACAGTCCTCCCTTTTAACATATCTCGCCAGCTTGTCCGGCCAATATTCACCTTTGTTAGCCTTTCAGTTACAGTATCGTCAATGTTCGTCATACATTTAAAGATACAGAGTCTTTAGGGTAGGCAGGAGTAATCCGACACACTTGTACATTGTCTCATACAGTTTGATAAAGTAGGTGAGGGGGAAGTACATTCGAAGTTGCAGTATAGTCGTGTACATGGCTGGTGTTGTATGAATGTTACTATACAAAGTTACATTTTCTCAACTTCTCAGTGTACAGTTGGAAGTGATTGATGCAACATCATGAAAACTTGATAAGAAGATAGTTAATAAAATAAGGTGGTTGGGAGAGGATTTTCAACTTTGACATGGGTTCTTCTTTCCAGTGTCCTTATTTTATAAAGAGCTATCACTGGTAAGCTCTCATTGTTGTTCTTCTTTCGTTGGCACTGTTGAGCACCGGCGGTGGAGCTAAGGTCCAGCTCAAATCCGATTTCTCACGTGGCAGGGTGTGACCACTCACTGTTCTTTGATCACAGTCCTGTTCCTTAACACAGTTCATCACAGGTACTTTGAGACAGGGTGCCGGCCTTTTGTTCTTCGGTAGTAGGTCAAAGTCATAGTCCAAATGAAAGAGGAAGAGAGAATGGGGTGGCGTGGGATCGGATCAAAAATGCGGACCAAGGAGAGCAGAATCTTTCAGCACTGGGCCCATCAATCGGGCCCGACGGGTTGAGACTTCAGGCACGCTGGTCAGTGAGCAGGAGCCTCGATGTAACCCTTCGCGCTTATCGTTCTGATAATGGTGTCTCGTCTCACACCCTTTTTGCTTCGTCGCTTCCCCTTTGGTCGATGTCATAGATGCTTTATGATCCGCAGCCAGACTGTGCGTCACGTCCGACCCCTCTCTTCCGATGGCTGCAGGTTATCTTTGAATGGGTTATAAGAAACGAAAGTCTTAGAGATTTTGGCAGGGAAGACATTTACATACTTCATTCTCTCTCCCAACCACTGAGTAGTTGCGGAAATGCTCTTATCTGTTACTATATGATTGGTGTCTATTAACTCTGATGTTAACGTGCGTGTTACTAATCTATAAATTACAGCTGTGGTGCAGGGTTCTGTGGGTGTCCCTGTCCATCATCTGGCCTTCTAGGTGTCAGTTTCTGTGTCCTATAATACAAGGTTTGGTAATACCCGTAAGTGCGAGGTGCTAAGGTCATGCGTTCACGAGTATCCTTTTCATACAGTAGGTGACCCTTTATCAGTTTAAAACAGGGCCATCAGCTGTTTCGTACGGAATACTCTGAGACGGCTAGTATAGGGCTGGAGTTATCTTTGGGAGAACAGGGTGCTTTAGACATTCTATTTCGGGCTAATTGGTCAGGGGTAATTCTGGGCGGTGGAGATGGTGTCCTTTAAGAACAAAAACCACTGACATATAGTCCCCGTGTTGAGGGTCAGATTGGGAGACATCAGTCGTCTTACCTGTCCTTTCCTTCTCAGCCGATTAGGCTTAACGTTCGCAGAAAGGAGAGGTAGTAACGTGGTAAAGTATGGTCGTTTTTTGTTTCTGTCAATTTGTTCGAACACCACCGTGTTCAGGCCAATTATACACTTACCAAAGAGGTGTATGTCGTTAATTTATTCAAGAAGAAAGAGGGCAAGAAAGAGCCTTTTGCGAGGGAGGGGGAGAGAGAGTGAGAGAGAGAGAGAGAGAGAGAGAGAGATAATAGGCCACTTGGTGCACACACAACATGGAGTAGCATGGGTCTGTTCCATGTAAGAAAATACAAGCGGGGAAAAGACATATATTCGGTGGTCACGTACACACAAATGCCGGATAGGGTGTGACAGTACATGCATCAAGACGGAGACTCAGGGCTGTGTTGAGCACGGGGACCTCTCCTTTCCTGTCCTCTATTCCTATGCATGCTGCGTACCTTTAGTATTTTGTAGTTTATCTCATGGGTTGTCTGACCCTTTATTCTCCTCCCTTTGATCGGTGGACGAGCACTTCAATCATACAATGACGCTCTCTTCAAGTGACCCAAACATGAAATGCATACACATTCATATCGTATAATCGCAGTACACACGCACAATCATGTCATACAGTTTTTCATGTTCCCAATGATGGTCTGTAATTTTACGCACTATCTCACAACGTTTGTCTATGTTTTCCCTGATGTTGAACTCGGTGTGGTCCATGTCCACTCCACTCTTCAGTCGGAACTTCGTCGTGACCTATAGAGGGGAAAACAAGAGGGGAGGGGAGGTGCAGTATTCAAAATACCCCAGCGCGCGCAGACACGAAAGGTTCTACCTACCATGTACCAGGCTAGCCGCAGGGGTGGGTAATACCATGGACCTATTTTTCTTTAGTTCGAGGCAAAGATGCTCTAGTTCATTCATCTCCTAAATTCGGGTTCCCTGGTCGTGCATGTATTTCTCAATTGGTCGTGTATTATGGTGCAAGATACCATACCTTGCGTGCGACGTATACCTTAAGTTATAGTTCATTATTGATTTGACGATTCTTGGAAAAAGGGCAGGCGTGATGGGTGCAAATTCCGTTAAACAAAAAATATTTTAGGCAAATCGAGTCTGTATTATTTGTATGCTTTCGCTTAAGAGTGACAATCTTTTATTTAAAAGAGAAACCTTCAACAACCCAGATGATTAGTCATGACACTGATTCCATAATTCCTTTTTAAGAAGCCCTTTATTTAAAACAATGTCAGTGTAGAAATACGGGCCTACAGCCGCTATAGGCCGGCCACGGTGTGAGAGGCGTCGGGCAACATGAGCAACACTAGATTAACATAAAAATCGGTTCCCCCCTCTCCCCCACCATCATGTGTGAAAGCATCGCATACATATATATATATCTCTTTTTTTTTTTTGCACGAATGTCACGTGACTGGAACGCCACAAGGAGTTGTAGGCCACTCCTACATCAGCGCCATCTTAGGGCGGGGTCGGGCCAGTGCACAGTCTAAGTCTTTCCATGAATTAGCAGTTGAACCAGAATTCCTTTCGGTAGTTCGAGAACTTTCGTTAGCGTCAACTTTGCGTCAGCATGGCGTCACTGCAACCTTGTAGCGATGTCATGGTTCGTTCTTAGGGCGGGGCGGCAGGCGGTTTCTTCCGCCGACGTTTTACTTTTTCACTGCACCAAGCGGAGGCAAGGTGGCCGTCGCTCGGGGGGGGGGGCAAAAGAGCAATGGCGGTGGTTTTGTCCTTACCGGAAGTCCGCAGGAGTCGAATGTCAAATGACTCCAACCAATTCTGCAAGGCTGAGGGGAGCGTTCTGTCAAGGGTGGGGCCCATGCCCTAGCAAACAAGCTTTCGAGTCCAGAATTTTCTCACGGTGGGCCAGGCCTGGAACCGGAGGGGTCAACCGCCGGAGTTCAAGGGCAGCAGTAGCAGCAGCTCTTCGGTACGGCTATCGGAGAGGGGCCAACAGCAGCTACAGCGGCAGTTCAGATGGTATTGCCACCGGAGTGGTTCCAGTAGCAGCGACAACAGCAGTTTGGATGGTATCACCACCGGAGTGGGCCCCTGCTTACTTGGCTGCGGGGGCCCACTCCCCGCATCGGGTGCTAGCGGCAGTCCTGGTGAACCCTGTGCTTGGGTGGTTGCCTGGCGGCCGCGTGCAGGGGTGCCGGCTCAGCCGAACGGCGAATGAAGTGGCAGGGCGCAACTCAGCTGGCTGACGTGTGAAAGATGCGGTTGGGGTGCCCTCATCTGCTGGCGAGCCTCCACCTGGGGAGGTGGGGGAGGCTCGTCCGCGTCGCCTCCCCCCGCCAGGGCACCCTCCGTTATTGAAGGAAGAAGTGAATGGGAAGATCCGCACAGCGTGTCAGGGTGAAATCCAGCAGGCCGATAAAAAAGATGGCTGGGTGCAGCTTAGCTGGCCGGCGAATTAAAGACGGTTGGGTGCAGCTTAGCTGGCCGGTGAGTCAAAGACGGTTGGGGTGCCCGGCGAGCCTCCACCTGGGGAGGTGGGGGAGGTCCGTCCGCGTCGCCTCCCCCCGCCAGGGCATCAGCCCTTATTGAAGAAAGAAGAAAGAAGACGGGTAGGCCCGCACAGCATGGCGGGCTCCGCCTTGGTGTTGCCAGAACTTCGGCGCTTCGTATAGCCTCCGGCCTATTCGCACAATCGCCCGCCACTGATGTCAAGGGATTTTTGCATGGCTTTTATAGCCCAAATTCAACTAAGAGGGACCGCCCAAAACAGGCCAATGTTGCAACTTCGAGGTAGGAGAGGCGAGGACGGTGTCACGTGGACGTAAATGCTTTGGGGTGCAGGTCGCAGCAGACTGTCATGTAAATAGTTGTTTAAAACATGTTCTAACCTGTTCATTTTGCCGGAATGTTGTTATACTTACAAGTTATTAAAAATGTCTGACCATACTATTTTGTTGAAGCGTTGTACGTATCAGTGATCTGGTCAGTGTATTTGAGAAAAAATGGCGTTGTTCGATTGCACGTGATCCTAATCAAGTTTGGTGACGTTGATGGTGGGTATCGGCAAACTTCCGGTTGTGTCTATTGGGGTCCCTATTTTTGTTCATTTCCAGAAGGACCGGGCACTGGGACTTCCAGTGTCCGAACCCTCTACAGAACGCACATTGATTCCCATCTAAGTCTCTCCGTCCGTTGTAGGGTGTAGGTGTATGGTCTCTAGGGGGTAGCTTTCTAGGGGCGGTTGGTTGGTAATTCTCTTTTGGGGGTTCCCTTCCTATGGTCACCCCTTGCAACTGTGCTATCATCACCCTCTCCTTTAATTTCTTTTTCTTCTTCTCTGACGCCCTATCGTTCTCGTTCTTCTGGTTTTCGTAGTACTGGGCCATCTGGAGAATTGCTGCGGGTTTGGAGGCTGCCCAACTACTCTCGCTGGTCTGTAGTTTCTGGGAAACTTCTGGCGACAGACCCTTTACATAATTCTGGACAAAGAGATGATGTCCGGTTGCGGTGGTCATGTCTTGGCCACTGTAATCGGAGAACACAGTCTCGAATCGGGAGAAGTATTCAGACACATCCTCCTGGGGTTTCTGGCGGCAAGCCGTCACTATCGACCAGTCTACCTTTCTTTCTGGGATTAGAGTCTTCAGTTTTAGTACAATCTTGTCTGGGAGCTCTAAGATGGCCTTCGGGGGTTTCTGTCCTGGTTCTCGCTGTTTATCTATGGTATCGAGTTGTACCCAGGTATATCCGAACGGCTCAGCGTGGTCAACTTTCCGGATTTGTTTCCACACATCAGCCGGCAGGCATAGCCAAAAGAACAAGTCGATATCTGCTAACGTCATTATCGTTGAGCCTAAGGCTGTACCCAATTCAGTGTAGAAGGCGGTCGGGTTCTTTCTCAAGTCGGGTAGAGTCTTTCTAAAGGTCAAAATATCTTGCCGGTCCCACGGCTGGTAGACCCAGTTATATACAACCCTTCCCTTCGCATCTTGGTGGTTGATGTCGTCGTGTGTTCCCTGACCCCGTGGGGGGACCCAGTAGGGGGCAGCTTCTTTAATGGGCATCATGGCATCGGACCTTCCTCCCTGGGGCTTAGTTGCTATGGGGGTTTCTGTTTTGGTGGTCTGTCCATGTTCTGTAAGGTGTCGGTAGACCTCGAGTGTACGAGTGAAGAGGTTCGCTACATCGCCCTCTCTTTCTTCCCCAATGTCTACCTTCCTATATAGGACCGCTAAGCCTTCGGGACCTTTATCGTGGTACCTATCCTCATATGCATTCAGGGCGTGATAACAGAGCCGTACGACGAAGTGTCGTCTGCGGCTGTCGGCGTACGAGTTATACACGTCTGTTATATACTCCTCACTTTCTTTTCGTTCCACCAGCGTCCCTACTATCTTGTCAATTCCTGCTCGTTCATCCTTAGTTAATCGATTCATTCTGGTGGACTCTTTCTTTCCTATCTCATGGTCGTCTAGCGTTGTAGTCGACGTTGGGTTCGGCACAAGAGGCTCAGCCGGCGCGGAGGCCGTGAGGGCCGAGGCCCCTGTACTGCTTTCGCTCGTGTTCGGGGGTTGTGGGTGTTGCACTATTGATTGGGAGGGTGCATACGGAGGGGGCATGTAAATGATCGGGGGACCTAACAGTAACTCGTCATTTGTTCGCTGCTTGGAGGACAACTCAGGGTAGAGCAAAGAAGGGGTCCTAACAGCGTACTGGCCTGAGGTTTCGGGCTCCTGTCTTAGCTTAGTTTCCCTTCTCTCCTTTATGTCTTCGTCTAACTTTCTAGCGGCAAGGTGAGCTGCCTTTCGTAATTCCTTTTCTGCTTTTACTTCTTCCCTCTTTTTCCGTTGCGTCGCTTCTTTGCGCCACATGCCGATACTGTCAAGCATAGTAGGCGTCGTCTTGTTGCTACGCAGAGCTATTTCTAGCGCTTCTATCTTATGGTCGTCGAAGGATCCCATCAGTGGCCACTGACTTTCGGGGTCCTTCTTGGTATACTTATGCCACAGTTTGCTATAAGCTACGGCAACTAGTCCATATTTAGTGAACATGTCCTTATTAGGGGTGCCTTCCAGTGGAGCCGGGTGGTTCACCTCTAATAAGCGGTCCGGGCAGAACCAACTACCAATCAGTGGGGAGAAGATAGGCATGACGGGTTTCAACGGGGACAAAAGTCAGCACTACCTATCTTTTCACTGCTTGCAAAGACTAGACAGAATATCTCTATTCTTCGTTATTTGTAAGCAGAGAATACCTCCAAAGAACCAATATCGAACAACTAGTGTTCGGACAATCAATCAATCAATCAATGGGGAGATAAAGATAGGCACGACGGGTTTCAACGGGGACAAAAGTCTGCGTTACCTACCCTTCACTATTTGCAAAGACTAGACAGAATATTCCTATTCTACGTTATTTGCAAACAGAGAATATCTCAAAAAGCACTATTCTTCAAAACAATCAATGTTCGGACAATCAATCAATGGGGAGATAAAGATAGGCACGACGGGTTTCAACGGGGACAAAAGTCTGCGTTACCTACCCTTCACTATCTGCAAAGGGAGAGAGAGAGAGAGAGTATTTCTACTCCTCCCCGTTTGTAGACAGCGAATATCTCAAAAAGAACAATCAATGAGCAATACTAGTATTTCCAAAGCATCAAACAATCAATCAATTATTTCTCAATTTGTCGTGTGACACGACCTTACCCGGACCGCGTGGACAGTTTCTCGTCTTCCGCCTCCAGCGCCCGATCGTCCTCTACTCTCCGTATTTGCCGCGGCACTCCTGATGGTTCCCAGTCAGGAGCGTAGATCACTCGAGAGAGGTCTGCTCGGAACCAGTGAAGTTCGGATGATCGGCTGCCAGACGAGGGTCTATTGGGCAGGAGCTCTCCCGATCGTTGCAGTCGTTCACTCTGTCGTCGGGACCTCTCCCACTGGATCCACGTGTCGCTGATGGGCCCCACGTTTGGGACGCCAATTGTTAAATGGTAGCGGCAGTTTCAGTCGATAACCTTTCAAGTATTTGCCCGGCGGTAATCGCCTCTCATACCACTCGATAATTTACCAATAAAAGAGGCAGGCGCCGGAGACTGGAAGGCAGGAAACAAAGTTTTATTCCGTCGGAGCAGAACACATCAGATCAGACAGCAAGGTATCGTCACGAGGTGCTCTAACTGCATCTCTGAGACCTGGTCTCTTATACACTGGTTTATTGCTTTATTACACTTAGTACATTCTTGAGATTCCCTTGATGTAAGGGGGGAATATCCCCTGAAGCCCCGGTTCAGATCCGATCCCACACATAGATACAGTAGGAGTTCCCACCCCACCCACAGTAGGAGATGGCTATTGCGCAGCAGAGTATTCCGCCAATTCCTGGGGGGGTGTGTGACCGGTCGGGTCTCAGGGAGTAGGGGCTTTGATCTACTGTAATCCCTTTGATGTGGGGTGTTTCCCTTACAGTAAGGGCAATAAACTGCATCCGCAGGGCTAGGTGATGGCCTGGGACCAGTTCAGACAATGGGGCGCAGAGGAAGGGGGTTATCAAAGGAGAGGCATGACCATGTATGGGTTGTCGGTCGGAAGTGGTTCCGTAGCAGGGTCGCGCAGAAAGAGAGGGTTTATGGCCTGTATGAGAGAGCGGGGGTGGCCAGCGCGCGGGGGATGCTCGCAGCGCAAAGGGGAAAGCGCTGGCGATCGAGAGTGAGCGGGGAGAGAGTGGGGTGCCTAAAATGGCGGCCGTGCATTCGCTGTGCGTGGCGCTGGGGAGAGGCAAGATGGCGCAGATAATGTTCAGTTTGCAAGCTAAATTTCCACAGTACTCAGCCTGTTGAAATGACCTATGCGGTACTCAGCCTGTTGAAATGACCTATGCGGTACTCAGCCTGATAAAATGACCGACTTAGCCTGATGAAATTACCTGTGCGGTATTCAGTCTGATGACATGACCTATGCGGTACAGAGCCTGATGACATGACCTGTGTGATGAAATGTCCTATGCTGTACTCAGCCTGTTAATTTGACCGGTGTGGTACTTAGTCTGATTAAATAGCCTATGCGATTAAATGACCTATCCAATATTCAGCCTGATTAAATGTCCTGTGTGGATAAATGACCCATGCGGTGGACAGCCTGTTGAAATGGCCTGTGCGGTACTCAACCTAATGAAAAGACCTATGTGGTATTAAGCTTGTTGAACTGACCGGTGCGGTACTCAGTCTGATGAAATGACCTTTGCGATTAAATGACCTATGCGGTACTCACCCTGATGAAATTACCTGTGTGGCACTCAGCCTGTTGGGTGGAAATTTTTCTTGCTGGGCCAAAGGGCCACATGTGAAACCCGCTGTCACTTTTTCTTTTCAGATCCCAGTTTAGAAGCCTTTGAAGGAAAAATCACTCAAGTTTGTACAACTAGGCAAGAATGTTTTTGCAGGGTCCCGCTATGATGTCAGCTTACACAGTACTAACAGTGATGGGTCAGCATTCATCTTAGTAAAGGATCCAGACACAGGGTGGCACGACTTACAGGTATGCCCTCTCCTGGTTCCTTCACTGAGGCTGGCAAAGTAGTCCTCTTTAAAGGCACACTGACCAGTTCTTTCAGGGACTGGTAGGGAATTCTGTCTGCATGGGTTGACCTTCTGGAGCCAGTACAATGCACTGTGACTCTCTTACTGCTGCAAGTGGCTCTATGTATGAACCAGAGTGGGCCTTACAGAGCTAAGCTGATGTTGCTCCATGACAGTTCTCATGAGGTTGCACTGACCCCGCTGTGACCTGAAGGTCACAAGTTCGAATACCCTCAAGGCCAAGAAAAACTTCCTAGTTCGATAACTTGAGTACCATTAATTTGGGTTATGATAACTCGTGTCATTTTCAATACATAAGCACCGCAGACAATATTCTGTGAGCTGATAGTTTGCTGCTGGACAGGAGTTGGTCAGTAGGTCACAAGTTCAAAAAAAATTTCTTCTGAGTTTTATATAGCGCAAACTTGACCCAAAGGTATCGGGTATCAGAGCGCTTTACTTGAGCACCAGTTGCTTACACAAGGACATATTCATTTTTGTTAGGCATGGGGAGATGAAGTGATTTGCCCAGAATCACAGGATGTTGAGCATCATTCCAGAGACTCTAACCCGGTTCCCCAGATTTGAGATCGACGACCCTAGCCGTTAGGCTCCATCCTCTCCCCAATCCAGCTGTTTTAGGACAGCTGGGTGGGGACCAAGCACAAGCCTACAGGGACTGAAGGAGCGTCCAGCCAGCCCGCTCCATTCAATCCTGGTGCTGCTCTCACAGCATGAGAGCAGTGCCAGGATTGGTTAAGGGAGTTGGCTGGGCCCTTTCTGCAGGAAAGAAGAAGATCGGGACCAGAGCAAGGAGTGCCGCCAGGTAAGTGGCTTATTTTCTTTTTTTTGTGTATTGTATTTTGTTTGTGTACGTACTCACAGTGCTGTGTATGTATTCACTACTGTTCCAGGCCGCTAGCACCAGCTGATCTTGCACAGATTGCTGCCCTGCTGCAGCTGTTGCTGACAGCAGCGGTTTGATCGTCGCACCACTCCCCATAACTGGCAGCCGCCACTGGCTTTAGAGCTTACTGTACCAACTCCAAGCACTGGCGCGCAGCTAGAGCTTTTTTTTGTTTGTTTGTTTTTTTGCATATTTATATAGCGCGAACTTGACCCGAAGGTATTGGAGCGCTGTACATGAGCACCGTATTTACATTACACATTCAGGCACGGGGAGATTAAGTGATTTGCCCAGAATCACAGGATGTGGATGTGACCTCGAGGCTCGAACCCTGGTTTCCTGCACCAGAGGCGGCAGCGCAGCCGACGGACCGCATCCTTTTGCCGCCCAGGGCGATCCCTGAGTTAGCAGCCTAGTGACGGTCTGTGCAGGTAGGAGCGGGTGGTGAGGAGGCGACAGACGACGACGAGGGATAATAAATATAAAAAAAGAAAACGTACCTTGAGCTTACCACCCGCCCCCCCCAGTTACACCGCTGACTCCAAGGGTCAGCCACCCATTGTGGTGTGTGCTCTCAAGTTCAGCAGTAAAAGACCACACCTAAGGTTGAAGTTGTGCTCTACAAATACCAGACAATAATCACGTAGAGAGAAGGGGGATGGGAGCACACTGTTTCACCTCCCAGCACAGTTCACCCCTTAGCATCCTGGTAAATGCAGTTCCGTTTATATGCTAAAAAAAAAATTTTGTGGAAGTGTTTCACCAAAGTTAGTGCAGGTTAGTGCTGTCAATCACTAGAAGCGTGTTTCTGGATATTATCCTTCAGCAGTAGGGATAAGAAAACTAAATTCTGGGGTTGCTGAGACAGCTGCCACTATCCCCTCAGGTCTCTGTACCTCCCCCTGGCACACAGGTGCATCTCCAAGAGCTTGCCAGCTCAGTGGCTCAAGGGAGCCTTTTTAAACAGAAGGGGGATAATCGCATGGAGTACCACAAGGTCACTTGAGGCATACAGCATCCTTACCCTGGCTACCGCCGGTCACTCAGGGGGGTGTGGCAGGCAGACTGCATCACAGCCAACACTCCTGGTCCAGACCCTACAAGGGAGCGCAGTTTGTCGATTTATTTCAGGAATGAGGTCGCTACTTGTGCGGGTCTTAGAGTCCATCTATTTTTAGGCGGCAGATGGCAGAGGTTGCTCTGTGCTACATCTGTTTGTGTCTGAAACTAGTGCCTGCTGCAGCAGCTCATAGGGGGCAGCAAGGAGGAGAGGACCAGGGCTCTCATCACTGACAGGGAACAAAGGGCCTGTGGTACACGAAGGGATGTGAGCCTGGGAACTGAGGGGAAAGCACCTCCAAGCTCTGAGCCAGAGGTGCCCAGCATCAGAGGCCTCAAACTGGGAAAGGGCAACATGTGGAGCATTTACCTTCTGGAAGTAGACAGGTGAGGGGTGTCGAAGCTCACACTGGATTAATGCCCTACTTATTCCAACTCAAGGAGCAGTGCACATTAATCCACAGTGGTAAGTGTCAAAGTCAAGGACTGGAACTCATGGCAGTAAAGTTTATAGATTAGTAAAGCCAAAGAATATAGGACATAGTTGGAACTTGAAGACTGAAAAAAGCAAAATTGCACAAAGTGGGAAAACATGGCCCAAAATACTCAACAGTATTCAATTTAAGGTGTGAAATAGATAAATACCTAATAGGAAAAGACTCTTAAATCAAGGTAGCAGCAGGTAGAATAAAATCCCCCAAAACCAGATTCTAGTTATGGAATATAGGATTATCTGACAAAGAGGGCGTGAAACAGAGAAAAACTATAAAAGGCAAAGCTTGAATAAAAGACCATCAAGGAACCTGGTATGAAATAGAAAAATATAACCTAAAAAAACTAAAGAAATGCACAAAACGCTAGGTGTAAAATTGACCTTGCATGGAATGAAATAGGAAATCATCTAAAAACATAAAAGGGAGTGGAATAACAAAAAGCTTAGAAATATGGAACAAGCTCTCAAAGTGAAGTCAGAAGAAGGAATGTCTACACGTAGAAAGATAAGAAAAAAGAGGAAATCCCCAAAAAGGCTGGTTTGAAATGGAGAAAAACGTCTCAAAGCAGAACATCAAAAGGGAAAAACCTCCCATGCAAAGCTGGAAATGGAAATACATGCAGTTTGAGAAATGAGCAGTTCTCAAAGTAAAATGTAAATCATAGGGAAATTACAGATAGATAAATACAAAAGAGAAACACCCAATAAATTAAAACACAATCAACAGAAAAAATCACTAAGAAACATTTGAAGGTAACATTTTAAAATGAACGACAGAGTGAAGAACTGTTGTACAAAAAATAAAAGACATTCACAAATCAAAGTACAAAAAACAGAAGTAGCAATATGTATGTCATAAACAAAAATACAGAAACAGACAAATCTAACAAGCTAAAGACAATAGCACAAGGGCCTGTTGCACAGCAAGCATTGATAGACAAACCGATGCACAAGCAAACAGTTTAAATGTCATGCTGTCTGTGAGTCAGACAGTTGGGCAGGTCCTGGGTGAAGGAGACACGCATTGCAAGCTTCTGCCAGTCGGCGAGAGTGCAGGAAGGACGCATTACCTGGATATTGACAGCAAGGGATAGACTCGGTGACCTGAAAGAAACTTTATTGAAGCTGGCTTAGTCGAATCAGAAGTCTGCTTTATTATCATTATGTAGATGGTGCTGATGAAGGCGGTGAAAGATGCCACTGTCTATGAACGCCCCGCCCTGTCGCCTTAGGATCAATCACGGTCGGTAAGCAGGGAGAAACCATCTCACTCCTTCGCTTATTTAGAAAGAAAGCACGGCAGGGTGGGTGCAGCCGAGGAATAGTTATGTTTGTAACTCGCCTAACAAGTTTCCAAGTTATTTTAATAGAAAACCAGAACATCCCAAGTTACCTGCAACCATCTTCTTGCTGAGAGTGTGAGCCAGTGGGGTACCTGAGAGCAGTGATGTAGGGAAACTTGAGTGGGCCCCCTTGCAAAGGACATGGAGGATCCCTCCCGAACCAATCAGAAACTCTCAAGCCAGGGGCCCGCCCCCTGTGAACAGTGTCAGAGGGGGCCCCCTGGAGCTCGGGAGGCTTTGGGAGCTAATGTTACACCACTGCCTGACAGAAGGCGCCATGCAATTAAAATCCCCGAAGGCTTTGGTGGGGTATCTCAGATGTGCCCGAATGGAGTCTGAGAAGCCATCTAGCAAGGTGTTTCCTCTCTCCAGGTGTTATGTTATGTTGCTGATATCTGTTTAGCCCATAGTCTGCTATTAGCATGGACAAATAGTGCAGTGAGATCCATGGGGTTGCCTTTGAAGGCAATTCCAAGGTTTTTATTGCGACTGTCTAAGTCCTCCTCTGATGATATATTTTGTGTACAGTGCTTAAGCTTGTCCTTTGTTCCCGGTGTCATGTTGGGTGAGCTGCGGGTGTGTGAGCAGGGCCGGACTGGGAACCCGAATCCGCCCTGGCAATTTTGACGGATCCGCCCCCAGAAGGAGGGCGGGGTTGCAAGTGTGATGCATTGCTGCTTTTGTTACTGGGGGTCGATATTGCAGCACCGCTGCAAAACCGGTCCCCAGTAACAAAAACAGCACCCATAACTGCAAAACCGGCCGCCACCCTTCAAGCCTCCCAGGGAAATGCCTGATGCCTGCTACTGCCAATCCGGCCCTGTGTGTAAGTTTGGTGCCAGAGAGATTAGCCGGAATGGATTTATGCACCTCTCTCCAAGAAACAAGTTCATCATATTGTGATTGGAGTTAGTCTAGGTCTGGCGTTGCTGGCTGTGCATGCATCACTGTTTTCTCATTGTAGTGAGTGCTTCTCCTACTGGCTTTATCAGCATGATGTGTTCCAAGCCAGAAGAGCAGCATAGTGCTGGACACGTTTGAACTAAAAGAGCACAATTACAGCAGGTCCCGCAAGTTAATTGCAATAGTGACATGAGGAGAAACCTAAACAACCTTTTGAGGCAGTTTTATACCCAATACATATGCCAAGGCGTGTCATTGTAACTTATACAATCACAGTGGTGCCTGTACAACCTTTTAAAGGTGCAGATTTGGTTAATCTCGCTGGGCTGAGAGGGGCCAATTTTGAGTTGAGGATCCCACCCAAATCCCTTTTTTGAAACTGAAAGCTCTGAAGGTTGTATTGTCACCACTGGGGTGAGACTTGCTCAAGTTATACCTAGAACCATGAGCCATGCCCTGCACCAGGTGCAACCCAGGGTGAGACGCAAACAGTTGGCAGGGTTCTAAGGGTCCAGAACAAGTCTGAGTTTTCCAGCTCATTGAAATAATCCAAACACTGTAGATACAAAACTTCCTTGGGGTATGCTCAGTGTACCATCCTTCAGAGAATTATGAATTTAGAACCAGTAAGGAATAAGCATCTGTTATTAATGAAAATGGTGCCCTTTGAGGCCATTGTGGTGAACATGTACTTAATATGGTATGTAATCATTCCTCCCTCATATCTCCACACTGTGCCTACGCCTCTACCATAGGCTCTTGCAATTGTATTGTCGCATTTGTATAGCACAAACTACCCTTATGTGGGTCTCTCAAGCGCTTAGCCACACAGACAGTAAGGTTCACAATGTGAGGTATATGGTTTGTAGGGTGCTGTTTTAGTATTTATCCTATATGGAAAGTGTTGTCATGTTGTGCATAATGACCCCCAAGGATATCATGTTATCATGTAATGGGATGCAGCACCTGGTGGTATAATTGATGAGGATATGTGAAAGATAGACAAATTATAATCAGGACTAACCAGCTTACCCAGAGTGACAGTGGGATGATGTGTGCCCATTAACAACACAAGCATTGACAAAACCAATAAGTCTTGAATTTGCGAGAGTTAGAGCTAGTGGCGTTGTACATGACATGTCTTTTACCAATGTATTATGGAGTGCAGTGGGTGGATGTTTGTGCCGTGGAGTGGAATTACGTGGGTTGGATTGGAATGGATAGCTAGGGAATTGTGTGGTGTGGAGTGGATGTGTGTAGTGGAATTATGTGGCATGGTGAGCAGTGGAACTATATGGATAGCCACAATGTGGTTTTGAGTGTACTGGGATTATGTGGAGTGGAATTGTTTGCCATGGAGTGCAATTATGCAGAATGGTATTTTGTGTTGTGTGTTGGTATGTTATTGAGTATTATGTAGTGTGCTGTTGAATGTTGTGTAAATGTATTGTTGAGTTGAATTATGTGTTTTCTTGCTGTTTTATGCGGTGTGGAATGGAAATGTGTGGAGAGGAATTGTGTTGTGTGGAACTGTATGGTGTTGATTGAAATTATGCTGATTGGAATTTTGTAGCATGATGTGGAGTGTATTTTTGTGGATTGTTGCTATGTGGCACTTGCCAGTGTCCTAGAGTGGAGTGGGAGGAGTAGAGTGTCGTAGGCTGGATTTGTTGCAGTAGAGTGTCAAGATTACGTGAGTGACAATGGCCTATTGGCAAGCTTGAAGCCTATATAATGAATATATCATTTCTCTAAGATACGCATGCGTGCTGTCCTGGCTCGACCTAAAAATTGCACAAAGAGGTATAAACAAAGCAGTATCATAAAATTGGAAAGACAAATAGATACCAATTTAGTGGCTGATTTGTACAAAGTGAAACCAGGAAACCTGGATAAATCGCGGCTTCCCCACTTATTTTTGTGTGATCTTAGGCAAATATTTTATGTCACCAAAACTCATTCTTCTTCATTATTCCATAAGAAAGCACTTTCAGATATGTGAGTTTAGAATACCAGTTGTACAAAAATCTGTTGTGTTTATTTAATGTTGCTTTGTAGTACTCTGGGCCACAAACAGGGTTTATTTGACAACTGTCTTGCCTCTTAATTTACCAATGGTTTACATTTAAAAATGATCAATTTTAATAGCTACTTCTCAGCACTGTGCTATAATTAAATGTATTAATTTTAAAGCTTTCACATGTTAAAGAAATACACTTTTTTGAGTTTGGAAGAGACTATCACATTTTACGTGATGTTTGCTGTATGATTTGTAAAGGATCTAAGGGCTGAGTCAGAACCTTGGCTCGACTTTATCCCTGTTAATTTGTTGGCTCGCCCATCTCTAATGATTCGTCACAAGAGCACAGAGCAGAAGACAGGAAAACGGCCAGGGTTGGCACTGTAGAACAGTGCCCAGCCATTCACCAAGCCCACTGTTTAATCATAGCATGGTGCCTGCCTATTTGGTTCTGCACCAGCATTCAGCTACTTTACGGTGAAGTTTGATTTCTTGAACCCACACAAGACAACCAGACATCCTGACTGGCACCCCACAGGTCAGAGGGATACAGGCACTGCAGTCGCATCTACTCACACTGGGATGAAGGCGGGACTGGTATGCTGTCAGCCCCTCAGCTCACTGCTGCCGCTCAATATATTATCTTTTCTTACTGTTAAAGTCAATGGGCTGAACCTGCTGCGGAGCTCGCCCGCTTGACTGTCTAGGAGGGTGTTGCACCGGTCCCTAGTTTGCTGCTATCCACAGTGAGGCTGAACATATATAATGCAGGGCTTTTGGGGGACAGAAGAATTGAGTAAGAGAGGAGAAGTTTGATGTAAAGGAAGATACAGAGTCCATCTGTACATGTAGGTTACTTCTTTATTAGTAGCTTGGTTCCAGCATAGGTTAGTAGATAAGAATAAGCAGGCTGGAAGGGCAGTGGCATTCAGCACAGAAGCAAAGGATGGCAGAACAAACATACAAAGTGGTGAGAGAGACAAACAAACACGAAGGGAGAGAAGGAGGGCAGAGCAAACAACATGACTTTAAATGGTCTCCTTCAGGATAAAAAGACAGGTTGTAACCTAACTTGCTTTATGTGTGATAATGTGTATCATTGATTGTCTAAAGATAGGTCCGGCCAATCAGATCTTGAGGTCCTGTATCAAAAGTTTATAGTAAACCTCCTTGGGCTCATTGGCACATTTGTTGAATCTGAGAAAGACCCATTTAAAGTAATATTGTCGTTCGAAACATAATAAAGCCTTTATTTCCATGGTAACCCATTGATTGTCAAAAAGATAAACCTGAAATTATATGCCTCTGGGCTTTTGCTTAGTTTTGCCCATGTAACCATTGCCAAAATATGTCCTCAATTTGGAGTACAAAGGGCCCGATTCACAGAACTAACTTAAGACAAAATCCTAAACTTACTACCATTTTGGTATTCACAGAAGGCACTTACTCATTTTGGTATTCACAGAAGGCACTTACTCATTTCGGTATTCACAGAATTTAGGAGTCCTAACTTTAGGACTCCTAAATGCCTTCTGTGAATACCGAAAGTATTAAAATTAGGATTTTTATCAGTTTAGTAGTAGTATAGTTAGGACTCCTAACTTTGGGACTCCTAAATGCCTTCTGTAAATGCAGATGCGCTGGGAGACCGACTTGGGAACACCACCGAGGATGGCCAGGCGATGAATGGGGTGACCCGTGCTTGCCTGGGGGCAGCCACAACATTACAGCCATATAGCTATCCAAGAGGTGTAGAGACCCCGCGGCCCAGAAGAAAGGACTAGACCAGGACAACTTGCAGGCTGGGGGTAAGGTGAGTCTGATTCCGTTAGGGGGTCTACTTGGCTGGCCACCTGGGGCTGCAGACATACAGACATAAGGCCGCTGTCGCCTGAGAGGGGAGGCTTTCACCTGTGCTTCCACCTCCACCTCCTCCTTCCCCCCTTCTCTCCAGCATGGGTAAAGATAAACCGATGGGCTCCGGCCCCAAACAAAGCACACTGGATCAGTTTACCACTGTGGAGGTGATACTGGCAGTCCAGTTCCCGACAATGCGGTGCTCCTCCCCGATATCACTCATGCCCGAGATACCCTTGATGCGAAGATCAGCGTTGTGGGGTCTAAGGTCTCGTTTCTACACCAGGACCTCCGCAAGGCTGTGGACCGTATCATGGAGGCGAAGACCTGGGTCTCGAGCGTGGAAGACACTTTACTTTACTCTTACTTTACTTTACACTCATTTGTATGGCGCCACAAATCATCCCCAAGGGGATCTCTCGGCACCTGAGAAGAGGGACCTTATAGGCAGTGAGATCTTTAGAATAGCCAGGTCTTGAGCATCTTTTTGAATTGAGATAGATTGGAGCAGGCACTTATTTGTTCAGGGAGCCGGTTCCAATGGCTAGGGGCCAAATAAGAAAACGCACGGCCACCCATTTTGGCCTTCCTTATTTTCCGTGTACAAAGCAGATTGCGGTTGCTGGATCTCAGTTGTCGTACGGGTTGATAATGTTAAATTTTCTTCGTCAGATAGGCAGGGCCAGTCCCCTGGAGAGACTTAAAGACCATACATAGCAACTTGAAAATAGCTTGTTTCCTAATAGGAAGCCAATGTATTTGGCGCCGGGGAGGTAGAGAGGGGGTTTGCGCTGGTTTATTGAGGGCAAGGCGGGCTGCCGGATTTTGGACAACCTGCAATGTAGATAACAGGTCTTCCCTTATTCCTACCAGCAAAGAATTGGCATAGTCTAGTCGACTAACTAAGAGTGACTGAATGAGGGCCTTTCTGGCGTTAAGCGGGATCCAGGGGAAGATCTTTCTAAGCATCCGAATGGTTCCAAAACAGGTGCCTGACAAAGTCTTCGCCTGTTCTTCCATAGATAATTTATTATCGATTCTGATGCCCAGGTTCTTGGCCCAACCTCTAGGGGAGGATGCTTCTCCTAGTTCTGGAGGCCACCAGTCTGGAGTCCATAGTCCCTCTGCTTTACCAAACAGCAGTATCTCTGTTTTGGAGGAGTTAAATTGCAGAAAGTTCTTCTTCATCCAGCTTGCTATACTAGTCATACAGTTTATGAACTTTTGTTTGGTTACTGCAGGGTTATCCTCTATGGGAACTATCACCTGTTTGTCGTCAGCATAGGATATGGTTTCAAACCCACAGTTTCTGATAATCAAGACTAAGGGGGTCACATATATATTCAACAAGGTAGGGCTTAAAATAGATCCCTGTGGAACCCCCTTATCCACCGCAGTTGTTTGTGACACAAAGGAGTCCAACTGGACACATTTAGGCACATGCATCAAGCTAGGACTTTTGCGAGTACTTAATTGCGAATATTAAGGATTCGCAATTAAGGACTCGCAAAATCCTATGCATGTAGGAATCGCTATAATGATAGTGATTACTACATATTCCTTATTTGCGACTCGCAAATAGCGAGTCGCAAATAAGGAATAGCTTCCCATTCATTCCTTTGAGCCTACAGGCCCATAGGAAGGAATGGGAAATTGCAAGCGCAATTTGCGAGTACCAATTGGTACTCGGAAATTGCTCATTCAATTTCAAGGGTGCAAGGGTGTCAAAAGGACACCCTGTTGCACCCCTGAAATTGATCTGTGCACAAATGTTGCACACACACATTAATTGCGAGTTCTCAAATTGCAATTGCATTTAAGGAATCACAAAATGCGATTCCTTAAATGCAATTGCAATTTGAGAACTCGCAATTAATTGCGAATTCTGAAATTGCGAGGGCCTTGACCCTTGATGCATCGCAAAAGCTAATTTTGCGATCGCAAACGGCCGATTTTTGCAAATCGCACGGTTTGCGATCGTAAAAAGCTTTGATGCATGTGCCAGATTGTGTTCTGTTGTACAGATAGTTCTGAATCCATTTAAAGGCCAGTCCTCTGACACCAATCTCTCGAAGCCTGTTCAACAGGATACGGTGAGAGATGGTGTCAAAGGCTGCCGACAGATCAAGCAGCACTAACATGGCTGGAGTATCCCTATCCAATGACATCCTTAAGGTATCAGTGACCTCCAGTAGAGCGACCTCGGTACTATAAGATGCACGGAAGCCCGACTGGGATGTAGCTAGTACTTTGTTCTGTTCCAAATATAAAGAGAGATGCTGGTTGATTAGTGTCTCCATGATTTTAGAACGACAAGGAAGAGGACAGATCGGCCTGTAGTTTTGTAAATTAGTGGGATCTGCTAGAGCCTTTTTGAGCAGAGACTTGATGGATACGGTTTTCCATTTACATGGAAAAGAAGCTGTAGCCAGCGAGATGTTACAGATTTCCGCAAGCACACGAGCTAGGACCGGGGTTAGTTCAGACATAACCGCTGCATTTGTCACCCCGAGTGGGAAGGGTATGCTCAGACGTGAGTCCCTTGCTCTCCATGCCACTGGAATCAAGCTATCCTGGCTGACGAGGGCTGAAAGCCCGAAACCGGTCCTAGGATGCTTGTTTCCAGTCCAGGGAGGACCTGGCTTGGCAGTTCGGGCTGGACTGTTCCCATGGGGCACAGGGTCAAGACTGATTTGCATATGGCTGGGTTCAAACTGGAATGGCATGGTGAGCAAAAAAACGATGGATTTAGGCCCAGATCTCTGTACTGGGGTGAATGTATGACATTGTTCTGCATTCTGTCCATCAATTGTTGTTTTTGCATTTGTCACCCCGAGTGGGAAGGGTATGCTCAGACGTGAGTCCCTTGCTCTCCATGCCACTGGAATCAAGCTATCCTGGCTGACGAGGGCTGAAAGCCCGAAACCGGTCCTAGGATGCTTGTTTCCAGTCCAGGGAGGACCTGGCTTGGCAGTTCGGGCTGGACTGTTCCCATGGGGCACAGGGTCAAGACTGATTTGCATATGGCTGGGTTCAAACTGGAATGGCATGGTGAGCAAAAAAACGATGGATTTAGGCCCAGATCTCTGTACTGGGGTGAATGTATGACATTGTTCTGCATTCTGTCCATCAATTGTTGTTTTTGCATAACCGCAGGTGGAACCAGGTCTAATGGAGAACCTGATATCACCTGAGATAGTAAGGAGCCTACCTGTTCGCCAGGAATGTCGGGGAAGAACTCTAGGCTCGAAGAGCAGAGGTTTTTCTGAAAAGAGGCTCTATCATGATCTTCCTCTTCAGGCCCGAAGGAGCAATAGATCACATCAATCTTATTAGTAAAGTGGCTCGCTAGGTCCTCGCATAGTTCCTGTGTGGGTGGCGGGAGCAGATTATTCACCCTCGGGTTTGTGAACTCCTTCAGAATAACAAAAAGCTCCTGAGAGGAGTTATTTGCTTCCATAATACGGGAACCTAGATAGGCTCTCCTGGCTGAATTACAACTATTTAGGTAAGTTCTATGAGCCTCTCGATAAAGCGATTCATCTTGCTCAGATTTAGATTTCCTCCATTTCCTTTCTTTAACCCTACATAGGGCCTTTTCCCTCTTAAGACTGTCAGAGTACCAGGGGGCAGGGGCTGTCCTAACCTGGATTTTTACCCTCCTCAATGGAGCGATAGGGTCGAGGACGTCTGTTATAGAGGCCTCAAACCTTTCTAAAGCAGTATCACAGTCATTGCAGTTCATAAGTACAGGGGAATATAGGCCAGGCTAAAGGCAGAGGTTGTCACCTTTTTCCAAGATCTGCGAAGCTCTTTGCGACGTTGTGGAGGACCAGACAGTTTTGTGAGGGCCCAGGAAAAACTTAACACCGAGTGGTCAGTCCAGCCTAACCTCTGGGGAGGTTCAACTACTAATTCCGAGATGTCGGTAAAGATAGTGTCCAATACATGGCACGCAATGTGTGTAGGACTATCGACTCTTGAGAAGAGATCGAGAGATTCCATGGCTGCAAGCAGACAGGCAGACTCTGCATTGGAGAGAGCCTCCAGATGATGGTTAAAGTCCCTCCAGATGATGGTTAAAGTCCCCTACACTGTGGGCTCTCTGCAGAAAAAAGTGAATACGCTCACTGTTGTCGCGCAGGAGCTGGTGTCCCACGTTGAGGATGCAGAAGTCCGGTCTCGACGCAATAATCTGCGATTCATCTGCTTCCCCGAAGGATGTGATAGCCCATCCATGGATCGCTTCCTTACGCAATGGCTGAGGGCCCTCCTGCTTGAAGATTCCCTATTCTCCTGTTTTGTTGTGGTGAGAGCCCACAGGACGCTGTCCAGGAAGCCCCCTCTGTGGGAGCACCCGAGGCCAGTGATCGCCAAGCTATTGAACTACGCAGACCGAGATTCCAACCTCCAATACGCAAGAGACCCGCTGATCTTTGAGTCCCAGCCCATAATGATCTTCCCGGACTACACTAGACTGGTGCAGCAACAGCACCAGTCATTTACAGCTGCAAAACGCAGGCTTGGGGAACTCAATGAACAATATATGCTGTGGTATCCCACCCAGTTGAGGGTCACATATACCTCTAAATACCTGTTTTTCGATATGCCACAGGTGGTCTTCACCTGGGCAGATCTGACAATACCCCGCCACTGCTGGAATCTGATTCCTCACAAGGATCACAGAGAAACAGGCAGAAGAGGGGTAACTTCAAGAGGAGGCATAGGTCCAGATCCAACTGGCGCTCCCAGACCCAGGATGATGAACAATAACACAAGCCGACCATCTCTGCCTCTCCGGCCTTTGGCCCTAACCAGTGTCAGTATTCTTCCTACAATTGCAGTACCGCTTGGAGAACCATCCCGGCTAGGGGTCCTTTCCAAGGAACTAATATGCCCCTGAACGTTTATGTTTAAGTCTTTTGGGAAGTTTGGGTATGATTGGCAGAGACTCCCGGATCCCCCTATTGGGGTCCCGGGCCTATCTCCTCCGTGACAGATACTCCTTGTTTGTGGAAGTATTGGGGTGGGGGTTTGAGGGGGGAAGTTCAGTCCCAGCATGTTAACATTGTTACAGTTTTCACCCACACACAGAGACTACGCCACAGTTTCACGGACGCAACAGAGATAGCAATTTCCATAGATGATAGATGACCTCACACGCACATACTCCCCAGCTTGGGGAACTGATTATAGTGTCCTGGAATGTTAGAGAGCTGCTTAACAAAATTAAGAGGGGCGCCGTTTTTCGGCAAGCCAAGTGCTGCGAGGCCGACGTCCTTCTCTTGCAGGAGACCCATCTCCTAGGCAACAAAACCCTGTGCCTTACTAGATTCGGGTACCACACAGTCGATCACTCGGGGTTCACACGGGGTTCCCGGGGCACAGCTAACCTGATACATCGCAGGGTTACGTTCACTTTATCCAAACAATGGCTTGACCCTGGGGGTCAATTCACAATTGTCTCTGGTACACTGTATGTCGAATGTGTAACTATAGGAAGCATCTACGCTCCTCCTCCTTTGGGACATACCTTTATTGACAGAATCTCACAACTGTGGGGGGAGCTCCGGGACAGTCTAACACTACTGGGCGGGGATTGGAATGACGTTATGTCACACCTAGATCGTCCGCGAGAGCCAGGGCACGAGCCCCAAACAGGAAGTTCCAAACTTCATATCTTGACTAATACACTGGGGTGGTCGGATACATGGCGAGCCCATCACCCCTCCAAGATGGGTTTTACTTTCCTATCAACTGTGCATGGCTCTTTATCAAGGCTAGATTTATCTTCTTGCCATACAGCTTCATAATAGAGTGTCCCACGTTTCTATTCTGCCCAGAGGACGGTCGGACCATACCCAAGCTGCGTAGAGGTACTTGAAAGTCTCGATTCAGGTGGCGTATGTCACCCTGGCATCTCCAAGACCCGAAATACCAAGACGTTCTTCATCAGGCCATTTCCGATTACCTCTCGTCCAATGTCGCCTTGGCCCCATCCATTATTATCTTTTGGGAAGCCCTCAAACCCACAATGCGTGGTGTGGATATTAGCTTCCGTGTGGGCGAAAAGCGCAAACGTCTTGCCCGAACTGTAGAATTGGAAGACCGCCAGAGGTGCCTAGAAGCCTAATTTGCCACGGGTGCTAGTCCAATATCGCAACGCAATCTCCTCCAAACATAACAACTAATGCATCAACATCTCACCAATGAGGCACACGAGATTTGGCTGGCATCACAACACAGGATCTACCATTTGGGAGATAAATCTAGTAAAATGCTCCATCGGCTTTGCCAGGCTGCAATGTCCCCCACCCCTGTCCAGGCGCTTCGGGACGAAGACGGAGTTTTGTGCACCTCCCCTGACGCAGTGGTCCAAGTTTTCGCAGCTTACTATGCGCCCCTATATAAGCAGAATGAACGCATATCGAGCGCTTTGTTAGGGGAATTTCTGACAGATATATCTCCCCAAAAGCTCCCCGACAGTGTACGTAACTAATTAGAGGCACCTATAACTGTAGATGAACTCAGAGCCGCGTTAGCTAGCATACACCCCGGCCGGGCTCCCGGCCCCAATGGCTTCCCCAGTGTTTTTCTACGGCCACATATGACTACACTAGGTCCACATTTGCTGGAGACACTCCATGGGGCTCTCAAACAGCACATCTTACCTCCTGATTGGTGCCACACCGAAATAGTTGTATTCCTTAAATCCGGCTGCGTTCCCGGAAGAACCCTCCTCATATCGCCCTATATCCCTCCTCAATTTCAAACCCAAACTCCTGGGTAAAGTCCTCGCAGATCGTCTCCGCTCGTGCATTCATGACTTGGTTCACCTTGACCAGTCCAGCTTTATGCCACATCGGTCCACTTGGCACAATATCCGGCGAGTTCACAATGCTATTGCAAAGGCCCCAGGGCTGGGCCGTCCCGCGGCCATTCTCCTAGCCGACATTGATAAGGCCTCAGTGCGGATCGCCGGGTACTGGTCAGCACCTTTTCCTATATGCCGTGGCACAAGGCAGGGCTGTCCTTTGTCTTCATTATTATTTGCCCTGGCAATAGAGCCCTTGGCCACCTGGGTGCGGCAGGATCCACTGATCTGGGGGTTCGAGTGGTCCTGGCAACGATCTGACAGAATTGCTCTGTATGCAGACAATGTGCTGTTCTTCATGACCGATCCTTGGTTCCTTCATATTCTCCGGGTGTTTGGGGAGACTTCGGGCCTGGGAGCTAATCCCTTAAAATCGGTGCTATTTCTTGTATGTGGGGACCAAGGACACGGAACCTGGGCTATGCAGCAGTCCCATGTGACAGAAGGTTTTAAATATTTAGGAGTTTTTATTTCACCCTGCCCCATGGCATCGTAGTCACATAACATTAATCCACTGCTCCCAAGTATACGTGACGACGCCACGATATGGTCCCATCTACTGCTGTCTCTATATGGGGGATCTGCAATTTTTAAGATGGTCTCCTTGCCTCGGATACTCTATCTGGTGCAAAATGTCCCATATAATATCCCTCGCACATGGTTTGCCCAAGTCAAAGCAATTCTTAACAAGTTTTTATGGAGTGGGGGCACCCTTCGAGTGGTACTTCGAACTTGCACACAGTCGACATACTGCGGAGGGATTGCAGCGACTGATGTATACGCATATTATGCGGCATCTCATCTATTGGTCATTAATGAGTGGTGGTATAGTTCACAGGCAGACACAGCATATACAGTGGAGCACCTCGCGATGGGGGGCATTTGCCTCCAGAGGCTTCTTTATAGCCAAATGAACCTAGACTTCCTACCTCCTGTCAGCAGAATGGTAGTTCAGCTCTGGCAACACACCCTAAGAAACATGGGCTGGTCAGGGTGCCTATCACAGATGACCCCACTGTGGCAAGGCACATATCTGTGTCCCGTTGCTGAACTTTCTGGTTTTCATAAATGGAACCTCCTGGGTATCTCTACATAAGGTGATATTATGCAGGGGACCACCCTTAAATCGTGTCAGCAACTACAAAGAGAATTTCAGCTCTATCGGACGCAGTGCTAAAAGGTGTCTGCAGTTGAGACAAGCTCCAACTCTCCTGCTTTGCCATTTGAACGATCTTCCAGAATTCCAGCCCTTGGAGGGTCGTTAAATGATGGGTGACCTGGGGGTGCATAAGATACAACAGGTTTACCAGACACTGACCACCCACACTCGAACCACACTACACAAAACCAAGGGCGCATGAGAGGTGGACATACCAGACATGACGGAAGATGACTGGACGGAGGCCCTTGCTAGTCCCCGGGGTGCTGCTGTCTCCACGCGATACCGCCTCATTCAATTGAAATATCTCCACCGAGCCTAATTCACCCGTTCCCGTCTCTGGAGGTTGGGTATTATCCAGTCCCCTACGTGTCTCAAATGTGGGGTAACGGAGGGAACCTTCCTTCACACGGTCTGGAGCTGTGGGGTGCTACAGCTGTTCTGGCGTAAAGTTTCATCCTGCCTGGGCAAGGAACCTCCCATTTGACCCTAAGCTGTTTCTGCTCCACAGTACAGAGGGAATCGGCGGGAACTGCTACAAACAACACTTACTGATTCTGGGCCTAACACTTGCTAAACAGGACATCTCCCAAGAGTGGTAGGACACCACCCTGCCAGCAGTGGGTGGGTGGAGGACAGCCATGGACAGATGCAAGGGGGCCGAGATCACTGTCTATCAGGCACAGGGCTGCCCGCAGAAACACAGGAAGATTTGGTCCCGTTGGGCGACGTTCCGAGGCATAGAACTACCTCCCTTGCCACAAACTATCCCTCATGTACTCTGCCCGTACATCTATCTGTCTGTTAAGATGCCCAAGATGAGCAGCTCTGTCGTCTGTACATACACCTCTAGCCATAGTGCGTTCAGTGAATTATGTGGTAACCTGTGTCAAGTTTCATGTTCTTGGGCCGGCTGTTCCCCAGGCTAGTTTGATGCTCAAAAATAATTGGTACTTGCTAATCCGAATTGTCTTCATAATGTATGCTTTGTGCTCCACCCACCAAGTGCCATGGAAACTCAATAACATTAGTTGGGAAAAAAATGAAGAAACATTGCATTTCACTTTAATATTTGTCAGTCCTGAAAATGTTGCGACAGAACAAAGCGTCAATAAACAAGAGTTATGAATTATACGTATGAGACAGCCGAACACACCTAGTAAGAATGCCCCAGGATTGCGGCACATTCTGCGCGGAAGAATACTATTAATATGCAAAACAGACCAGTTGGCAGACCAACCTGCATGGAAGGACAGTACAGCATCCCCTGTCTCATTGTAGTCCTTAAATGTAAAAATTAGAAATATTAAATAAGTTAAAGATTCGGGCAAATAAAAACCATCACTATTGACTACATACAGACAAAGTGTGTGTTGAGAGATATGGTTCCCTTGATGGAATGTGACTACCTTGCTATTACATGCTCGATGGCAGCTGCGCCCACAGTGAAAGCACTTTTCACTTCAAGGCATGCCTTGGCACCAGAAGCCTATGTGTAAGATATCATTTCAATATTTGGGAAATACGTGCTTAGCCACATGGGTGCTCAGGACGGCTCCCGGCCGTCATGAGTCACGGTAGTCATGTGCTCATGACGGCCGGGAGCCGACCGACCGTTGCAGCTCTGCCCATGCGTGGCAAATTCCCCTCCTGAGCGGGTGAATTAATTAGTGGGCGGAGTTTGGACGGCTCCCGGCCGTCATGAGCACACGCCCACCGTGATTTATGATGGCTGGGAGCCGTCCTGGGTACCTGAGCGCCACGCCCAACCCTGCCCCCCCTTGCACCGCGGCAGAATTTGCCGCGCGGCGAAGGGGTTAATGCTTGCCGTTCTCCTTTTAAAATGGACCTAGGAAGAAATGAAATGAAATCCAGTATTTGTAAGGCGTGAACAATCTCCCAAGGGTGTCAAGACGCTGGGGGTCGTCGGGAAGATTAAGCGAGCTATTGCCCAGAGTCACATGGTGCTGGGCTAACTTGCTGCAGGCACCGGGGATCGAACCGTGAACCCGTGCTCCAGAGTCAGGCGCCCTCGCTGCTGAGGCCATGCCTCTTCCATACTGGAACAAGTGATGGGCACTCAACAGTAATAACATCACTGAAAGTCAAACAAGGTGACTGCAAGTACTGAACCAGAAGCCATCATGCTTACTACAACATAACTGGAGATTGACACACAACCCAGGAATAAAAGGAAATAGTGGCTTTCCTTCCAAGTGACTAAAGATATTTCCAAGAAGGCCGATAAATATTAACAGACTGTGCCATCAGGTCACCTTGAGCACAGCAAGTTTGTTAAATTACTCCACATTTGTGTGACACCAGTTCCTACTCTCAGCACAGTTACAAAAAGGCCTTTCCACTGGGAACCGAAACCGGCCCTGCCAAACTGCTCAGCCGGCCCCCCAGGGGGCGCAGCTGAGCTGGGCTGGTTTTGGCCGATTTTTTTACAGGGGGCCGATATTGCCGGTCCCTGGTAACAAAAACAGCCCCCCAGGGGTCGAAAACTGGCCCCCACCCTGGCGGCCCACCGGGAAAACACCCGATGCCTGCTACAGCCAGTCCGGCCCTGCTTTCCACAAACAAGGCTGCACTCCTTTCCAAGGACTGTCGGCAGAGCAGGGCTGGCTGAATTAATTCACTAAAGTGCTAATTTAAAGGGCTGTTTTACTGTATCTGGGGACAACTGGGCCTAGTCCGATGCATTTTTCTGTTTTGTTTGAGATAGGCGCGCGGGGACAGGGGGGACAGGCATGTTTTTTAACCTGGAGCAGCTAAAAATAACAGTAATGATAAAAATACATTACGCCTATCAACATGCACTTGCTGTACAAGCCAAGTGCTGTGGCTTTGTCAGGCAAACAAGAGAATTTCTGTATCATCTCAGCCCTTAAAAACGTCACTCATTTTTCTGTTTTTGCAGACGGCTGGTATTCTAATGATTTACTGCAAGGAATTGTTGTAAATCTCAACCTGAATAATACATTTTAAATTATACGAGGTTCCAATTATCCACAGGTCGGATATACCCTGGCTTGGTTTTTAGAGTTAAGAACATTTGTCAATTCAAATAGGAAAAGAATTGTAGGGCTTAGAGGAGGGGCAGCTCTGGGCCTCTCACTATCAAGTAAAATCTATAAAATAAAAGGCACATATGGGACATGGAATGTTATATTCAAATAAGGTGCTCAAGTTTGGAGGAGGAAATAAAAACCCCTGAAAAAATTTAAGAAATGGGAGGGTGGATGTCTTCCCGAAAGGGGACGGTTCACTGATAGAATATCAATGTTAAAAATATTGATGATCAAAATATCGAAAACAAATGTAGACTACAAAAATATCACTACCCGGCCGTACACCGGTAAGTACAAAAATATTGATGTAAAAAAGATAGATGTAAAAAATATTGATGTCAATATATATATAAAAAATAATATATATTAAATATATTCAATATTAATATTAATGTTAACAAAAATTAATACATTTAATATACATTTTTACAAAATATTACAAATAAACTTAATAAAAAAACACAGACATAATAATTTATACACATATAGATTTATTTACTTTAAAATAATTAATAAACTATTAATTTAAAACTTTAAAACTACATAAAAATAAAATATATATATAACTATTTTAAAATATATATATAAAAAATTTAAAACATTAAACTATAAAAATATTTAAACTTACATTTCCCAATATTATCAATGCAACAGTAGGAAAAGTGTTGGATAGCAAAATAATTACATTAACTATTCCAACACCAGTGAGTGCAACAGTAGGGAAAGTGTTGGACAGCAGAGAGGTAAAAGATTACTATTCCCACTCCAAAGAGTGCAACAGTAGGGAAAGTGTTGGATAGCGGAGGAGAAAAATTACTATTCCCACTCCAGTGAGTGCAACAATACAGTTAGGGGCCGATTCCGATCCTGGAAAAACCGGGTACGAATCGTCGGACGGAGCGTTTTCTCCGTCCGACTCGTACCCGGGAAAAAATACCTTACAAACATGCAACTACGATTCGTACTGAAACACCATTTCCGTACGATTCGTAAAAAACACCGACCGGCAGAAAAATACCCACAATTCGGATCCGGGACACTGCGGACGCAACATTCGCACGGAGTCAGGCAGCGTTTTACGGATCAGCAAGTACGATTCGTACCCACAGCACTTTGCACGGCAATATTTTTACGGGACCCAAAAAGTGCCGGAAAAGCTAAGTACGCCGCGATGCACGACGAAAAGGGGGCCCGGTATGCACAGTACCCCCATCCCTACACGTCCGCACAGTACCCCCAGCCCCCGCCCATGTACGCACTGTACCCCAGCACCCATACGTGTACGCGCCGTACCCCACCTCCGTACCACAGCTCCGTACCTGTACGCACCGCATGTACGGTGCGTACCCCCCGTAGGTACGGAGCGTACCCCACCCTGTGTAGGTACGGAGCGTACCCCCACCCAGTGTAGGTACGGTGCATACCCCGACCCCTGTATGCACGGTGCGTACCCCCAGCGCTACGCGCTGGGGGTGCACACCGTACACGCGGGGGGTACGCTCCGTACATGCGGGGGGTACGCTCCGTACCTACGGGGGTGAGGGTATGCTCCGTACCTACGGGGGTGGGGGTACGCTCCGTACCTACACGGGGTGGGGGTACGCTCCGTACCTACGGGGTGGGGGTATGCTCCGTACCTACGGGGGGTACGCACCGTACATGCGGTGCGTACAGGTACGGGGCTGTGGTGAGGAGGTGGGGTATGGCGCGTACACGTATGGGTGCTGGGGTACGGTGTGTACATGGGGGGCTGGGGGTACGGCGTGTACTTGGGGGGGGTGGGCTGGGGTGGGTGTTCGGCGTGTATGCGGGCACATGTTTGGACGTCTCCATGGTTGCTATGGGAGTTCGCTCCGTACGGTGTTTTTTCCATACGGTTGTGCATTCGGACAGACGGGACGGATCGTACTTGCGCGCTCGGACTTCAATTACCGATTTGTACGTAAAACTGTCCGGGGACGGGTCGGACACTTTTTCGACCCGAGGACGTGTTGGGGAATTTTCCCAATACGATTCGTATGGATTTTTTTACATACGAATCGTACTTGCCAGTTTTTACGGGACTTGTACGATTCGTACGTAAAAAAATCCGGATACGATTCGTACGGGGAATATTTTTAACGGATCGGAATCGGCACCTAAGTGTTGGATAGCAGAGGGTTAAAAATGACTATTCCCACTCCATTCAGTGCAACAGTAGGATAAGTGTTGTATAGCGGAGAGGTACAAATTACTATTCCCACTCCAGTGAGTGCAACAGTAGGGAAAATGCTGAATAGCGGAGAGGTAAAAATTACTATTCCAACTCCAGTGAGTGCAACAGTGGGGAAAGTGTTGGATAGCGGAGGGGTAGAGTTTACTCTTTCCACTCCAGTGAGTCCAACAGTAGGAAAAGTGCAGTATAGCGGAAAAATAAAAAATACTATTCCCACTCTGGTGAGTGCAACAGTAGCAAAAGTGCTGGATAGCAGAGGTGTAACATTTTTTATTACAACTCCAGTGAGTGCAACAGTAGGGAAAGTGCTGCATAGCGGAGGGGTAAAAATTACTATTCCCACTCCAGTGAATGCAACAGTAGGGAAAGTGTTGGATACCGGAGAAAAAAAATACTATTCACACTGAAACACTTAGAAAAAATAAATAAAAATATTACAAACCATAAAAAAAAATACAAATGAATAAAAAATGTTTTAAAAATAAACTTGAAAAATATTAAAGTTATAAAAAGAACACAAACAATATTAATTACATATAACAAAAAGCTACAAATATCATATAACATCAAATAATAAATACATTTACAGAAAAATTATTCTTTGAGACTTGAAAATATTTACAAACAAAAACATTAATTTAAACATAAATGTATTTATTTTATTTCCTGCCCTATAACACAACAATAACAAAACACTTCAACATTTTTAATTAAATGTATTAACATAATTAATAATTAATTAAAAAATACACAAAGGAGCCGATTCCGATCCAGGTCGGAAAGCTCTCCGACCGAGCCGGATCCGGAGTGTTTTTTGACCGAGCCGGAGTACTGCAGTCCGACCGAGCGAGTACGATGCGGCCATATGCTGCCGGACTCGGTTCGGTCGGACTCCCATAGAAGTCAATGGGAGCCGGTCGTACGACGCGTACATGGGCTCCCATTGACTGAATGGGTACGTCTCGCACAAGGGCGCCCCCTACAGTGGATATGTGTCGTGCCATCCGCACCGTACCTGTGTCCGAGTCGTAGTGGTGTGGGTGACAAGGAGTCTGACGCTGACCCCCAAAGGCAACTTCCCGGACATTTTGCGAACCGGACACTCCGGCTCGCACCGGCTGTCCGACGCTTGCATCGTACTGACTCGGTCGTAAATTGCATCCATTGCACGCCACGGTTAGCTTACGGCCGAGACGTACGGAGCAGTTCGGACCCGGAAACGACTCGGTCGGTGAATTTCACATAGCTCGCATCGTACTTGCTCACTCGTACAGCTGTACTAGTTGGGTGGAAAATACATGTACAGCTCGTAGTTTTTCCGGCTGGATCGCGTTCGGTGCCCTTCCGACCCGGATTGGAATCGGCCCCAGAGTGTGCTTTATTCATAGAGGATGAAAACATTAAGATTTCTTTTATCACAGAATCCTGGACTGATAATGCTTCAGGCCCGGACCTGGTTAAGGCGACGTCTCCTAACTATGTATGTTATACTCTGAACAGGCCTATCCGAAGAGGAGGCAGATTAGCGGGTATCTACCATTCCTCTCTTATCTCTACATTTAGTCCCGGTGAGGTGGAAGGCTGCAAGGCGTTAGACTTCTCCTTCCGCTTATCTCCTCATTATACCTTTCAAGGTTCTCTTGTCTACAGACCACCCGGCCCTAGAGGCCGCTTCATTGAGCAGGCGGGCAGACTCATGGAAACTGGTATAATTGCCAGCTCTTACACTATTTTAGGCAATTTTAATTTCCATTTGGAAGCCTTCCTAGACCCGGACACAGTCAAACTGCTAGATTTAATGAAGTGTAATAACTTAGAGCAACTGATGACTGATGCGACTCATCAGGCAGGACATATACTTGGTGGTATTTTTTCTAACCATCCCCAGTTGCTAGTCACCAATATCATTCCGCTACTCTGGTCTGACCATAAGGCTGTTTTATTTAATCTCACTATCCCCGAACGCCACACTCAGAAGCCAGTTAAAAAAAAACTGGTGAAAAGAGCGTGGAACAAAGTAGGGGCTGAGGATTTGTGTGATATCCTCAATAAGACTGTAGTCACTCCCCCTTCAAATCTAGAAGAGGCAGCGCGATCCTATACTAGCTGGCTAGAAACAGCAGGAAATAATCTAGCTCCTAAAAAAATTTGCTATCCCACAAGATGGCTGTTCTCGGCCCATTGGTATTCACAGAAACTTAGGGAACAAAAACTGATTTGCAAACATCTGGAGAGAAGTTGGAGAAAGGAGTACAAGGACAGTGATAAGGAGGAGTATTAACGAGGCCTTGCCAATTACAAACAGCAGATTCGCCACGCAAAGCTTTAATTTTTTTCTACTAAGATTAACAAAGCAAATAACTCAGCAAGGGAACTATTTAACACAGTCAACAGTTTGGCCAATCCAGTGGCGATTACATTTATGCCTAGTCAGGATCTCTGTGAAAAACTGGCCAGATTCTTTTATGGGAAAGTGGATGCTATCTTCTCCACTCGCTAATGTAACACCTAAGATTACCGTGGGCCAAATGGATGACTTAAATATAGAAAAGAAAGCTCAACTGGACAAATTCGCCCAGCTTACAGTTACAGAAACCTTTAATCTTCTTATGTAGGTTAAATCTGGCTCCCCTTCTGATCCTTGCCAGATAACGATATTAAAGTTAGCGGCGGAACCGGTCTCCCGAGTCTTGACCCCCATTTCTATGTACTCAGAGGGGTATTTTCTGTTAGAATGGAAAAAAACTCTATTTTACCCCTTCTAAAGAAACTGAATCTTGACACAAACGATCCCAACAATTTCAGGCCGATATCCAGACTCCCTGTACCTGCAAAAATTGTTGAGAGAAATTTAAATATGCAACTTAGCCAATTTCTGGAGTTTACGCAAGCTTTGGACCCAATCCAGTATGGCATTTGAGGGAGTCATAGCACCGAATCTGCTCTCTTGAAATCTACTGAAGAGATCCGGACTAGTTTAGATCAAGGGGGCAAGGTTGCTTTGATCATGCTAGATCTCTCTGCAGCATTTGATACGGTCCATCACGATTTGATGATGGACCGGCTGCAGGAGATTGGAGTACAGGGCTCCGCTTGGAGACTTCTAAGATCTTTTCTGTCGAGACAAAGTCAGTTGGTGTCTCCGGGGGAATTCTCATCCGAACAGTTTTCATTGCCATGTGGGGTCCCGTAGGGGTCCTCATTGAGTCCGACACTATGTAACATATATGTGTCCTCTTTGGCACCCCTTATTCAGTCATTTGGATTTAGACTGACCTCTTATGCGGACGATACTCAAATTGTGGTGTCACTTCTACCAGCTGAGTTGAGGAACACAGCAGCCTGTTTTAAGGACTGTATGAAGGCAGTAGGGATCAGCTGCATCGTCATTGGCATTGATGGTCAATCTTAAATCTGGGTCGCCTCTTGACCCATGCCCTGCCAAATTTTTGGCGAAGATGGCGGCGGTTGTAAATCCCTTGGCAAATCCACTCTTGAATCTCTCTTTGTGTGAGAGGGTGGTCCCGCAGGCTTGGAAGCAGGCGATGGTGATCCCCCTCCTCAAGAAGCCTGGCCTAGACCCTGAGGCGTTGGCCAATTATAGGCCAATCTCTCTTCTTCCTGCGCTGGCTAAAATTGTGGAGAAGCACGTGCACACCGTGCTCTCTGGATTTTTGGAAACCAACGATCTGCTTCATCCTACTCAATCTGGCTTCTGCCCCAATTTAAGCACCGAGACGGTGCTTTTGGAGGTGTCTGAAGCCATTAAGGAGGCACTGGATTCAGGAGGTAAAGCTATGCTTGTCATGCTTGATTTGTCGGCGGCCTTTGACACCGTCCCCAACGAGGGTCTCCTCGTCAGACTTCATGAGATCGGTCTGAGGGGGACTGTGCTCAGCTGGTTTAGATCATTCTTAGCGGACCGTCGACAAACGGTCTGGGCTTCCCCAAGCTCTGCCGTGATGCCGCCTTTGGGAGTCGGAGTCCCTCAGGGCTCTGTGTTGAGTCCGACTCTTTTTAACATCTTTATGACTCCATTGGCCGCTCTGGCGGAGTCCTTGGGGGCCCAGATCGTATCCTATGCTGATGATACTCAGCTCCTCTTTACGTGTGGCAAAGATGAGGAGTTTGACGGAGAGAGTATTCGTGAGTGCCTTGGGGCTGTTTTCAAATGGTTCCAGCTGAACAGCCTCAAATGCAACTCAGATAAGTCTGAGGTACTCTTTTTTTGGTTGTACCTCTGATCCACATTGGCAGGAATGGTGGCCGACTAATATGTTTCCTCCTGCACATTCCTCCCAGCAGGCAAAAAATGTGGGAATTAAGATCGACAATGGTCTGACGCTGAGATCTCAGATCCTCGGTCTTACGGGTACATGTTTTGGCCTCCTGAAGATGCTCCGGAAGTTTCTTCCTTTGCTTTCAGAAGAGCACAGGAGGATCACTGTGCAGGCCTTAATTTGCTCCAGATTGGACTATTCTAATGTCCTATATCTGGGTCTTCCGGAGTATCTGTTACAGCGCCTTCAGGTGGTCCAGAACTCGGCTGCTCGGGCTATCTTCGGCCTTCATAGGCGAGCCAGAGTGTCTGGCCTTCTGCAGTCGCTGCACTGGCAGCGGATAGTCTTCAAGGCGTTGACGCTGGCTCATAAGGCTCTCTATGCCTCTGGCGCGAAATATCTGCAAAGGAGGCTTACTTTTTATCGCCCGGCTCGATCTTTGCGATCCAAATCGCTCTTCCTTGCGGTGGTCCCTCAAGTAAAGAGGGCCCGCGTAGGGGGTCGTTCTTTCAAGCTGAAGGCATCGCAGCTTTGGAATGCTTTGCCATTGTCTGTACGTAGCACGTCTAATTTGCTGACCTTTAGGAAGGGCCTTAAAACTTGGCTCTTTGCCTCTTAGCATGCTTTCTTCCTCAGTTTTGCTGTCTTTCTTTTGTCTTTCTGTGTTATGATTTTATGTTTTCAAGCTGCCAATAAAAAGCGCCGGGACACTCCAATGGAGTAGCCGTGCGCTATAGAAATCCTAAATAACATACCATAACATAACATAACATCTGGATGGCCCCAAACTGCCTCAAACTGAACTCTGGTAAGACGGAGGTGGTATGTTTTGGCAATGATCCTTATTTCTGGACTCTGGAATGGTGACCAGACACCCTGGGTCCTCTCCCTTCACCCAGCAGGACGGTAAAAACCCTAGGTGTGTGGGTGGACCAGAAACTCAGTTTCAGAGACCAAGTAAACTCAGTGGCCTCTGTTACGCCCTTTGCTCTCAGGTCCTGCAAGAAAATGTTACCGCTGTTATCTAAAGAATGCCGCAAAACAGATATCACAGCCCTTACTAGGCTGGATTACTGTAATAGTCTGTATTTTAACATCCAGAAAGGTTTAATGCAGAAGTTGCAACTCCTGCAGAATGCGGCTGCCAGATTGGTGTCGGGCATCTCAAAATACTCACCAATCTCGAAGGAGATACGGAAACTTTACTGATTGCCAGTTAGGAAGCACACTCAGTTCAAAGCTCTGTGTCTGGTTCACAAGGCACTTCATGGATCTGGTCCGGCCTATTTAAAAGAGCGGCTGTATTGGTATACTCCAATCAGACTATTACACTCATCTGATGCCAAGCTGGTCTATGTGCCATTTGTAAAAAAGGCCACCTGGGGCAGGAGAAACTTTGTTGTCAATGCAGGCAAGGCTTGGAATAAGCTTCCTCTATATCTCAGAGGCATGACCAGCTTACTGGCTTTTCGAAAGCTGTAACAACTTGGCTGTTTAAGGTTAGTTGGACCTTGGTTCTGAACTTTGGGCAAGATTTCACATAGCGCCAGGACACCTACGGGTAACAGTAGCGCTTAACAAATGTTATAATAATTATTAATAAAAAAACTAATAAACATTAATTGACTACACACAGTTTAACATTATAATATCCCCAACACACACCTAAATTAAAAAATAAAATAATAAAACACAATTAAATTTTATTTTAAAATTAAAAACCATTTCTCTTAACTAATAATTTAACATTAAAATGTGTCTAATAATCACCCTTATCCCTTTGAAAGTAACCAAAACACACACATAAAATTAATTACACAACTACCATAATTAATTAAAAATTAATTAATTACAATTATTAACAACTAATTATTAATTCATCAATTAAAAATAAATTACTTCCCTTCCTTCCCACCCTTTTACACCTACAAAAACCACAGCACACACCTAATATTAATTACACAATTACAAACATTATTTACAAATCAATTATTTAAAACTAATTAACAACCAATTATTAATTCATAAATTAAAAATAAATGAATTCTCACCCTTTACACCTATAAACACCACACCACCACAACACACACATAAAATTTATTACACAATTACCATAATTAATTACCAATTAATTAATGAAAATTAATCAACAACCAATTATTAATTAATTAATAATAAATTACTTTACACATTTAACACTATAACATCTCAATTAAACAAATATTAATAAATAAAAATTAATCAATACATGTAATATAATTAAATTACTTCCCACCCTATTCCCCTATAAACCCACAACCCGCTACAGAACTTAAAACGCAAAATTCAAATATTTTTTTTAAAATAAATTTAATATAATTAAATTACTTCCCACCCTATTCTCCTATAAACCCACAACCCGCTACGGAACTAAAAGCGCAAAATTCAAACTAAAAGAAATTAATAACTGCTAAAAACGTAACACATATATTAAAAATACAAACAATTCTTGTACATAAAAACATAAATCACGTACATATAAAATATATACTAAAATACATAACAATAATAAAAACAATGGGGCCCATTAGGATGGCGGTCAGACTTTAGTCTGCCCGCCACCCGAGCGGTGCTGGGACCGGCTGCCAGTGGTGCGGCGGTCCTGCACCTGCAATTACGATGCCACCGTGGTGGTGGCATCCTCCATTCCCAGCATTTTGGCGGGCGGTGCTCACAGCACTGCCCGCCACAATGCTGGGAATGCACTGTGTGCATTGTCATGCACAAGGTGACAGGCACTGCGAGGTGCCTGCCACCATGTCCTTGTCACCTGGGCTGATTAGCAAAACCCCTGCACAGGATGTGGTCAAAATAAAACATTTGTTAATTTAAAAAAACCTCTACAAAATACCCTCAGACCCTTAAAAGTAAAAATCGTCAATGGCCTGCCTGTCTCAAAAGCAAGCAATCTACCCCAATAAGACCTGTTCAGAAAGTAAATTGTGGTAGCTCCCTTTGAGGGAGTTACATCAATGTCTCCGTTCCTCACCACAACTGCTTCCGCCTCAGGAAATGGGGAGACATTTAATCGGCCTCACAGGGACCAGAATGCTACAAGAGAACACACACACTTCTTCTGGCACAGTACCTGAGGTGGGAGCTGTCTCAAAAGCAAGCAATCTCTTCCTATAAGATCTGTTCAGAAAGTGCATTTCGGTTGCTCCCTTTAAGGGAGTTATGGTAATGTCTTACATTCCTCACCATGGCCCTCTCCGCTTTACAAAATGGGGAGACTTTTAACTGGCCCCAGGGGGACTGAAACAGCACAAGAGAGCACACTTACCTACAGTATCCACACAGTATCCCCCCTACTCATATGGCGGGCCATACACTGGGCAATCGTTTTTAACAATGATTCTAGGCTGACCTATCAAAAAAACATTCCATTCAACTGGTCTGTATTCTCTGTCATATCCTCACCGGCAGCTAGAAATAGTTCAACCCCTCACTCTTTGAACAAATCAAGAAATTGGAAAGGGGTCTCGGCAGAAGCATTGGCCAAAATTCTAAATAGCATACCCTGTGAAATCCCAGATGACACAGATGGGGGGGGGGGTGGAGGTCTTTGCTGAGTGGCTGGAGAGAGCAGCCAACAAATTAGCCCCATTTAAGGTAGCCTTGCAAAACAGATGTTCACCATCAGCCCCCTGGTACAATGAAAGGCTTAGGATGCTCAAGTAGACGTGTCACCGTCAAGAGCAATCATGGAGGAAAAAACCAAGAGCAAGAAAAACCTTTAAACAGAAAAACCTTTAAAGAATATAAGCTCGCGCTAACTGAGGAAAAATCCAAATATTGTACGTACAAAATGGAAAATGATTCATCTTCCAAAGAACTCTTTAGGTTAGTGCAGCAGCTTTTACCTTGCAAACCAGGGAGGAGCCAGAGGGCAACCTTCTTTCATTCCAAGATCATAGACATGTATGTAGGGTTTGACCTTTCCCCTAATGTGTCCACAAAGTTAAGTGCTACCAGCTGGCCCCAACTGGCACCTCAAGGGTTGTCAACACAAACAGTTCAAGAGATGAAAGTTTTATCAGTTTTCCAACTTTCCCATAAGATGGTGGAACAATATCTTCTCAAAACAAGGATCACCTCTGGAAGCCTGTCCACCAGCAGTTCTTCATTTGGCAGCCAGCAATATAGCCTATCCACTTTCAAAATTAATTAATAAAGTGATCATACCCAGATCTTATCCCCGGAGTTGGAAGGAGGCAATTATTAGGCCCCTCCTAAAGAAACCGAATCTGGATAGTACAGACTGCAAAAACTATCGGCCGATCTCTCTACTTCCTGTTCGAGCAAAGATTCTTGAGAAGCACCTTAATATCCATCTGATGGAAATTGCAGAACAGCAGCATTGGCTCAATGACTTCCAGTTCGGCTTCAAGAAAATCATAGGACAGAAACTGCACTGATATCAGTCCCATACTGCATTAAGTGGTTAATGGATGAAGGATGGGGTGTGGCGCTGATACTCTTGGATCTGTCAGCGGCATTTGATACCATCTCGCCCTTGCTGCTGTTGGATCGACTTCAAGGCCTGGGTATCTCTCATCAAGCCCTAGCTCTTCTGTCTTAATTCCTTAGAAAGGGATCTCAAAAGGTGAAGGTATAGCACTTTTACCCAGAGGTCTTCTCCCTGCCTTGTGGAGTGCCGCAGGGCTCATTACTGATCCCCACACATTTGAATCCTTATGAGGCCCCCCTAGCGGCAATAATTAAGACACTCGGGATGAAGGCAGTGTTATATGTTGATGACACTCAAATTATTGTGTCAATTACCAAGAATTCATGCTCGTTAGCAGAGAATGTCTCACAATGCATGTCGACAGTGGCAGAATGGATGTCTTATAATTTTCTTTTAACTTAAGGGGGAAAAGACCGAAGGGATGATTTTTGGTGCAGGATCGCTTAGCTGGAATAGCAACTGCTTTCCGCATTCTTTAGGAACTTGCCCGACTCCGGGGAAAAAGGCCAAGAACCTGGGGTTTTTGAATAATACCGAAATCCACCTCAATGCCCAGGAGAACCGTTCAGTAGCAACTGGATTATAAGGATGCTTCAGAAAATCTTCCCGCTTATTCAGCAGGCTGCCCATAAGCAGGTCGCTCTTGCCCTAGTAATGTCCAGAGTGGACTATTGCAATTCATTGTACCTGGACTCAAATAAGAACATGCAGTACAGACTTCAGGTGATACAAAATGCACTGGCCAGACCAATACTGGATATCCCCAGTTGTCAGTTGGCCATCATGGGATTTGAGACCCTACACTGGCTTCCAATCAGAAAATACATTATGTTTAAGTCTCTTTGCATTGCGCATAATGCTCTTGTAATGTCTCCATTTCCCTTACTTGTGGAATGCAGATAAGAATCTTGTATTGGAATGTATAGAGGGTTCCAGCGGTGGGCTTCTGAGGTTCGGCAGTTGCGCTGAGACCTCCGGAGCTGACAGCTGGTCCCGACTTGTGCTGTGTGCTGAAAGGAATAAAGAAGAAGACTTCCCACCTTTATATGACTCCTTCATCACTTCGGAGATGCTACAGCTCTCTATCCCCCTTATCGAATGAGAATAAAGGCTATGTTTAGTTGGTATACCCCAGGTAGATACTTGCGTATATCACATCAATACCAGTTCACGGTGTCGAGAACTAAAAGGAAGAAATGGAGCGACAGAGCAAAGGCTGCGAGTAGACTCCGGAACTCCCTTCCACAAAGCTACAGGGCTATTTCTCAGTTCCTACCCTTTAGGAAGGCTCTCAAGACCTGGCTATACCCTCTCTAGACCCTTTTTTGCATCTGCATTTATTTATGAACGTGGTTTGTCACACCATGCTACAGTGTGAGTGAGCATGAAATGCAGTGACGGGCGGGAGGTGTTGGGGCGCAGCACATATGGGGAGATTAAGTGAATTGCAAGCAGCTACGGGTACCACAGAGCAGGAAACGCAGCGATGGGGGGAGGTGGAGGGGACGGCACAAAGAGCCAAGTCAAAAGAAAAAGTAGTGAAAAAATAAAATAAATGGCCAGAAGTTAATTGATACATGTAAGAGGGTCAGTTTTAAGGACAGGAACAAAGCAGTCAAAAGGCAGGACAAATGTAAACCATTCACCAAAGAAACCAAAGGAATTTTGAAAGGCAGACTACGGAACCAATGATAAACAATGGGCGTGCTGAAAGCCCATAGAGAAGATACAGCATGTCTCGAGAGACAGTGTATGAGCTGCCTACGCTCGACCTTACATGGCCCTGTAATCCATACAGCAACATGTGTCAAGCAGAAATGATATTGATAAGAGTAAACCAAAACGGCAAGAACGAGAAATTAAGACAAAAGCAGTAGCCATGGACCCCTTTATTTTTTTTTTTTTATTTTATATTGTATACTGATGAACATTCTGTATACCACTGAACAAATACACTACATGAGGCAGGGAGGATATGAAAGAGCAATCCTAGTTGGCAACCTGGGCAGAAACTACACAAACTTTAATAGGCTTGGAGTCCACCTACTCCTGTTTGGCTGAAGCAAGCCAAAATTTGAGCAGGGATTCATGCCTCTACTCTTTCACTAGTCGAACATCATGGTACGTATTTGCTAGTTCTCAATTTGTTCAATCTTTGCCATATGTAAGTGAGCTGGATTCCTCCTTCCTCCATAACAATTCTTCCCAGACTTCTTATAATTTTTAAGTAAAGAGGAACACTGCTTGAGGTCATACAACTCACAGCATGAGCAAAGAGCAAGCAACGTTATGTTTAAGCAGATTTACCTTGCCTTGCTGTTGCCAGGATACCAGCATAGCAAGGATTCAGAAGGAAGTTAATTTCTAGGCTTTGCAGGGCATTCTCTGACAAGTATAAACCCTGGGCATCACAAAAAATTGATTGTTATATGTTTAGGGAGCAGCCAGCCTTGTAACTGTCTTCCCCTCCTCTTTAACATCCGCTGAAAAACTGAGTCCGCTCCCACTCATTCCTCCTCCTAATTGTTACTGGACAATCTTCTCACGCATGTTAAATGGTTATTGATCCGAACAATCAACTGGCCGAACAAATGCTTCGGCCAGTTGATGCCATTTTCTAACTCATACAGCTCACAGGCTCGCATCTCTAAACATTGAATCCAGACAGCAAACTGAGTTGGCCAAACGCACCCGGGACAAGATTAGCACCTAGACATCCATTCTGGAGTTGTCTGTGTGAAGCCAGGACTTCACTTTGCAAATTAGAGATGTTTGAGGTGGGGATGTATTGACGGTGCATGAGATATCATTTCTGAAGCTGAGTGAGGTATTGATATGGAAACCGAGGGACTAGTTGAAGTTGAGAAGCAAAGTCACCCCATTTCATTTCATTGAGTCTTTCCTGTTCCCAATTTTTCTTACGCATATCTGTGACACATAGCCATAATTCTGTTCATGTGTAGCATGGTAGGTCTTGAGCCTGAATAAATCCAGAGTTTCCATGTACAGGTTGAAAATTAGCAGTGAGATGATACAATTGTAAGGAATTCTGCAAGTGTCAGTCATGCACTCTGGCCTGGAAAACCCTACTGCCTGTGTATGCTACTATAATTCAGAACATAAAAAAGACACGGACTAAAAGTAATAATGTGCTTCTGACCAGATCATTCATCTGAGATTGAGAGGAAAATTTGTTGTTAAAGTTTACACCAAAACCCCTCAATTACTCTACCGGGGTGGTATCTATGTCTCGATCAGGGTCGGCTTTAGCACAGGTGATGCCCGGTGCGACAATCTTCTTTGGTGCCCTCCCCCTCAAAGCCTCCTCCTCGGATTCCCCCACTACCACCCAGCAGCAGTGCCCCTCAGCTCCCAACAGCCTTTCTCACATACATTCAGTTTGTTTTAAAGTGCTGGTAAAGGCCGGCTTCTCTAATCCGCTCAACTATCCACATAAAATACAGATCTGTTCTTTGCAGCAGGTATATTAACCCCCTGCGCTACTTTATGGTGAGTCAAAACTGACACAAGACAAGACTTCAATCTCTCTCTCTAGCAGGAACATTAATCACACGAGTTATCTTGACATTGTTATTGCTGCCTGAAAAGCTGAACAGCACAAGGAACTCAGCAGCAGGTGCTTTTTATTCACAGGTTATTGCTAAACAAGCCCCCCCCCACCAGGTAATTGTCCCCCCCCCCTCCAGTGAGCGCCCAGTGTGTCCGCAATGGTCGCACAGCCCTAAAGCTGGCGTTGATCAGGATCACTCACGGGCTAGAATGGGAGTGTGTGGTTACTTCAAGAAACAACGAGCAGGACCTCAGATGTGCAAAATCTAGACATAATCATTTAAAATGCATCCGAAGTGGTTCCACCACCACTTTTCACGCCGCCACTGGTGAACAAAAATGAGGATCAGGGAATCATGGACACACATACACTAGAAAGAGGTTTACAATTTGTGGGGGCCTTACTGGTAATAGCATTTATAGGACTTTGCTCACATTTTTGGCATTAAAAGGACTTTATCACATCTTGGCCTGCACCCTATGTGGTTTGTGCCCGCTGGACTGAGGTGTATACATTTGTTTTGCATATCTGACATTGATTAGCAGATACAATAATTTCCCTTTTTGCATGCTCAGCCCTAATATGTTTCATCTGTTCAACACTGCCTTGCTAATTTCACAGTGGATAGTACACATGGGAGTGTAGACGGCCTAATTTTTCATTATGTACTAAAGCAATTTACAACAAAGGATCCATAGAGACAGCAGCAATCAATTCTACAGTACGGTCCTCTCCGTAACATGATGTTTAATGTCATCAGATATGCTAACCAGTAAACACAGCAGCACACAGTCACTGTGACAGCTGTGTGTTGAATATGATTTCCCACATCACTGGTGTCACAAACTCTCCTGAGATCCTGTTGATCCCTCCTATTTAAATATTCTAAAGCATTTCTTACGCTTAACTATTATTATTTTTTCAATTTCCTAAAATTTCACTTTTAATGTTACTCAACATTTCTACTTTAGGGTTGTATAACTTTTCAGTGACTTTCAAAATCTCCAGTTTCATGTGAAAATTGAGTTTATTTGGGAATAGTCACACCTGGGCATTAGCTTTCAAAGAAATTGCAAATGGAATCATCATTTATATGGTAGCCTCTGGGACTAATATTGTAGATTGATGATTACTAAATTGTACTTTAAATTCTGGAGCCAAATCCAGATGAAATATCATCAGGAAATTGATAGGAAGGTTCCAGCTGCCATGAGAACTATTGAAGAAGGAGCAAATTCAAGCAGTCGAAAAAGTTCAAAATAAATTCTAGCACTACCTAGATTTACAACAATCACTGCATTAGCACATGAGGCATTTGTACATTCAGTAGAATCCAAGATTGAGGCACCCCAAGCATTGTATCACCTGAAATTGAAATTTGTCCTAAAAAAAAACTGCTGTAAAAAACAGTTGGAGGAATGTGATTGTAGATCCCTTGGATGTGAGGATATGGTATATCTATTGGTTAGGTGGGGTCGACGAGAAAATATTCTGGGACAGCAGCACTATGCAATCAATTAAATATGATTGCTGGATAATAAGGAAATTGAATCTGTATGTGTTTTGTTCAGGAGACTGTGAAATAGTTGATAGTCACAGCTCTTGGCGATGCTATTAACAGTGCATCAGGTACAGCAGCACTAGAGCACTAGCAGCAGCACTAGAGTCTGAGGGTAAGAACTGGTTCCCAAATATAGCAGTCTTTTAGTACCCAATTGGGCACTAGGGTCCATGGCTCCATTGCCATCCATGGTAATATATCCATTGGTAATATATTAAAGTTTTTTTTTTTTTTTTATAAATCTTTTTATTGATAACAATATATACGTAATACAAATCTGAGCACATTTCTTTGAGCAGAGCATACATTGATTAGGACGTATATCACACCTCCCTCCCAATTCTATCTGACCTATGGTTTTGGATGTTCTACTCAGTCCATAGCAGGGGGCAAATGGCAGGTTGTTTGCGGTGGTTCACAGATGCTTCCTCTGTATTCGGTCCATTTACCCCATATTTGTGTCCACTTCTTTGGACAGCCGCTTGATTCATGTACTGTTTTTTCAGTCAGCATACACCAATCTAGGTCTTTTTCCATGCGGTGAGTGTTGGCGCCTCTTTCGTGCCCCATAGACTGGCTATGTTACGTTTTGTGACTGTCATTCCCAGTGTCACCCAGGTCTGTTCCTTACTGCTTAGGTCGGTTGGTTCCCAAATATTCAGGAGGCACAACCCCGTCTTATTCTCAGTCTGGCTTCCCAGAACTTCTGCCATTATTGAGTCACCGCCGAACAGTAGCGTTGAATGTATACGCATTCCCAAATGATGTGAACAAATGTACCCTCCCGTATGCACTCTCTCACACAGCCAGGATCCTTTCTATGCCCCATTTTTCTAAGCGCCGGACCCGCTAAGTACACTCTGTGTAGAACCCTCAGCTGTACGAGTCTAAATCTAGATGAAATCGCCAACTCCCTGAGGGATGCCAGGGCCACCTGCCAGTCCTCATCCTCCATGTCCTCTACATCCATGTTCACGCAATCGTAGGAGGGGATCAGACATGTTGTTAATTAACTTTTGGTAAGTCAATGAAATGGCTTTCCGAGGCATATTTCTGTTGAGTATTCTATCTTCCAGTGGTGTGAACTCTGCGAGAGATTGCCCCTTGGGTTAACTGCAAGTAGTGCATGACGTATTTGCAAGTACCTGAAGTGTTCTGTGTGTGCAAGTTTAAACTCTTTTTGCAACTGCATAAAGGGGACCACTTCTCCTCTTTTCCACAGGTCTCCCACCCTCGAGATTTCTATCATGACCCATTTGTCAAAACCCTTGGTGTTTCTCAGAGTGCCGAATCTATCTGAGTCCCATAACGGGGTCGTCTGTGTAGTTGTCCCTGCCCCACCCAATCTCTTGTTTGAAGTATGCCATATTCGGACAGCATGGTCGGTGGGGCCTGTCAATTGCAACTTTGTTAAATTGGTGTATAGAGCTTTCACGTAACTGCCGCTAGGGAGAAGCCATTGGTCCATATATACCTTGATTTATCGCCACTAGATGTGCTGCCCAATAATATCTACGCATGTCTGGCAGTCTTACACCACCGTCGTACCATCCATTTATTAGCTTATGTGTCGCTATACGGGGTGGCTTCCCCTCCCACGGGAGCTCCCTATTTTCCCTCTCAATGGCTTTAAAATAGTCTGAGTGAATCGGGTTCAGCCAATTTTGCAATATATACAGGAAACGCGTCAGGGACATCATTTTAAAAAATGCAGCTCGACCCAGTAGGGACAGGGGGAGAGATTTCCAAAGCTTGGTATCACTTTTAAGCCATTGCAGTGGGGGCAATAGGTTACCTTTGTGATATTATGCTGGGTCTTTAGTAACATAGATTCCTAAGTATTTGAACCCCTCCCGAGCTACCCCAACAGAAAAGTTTTGAGGTAGGGAAGGGAACCCTCCCGCAAGCACGTATATAACTGATTTACCCCAGTTTATGGCATATCCGGAATATTTCCAGAAATTGGTAAAAATATGGAGCGCTCTGTTTAGAAAGGCTTTTGGTGAAGCCAGGTATAGCAGTATGTCATCAGCATATAATGAGATGCGATCCTCCCAATGTTCTGACCATCGTAGCCCCCTGATGATGGGATCCTTCCGAATCCACCACACAAGCGGCTTGAGTATGAATGCGAAGAGGAGCGGTGACAGGGGACAACCCTGCTGAGTTCCCCTCTTGAGGGTGAATGTTGGTGATTTTCCATTGTTTACCACCACCTGTGCCAGCAGCTCGGTATATAGAAGTTGAACCCAGCGTAAGAATTCGGGGCCAAATCCCATTCTTTTAAGGACTGCGTACATGTAGGGCCATTCGATGGTATGGAACGCCATGGTGGCGTCCAGGGACACCACCACCGCGTCTTCTCTGAGGGTATCTGTTCTACTCAGAACACTTTGTAGACGCCGGAGGTTAAGTGAGGTGTTTCTTGCAAGCATGAAACCCGACTGATCTAGGTGCACAAGTTTGGTTATCACCTGGAGCAGGCGGTGGCCAATAGCTTTGCAAGTATCTTGATCTTGGAAAAAAGTAACGAGATTGGCCGATAGGAGGAACATATATTTTTCGGCTTTCCACTCTTGTGGATGACCACAATGGTGGCTAGTCTCGGATCTGCGGGGAGCTTCCCCTGATCACGACTTTCAAGAAACATCTTGGTGAGATTGGGCGCTATTTTGCTTGGGGCAAGTTTATACAGTTCGATGGGTAAAACATTGGGGCCCATTGCCTTCCCTGCTTGCAGGTCTCTTATGGCCCTCTCACCTCCTTGGTAGTAAGTTCACTTTCTAGTGTCTCGAGTAGTGGTGGGCGCAGTGCTCCGCTCTGCCCGCGGAGTGTGCGTAGTGCTGCCTATTTCGTGGTCCACGAAGTTGGCGTAGCAGGCAGGCTACGCACACTCCATGGCGGAGCAGAGTTGCCCGCCACCCGCCTCCTGCCTGCCCTCTTTTAAAATCACTGAAAATGTTTAAAAGTAAGGAAAATGACTTACCTGAGCTGCGGCGTCCCGGGGCTCCCTCTTCCTGCTTCATCGCCAACTTCTTCTCACAAATGCGCATGCGCGGGCGGCGCGTAGTGGGGCTACGCGGAGTGTGTGAGTGTGCGTAGATTTTGCCCCACTATGGGATGCTCAGCGTAGCCCCACTACGTCCACTAAGTCTCAAGATCGTCAGGTGAAAGGGTTGGTATTGGCATATATGATAGAAGGGACTATGACTCTTCCTCCATGGAGGTCGCGTGTGACCCATATATATTATTTAAGTGACCCGCAAACTCATTCGCACTTGCCTGGGGGTCCCCGGTCTGTCTATCGGTGTCGACCGTCAGTTCAACTACTAGTCTGCTAGTTTGCTCTCTACGATCCAACAAGGCTAACAATTTCCCTGCTTTGTCCCCAGCTTCATAGATTCTACAGAGTGTAGATCTGTGTTGGGCCTGTGCCGCATCTGTGGATAGGTCTTCATATTCTTTCCGCTTGAGTTTAAGTAAATGCGTGTCGTTCTCTGAGCTGTCATTTCCAGTCCTTCTTTCCAGCTCCAGGATGTCAGTTTGCAACCTGGTTAGCTGCGCATTTTTTAATTTCCGGGTCTCCGCAATCAAAGAGGTCGCCTGTCACCTGGCCACTACTTAAAAGGCTCCCAAGTGTCAGTGCGGAGTCCACAGAGCTCTCATTTTCTTGGAAGTACTGTTCTGTTGCTGTTGTCAATTTAGTTTTGATAGCAGGGTTCTTCAGATACCAAGCATTTATAGAGACAATTCTTCCCGCTTGTGTTTCTCTACCCCAATTAGAGCCCAGAATGTGGAATGGTCTGAGATGCCCCTCACAAAGTGGCGCACCTCTTTCACTTGTCCCTTCTGACCTGCCGGCACTATGATATGGTCAATTCTCGAGAGTGAGTTGTGGGCTCCGGAATGGAAAGTACTCTGTCTCTCAGTAGGGTTCAGTGTGCGCCAGGTGTCAGCAAGCCCCATGGCTCCTAAAAACCCATGAATTTGTGTACGTGAGGGAGTGTCTCCCTCGGGGGAGAGCAATCAAGTTGTCCCAAAACTATCAAATTAAAGTCTCCTCTCATCACTAGCCTCCTCCCGGGAAAGGCGACAAGTGGATCTCCCAAATCTTTAAAAGCTAAGGCATGGAGGCCCGGTGGAGTATACACTTATGCTAATGTGAGTGTCTTGCCCTTCCAGTTCCCTGTGGCTGCCATGTATCTTCCTTGTTTGTCAGTCCAGATCTAGTCTATGTTCATCAGGAAATTCTTTCGCATAAGGATTCGGACTCCCCGAGAGCCAGTGGTGAACGCTGGATGGGCTACTAGTTTGTATCCACATCTTGTCAAGGTCCCTCATGTGTTCCCAACTAGGTATGTCTCCTGCAGGAGGACTATATCTGGTGCATTCCGTTTTATATACTGGAGTACTAACCCCCTTTTAAGCTTGTCACCCAAACCGTTTACATTCTAAGACATCAGTTTAAGTCCCTTTTCGTTAGACATAGTTATTTCCAGCTGCTTCTTTGGAAGTTGACAATTTATGCGGTAGGGCAAAAACAACACTCATTCTGCCCCATGCACAGAAAACCTCTAAGGAGGGAGATATGCGCCAGCCCTCGCACAACAGTGTGTAAACTTGATATACCCTTTGCTGCTCTGAATTGCTGTCATCTATACTACTCTTACAACTAAACAAATTTCCCTTACCCACTCCCTGCTTCCCTGCATTCTGGGCTCAAAACTGTCCCTTTCCCCAACTATGTAGAGCGCCTGTCGCCCCATTGAAGCTAAGATAAGAATGGCGGGGGGTGCCTGCTTTGCGTCCATGCCCGCCGCTACATTACAATAGTGAATAACATATTCATGCGATGATTAATAATCACAACTAAAAGTCACTTAGCCATAGTTAGGATATTCCAGAGGCATCTTCGTTTACTGTATCTGATTAAGTACACTTACTCAGCTTGCGTAGTCGGTGATTTGCCATTGTTGCTCCGGGGTTACTCTCCATTCTGATTATTGTCGTCGACTGGTTTTCTTTGTAACTCCTCTGATCTTGTGTGTCATTTGGTGGATTTCTCCCATCTGGATTGCATACAGTTCTTCTTGGTGGGTCCCCACCCGTCTAGCCAGTCTTGTACCGACTCTGGTGTGTCGAAGAACCATAGTTTACCCTCTACCTCCACCTGGAGTCTGGCGGGAAACAACACTGAGTATTTCAGGCCCCTCTCTGAGTCGGATTTTGGCACCCAGGAACGATCGTCTTAACCTTTGCACATTCATGGTGTAGTCTGGGAAAAAGGTCACAATGCTGTTTTCGAATTTGGTCGGTGGAGCCGTGCAGGCCATCTGCAGGACCACCTCCCGATCCATGAAGTTGAAGAGTCTCGCCAGCAGCGGTCTTGGGGGGGCACCCGGTCTTGGCATTCCTCCTGGGACTCAATGGGCCCTTTCCACTGAGAAAAAGTTGGAAAGGTTTTTGGGTTGGAGATTTTTGGTAATGAGTTCCTCCACAAAGAGGTCTGGGGTGAGTCCCTCCGCCTGTTCTGGTACTCCAATAATTCTGATGTTATTTCGGCGATACCTGCCTTCATAGTCGTCAAGTTTACTTTCTAGCAATTTACTTACTTCCTGCAGTTGTGTGATCTGCTTTTGCATTATTTTGGAATCCTGGGTGAGAGTGGTTGCGGTGGCTTCCCTCGTTTTGACCCGGTCGTTCATTTTATGGAGATCCGCTCGAATATAAGCGTGACTTCAGTACTTATTCTGTTCTTAAGTGATGTGCGCACTCCGGTGATGGCTTCGATGATATCTTTCAGTGAGGGACCTTCTGTCTCCCTCGGCGGTCCCGTTTTTACATCCACCACAGGCTGTCCCTCCGGGTTTGGGCTTTTGGACATGGCGAAACGATCTAGCTTGATTTGGTGAGTGTGTTTGTTGCCTCTGTTTCCAGACATTCTTGGATGCGGCCTTGGAGATTGGGAGGCAAGAGAAAGGCACCTGGGAATGTGGCACCTTGGTCCCCCAGGCTACTGCTCGCTGCCCGCCTATGGAGTGCAATCGCTGTGCGCTCCACGCAGCCTTTTGAGGTTCACCTAGAGAAAGGGAGGGACCACTTTTGTTGCGAGACTGAGGTATATTTATATTCTTTCTATGTCGTCTGCACTTAGGAGGCCGTAGCAAGCGTGTCTCGTGCTAGTCCACTGCGGGGGGGAGAGGGAGAGATCAGTTCACGTGCTGGAGGGGTCTTCCGGGCTGTCACACTGCCACCAGGCTTATGTCCGTAACAATAATAGATTTGGTTCCCCCTCTCAGTGGTGGTATCTCGTGTAGCCTTGATATTAGTGGGTCCAAGCTTGGGGAAGGCTCCCTGGGGCAGGCTCAAGTCCCTGCTTGTTCCTCTTCACTTTTTGCAGTATTAGACTCTTTGGACCCCCACTGATCATGACACGGCTCTATGCTGTGACTGTTGGGGGGGCCGCAAGACAGTGCCGTTTATTATTTGACTGGCACTTGGGGTTCTGGAATGTTCTGCCTCTAATGACTCAATGCCCTTTTTTGCCCCCTTCAAACACCGGCGCCCACCCGCTTCACTCTGCTGCTCTCTGCGGGGCACTGGGTGCTGTCATTGTGATGCTTTAGAGAATCGGGAACCGCCCATGCCGCAATCGCTGAGCGCCGGGGACACAGTGTGTGGCACCAATGCATTCACCCCCCTGTAGATGGACCTCCTCACCTTGCGGGGGCCACAGCTTGTGGTGTGTGGCGCCTCTCTGATCATGCAGGATATATTCTGCAATGATGTCAGACCTCCATCTTTTTCTTCTCCGCGTCCCACAGCCCAGGCAGGTCTTCTGTCCTCGCCGTCCTCTGTCGGTCCCTCAGAGGGCCGCTGCACATCGCTTCAAGGCAGGTATTTGGCCGCAGTGGGTGCCGTTGGTTCCCAAGACGCTAGGCACAATGTAGAGTTGTCTGTTGGCTGGGGGAAAGTTACCCTCTATTTAAGTCGCCGAATTCTCCGGGACACACCGCCACTGCGCTGCCGGCCGGTCACGCAAGCCTGAGGCTTGCTGGTGGTTCTAGGCCCCGTTGCTGGCGTGGCACTTTGCTACACTCCCGTGCAGCGGAGTTTAGCTCGATGGTTTTCCCAGCTGTTAACCGTCTGGGACAGTAATTTTTTGGGCTAATTAGGAACCAATTGTCGGATTAATTAGCGGCGGGCCATGGGGAATAGCAGAGCTGTTTTTCTCCGCGTCCATATTTGTCGACGCGTGGCCATGCCCCTCAATATATTAAAGTTTTAAACACTCCTTTGAGAGGAAATTATATGTGACCATAATACAGTCAGGAAATCTAAGGAAGTACATTTATAGAATGTAAATACATTTGGTGCCAGTTTGTGTGCGTAAATAAGTGGGATATAACGTAATATTAGTGTTCTTGAGACTAGGGGATATCAAAGATATAAGATGCGTATGTTTGACCTGTAGAATAGGGCTGGAAAAATTTGCCAAATTTTACCACAAAACGTTTCTGTTTAAATCAGTCTAGAGAGGGTTAAAAATATTCAAAAGTGCACAAACCAGGAGGGGGGAGTGGTAGGAATTAATTTAAAAGTACGTAACATGAGCAATGAGAACTGTCCAAGATTTCACTTGCTTAATAAACTTTTTGTCAGTATTCATCATCGATACATTGGGCTTGATTGCCGGGTATTAAGGTACCACAGGGTACGTTGTTTATTGGGTGTGATAAATAACACCTTTTATGAGTTTGTAGGGAATAACATGCTGATTTTGGTGTTTAAAGCACCATGATCCACATGATACAGTAAATACTGTATGTTTTCCCTGTTAAATCTCAGCAGGTTTGACCTGCTGTAATTTAATGAAGGTTGAGTTATTTAACACACCTGATAATTATGGGATGCATTACATACCAATACCTTCATAATTCTGACCCTTGCATAAACAAAGGTTTATTCATGGGTCGGAATTAACCGACCCACTCATAATCAGAGCATTTTTATTATTTGCACTCCAAGTATTTAAAGTTTTATTAGAGGGGGCAGATAGGAAAATCTGAAACCTGAGAGTATTTCTGTAGAGCACCAATGTCCCAAAATGGCCGAGAATCTATATACCATTCATGATGGCAGCCTCTAAAGTTAGAGGTTGGTGCTTAAGACAATGAGTCAATCAATCAATCAAGGAATTGTAAGCGCGCTATCCACCCATAAGGGTCTCAAGGCGCTGAGGGGAGGGGGTCTGCAGATCCATTAACTGAAAAGCCAGGTCTTGAGGGCCTTCTAGAAGGTGTCTAGGGAGGGGGCGCGTCTGATGTCCGCTGGCAGTTCGTTCCAGGTTTTGGCTGCAATGTGAGAGAAGGATCATCCGCCTGCTCTGGCTCAGTGGATGCGCGGGGTTTCGGCCAGTGCGAGGTTGGAAGATCGGAGGTTTCTTTTGGTTACGTGTATGTTGATTCTGTCGTTGAGGTATTTGGGTCCGTTGTTGTGTAGGCATTTGTAGGCGTGAGTGAGGATTTTGAAGGTGACTCTTTTCTCCACGGGTAGCCAATGGAAAGTTAGAGGTTGGTGCTTAAGACAATGAGTAAAGAAATGATTAAAGAACTCAGCTGAGGAAGTGTTTGTGCATAATATTTTTTAAGAGATTTTAAATGTTTGTCTTTCTTTTATGTTGCTTATATGGCATGAATTTGTAGGTAAACAAACTGATCAATAAAGGAAGGAGTCACACAGCATGCCTCTGTCCCAGAGCAGACATCACAAAGCATTATTCAAACCATAAAGAGACACCAAAAAGAAGGATTAAAAATTTGGGAGAAACATTACAAAGCGGACAGCACCTGAAAGAGGGACAGTGCAAAGTTGGTTTCAAACCATAGACAGATATTCCCTGTCATACATTATAAGGATAAAACCAGTCACTGAGGAATTCCTTTATAAGGTTATGGAACTCCGAGTTGAATTGCAATATCCTTATAATGTACGGCAGGAGGTAACTTTTTCCTTAAAATACAGGGCCATACCTTCACCCTTTCACCAAACCGCTTAAATCCTTTGAGTCTTGCTGTATCATCGCAGACATGACGAATAAAAGCAGAATTAGGGTGAAATTAAACACCCAAAGCATTAATGTTTGCAAAGCAGATATCCGAATCAGTTCAATTTAAGCAAGGAGGAAAAATGCTGAGGCACATCTTGTGTAGAAACATGCAGAGTTTCTATGTTTCCTTCTATGACCTATAGCATGGAAATAATAAACATGTTTCCATACATGTCTCCTTCCTGCTGATCCCTTTGCTTTTTAGAAAAAGATTACAGAAAAAGAAAAAAAATGCCAGTTCAAGTTATTCTTGTTTAAAGAGCAGCAGAAATAATGCTCCATAACCTGTCTTTTACCTTAGCAGCTGGCTCTGCCGGCAGGTATAGTGACGTATGAACTCACCTGTAATAACTTATTGCAATTAAGTAGCTAGTTTATTTATGGATTACTGGTGACGTGACGTCACACGACCCCTGTAATAAGGAAATTATAGGCAGGCTTTTAGCAAGGGGAGCAGGCTCCTTTGTATTATAAGGACATATTTCAAAAAGATGGCGCCAGAATAAAATGGGTCATTACAAAATAGGGTTATAGACAGTGCGAGATATCGCATTGCTCAAGTAAAGACTTCATAAAGCTTATTAATCAATAGAGCCTTATGTAAAATAAATATACTGACCATAGAAGGAGGTAAATAGAGCAATCTTCAGTGGGCTGCTACCCCGGAAAGCAGGAGATGATGCGGAGACACCTCACTGGGGCCCATATGTATGAAAGGAAAAATTAGTCGCAAACGCTGCGATTCGCAAAAAACAGCGTTTGCGACTGATTTTTCGCTAATCCATATGTATGACACACATCTGAAGAGAAAAATTAGAAATCACTAAATTAGCGATTTCTTAGTGTGCGAAACAAGAAATCTGCGATTTTCCTTGCGATTTCTTAAATTGCGATTTCTTAACACTGCGAAATTCGCTAAAGAAAAATCGCAAGTTAAGAAATCGCTGACACATGTATGAAAAAATCGCAATTTGCGAATTCGAGAAATTTGCAAATTAAGTAATCTCTATTAACACCAATTGCATGCAGGTGGTAAACTGGTGCAAGGTACTTAAACCACCCCACAATGCAACAGACCCACCCACAATGACAGGAATGTTCGTGATAGCCAGGAGGCTGCGTATTCGGGCTCTTGCACAGAGGAGAATGAGACAGGAGCGTATATTCAGGCTGCGCATCACTCTGTTCCAGCACACTGAAGAGGACATCTATGACAAGTACAGACTGCACCCACATACCATTATGGACCTGACTGAGGAGCTGAAACCCTACTTGGAACACCCTACACGCAGAACACAAACAATTCCCACACATGTGCAGGTCCTGTGCTCCCTGCACCTCCTGGCGTCAGGGAGTTTTCAACGGGTAATAGCGGAGGTTGGTGGGGTGTCACAGAGTGCACTTTTGCGCTTCTTACATGCCTTCCTAGATGCAATGCTACAGAGACTCCCACATCACATACACTTCCCCTCCACCCAACAGGCATTGCAACAAACAAAACTGGACTTCTACCAGATTGCACGTTTCCCTCACGTCATTGGGGGAAACACACCCCCATCAGCAACTGAATATGTCTACAGAAATCGGAAATGCTACCATTCCCTCAATATACAGATTGTGTGCAACGCAAAATATATCATCACTGACATCGTACCCAAATACCCCGGCTGTACACATGACTCCTTCATCTTTAGACACAGCGGAATACACAGACGTCTGAGTGCTGGAGAGTTTGGGGAGCGGTACCTGCTAGGTAAATACATGGCACACATCAATACATCCACTACATCACTTGAGGGGGGGGACATTGACTTACCTATTGTGTTTTTCCATGCAGGTGACAGTGCCTATGCAGTGCGCGACTTCATCCTGACCCCATATCTGGATCCTGCAAATGCAAGTGAGAGGAACTACAACAGGGCACACAGATCTACATGCTGCGTCATTGAGCGTACCTTTGGAATCCTGAAGAGCTGCTTCAGGTGCCTGCATAAAAGCGGAGGCGCACTGCAATACTGCCCTGAGACCTGCTGTAAAATCGTGGCAAGCTGTGCAATGCTACATAACATTGCAATGAGGAAAGGCACCACAATTGATGTGACCGATACAGACACATCGGATGACGAGCGCCCTGCTCCCCCTGCCAGACCAGCATCAGGAGTCGGTGCAGCTGCTGGACGCCAGAGACGGACTGAGATCACACAAAACTACTTCTAGGTGAGTAATGATGAAAAAAGACAAAATTAGCCTGATAATGTGTTAAGTGTTTATTCACACTTCACATTGAAGAAATTATAGCTGTCCCCAGCACATGTTGTGCACACAGTGCAGGTAATGCACAAGTAATCGTGCATATAGCAGTTTAGGGTTAATGCACCCGTGTTGCAGTGAGTGTCACTGCACATGTTCACTTCCTTCGGTGACGTCCAGGCTGAGTGCCCCCCATGGTGTTCCCTTGGCCTGCACCCTGTCTGGCACTGCGGCGTCTTTCCCCTGGCAAGGTGGGAGTGATGTTGCTACAACTTGAGGTGTCCTCACTCTCGGCAGAGGCCATGAGTGCGCTGCCACCAGCATTGGCCGTCTGCAGCTGCTCCACAGCAGTGGTCACCTGCGCAAGTCCACGGGCAATATCCTGGCAGCAGTGTGCCATCTCAACCTGCATAGTTACGCTTCTGCGTGTTAGGGTGCTGGTGGTGGTGCAGAGGCGGTTCACGGCCTTGGTGTAATTTTGTAGGCGTGCATTGGCACGTCGGCCAGCCCTCTCATTTGCGGCTTGGTTTTGCCTCAAAGTGTCACACAGCTCATGGATTGCCCCTGCCATGGCCACGAAGCCCTCCCCCATGTTCTTGTGGTCCTTGTGTATGCGGCATAGATGCCGATTAATTGACCGCAGTGCTTTGCTTTGCAGGCGCTGTTCCTGCAGCATGCTCTGTTCCAGGCCTGCGAACATGGATCCCACAGCTTCAGTCGCAGTGCTGCTCCTGGGCCTTGATCTGCATGTGTCCTGCGGTGTACTCCTTGGCCTTTGTGTCTCATGGATGGGCATGTGTGACACACCCTGACTCCCCTCTCTCCTGTCGGTGTCATCCCCTGTGGCAGGTAATTCGTCCTCAAATGGAGGCAGTGGGGGCACATGTGCGCGCTTCCTGCGCTGGATTGGCTGCTGCTCAGTGTCAACACTGGAGTCCGCTGGGTGTGCAGGCTCCTCACCCTCTGTGCTGTCTTCTTGGGCCCTGGAATGTGCTGTGAATGTAAAGGGGACTACATGAGTTTGTGTTATTGTCTGCATGTGGCAATCAATAAAGTTCCATCAGTTTTTCTTGGCTAACCTCTGACACTGTATCATTCACTTATCCCCAACCCACATGTTGCATTTAATTTCCTTTGTCTCATGGACACACTGTCAGACACAGTACTACGAGTCCCATGATGCATTGCTGGGTGTGCTGTAAGACCTGGGCTGGAATGACATTTTGGGAGTTGACTATGCGCATTTGGGGAAGTGTGAATGGGATGGGGAGGAGTGCAGATTGATTTTGCATGCATCTTACCTTGACTGCTGGATGCAGGGTCGGAGCTGTCTATGTCAGCCACACCACCAACGCTCTCAGGCAGGAGAGTAGACTCCACAAGCTCCTCATGGGGGGTTGGCTGCTCTGCAGTGGATGGTCCTCCTCCAGTCTGATTTGCGTCCTTCAGTCTGGCTGCCACCCTCTCCTTGGACCTCTGGCGCATGTCGTACCACCGCTTGCGCAGCTCTTCAATGGTACGTGTGGTGACTCCCACTGCATTCACCTTGTTCTGTATTTCAAGCCATATTTTCCTCTTCCTGGCCTCTGGGACACGCAGTGCCTTCTTGCCGAAGAGGAGCTCATGGCTGCAGACCATCTCCTCAATGAGGACCTCCTGCTCCTTTTCAGAGAACTTATGCTTTCTCTTCCTTTTCTCAGCATCCTTGCCCTGCTTTTCTGTGGTGGAATTCATTGCTGGTTGCACTCTCCTGGGATGCCTCCTCTCACTCCTCAAGCAGCCTCTGGGTGTGGCTCAGGTGAGCAGGTGCAGGAAATCACTCCAGTTTCCTGTTTGTGATGACATCAGGCTGCACCTGGATTGCAGATTCCCGCTTTTGCGATTTCTTAATTAGCGAATTTCGCAATTAAGAAATCGCAAAACGGGTGTCTGAGAATAATTTGCGATTTTTAAGAAATTGCAATTTATTTGCGATTTATTTTTTACATCCCGCTTAGCGAATCTCAATTTGCAAATCGCTAAATATCGCAAATTAGGATTCGCTAAACTGGATTTTGATACATATGCCCCTGGGTCATGAGAGAGAGGATGTGGCCTAACGGCTAGAGCTGGGGAACCAGGTTTGAATCTCGGCATCAGCTCAACATCCTGTGATTCTGGGCAAATCACTTAATCTCCCCATGCCTACCAAAAATTATTGTGTCCTTGTGTAATGTAACTGGTCCTCTTGTAAAGAGCGCCAAAACCTTCGGGTCGAGTTTGTGCTATATAAAACGGAAAAATAAAGATGAAGAAAATGCGTCAGTACATAAGCCAAGCAAACTGCACAGAGCAAGATGACAAACAAGAGATGCAGCAGGGAGGGAAAGAGGTCTAAGCTGGATTCATATCAAAGACCTGAAGGTCAAGTCCGCTGCAAGTGAGAGTAAAGGATTCCAAAGGCAATCACATTTTTCTTTTGACTGGCTAAAAGTTCATAGAAGAAACCCCATAGGAAATCATAAGATAAGCACTTCAGGGTGCCAAGGCCTTTCATATTTCTGCCCAGCCTTTGAGGGGAGATCAACAGGCTGCAGTTCAGGGATCTAGGGATTCAGGGAAAAGTATCCAACCTACGAGGTAAGGTAGCTCTGTGAGTTAAGCGCCTCTTGACCAGTGTTTGTGCAACCTCCATTTGCAGGTCTATCTAATGAAGGCTAACTCATCCCTAAATCCTCCACAATTACTAATGAGTTGGGCCATAGTGCTTAGAAACAAGAGCAATATGGCACAAAGTGCTATCAAAATTATATTAATATTATTTTAAACCTACTGCTTCCAATGCACCCTGCACTACACTCTGCATGTCTTGCCAACAGACCTATTAATAATATGTGTAATTTAGGGCCAGATGCATCAAGGCAAAAACCGGTCGCAAGCAGCCAGATTCTCAGACTCAGTCTTTGCGACCGGTATTTTTGCATTTGGGATGCATCATCCCAAATGTAGAAATCGCAAATTGTGATTGCATTTAAGGAATCGCAAATTGCGATTCCTTAAATGGAAATCAAGATGCCATTTAAAATAGCTATTTCGCTATTAGGGTCCGCTTTTTACCGAAAAATATTGCCAGGTGGTAAATAGCAAAAACAGTGAAAAATGCACTAAAGTGCATTTTTCAAAGTTGTATGTTACACACACACATACCCTTGGGGCATGTGTGTGCGCAACATGTGTGCACATATCAATTCAGGGGTGCAACAGGGTGTCCTTTTGGCACCCTTGCAATTGCATGCGCAATTTGCTAGTACCTATTGGGTACTCGCAAATTGCCCATGCAATTTCCATTCATTCCTGTAGGTCCATAGATATGAATGGGAAGCCATTCCTTAATTGTGACTCGCAAATTGCGAGTCGCAATTAAGGAATGTTTGGGAATCACTATTTTTTAAGCGATTCCTTCATGCATAGGCTTTTAGGATTCCTTAATAATCGCAATTAAGGAATCGCAAAAGCCTACATTGATGCATGTGCCAAATAGTCACTACCAGGTGTTCATTTCACCAAACCATAGCATCAGAGTAGATGACAATACATTTCTGTCAGAAATGTTTACATGAGGGCATAACTCATGGAGTGTTGTGTGAAGGTTGAAACAGAGATACCGCACCCTAACAGCCTCCATGACGCCGGAATCCAAGAGAAGGCCCTGGCCTGGACCACATCCTTCCTCTCCGGCAGAACCCAGAGCGTCCGCCTCCCACCCTTCCGCTCCGAGACCACCGAGATCATCTGCGGCGTTCCACAGGGATCCTCCCTCAGCCCGACGCTGTTCAATATCTACATGGCTCCACTCGCCCACGTCGCAAGACAACACAGCCTCAACATCATCTCCTACGCCGACGACACCCAGCTGATCATATCCCTCACCGAAGACCCCCACACCGCCAAAACCAACCTCCACAGAGATATGAAGGCCGTCGCTGAATGGATGAAGGACAGCAGGCTGAAGCTGAATTCAGACAAGACAGAGGTCCTCATCCTCGGCCCCACCCCATCAGCCTGGGACGACTCCTGGTGGCCTACTTCGCTAGGAACAGCCCCAAAACCCACCGACCACGCGCGTAACCTGGGGGTCATCCTCGACTCCGCCCTCTCCATGACCAAGCAAGTCAACGCCATCTCCGCGTCCTGCTTCAACACCCTCCGAATGCTCCGCAGGATCTTTAAATGGATCCCCTCCAACACAAGGAAAACCGTCACCCAGGCCCTCGTCACCAGCAGACTGGACTACGGGAACGCCCTCTACGCAGGAACAACAACCAAGCTCCTGAGAAGGCTGCAACGCATCCAGAACGCCTCGGCACGACTGATCCTCGACGTTACCCGACGCAGCCACATTGCACCCCACCTAAGAGGCCTACACTGGCTTCCCGTCGACAAGAGGATCACCTTCAAACTCCTCATCCATGCACACAAAGCCATACACAACGCCGGATCGGCATACCTCAACGACCGACTCAGCTTCTACACCCCCACCCGCAGCCTCCGATCTGCCAACCTCGCCCTCGCCACAGTGACTCGCATCCGGAAAACCACAGCCGGCGGCAGATCCTTCTCCTACCTCGCCGCCAAAACCTGGAACACGCTCCCCACCGTCCTACGGCAGGCCCAGGACCTGCTGGCTTTCAGAAGACTCCTCAAGACCTGGCTCTTTGATCAGTAGTAGCCCCCCCCACCCAGCGCCTTGAGACCCTCACGGGTATGTAGTGCGCTTCACAAATGTAATGATTGATTGATTGATTCACACCATCATGTTTCATGTGTGCCTGCAAGTGTATTCTCAAACACAAACATATCCAGAATAAATACGAACGTCTTGTCAGGGTTACTACTTGAAAAGTAATAACACGTTAGGAGACACAATATAGCAGAGTACAGAAATGTTGAAGGAGAATGATGGTGTTCTGATGTCACTGAGCACAATTGTTCAAAAGATGTTGAATAAAATAACTGGATTGCAGTTTAATGGATAGTTTGGGGTTGTGTTCAATACTTCTGCTTGGCCGAACACTTTTCATATGTAATCATAAGACCATGCTATTGTTTGTAAGTTTATCATCATAGAATGATCCGGAGGAGTCCAGATTTGAAAAAGTGCATAACACTGAAATCTGAGGAGTTGGCTTTGGAGTACAGTGGATGGAAAACACTGGTTTTAAAGTCAAAAGGTTCACCTGGGCGAGTAAATGCAGAGCTTCTAAGCAAGGTCTTCATTTCATTCCTGCTTAGTTTGGTACATAAGCCAAAGTCTGAATGACGGCAACTTAATATTAAAGAACGATTAATGAAATTCCAGCTATGCCAATTCCTCCAGGATGTGGTAAAAATCGCATGGTGCTCCCATGATGCCCACATTTCCTCACATTTTGGGTCATGGTTCACCCCAGGTTGCCAGCACCATCTCCTCTGTTCTAGTGGGATACAGGGCTAGTCCTGCAATAGCATTAGCTGATGACAAACTTAAAACTGCTATGTTTTTGGAGTCCTTGTTCAAGGAAAAATGATTCAAGTATGCTGATTTAAGCATTAGGTATGCTGGTGGGGGGGCACTCTCGCTCTCTCCAGTTTAGGGTTAAGAACTACTGGGCTTTAAAAATTATATTTCTGGCTCTCTTCATATTAGAGTCACTGTGGCGTTAACCCCATAACAATGGGATCGCGCCAGATAAGTTGCTGGAACTTTGCACTGCCTCTCAGGGTCAGGAAGACTCTAGAAAGGATGAAGGAAACTCTTGTGGCAGCTGGGTCCAGGGCCGCTGGTGCGACAGTGGTCATGTCACGCCTGGCAGAGGCCAGAGGTTGGCGGAGAGGGTGGCACTAGGGTTCTCTGCTTTGACCAATGGCCAGTTGCTAGTACATGGAAGGTGTCCTTCACAGGAGGCAGGTCCCCTGCAGTTCATCATCATTGCTTTAGCTATCCGCCAGCTCTGATGGGGGAGATATCTAGATAGCTTCAACCCCCACTGTGTACCTCACCTGGTCCCCTTGGGCAGGCTAGTGGTCTGAAATGAGCAGACTGTGGCAGGACCACAGTCGGTCATTCTGTCATTATTGCGCGCTAGAAGGAAACAGGGGCCGTGTGCAGCACCTTATCTGGGAATAACCAGCAACCCATGCAGGCCCAAGTCAGTTTAGCTCTTCCAATACCTGGGCTTGAACTCAGACACATACTTTTAGTTTAGGGAAAAGCTGCTTACAATGTTCAAAACATTTGGTGCTGGAAAATAAGTGTGGGTGAATCTTGATGGGCGTTCTCTCTTCTATGGACGATGGTGTGTAAATTGGACAGTCAAAGTCCAGAAATCATTAGCAGGGTTATTCTGTTGCTAGTCAGAGGCACCTATACTCTGCCCCCAGAATGACACAAGAGTAGAGTGGATGGGGAAATCCCTTTTCAAGGGGCTGCCTTAGTTGAAGGTTCATGGGTTCTGCTCAGACAGGCGAGCAGGAAATCAATGGTGGATGCTAGCTGTCTGTGTTACTGAGTGTTGATGTGCTTGATAGACATCAAATGATATCCTGTCAAACAAATTCTAATTTCCCATAAAACAGTCAAAAAACACATTCAGAGATGTCTCACACTTGTAGAGTGAGGCGGGAAAGGATTTCCTTTCCCAGGAGCATCTTGTATTTACCTTGGTGAAAGTTGATAGATGTCGACCTTGGATTACAGCGAGACTTTATCTCACAGGTAAATTACTCATTGCGAACCATAATAGGATACATCTAGGCTATCCAGTTTTGGGTTTAAACCTATAATAACTGAACAAACTCCACTGAAAGGGAAAAACCCTCATCAGAGTAAACAAATGAACACTATTAAACACCTCACAAATTATAAACTAAAATGTAATTTAAAGAAAGAAAAGTGAGAGCATGGGTAATGAGATGAGTAGGTGAGAGTGAGAGTTCAATACACAGACCGTCTATACTTACACAGTCTACCATAAGTCCATTGGACACAATGCAAATGTAAGGATACCACAAGCACTGCTTTAGGTTTCCTTCAAATTAAATGTGTGCTTTATAACGATGACTTCAGAAAAACAAAATGTTTTGATAACACTGGAAAAATATAGTTTCTGTCTTTTTTGGGTGTTATGCAGTTAACTAAACACTGATAATTATATATTTCAAAAGGTTTGGAAAACACTGAGAAAACACCACTGAAATCTACAAAAAATAAATACCGAAAGGAGAACAGCCTAGATACATCCTTGTAATCTCAACATAGGAGAAACCTTTTAGTTTCCCTGTTGTCTCAGCCTAGGGCTCTTCTGAAAAGGACTGATACCAATGTCTTATTGTCCCTTATGTTAAAGGCAACCTGGCCAGGCCAAAAAGTGAGTTAGGAAAAACAAAAAAATCAGAATAGAACTACCAAGTGATGCGGACATTTATTGCTACCGACCACTTTGGCACATATGTATCACATGAAGTCCCATTTCTGTGGAGATCTGTCTGGCTTAGGGGACTGTGGGATCTGATGATGAAGGGCCACCCTTTCCTAGGGAGGCCTGGACAAGCGATAGATAATGATGGACCAGGAATTGCTTTGTCGGGGAAGTATTTGAGATATGGAAGAATCTGGTCTATGCAGCAAAATTGGCACAAAATTCCAAGCACTCCGTGGCATCACCCCAGTACCAAAATGTTCCTTATGCCATCTGACACTCTGAGTGACACTTGATCACTATGGGATGCTATATGATCAAATAAAGACTACGCATACTCCACTACAACCTTGGTTTCAAAGTCAATTCTTGACTCATTTGATCTCCTACATCTGACCTTTTCTAGGGTGAAACGGCTGGTAACGTGCACTGATTCTCTTTGAATTTATTTCACAACTAAATATTACGTTTTCTTATTGAGCAATGTAAATATTTGCTTTGTATTGTTTTTACTTCCTGAAGTGGGACAACTTAGAATACTATATAAACACACATCCAATAAACCACACCTATGATATATAGTTGCATAAATATGTTTACAGCACCACGCATCTTTTATCACACATGTTGCTTCAGACTCTTAACATCCAATGGTACGCATTAGACAGAATACTACACACACACACCCAACCCAGCACAGACAGGCCTCATAGCTGGGTATCACTGTGCCCACAGTAGCACTGTCTGCCAAGACACATCACATTCAGGCGCGCAACACCCATTGGACTCAAAGGGCTTCAGCTCCCCCCCCCGTCGTGTGTGGCAGCCCGCGATGAGACAGCTTCCCGGGCACACACACAGCCGCACCTGAGCACTTCACAGGTCTTTAAAAGAGCATTTGCATGTTAATGAGGCCTTGCTGTTGTTTCACCCCTTCTAAGAGCCCCTGCAGCTCCACTCTGCCTATTGCTTAAAGATTCAGCCCCCCCCGAAATCAGCTCCACTCTGCCTATTGCTTAAAGATTCAGCCCCTCCCCCCGAAATCAGCTCCACTCTGCCTATTGCTTAAAGATTCAGCCCCCCCCGAATTTTTTCTTAGTCCCCCCCCCCCGAAATTTGGCTCTAGTTGCGCCTCTGATCACATTCCACTCTCAAACAGCAGGCATTAAGAAAGGACGCTGAGCATTAATGTCACACTCACTCTGAAGTTCTTCCAATATTTACAGGAATTAGCAATCTCAGAAGGTGTCTGGGAAAATCAAGACACGTGTTCTAAAGGTCCAAGAGAAAGTAACTGTGAGTATTCACTGCCAAGGCAGTTTCCCTTCTTATTAGCACTTCTAGCCAAGGTATTCTGGTGTTAGTGCTTTAGAAATTGTAGGAAGGGCATCGACATTCATCATATGCCACAGTTTTATTAAGTTCTATGTAAGAAGAAAAGAGAAAGTTAAAATGTGCTTTATATAAAGAAAAGAAGTAATCAAAAGCAAATATATTCAACTGCACCAAAGTTCTCCTAAACGTTCACACTTGTAACGTTCCATAGCGCCTAGATTTTGAACCTCGGCTGTTTTTGTGGCTGAGATAACCTTGTATGAATAACATGCCACAGTAACCAGCCAAACATACATAGAACAGAGAGTTCTGTGAATCAGACTTATAGTAGGGGTGTGAGAATGTGTGATGTCAGCTAACTTGCAACACCATTTTTTTTCTTTAAACTTCACAAGCTTCACGGCACGCGAAGCTTGTGAATATAAAACAGACAGCTTTTTAGCCACTTGATATAGTGGGGAACTTTCTCCTTGCTGCTCCACCGGGAGGTGGCGCAGGCGGTAATATAGGTGCTAGAGTAGGGACTACCGGAGTAGGAAGCGCAGGGGTAGGCAGGGGGCTACTGGTGTAGGAGGCATCGCGGGTGCAGGCCCTATTGGCAGCAGAGGCACGTCTGGCGGTAAATCCAGCCCACCAGGAACAGCCCACTCTCTTTAACTACTTTCCTCCTCTTGCCACCCCTTGCTTTTTTCACCAACGGAGGGAAGGCCGCTTTTGGGGGCACTATCGCCCTTCGCGGGCGTTCAGGCGCCACCGGCTCTGCCACCCCTTCACTGTCCGACTCGGGAGCCTCACCTCCCGCATCCTCAGGTATTTCGCCCTCGCTGTCCTCATCCCTACTCATCTTCGCTAGCACTAGCTTCAACAATTGCGCAATTTCCGAATCCCCTTCTTTCCTCTTCTGGTTTCTCTTGGGAGGCATGATGCAGCAACTAGATCTGACTGGCTAACCCTAGGCGGATCGATGTCAAAACCCCCACCTCACCACAGCCTCGTACAGTCTTAGCCCAGTCCACCCCACCTGCAAGCCTCAATGCCGTAAAGCCTGTCCCCACAAAACCCCAGCTTTAAACGCCCTTGCTGTTGCCGGTTCAAGCTCGGTCGCGCTCCCGCCGCTACCAAGCTCTCTGGGCACCCGGTGACACACCCCCTGCACGCCTCCTGCCCGCTACAGCTGAACCACCGCAGCCCCGACGCCCCTTACGCGCTGGCCGCCGCCTCCCTTCACGAACCTGAGTCAAAGCAGGAACCGGTTACAACTTTCTCCCGCGCAAAAGAATCCTGCACCTCCAGAAGCGAACGCGCTAGCACCCGACTCACCCCACGATTGTGAACAAAGGCGGGTCGGCCAGAACTTCTCCCGCTCGGAGCTCAATCCCTGCGTACCACGAGAGCAACAGCGCGCCAACCCTTAAGTTCGCAGTACAAATTCCCGCTCCGCAATAACCCAACTCCCGCGTCCCACGACCTGGAAAACACCCACACGCCCCAACTCCAGCGCAGATGCGAAGGACAGTGGGACACCACGACACGCCCGGAGCCCCGTGGGAGCAGCACAAAATTACACACTGCCGCCCGCGGAACCCCAGCAGCTGTGCCCGAGTCCACACCCTCCTAAGCACCTTACCTGACTACCGCAACGCCGACCAGAACACCGTCGAAAGCTCCGCAGCCAGACCAGCATGCACCCCGCAGCACGGCACCCGAACGAGCAACAGACCCGACGACCCGTCAACAGAGGTCCACGAAGCACCACCACGATCGTCACGCCAACGCCAACGCCCACGCCACTGCAAAGATTCCAAAGTAGTCGTCGTCCGAGCAGGAAGAGAGGATGAGTGGAGGAGAGAAACGGGCCTAAATAGCCCCTATGCCCCGCCTCCACTCATCCCTGCCGGAAGTGCACGTTCCCCCAACGTTGTTTGACCCGGAAGGACAACTGCTGACCGGCAACCAATCAGGTTGCCGGCCAAGCCGACGCCCCCAAGGGGGTGTGTCTCAGGGGCGGGGGGAGCCGGGTCCTAAGGGCGCGCTTCCCGGTGGTCGCACTTGGCATTCTCCTTGCTGCTCAGGGTGGCACAGATGACCAAGAGCCAGACGATGGACTGCTGATGTTCATCATCCATCCCCTGTCCCTGATAAGAGCCATCCAACTGCTTCCTATGGCATTATTTACCCGACTTGGAATCTTGGGCCAGTATTTCCTGCCTCATGATGTCAAGCTCTTCTTTGGGTGGGGTGAGGGAGCATCCCATTGCAGGAATTCATACCTACTAGCAGGGCAAGCTGGCTAAAATTTGTCTGAGGAGGTGGTAAGAAACTTCGCCCAACTTTGGCAAGGGTGAAGATTCAAATTTTTAAGGATGAAGTTTAAGCTCCTATTCTATAGAAGTAAATGGTGACCATGCATAGGCGGGACTACCTGTGCCAGCATTTATAACTTGTTTTCTGACTCAGAAGCATTTTGTTTAAATCTTATTGCAAATTCGAGGGTGTAGGTTATGTTACATAAGAATCAATGGCAGCCAGAAACTATGAACTCCTGAGCTAATAAAAGCTGCAGGCAAAGCACTTCTGCAATATCATTGGTCAGACTGGTTAATTGACAGGGGCTGTCCTCAAACTTGTACCCCTAATTCTTGCCCTCGTGCTCCCCCTACTGGAGAAGTTCAGGAAGTTTGGAAAAGTGTGGAAATAAATGCGGTTCGCAAGTTGTGCAAACAGAAGTTGCAAATGGTGTTATATACCATACTGTGCTGTTATCACGTGGTCTGTATGAGTTGTTTTGGTGAGAGGCGGGTACATGCCCGAAAACACGTGTCCTGACCTCCATCTCAGCACAAATAAACATCAACTATGCATTACTGCATTTCTCCTTGTATGTATAACTTACCTGCTTTTTGTACAGCGCTCTGCTACCCTGTTCGGGTCAAGTTCGTGCTATAGAAAGCTCCCAAAAGCAATAAATAAAACGGCTGAACGGAGAGTTCACATGAAAGGAAAGTCAGTTTTAACTGATTTTCAACACGATGCTGGCTCTGGCAAAAAACACACATTGCCACAACTCAACTAATATTTTTAAAACAGAGCAGGGGTGTAATTTGCAGATGTAGAATGCAGTGGTGTCACACTACACTGGAAGGAAGACACCACGTGCAGGTGTTTTAAGAGGTTGTAGAGTTATTTTAATACCGTTGATCATTAATCTGTCTATCACAAGTTTCCTTGCATGACCCAGAGTAACAGGGGATTTTATTCGTCCATTCATGCAGCGCGACCTTGGATGTTTGAGGTCGTGTTGCACGGAGCAGGTGTTTGGGGTCAGTTTTGGGGGGCAGCAGGTGAGGGGCCTTGACTTGAAACTGCTCAAGCGGTCAGCTCCTTTCAAGAGTTCACCTCTTCGCGTTTGAAGTTTGAGCCAGTCCCTTGATCAGGCTGCAGGTTTCCCAGAAGGCCCTGGACCTCTGACCCCGCACACCGGCAGCCATTGTCCCCCCGTGCCCTCGCGCCCAAGGTCTCAGCAGTCGTCCAGTGTCTGCAGAGAAAGTACAAGGGGGGGGGGGGGGGGGGCTCTTCCCAGGGTTAACCCTGTGTCCTTGGGGCATTGTGACAGGCCCTGACGGAACGGGATATTCTGAGAATGTCTCTCCCAGCGGAATATTTCACAATTAGCCTAGTGTGCTCGCGCCTGTTGTCTAAGGAAGAGTGGGACGGAAGCCTAAATGGCTCACCTCAAGTTGGCGACATTTGACATCTGATGGTACCATTTTTTTCCAGTCTGGACTCAGAGTGTCGTAATCCACCGTGAACAGCCTAGGGCTTCTGGAACTCTGGGGCAGATCTATATTGGAGATGCGCCACTTTTACGCCGCCGTTGCGTCACTTTTGTGACGCAGCGGCGGTGTAAACCCTGCGCCACGTTGCGCCATATTTACATCGTGACGCATCTATGGAGATGCGTCACGATGTAAAGCCCTGCGCCACGTAAAACCTGCGTCAGGTTTCACGTGGGCGTGTCGACAGAGGGGGGGGCGTTCCGTCGCAGGAACGCCCCTGAAAAGTGACTCAGTCAAATCTATAAGATTTGACTGAGTCACTTTCCCAACGCTGATGCGCCAAAACCCTGCGCCTGCTTGAAGCAGGCGTAAGGCTTGACGCACCATGTTAGGGATAGGGTAGGTTGGAACAGTGCTGGAGTTGCGTCGCGCTTGCGACGCAACTGAAGCACTGCGCCAACCTTACGCCATCGGATGCGTCACGCATCTGTTTATTCCTGCGCCATGATGCACCGCATTGTAAATGCGGCGCATCATGTGTGGCGCAAGGGTAAACTTGCGTGACGCATCATTCCTGGCGCATCCTTGCTGATTTGCAGGGATGCGCCAGGAAACATAAATCTGCCCCTCTGTATTTTACCATTCGTTCATTTTGTATATATTTTTTTCTTTTGATTGAAAACCATGAAAAAGGGGTGTGCGAAATTCTCGTAATTTTCCTTTACGTGACTATGCGACATTTTGGGGGGAATTACTCGATATTACATGAACCACAACCTCAGCACCTAGAGCTATCTTTTTGCACAGCATGTGCATTTGAGTCTATTTTGGACGCGAGGACGCATTTTTATGTAAAAAATAGCATTAGATACGGATTGACCGTGACATAAACAGCACTCCCACGTTTCTGCGATAGGATTTCCCCCGATAGGATTTTCTGAAATAATTTCTGGCGTTTCGGGTAAAAAGCAAACCGCATACTGCTGGTAATTATGCAAAATCAGGCTGGTATAACGAAAATGTCACCAACGCCTGGAAAAAATTGAATGCCAAACGAGGGTGTTGTGGCATGTGGCATGGCAATTACAGCTTACACACATGAAGTCAGCACTGTGAAAGCACAGGGTGTAATGTGACAAACACTGCGACAAAGCATACAAAATACTTGTGTATTGGAAGGCGGTGTTTAGTGATGGAAAATGCGGATTAAGGCCCAGTGGAACCTTTCCTTGCACATGAACATGATTTTAGCTGACAAAGCTCTCTGTCAGAGGCTAGGGTGCAAACTTTGCAATCCCTGCCTAGAGAATAAGTGCTGAGAAACAAAATATTGTGTTAATGTTAGTGAGATGCATTGAACGCGCGAATACCTGGGGGTGTCTTGGCGCTATGAACGCAGTAAACCCAGCCAGGTGTCTAATTCTGGATTTGCCAGGTTTTTAATCCTTTCCTGAAGATGGTGAGGGAGCCTGCACTTCTGAGCTCAATAGGCAGCATATTTCAGATTTTCTCGGTACCATAGAGAAAACTACGGCCGCCCCAGCCTGTAGATCGCATTCTTGGTACTGTCAGGAGTCTAGCCCCTGGGGAGCGTAGGTGTCTGGCCGGTTCATACCAGACAAAGAGATTTCTGGGAAAGGAAGGTCCTGTGTGGCTCAGTGCCTTGTATGCTAAACATAGGGCTTTGAATTTGATTTGTTGTGCTACCGGGAGCCAGTGCACACCATGAATCTCTTTGGAAACGGATTTGTACCTAGGAATGTTTACCAACAGCCGAGCAGCTGTGTTTTGAACAGTCTGAAGCTTTTTTAGATATTGCTTCTGTATGCTCAGGTAGAGCCCATTGCAATAATCCAGCTTTGACTGAATAGCGTTGTTACCACCGTCTTTCTAGTGTCATGAGGGATGTAAGGAAGGATCCTTCTTATTTTCTTTATGAGAAAGTGGGAAGCAGAGATGATGGCATTAGTCTGGTATGAGAGTGCGAGTTTGTTGTCAATCCACACTCCCAGATTCTTTGACTTTTGCGCTGGTTTTGGTGGTTCACCCATCTCCACCAGCCACCGGAGGTTGTCCCAACTGGGTTGCAGGTTACTGAAGATTATGACCTCGGTCTTTTCGGAGTTGAGTTTAAGACAATGTGTTCCCATCCATCTGTTTATTTCTCTCATACAGTTATGAAACTGTAGAGCAGGAGAGGCCTGACTTCTATACGCAGCAACAACTATCTGGGAATTGTCGGCGTAAGACGTCAAGCTGAACCCAAACTCCCGGCTCAGAGGGGAAGTTCCGAAACATAGATATTGAAAAGAGATGGGCTCAGGGAGGATCCCTGAGGAACTCTGCACTGGAGGACATATGACTCTGATTGATACCTATCTACCAATCCTGTTAGTCTCCTATCATTCAGAAAGGAGGAAAGCAGGGATAGTGCGGCTCCCTTGACCCCCAATGTCTCCAGCCGCTGCTGCGGCAGAATGTGATCAACAGTATCAAATGCGGCTGATAAGTCGAGGAGGACAAGGGCGGCTGTGCCTCCTCTATCCATCACTGCCCTGGTCTCCTCAGTGGCTTTGATGAGTGCCGTTTCCGTACTGTGCTCGTGACGGAAGCCAAACTGGGAGTGATCAAGCAGATCTTTTTCCTGAATGAATTGGGATAGTTGTGTGTTCATGATTTTTTTGACTATTTTGGCTGGGAGCGGCAGCCGTGCTAGGGACGATAGTTGTTCGGGTTCGACGCATCCAGGTTGTTTTTTTTTTAACAATGGGAGGATGGAGGAATCTTTCTGGAAAACAAAATAGAGCCTGTATGTTTAAAACAACAGGTGTGTGTGTGGAGCAGATGTCCACCCCAAACAAAGTTTCTGTGCGGTTTTGAGGGGTGATCTGGATTTATGGTCACCAGTTTTCAATTTATCCATCAACGTAAGATAAATGCTGAGGTGGAATTTGAATTTGTGGCAGGAGATCGTACACAGATCCCTAGAATCTATTTGTTGGATCACTAACCAACCCGACTGGTTGATTACGGTATCACGCTCTCATGTAATTCAAAGACGGCTTTATTACAGTAGTTAATCTTGGCATTTGTAAGTTGAATTACCTCTTGAGATGGTTGTCTTTAGAGCCACCATAATACTTCTGATATCACCCACAAAACAGTCTTATGAAGCCATTCATGTTTGGACGTTTACTTTATTATTATATAATTTATTCCCTTTACAAGATGTTTGATGTGTACTGATGTAGTCTTATAATTACCATTTTGCTATACGTACCATCCTTGGCCACCAGTGGGGCTTTCGCCTGGTTGACCCCATACACCGTCTTGTCCCAGACTCTGCCCAATCCCAGCAGCATCAAAATACTAATAAGACTTCATGAAAACACAGTTGGCCAACCCGGCAACCTCCTCTGGCTCACGGCAGCGTGTTTCGAGCAATAGCCTCTGTCATCCAGTAGTCTTATTCCTGATTCATACTCTCCACCCTCACCACTCTCAGCACCTGGCTTCCATCTTCTCACATGTGTCTGTCAGGGACTACTGAACTCCGCCTGACTCTGCCGGCCACTGCTGTGGCACATCCACTAATTTATAACTATCGACCAGGTCGCCATAACATGATCTTCATGGATAACGCAAGAGTGCCGGACTGCAAATTCGTTCAGATCTCCAATCTCAGAAGGCACAAAGGCAGGAATTGTTACCTTGAAGATCTTAATAGTATTAGTAGTATGTAACCGAGATATGAAATCATTTATTTGGTCATGCAGGTTTCGTTTGCTTTCCATACATGTTTCTAGGCGGGCAGTGAGTCTCTTAAGCTCACAATACTTATAAGGAAAGAGCGATGTCTAAATTATGACATGTTTGTTGGCAGCTGCATGAAGCACAGTCGACCATTAGAAGGGCCCTACAGTGTCGTCAGCTTTCTTGGTTTGGCTCAGCATCCAATTCTGGAAGTTCCATCATAGGCGGGAGCCTGAGTCACATTTCTGATCATATGTGATGGTTGTCCTGTTCTGCTCCATCTCTGGGTGAGTGGTGGAGTCACGTAGAGTGATCTGTGGTGGATTCTGGTGGTAGAGGTCTGCCAGAGGGTGTGTTCCAGCTGTTTAACCCCTTCAGTGCCCATGACGAGATAGTCTCGTCATGGAGCGCGCTTGCGCTGTGCCCATGACAAGACTATCTCGTCATGAACCCCGCCCGCTAATGAAACGCCCGGCACAGGGCGTGGAAAGGGCGGGGCACTGAAGAGGTTAAGCATCTATAAGGCAAGTAACATGCTCTTTGTCCAACAATTGGAGATAAGTCTAGACCAGAGTTTGCTGGGTGCGTAGCTGTGGTTCTGCTGATGCATCTTGTTGGAAATTGTTGTTGGGGAAAATAGAACTACATGCTATAAGGCAAACTGGCCTTGTGGCGGATGCCTGTGGAATGCTGTGTCTAATGTTTAATCTTGAATGCGTTTGCTCTGCGATTTCATCATGGCCGCCTTTTGCAGATTCCCTATTGGGTTTATCTACACATTGAAAATCATGCCAGAAGAGCGCTGCACATATTTGCATAAAAAAATACAATGACAGTCAGTAAGATGCACCTATTAGTCCTGTATGTAACTTTTATTATGTAAGCATATTTGTAATTTTTTATAGATTCGAATTTTGGGGCCTGCCTTGCTTGACTTTCTGACTTCTCACTTTAACGCTGATCTCCTAACTTTCCTTCTCAGAGAGTTGGTTTGAGCAGAAATGTCTTACAACAACAGACAGTCACGAGGGCGATGAACATAAGATTATTAATGCGAATAAAGAGATTGTGCAAATAGGGATCTTGCAATGAAATGTATTACGAAACTTCTGGTCGCCATGGGTCGTCTCGCTCACATAATGTACGTAAAGCACGTAGCTCTCACAAAATCAAGCCGCAATGCTACACCCCCCCCCCCCCCCTCTCCAACCACTGAACCAGATGGTGAGCATTTCTAGGTAGAGATACTCCCTAATTAATTAAGAAAGCTACATCTCTGAGGTTTTTACAAATGTATACGAAAGCAGCAGCTCTGGTGAGATTTAAAGATTCTGTGAATTCCCATCTCAGTGCGCTGCCGCCGAGCCCCCCCCCTGCCTCCTGTTCTATGAATGACGACTCCGTCGGCCCCCCCAGGGGACCGGGCTGAGACACATCTCCTGTTTCAGCAACACTACATCTGTTTGTCGTTTCGTAGACATCGAGAAAGACAGATAATCATATCGGCTGTCATGTATGTGCACACAAGGCGGCACCCAGCCCCCCTGAAGGCATGTGTGCGCCATCACACTGATATATGGGCGCCCTGCCTCCCAGGAAGGCATGTGTGCCCCACCGCAGTGCCCAGTGGGAGCTCGGCCTCCCTGAAGGCATGTGGTTGCCATCACAAGCGTTCAGCACATAACTAACCTACTTATTGCCATCATGAGCGACATGTGAGTCAGATATTGCCAAACTAACAAAATCAGAGCGTAGACGAAAGCAACTGTTCCGGAAGTGACCTCACACGTTACCCCAGCCGTGGGCCCCTGCTTTTGCACCCTGTCAAACAAACTTCATGTTCTACATCTTTAGGGCCATATGATTCAAAATACCATTTTGCGATTACCAAATAGCGATATATTGGTAATCGCAAAATGTTTTATACGTGAGGAATCGCTAAAGATTTAACGATTCCTTAATATTACGTAATAGCAATTTGGTAAATAGCGAATGACTATTAGGCAATATTCCTGCATTCGTATAGGTGTGCATGGTTTTGCATTTGGTAATTTGCGATTACCTAATTAGTAACTGCAAATTAGCGAATTCAAAGCCAAGGATGCCCGAGGGCCTAAGCCCACGGTAAAAAAAAATTGATGTACACATGTAAAGCGCACACATGCCCTAAGGGCATGTGTAAGCTTCATGCAACTTTGAAAAATGCAGTTTTGTGCGTTTTTCAAAGTTTGCACATGGTTACCATCGACTTGAAGTCAATGGTAATTGCCTTTTCCTAGATGAACAGTTTGCATTTGCAAAATGTTTCACGCATATGCTTACAGAATGGGAAATTGCGATTCACTATTTGCATTCGCAATTTTAGGTAATAGCAAAACATTGCGATCACCTAAATTTCCGACTGCAATGCCTTCCATACATAATGAAAGGCTATTTTGCATTTGCAAATGGCTGAATTTTGCGATTCACACCGTTTGTGAATGATGAATTGTTTCATACATGTGGCCCTTAGTGTTACTTTATAAAGCCGTGCATTTCTATATTTTGTGGAGTGCAAAATTGTGTATTCTTTTTTCATGTAAGCTCCCATAATTTCATGAAGATCTAAAAACAATAATGTTTTTTAGAGCTAAATGTTGTTTGCCTGTATCTTGGGTGGCTTTTTTCATGTGAGGGTGTACTTTGGGAAAAACATTCACACTGGCATGAGCCTGTAGGTATGTACATATGTATGTGAAATTTACATAATGCACACCTGTCCAAAAGGAAAAGAGCTCTGACCAGGGTAATAAGCGAAGCCACAGTCAATTTTTGGATCGGAGGGGTGGCAGGTTTCTAAAAGCGAAAGTGAACTCTTACTTCATCGTGAAGTTGTGTACTTTAGGGATGTAGGTGTTCAGCTCTTTCATAAATTTGCACAGAGCTGGGGGTACTGGGATGTGATTCAGTTCCTGCACAGGAGAAGGCATGTTGCCTTGTTTTTATTTTAGCTTTTTGCATTTCCTTGTGTCCAGTCTGTTAGTACCTGGCGGCAGGTTCGAGCAGAAAATGTATCTCCCTGGACTTTTTCTGCACAAGCTGGTCTCATCTGAGGCAAAAATAATGCAAAATTGCGCAATGTGAAAATGTGAAAAATTTAGCAAATTGTTTGTACCAAAAATTTTGTGAAATGTGCGATCTCAACAGCCCATTTTGATTTTGACCAGGGCTGGTTATATATCAGGCTCCCTGATTTCCATTTTTACAGTTAAATATAGTCAGAAAGCATTTATTTTCTTGTCTGTATTTATTTTTAAGCATGGATAAAAACGGAAATTGGGTGGCTTGTGAGTGATTCTAAATACTGTCTGCCATGATTAACAGGCCAATTGCTGTGTGAATTGATAGGTAAGGGGGTTAAAAAAAGAAAGAAAATAATTTTAGTAAAGAGGCTTAAACAGCAGTAGATATGCACAAGGTTGATGCCGAAATTTGCATATTTTTTATTAGTGCATTGATTTATGTTCTGCGGGTGTTGATAGCATTGAAACCTGGCAGGCCTTCAAGCATGTGTGCATGTTTATCAGTCAAATAAATGCGAAAATATTGTTATTTCAGCTTAATTTTTTCACAAACCCCAAAATATGTATGGATAAATACAAATAAAAGTAATAAAAATAATATGGATAAATACAGACGGAAATGTAAAAAAAAAAAATACCATAAAACTGAGAGACCATGCTATATATATATTATCATGCGTAATGCTCCTAACGAGACAAATTTAAGGGCGAGTAACATACCTGCAGAACATTTTAGACTCAACCAGATTCAAGGAGCATTCACGGCAGGCCACTTCTGGAAGTAAAAAGAAGAAGGAATGAATGCAAGGTAAAGATAAGTCATTGTCAAGCAGACCCCAGCAATGTCCACGCGTCAGGGATACAGCAGTGCATGCATGGGTCAGCTCCTGGCTACTGTGATCAAACATCTAAAGCCAACTTTCTAATCTGTGGAACATCAATGTTTGTGGTAAAAACGTGCACGTGCAAGGCCTCTAACTATGGAAATTCCTAACGCTTCATCTTCATTTGGGAACATTCTTTTTACTAAAAGCTCACATGGGGGAGGGTGTGAGTCCATCTGCTTCTCTTGGCGTAGGGACAACAGTATCCCATTACTAGAAACTGAAATAAGTGCCATTATTACATTCCTTTGTACCCTGTCATTTTTCTTTCAAGCAATGTGCTCCAAAATATCCTTATTAAAGAAGAAAATAAAAATAATTATATTGGGTCAGAGTTAATAAATGTGATGTGGACTGAAGTGTAAATTGGGTGCAGAAAAAAATTGAGGCATTAAATTCAACATACGGTTACAAAAAAATCTAATGTAATGAGCCAGATTAAAAAAAATATTGTACACTGAAGTTTTGGTGGGGTGAATAAAAATATGAAAATCTATTTATATAGCACAAGCAACATCCTGCTCCAATTAATTAGGGTGCATGGAATTTTGTTAATGCACTTATTATGATGTAAAATGTAGCAGAACAGCATTTTCTTCTACCATTATAAATAAAAAAAAGTTAGGTGTGTTAATTAAGTTTTTACGATGATGAGGGGAAGGGGGACCCTGGAAAATGCATTGAACATATTATTAAAAAATATTTTTCAGGTGCTTATAACCCCTAAAAAACGAAGCCAAATGTACTCAAGTCAAAAGCAACAGTAAGTATGATTCCAGGCTTGGAAACAGACGCAAAAAGTTCCATTGTTAGTTGGTTTAATGGTAGCTGGTATAGTAGTGAGTTTCTACACAGAGAAAGGACCTTCCCTATTTTAAAAACACAATGAGAATGTTATATCTGCAAATGTCCACGGGAAATAATTATGCAGATGTTCCACCCATCTTCATGAGTAAATCTTGATAAATCAGAGTACTCCTAAACATCTACGACCATCATGGAAGGGTGCAGGCTTGGTTCAGAGATTTCTTGCTAGAAGAGGTCATATCCACAGGACATCATGGGGTTGAAGGGTAATCATTTTGTAATACATCTTATTAGGGAGAGAAGTTGGCCTAAGGGCTAGGGCGGTCGACCTCGAATATGGGGAACTGGGTTCAAGTCTCAGCAATGACGCTGAACATCCTGTGATTCTGGGCAAATCACTTAATCTCCCCACGCCTAACAATTAAAAAAAATGAATGTGTCCTCATGTAATGCAACTGGTGCTATGTAAAGCGCTCTGATACCCGATTCGGGTCAAGTTTGCGCTATATAAAACTCAGTAAAATTAAAAATACAAATACAAAATGTAATTGGGTAAATAGAGAACAATTGCCCGATTTTACAAATTCTGAAATTTATCAAATCCGCCTATCTATGCACGCATAATAATCACCCACTGGTAGAATTTTCACTCCACTGTGGAGGAGACTCAGTCCTTCCCACCTACATGAATGAGGCACTTTGTAAGCGCTTGGTATTTTCTAAAAACTCAATGGCTAACAGGATGAGAGGAGCTGATCTGGGCAGACAAACCTACAATGCCTTACAATTTACTGGTCCGGCAAAGCTGCATGTGGCTTCATAGCCATCTCTTGAGGGTGCAGCTGCAGGTGCGTGCTAATCATCCAGGGTGACCTGTTTTGCCCCAAAGTCAGTCCTTAATTTGGGCTGGTAGTTGCAAGTGGGTCCGAACTGCACTCATTTTTAGGGATTGAGACTTATTTTTCACTATCCGATTTTGATCTAGAACAAGTTAGAGAAAGGCGGAAAAGAAGGAAAGAACAAGGAAGTGAAAGTCGATTAAACAGTGACAAAGGGAGAAAGCATGAATGAAAAAGAACCTATGAGAGTGAGATAAAGGTGCACGGAGTGGACGAAAGAGTGGGAGGTGGAACCCTGACTAGTCAGCCTTGCTTTTTGCCAAGTCGGATATTCATTTGCAGCAGCAGGGCTCTTCTGAGTAAAATCTTGAGTCACAGTACTTGATAATTTACAAATTAAGCACTGCCAGTAGCTTACAAAGGCATCTTTCTTCCACGAGTTATTTTGAGCAGTCCAGGAAAAAAAAATGCTGAGGAACATCCAGCAGTGGCTGCTCCGCTATGGCGGAGGAGCGTCACCCCCTCCTGCCAGCAGCCTCAATACGTGAAAAATAAAATCATAATAAAACATGTTTGTATTGTTTTATTTTTCCTCTGAGGGCCGCAGCTTGGGGGCGGGGCCATTGCGATGGCTGTCATGGAGAGTGAGAGGAGGGCACTGCTATCAGTGTGCATGTTGGTTTGAACACCCGTCTTAGGACAGCCAAACTGACATGCCTACTGGGCTGTCTACAACATGAGCTGCAAGTGGCGGCTCCTCAGATAAGGCGGGGGAGCGTCGCCTCACTGCTTTAATGCAGTGCAAAGGAAAAAATAGAATGATAATAACGGAGCGTTATTGTCATTTAATTTTTTGTATTGGAGTTGCCGCCAGGTTAGGGCGGGGGGGGGGCTGGGCTCCCCATGTCACAGGGAGGAGGAGTGGCTGATGCTGCACCTAAAGTGCACATGACTGTTTGGCCGGCCATCTTTGGCGGTCCAACCAGTCTAGTGCACTTTGCATGTTGTCCACCCAGGCTGCATTACAGCCTGTGTGTAGAATAATCCCAGGCTTTCACTCCCACTATGAGCACCGAATCACAGCAGTCAGACAAATCACAACACTGCAATCAGCAGCGTTGTGATTGGCTAGGGGAGTCTGGAAACCTGGTTGCTTCCTGTTCCTGCTTCAAGAGAGGCGGCGGCTGGCGATGCCAATGGTGACCAGCAGGTACGTTTTCTTTTTTATTTATTTCCTAACCACCCTGGCCCCCTTCTCCAGCCCACCTGACATCGTCCCCTACCAGTCGCCACTGTGAGCTGCGTTGCCGAGTTGGGGACAGCCGGCACAAACTACCAAGTCTCCCTGGGAGCACAAATTGAGGGTTGTCAGACCAATCCTGAAGCTGCTCTTAGAAGCATGAGAGCAGCGTCTGGATTGGCCGCAGGAGAGTCTGAGAGCCTGAGCCTTCCGTGGACTGAAGCCAGAGAGGGGCAGATGAGCAGCGATGCAGCTGGTAAGTTTTTTTTTGTGTGTGTTATGTCATCATCCTGTCCCTCCCCCTCGACCTCACACACCACTTTTGTATGACACCAGCCGCTACTGGGAACATCTCCATTGGTAAGTATGAAACATGCAATGACTCAAAATGGAGAGGAAACTCCCTGTGTTCGGATAAGCCAAGCTGCATTATAGAAAATTTCAGTTCTGTCCCAGTCTTGTGGGAAACCTAAGTTGTTTATAACTTCTGGGCCACACAGGAATGTTTTGTGCATGGTGCCAGACCATTCCATCTGAATGCGTTGCTATTTCAGGTCAATTCCTCATTTTACACCAACAAGTTTCCCTACTTTTCCTATCCAAAATATTCATCTACACTAATGCATTTCAATAGAATGTCAGACTATCAGTTCAGTGATCCAGGGACTGGTTCTAGCAGAAACTGTCTTGTGGAAACTGTAAAAAAAAACACCAGAGAGACATTAACTGCTCGAGCCAGTCTCCTGCCATTACGTTGCGTGACGCACCTTTACATTTGATTTTGACATGCGATATCTGCCACGTTTATTTTCTCTAATACATGTTTATTTTATTGATTTTTTTTTGCAGTTTTATATAGCACAAACATGGCACTACAGCTCTGTAATGTTGTTTTTATTTTGCCTCTTTAAGGTCGAATGTCATTAAAACGCTTTCCGAGACATAAAGATTTTGTTACATATTTTTCTTTCTAGGTCCGGGAGATTAAGGGCCATATGTACAAGGACGTGGCGGAGCGTGTCGTTGGCCTCCATGGCTTAACAACACGCTCCGCCACTTCTGAAGCGCAAGGCTGCACCATATTTACAAGAATGTGGTGCAGCCTTGCGCTTCCCCCTGCGATGGCGCTAAGTTTAGTAACTTAGCGCCAACACAGGCGCCCTTGCACCAGATTGCAAGGGTGTCTGCGTGCAGGGGAGGATTGTTTATGTGTAGGAAGGTGTCCCTTCCTGCACATAAACAATCCTAAAATGCAATTCTGTCACACATTTGTGCTGCTTCATGCAGCACACAAGAAATTGACAAAATTGCTTTTTTTTAAAAGGTTTGTTTATGTACAGGAAGGGACACCTTCCTGTATATAAACAAACCATGGCATTTTGCTTTTTCCATGTGTGCTGCACAAGGCAGCACACATGGAAAAAGCAAAAACGAGGAGAAATAATGCATTTCTCCTCGTTTCGCCAACTTAAGGCCAGGATTTTCCTGGTCTTGATTTTGGCACTGCCTCCTATGTACACCACCCTTGTACATAGTGGGCAGCGTCAAATACAATGGGTGTTGCGGTGGAACACCCACCACAACACCCACTGCACGCCCCTTTCCCACTAAACATAGCGTGAAAGGGTGCCTTATGCACAAGTTAGCGTTAAGCCAAGTTAAGTGGTTTAACACTGCCCTGTACATGAAGCAAGGCCCCTATCGCCACAGGAACATCACAAAAAGTGACGTTCCACTGGCGATAGGGGCTTGTACATATGCCCTAAGTTTTTTGCCCAGTGTGTTGAGCCGGGGCTAGGATTTGAACCTGGTTCCCAGGTCTAAGGTCAGCTTTTAGTCCATATCTCATCCCATAATTTTCATGAAAATTATGCATATTTCGCAAATCAAAATTACATTTTTTCCCAAACCCAATCACTAGTCATATGACCTAGGGATTAGAATCAGACCCCGCCCATCTTTGAAACAGCAAGACACAGTCCTTGCCTGGTTTATATGCTTTTAAGTAACATACAGGCTGTCATGCAGTGTATTTTTCAGCGCTGTTTTGCAGTGCCGCGATGTGGCATCTCCTGTTGTGTTCCTCCCACACTGGGACTATTTCTCATACCACAAGGGTAAATTAAACAAAATATAATTTCAAACATTCCCATCAGCCTTGTAGAGTTTAGGATATCCCCTTTCAAAGACCCGACGGTCTTTCCAGTGGAAAGTCTGAAAGCCCAGTGATGAATCACAGCGTTTAACATTTGAGGGAAAAAAACTGATTAAACAGAAAAAGAGGCGACAACCACTGACAAACGAAAAATAGAGAAGTCAAGAAGTCTTTCCTCCATCATTTGCACTTCAAACAAAACTAGAGCTCGCCTGACATCAACAATCATTTCCTGATGCAGGTCCATCCAATAGATGTGCACTGCAGGGTATGCCCTTTCTAATTGTGTTCCTTTATCCTAATGTTGTTTCTAAATGTGATCTGTTCATGTTTATTTTAGATTCATTATAGAAATGAGTCCTTTGATAGGTTATCCGTTCCAGGCAGTAGACCATTGTGGAACAGAATAACATTATGCTATAACCATTTCAATCAATCAATAAATCAATCAAGATTTATAAAGCGCACGGCTTCTCAAACAGTGTCCTGACCCCATTTATCAATAGTAGCGATAATTAGAAACCCATGCGCACAATTTGACTTTGCCGACCGCCCGGACAGACTGTACTAGGCGACGCGCCTTCATATTTAAGATTAATAGATTCAAGGACTTTTTGCTTACAAGTATATTGACAGGACCTTGGAGTCCTTACGGAATATCTTACACCCTGAGGAAGCCCCAGGCCGGATGGCCAATTAATGGGGTGAAACACGTGTTGGCTGTATTTCTCTTGTTGCTCACCCACGAGAAAGTCACAATTCCTTATGCAATCGTAATTAAATACATTTGCGTAAAATCGAAAGTGCTTTCTCTGGAATTTTCTCTGCAAATATCAACAAATAATCAAGATTTGTCCTAACACCCTCTTGAAATGTTATTTCTATCAGTGCGGCGGTGGCTCGCCCACTTTTAAGGACAATTACTCAACTTATACTACAGTCAATAATACGGTCACTAAGGGATTGGGACCTGCTTTTTCCCCCTTCCCACTTCAAAGCACAATTTGACTGTACTCATGGTGCCTCAGAGCACCTGCCCTCTAAATATACTACTATAAAGTTCTTCTGGGTTTCAGAGATGTCCCATTGCGCCATACAAGATGCCTTCGAGAGATGTATCGAGGAATTAGCATCTTCAATTATTCCAAGTGGAAGCCATGTCCTCTAGTCTGCAGTCTAAAAGCTCATAAATTGACCGCAGGAATTCTCAAAAAGAAAATTCCTTCTTCACAGCGAAATTGATTATTTCCCTTTTAGTGAATAAATGAGAAAGATTTCTATATGCATTTCTTTCAATTCCAACCCTGCAGGTTAGCATTTATTTACAGTCAGAATTATCTGAATGAATGTCATGTGGTCGAATGGGTACAGCTTCTCCGCTCTCATTAATCTATAAATGAAAAACACTGTTCATCTCCCTTATTGAGGGATAAATTATTTCATCAGGGAATTGGATTCTTCATTCAAGTCAAACGCCAATGAGCCTTACAGCCTTGGATCTGAGGTCTGGACCCATGATCACCTGTGCTTTGTAAAGAGCAGAGATTTGCAAGAAGCCACAAAAGTAAAACCATCAACGAAGACCCAACTATATCTATAATCTATAATCGGCGATAGGCCGAGTCATTTTATACTGTATCGGAACCCAGGAGGAAATGAAGTTTTCGATAGTGATGTCAGCACAGGAGGATTAGGAAAATGAAAGAATGCCTTCCCTAATCTTCTTCCAAGAGCATTTGCTCCCACCTCTTTTTCTACAACTGCATAAAAAGCTGAGATCACATTAGACCATTTGGATAGACGTACAGCACTTGGATTTTCTATGGAATGTGGAGTTCATTTCTTTCATCTGATAGTCTCAGGGTTACCTACATTGTATGTTGAGCCTGCAAAGTTTTGTGAAGTTTCTGAATTTTATATGGATTGGGAAATTTCTCAATTTCTTGATTTAACTTCCGCTATGCCCATGCAAAGTCTCCAATATAATCTTCACCGAATGTTAAGATCATTTTCTCTCCAAAAGACCTTGGCCAAGATGGAAAACATACGTAGATCTTTTTCTTCAAAGTAAATTTTTTCAGAGTTGTTCTATGCAAAAATGTATTTATAATTTTTCTCTGACGGTTTACTTTTGCAACTTAAAGTGTCACATAAAGAGTGAGTTTTATACAGATGTGGAACTTTGAGACCTTCACAAAGTTACACAATTTTCAGTAGAACGTCAATAAGGTTTCAGTTTTGTGCAAAGTTCAACACTAGTTTTCCAAATGCACTTTCCTGCCCAAGGCAGTGAAATGTGCTGTTTCACATGCTTCCCGTAATCCTTTTACTATGGATAATCTCTACAGAAATTATGCTGAGTTCAGTCAAGCTTTACTTGGGAGCATCTCCAGGTGAATTCTTAGGGATTTAGACTTCTGTGAAGTCTTTGGGATTTAGATTTCTACAACTAACCCAGGCCCAGCTAGTCTTCCAAACGGTCTCATGAAAGAAAATAAGCATTGACATAGCCTGTAGGTCTAGGCTTGGTAAGCATGCATTTATTGTTGTTTTTGTAAGTGTATGAAATAAAATTTGAAAGATTTCAAAAGTGAAAAAGTTAAAGTGTCACCAATTCAAGGTGACAGTATTATGCTTTCAAAGAAACAAAAAGTAAACGTTGAACCACAGCAGTGATTGGCCCTCTCGGTTGGCTCACCAGCCCTAGTACAGAAGCACACTATTTTTAGGTGAGGTGCACTTGTGATCAATTAAAATGACTCAATACAGTGAATGACAGAAGAGGGTTGACCTACAGGTTCTTGCCCTGTGTTATCTTGGAAGAAAGCTAAATGTAAAAAAAACACTTTAACAGACCAATGGATGCAGATGGCTGACCCTAAGCCCCCTTATGTGTGCATATGTATGTGTTCTTTATTAATTTTTGTGGTTATTGAGGCCGGTATGACAGCCAAATCGATGATTGGGACAGACTTCAAAAAAACGGTGAGTATGTAAAAGGTCTCACCATTGAAAACAGTGTCACCTTAATACAGCACTCTACCCCCTCCTTCTGCGAACCCACCTGTCAATCCCGCTCTCCAGTTTACTTATGCCTTCAATTATGGTAGGTGGAGAGAAAACGAATGAATGGAAGAAGGACAAGCAAGGCATGAAGGGGCAGACAGTGGCATAACAAAGGCCCCCAATGTAGAGTTCACTGGCCTGAGAGCTCGTGAGTGAGTCCGGAGGGGGCCCCCTCCATGTACTTTGCTGGGGGGGGCTCAAGTTTCGTTATATCACTGGGGAGAATAGAACTTTTTCACGAGGTAGGACAAAGCATGCCATTGGTCAATCCAAGCATAGCAAGGGGGGTGGTGTACCTGTGGAGAGTAATTTGTAGCAAAGTACAGAAGTCTCAAGGAAGAGCTCACGTGTAGTAATTTAAAGGAGGAATGAAGACAGAAATTAAGTAGAAGGCGAATGGAAAGATGTTTATAGAGCCGAAAGAGCCTGTGCGTTAAGTGGGCAAAATCTAAGGGAACGAGGGTCCAATTTTACAGTAACAGTTCCTATACTTATGTTAAAAATAAAACTGTTGCAGAACAGTTAATGTGGGAGAGACGTAAAGATAGAAAGGAGGAGAAGCTGTTTCAGTTGCAGGGACATAACAGGAGACTAGGGAGTGAGTGTAATAAACAATATACGTCTAGTAGTATGAGGACGGAGAAGATGGGAAGAATTACAGTGACAGATATTGTAAGGTTTGAACGACAAAAGGCAGAAAGACGAGAGAAGAAGAGAGTGAGTGTGAGGGAGGAAGGGAGGAAGGAAGGGAAAGAGTAATGGGGGAGTGAGGTGGAGGGATTTTGGTGGGGAGGTTGGGAGGTAAGAGGACAGAAAGGAAAGTAGATTAATTTGAATGGCGGGTCGAAAGATGTAAGAAAGAGGAGCGACTGTGAAAGAATGTCAATGTGGTGTGACGACAGTAGAAGAGGTAGGGCTGAGTGTAGAACATCGGAAAATCTGAAGGGGATGTGTAATTGCAATGGATTCAAAATGTGTGGTACTGGTAATGCGAGTGTAGTCATTAAAAATGTAAATGATATAATTAGGCAGGAGGAGCACGCAAATGATAAGCGTTAACTGAAGAGAGTTGGAAAATGTATTTGTACTTAGTGAGCAATTAAAAGGGGCTGTGGGTGTCTAGAAAATGGGCGACAAATTGAATTTCAACCCTGAGAAAAACACACAATCCTAGACCTCGGCACGAGACGTTCGTATTTCAAGTTGAGAAAAAGTACCACAATTCAACAAACATGACGTTTTGCATTGGAGGATGTGTTTTGTTGGATAAGATGCTCTGTATATAGAGATGTACAACGCTCAGTGATGGTGCGACCAGAGAAAGCGCGCGGAATGCGAGGAGAAAGGCGCAGGAATGCGTCATTCCCGGGACGCCGCCACGCGCCCGCCTCTCTCAGCTGATGGCGGCGCGGGGCCGTAAATAGCCGCGCGGAGGTCACGCCTCCCCGCGGGCGCAGAGCGCGCCCAGGTGTCACGAGAGTGCTAGACGGGCCAGGCGTCAGGGTGACAGCTGCCGCCGCGTCCCTCCGCGCTGGGGACGCGCTATTTCTGAGCGGCACCCCTGAGAGTGCGGCCACCTCAGCAATCTGACAGGGCGAGGGGTTATCTCGGGGCCAGGAGGGCTCTCAGGCCAGTCCTTCTTTGTTATCACCCCCAGGGTCCGGCTCCGAGTGCCCCCTGACGAGGAGACAGCATTCCCGACCCTAGGGTGGTGGGAAGTAAAAGTCCCTCTGCCTGACCCACTTGGGCAGCAAGGTCGCGTGATCTGCCCCCCTGTCAAGGGTCTAAAGATACCGGCAGGGTGTTATCTGTTCTGGCTGTCACTGCTGGACAGTGTGTCTTGTACGAACATGTCTGGTGCCCCGAATGGAATCTCGCGAAACTGGGCCTTAAATAGCAACTCAAATCTGAAGGAAAACTACCATTCAATGATGTGAAAGGCAACATAATGCAAAACAATGAAGGAAAAAAGAAAACAAAGCAACGCAATTGATGTAAATACATACGCAAAGCATAGCAAACAACAAAATGCAAAACGATACAGTGCTGAACAGTCATGCCATTTCGACGTGACTAAATGTACATGTATTACCACAAGTGCCTTTTACTTAGCACTTGATTTTTAGTACAAAGGATTTGCTCCATTGTGTAAATGTACATACACACACACACACGTATGTGTCTATATATATATATATATGTATATATAATATATACTTATATAACCACACACACACACACACACACACACACACACATATATTATGGCTCTACTATTCTCAGGTTCTCATGCCTACTTCTGTCGTTGTGGGTATTGTGCACTGTCTCATGCTGTCTAGTGTTTTGCAACTATATCTATGGGTTTGTATGATTTATGTTTCTTATACACTCACATGCCGTCAGTAGCTGTGAGTTTTGGGGCCCTGGGCCAGGCAAATTTTGAGGCCCCCTGTTTGGAACATCTTTGAATTGTATTGGCTATTTTCTGCTAGTGCATCAATATAAAATTATATATGTGTGTGTGTATGTGTGCGTTCGTGCGTACGTACATGCGTGTGTGTGTATGTATATATATATATATATATATATAGAGAGAGAGAGAGAGAGAGAGAGAGAGAGAGAGAGTCCAAAGTAGAGGTAGAGATTAAGTTCTGATAGAAACATTGACAAAGCTAAGATAGAGTGAGAGAAAGCATACATTACCCGGGGCCACTTGGAAGTGAGAGAAAGCATCCATTACCAGGGGCCACTTGGAAGTAGTGGGCCCTGGACAATTGCCGACTTTGCTCGTGGCTTAAAACGTCTTTGGTCACACGTTGACAAGTCTTCAACAGCTTATCTACAGGCTTGCGGGTGTTTTTTGCTGTCACGTGTTGTCAGCTATTTTGCTGCTTTATTTCCGTGTCTCTGGGTGTCTTATACATGTCACATATTGCCAGGCATTTACCTTTTGGCTTATACAGTCACATGGTGCTGGGTATTATGCAAATGTATCTTTGGGCTTTTAGCAGTCTTATACTGTCACTTGCTGCCATGTACTCTGTTGCTTTGCATCTTGGCTTCTATTGTCACATGCTGACAGATACTTTGTAGCTTTATAGCTGAATATTTGGGTGTTTTGTACCTACACGTGCTCTCAGGGGTTCTGCAGTGTCCTGTTTGGGTCATTTTAGATTTGTTGTACTATCCCATGCTTCCAGGCATCTTTAGCTCTCAGTGTTGGTGGTCTCACGCTGGCACAAGCCGAGAGACATTCTGCATTTATAATTTGCTGACATTGCTTCTCATATTTTCAAATGCTGCCTGGGTTCCACTATGTGAAGGGCGCACTTTCTCTGTTTGCACCTGGCACACCTTAAAACAGGTGAGCCGAGCGCAAACAGGGAAAGTGCGCCTATTACATGGAATGCGGTGCTCCCAGGGCAGCCGTGAACTCTCTCTGCACTGGGGGCAGTGCAATCAGGTGAATAACAGACCAGCTGCTTGCAGGCCGCAGCCCTCCTGCAGGTTTAAAGGGGCTTAAAGATCCTCTTGCAGGTGGGGGCAGTGAGTGACTGCACTCTCCTGCAAGGGGTTGTCTGGGAGGTCCATGTGACTCCCTTTGCCCCCTCCAGAGGGCAGCTCTCAGGGGGCGCACTGATAGTGCACCTTCTTTTAGGTGGCACACTGTCAGTGTCGCCTCCTGACAGCTTTTTTACCTCTGCTCCCGTGTCTATTATACAGCGCGGGTGCAGAAGCAAAGGGATTTCCTCATTTGCATGGGGCCACGCCCCATGCAAATAAGGGAACGCCCTCTGAAGATAGTGCTGGCGCTTTATGTGCGCCAGCGCTATCGATATTACAGAAGGAGTCGCACAAGTGTCTGCAGTACCTTCTGTAGTACCAAAGTGTCCCAGGGGCGGCCAAAGCGGGTGCAAATGCCCGTTGCACCCCATGGCTATGCCCCAATACAGCCCCTGATGTTCTGTATCTTTGTCCCCAGAGCATCTCTATCTTTTGGGGCATTCTTCTTTCACAATAGACAGGTAAGAGGCAGCTTTATTTCTAGGCCTTATGCATGATTTATACTTGCATGCTGCTATTTTCTTTCTGGTGTATTTCTGGGCTTTTTATTGTCTTATTTTGTCACATGCTTCTCAGAATCCTGGATATTTTATCTCTGGGCTTTTGGATGTCCTCATACTGTCACTTGCTGACAATCCTATAGTTTTATCACTAGGGTTTATGGCAGTGGTCTTCAACCTATCATGCGCGCCCCCCTGACAGGGCGCAGAGTTTTTGAAGGGGGTACAGTGTCACATTCACACATAGTATGCAAATCCTACAAGAAACTCACTCTCAGTTTTCTCTCATATATTTTGTAGCTTGTTCCTGTCTTTATATATTTTGTGGCTATACTTTTAAAAGGCAGTTGGGCATCTATTACAAATTGCCCTTCTTGACTAAAGTCCATTGGAGGAACACTGGCAGTAGTTGCCAAGTTTTCCAGGTCCATAAGTGATGTGCTGCTCCAGTCTAGGTTTTTTTCTTTGAGTTCTGGGACTTGTAGTCTTGTTTGTTCCATTATAAAACAGGACTACAAGTTCCAAAATGGAGAAAAAAAACTAGAGTGGGGTTGCACTTCCTACATGGGCCTGGGAAACTTGGCAGCTGTGCACTGGAAGCTCAGTAAGGAAGTGAATGGGCAGGGAGGCTGAACATTGCGCCACACAGAACTTTGCAATTCTGTTTTTTCATCTGCCTGCAGACTTTTTAGTCTACTTGGCAGCAAGAACACATTCTATTTTGGCATTTTCTCTATATTTCTCACCCTCTACAATTAATAAGAATGTGTGAATATTGAGCCATGAACCTTTGCCTTTAAGCACTGGCATTGTACGCAGTAACATGTTATATATTAACCCAGCTTTGTTTTAATGTACTGGTTGCGTTGCACTTGTTTGTTTCTGGCTCCCAATGTATGCATGTCCTCTGATTCACTATGAGCTGTAGTGAGAAGAGAAACATGAGTAATTGTGTAAATTTGAAGTCTGTCCTTCATGACTGTGGCTGCTGCTCACATTAAGCCAATGTGTGCGTTCTGTGTCTTTTCTTTTGTACACTCATTGAGCTGCTATGATAATGGCTGATGCATTGTGCATTAAACCAATATTCAGTGTCTTCCTCTCTCTTCCCCATTCTCTTCCTGATCTCTGAATAACATTCATGGATAGAGGTGTGCGCTCCAGTCCTCAAAGGCTTCTTGTGTTATGTGCCTGTGCAAAACAAGGGAAGGACAAGCAAAGCAGGTATGTATTAACCAAATGAACAGCATTTTAAATTTAGAAGGACTTTGAAAACTTTGAAAACTGCTCTTTCCCTTCTAAAGCCATGCTGCTATATGCAGTTATTCAGCGGCGGCTCCTCCACAATAGCCAGGAGCATCGCCCCACTAGCTCAGGGCAAGCAGCTGAAAAATAAAACGATATCTGACTATTGTTTTATTAATTAGCTTCCGGCTCTGAGCCAGCGTGTGCAGGGAGCAGCGGGCCGGGCCATGGTAGGGCGGAGGAGGAGTGGTATGTGCACTTGTAAGTGCGCATGTCAGTTTGGCTGGCCGTTTTAGGATGGCCAAACTGACATGCGCACTTTGGTTTCTCCAGCCCGGCTGTATTGTACAGCCGGGTTGGAGAAACAGCACAGAGTGTCCGTGCCTGAGCGAACATTTATCCAGCCCGCTCAGGCCAATCCCCAGGCTGCTCTCATGCTTAAGAGCAGTGCGGGGATTGGATGGGAGTTGTGATGCTGTCCCAGGGACTGCTGGGACCAGGAACTGAAGCAGAGGAGCACAAGGCGGCCGGTAGCACCAGATAAGTGTTTTTAATTTTTTTTGATCATTAACCCCCCCTCACCGCTTACTCCCCCTGCGTGCTTCCCGTTGACTCTCACTCCACTGCCCTGCCGGTATTTTTCGGTGTCGGCCGCCACTGCAGTTACTGCTCCCCATTGTTGTTTTCTGATAGCAGTCTTCTAGAATTCAGTACTAAGACACTACAATCAACACACAAGCACTAACTGTTCTAACATAAGAAAACCTCCATCACAATAGTACACAATTTGCAGCGCAGCTACCAGCATCTGCTCAGACAAGCACGGATGCTTACCACTCCTCTTTTGCCGCTGTTTTATCAGGTTTCACAAACTATAAAATCCTCCCTTGTTAAATAGCCTCTCTGCTCCTCTCTCCACTGTCCTTTCAAAGGTTTGAGGGAGACTGAATCCAAAACATTTTGCTCGGGGGAGGGGCAGCATAAGAACTTTTTAGGACCACTGGTTTATGGACTCCCCTATTGTCACACAGTACCCAAGGATTCACAGTTTTATTTCTGAGCTTTAAGGGACCATATTGCCACATGGTACCAGCAATTTAACAGGATTTCCCCTGGAATCTATTGGGAAAGGAAGGTGCCAGTACATTTCACAGTGAGTGCAGCTTGTGAGAGAAGAGCCATAGGAAGATCACATCAAATTTGAGTTGAACCTGGGGATAAGAGAGAGACTGAGTCTCAATCATGGGTATGGGCGGCTGCTGGCTCCTCGTTCCTTTAGGGTACCATAGCGATCTCTGGAAGTGATCCATCAAGACAGACTCTTGTTAATGCAAATAAGTTCTCTGCAAAGCAATGGTGGAAATCCATGAACGGTCCCAGGATCCTGTTTCTGCATCAAAATGGTGTGACTTATGTGCATGCTGCATGACAGCATTCATCTCCCTTGGTCTTCAGCAACACAACATGATGAAATAGGCTTCACTTGGCATCTAGCAGGAGGTTGTCCAGGATGGATTTGAATAAAAAAAAAACATTTCTGCCTTAATGGGAACACACATTTGATCTACTATGATGGAAGAACACGTGTTTAAAAAAACCTCAAGTTCTTCTTTTACAAATGGAGAAGGTGGACCTATTTTTCTTAAAATATCTTACCAATCTCACAGATTTCAGAGGTGCCTGCAAAATGTACAGCATCAAACTGGAAACTCAGCACACATGGCTGCAATCCTATGGGGTGTCATCATTGCTAAAAGAAAGATATAAGAAAATAATTTCAACAAACAAAGGACTTAAACACACAGCATCAAAAATATTACTTTTTAAGAAGGCACACACACTGACATTCACACATTTACAATCTAAGTATTATTTCATGCAAATTGGCTTCACATCAGATCCTCCTTGGATTTTCCTTTAGCTGCCCGCCTCTTCCATTTTTGGGGAACCATGTAAAACATCCATATACTGGCTCCTTTACTTTTGTTGTCCTATGTTATGTGTAGCCACATGTAGCAGTTTAGGCGGCCTCCTCATGACCCCCACTGACAGAGTCCCTGTACACACCTTTAAATCTGTGCTGTACAGGGGTGGGTATAACTTGCCTTTGTTGTGGCGTAATTTCATGAAATTGCAGCAATATTACATGGAATTCTGCGTGGAGCACAGCCCAGCATTTAGCACTACTTTTTTGGTGCAAAATGCACATGCTTGTCTTAAGTTGACCCAGGGATGCATTTTTTTGCTAAGAAAATAGGACTAAATGCAACATATTACGGCAGGCAGCAGCCTCTCACTAAGTTGATTGCTCCAGCGCTCCTGCAGCGGTGTTTTTGTGCTAAATTTCTCATAACTACATAAACTTGCATTATCGCGTCATTTTCAGTTATTTTGCATCAAAAGAGTAAAGTGAAATTACTCCAGAATAATGAAAATTTCACCAGCACATAGTGCTATATAGTGGTTGTTGACTGGTCTGTCCAACAACCAGACTAACTTCAGGACATAAAATATACATGCATGCAGAGCAGAATGTATGACTTTTTTCCTTACCTGACATGATAACAAGTGCATGACTGGGTGTTAGAGGCTGGCAGTGTGTGTTTGTGTGTGGGTACCTAGAAAACACCATTTACACAAAGACAGTCAGTTCTGTTTCTACGTTCACACTCATCTACCCCTTCCACACAATCCATATGTAACCCTCTATACATCGGAAAATATATGACCTGAAGGATACATAGTGTTTGGTGTCAAGGGCTCTTACAAAACTTCAAACATCCCTTCGCTCTGGGCTTTTAGACAGGAACATTTTCCACTTGCCATCTCTAGGCAGGGAGGATCAACCCTGCACACAACGCCTAGTCTTGTGCCATGCTTAGCAGCCCGGCCGGACTAAAAACGCAAACCAGCCCTGGCAAATAAGTCGGACCGGCCCTGGGGATGGGGGTGGAGGGGGGCTGGTGGGAAAATACTGCTATTGCTTTTGTTACAGTTGGTCAATATTGCAGCACTACTGCAAAACCGTCCCCAGTAACAAAAACAAGCATTGGCATAGCCAATAGGTCTCGCCTTTGGGACCTTATAAGTGTTTAGCCATGAAACAGTTGCATAACTAAATACTTATAAGGTCCCAAAAGCGAGACCTATTGGCTATGCCAAGCGGCCGTGTGGCCGCGAAAGTGAAAGTGATCGCGATCAAACATCAAAGCACTGTAGCTCTAGGCTGGCCTGGTAGCACTTTTTGGAGCCCTCTCAATAAGTCTCGCCAGACCAGCGCATGCGCTGGGTCAGGCGAGACCTAAATATTTCCACCACCACTCCAAAACCAGCCCCCACCCTTTGGACCCACCGGGAAAACGCCCTATGTCTGCTACGGCGAGTCCGGCCCTGCTTAGCAGTTACGTCACCTTGGAACAAGAGTCCAGGAGCCATCATCAGTCAGTTGATTTCCTCCCAGTTCATCCAGCTTTCGCAATTACTGTCCTGGTTACGGTCTAACATTCTGGGCTTGGAGCACACGGTTGACGCCATTCCATTTGACACTGATCAGAATTGACTAACCATTGTTTCTGACTGGCAGCGTCTACTCTGGGCTGAGCCAAGTTTTTAAAACCCTTTGACAAAAATTGAAACATTTTCTGGTTTGACTATACCCTGCACTTATCATTTTAGCAAGTTAGATTGCAGGCTACTTAAAATCAATAAAATCAAATCTCCCTTTGGGAAATCACCATGGTGCATACATTTACTTCAAAACTTTTTCAAACACCCTACAGGCTAATGTCACACCATAAACATCCCAAGGAAAACTTGTACCGCAACATTTTAAAGAAGCACAAAGCTTTAATGGCATGTTCACAAATACTCTTTATTATAGCTGATATACACATTGTAATAGTTATAATAAGAAAAGCTTTGTACTCCTTTATATTGTTGTGGTACCGGTTTTGCCAGAGGGATATTTGATTTTACTGTTTAAAACGGTGCTCTCTCCCCTTGTTGTTTGGGGCCCTCTCTCTTGTTTTACTTAAAATCAGGCAAACCCAACACAAATCAAGGAGTGTGAGTCACCCCACTTGCATATGAGTATCATGTTTTCTCCAAAGAAAGTCTTTACAAATAGTTTCCTATTCACATCAGCAATATGGAGTTAACCAGCATTGGCAAAGCCAATAGATCTAGCCTATGAAAGAGCTTCTGGCTTTGTAACCGTGTTTTAGCCATGTCATACACCAGCATGGCTGCTGTTCAGCATGGCTAAAAGTTAGTGGCATAGAGGAGAGTCGCGTGGAGTGTTGAATAGAAGAATGGCGAAGAGTGGCAGAAAGTGTTGTGTATTGGATTTGCATAGAGTGGCATACACTAGAGTGACATAAAGTAGAGTAGACTGGTATAGGTGGCATTAGCAAATAGTGTTGCAGATTATCGTGGCCTAGAGTCCAGGGGCATTGAGTGCAGTGATATTCAATTCAGCGGCATACAATGCAGCGTCATAGAATGCAGTGGCATTATTTAGAGCGGTGCATAGTGGAGTGGCACAGACAGGAGTGGTGCACAGAGTGGTGCACAGTAAGAGTGGCCCAGAGTAGAGTGGCATAGTGTGCAGTGGCATACTGTGCATTGGCATTGAGTAGAGTGGCATAGAGTAGTGCAGAAAGGAGTGGTTTAAAGTTGAGTGGCATAGAGTGCAGTGGCATAGAGTGCAGAGTAGAGTCAAGTGGCATAGAGTGCAGTGGCATAGAGTGGTGCAGAGAAGGGTAGTTTGGAGTGGTGAAGAGTAGAGTATAGTGGCGCAGGGTGTAGTAGCATTGAGTGAAGTTGCATAAAGTGGAGTAGCATAAAGTGGAGTAGTACAGTGGCATAGAGTTCAGTGGTAGAGACTGCAGTGTTGCAGAGTAGAGTGTCAGAGGGCAGTGGTGTAAAGTGGAGTAGAGTGGCAAAGAGAGGAGTGGCGTAGAATACAGTGATGCAGAGTTGAGTGCTGTGGTATAGAGTACAGTGACATAGAGTGCAGTAGCATAGAGTGCAGTGGTTAAGAGTAGAGCGGCATACAGTGCCGTGGCGTGGTGTGGCACAGAGTAAAGTTGAGTGGCGTAGAGTGCTGTGGCATAGAGTTGATTGTTTCAGAGTAGAGTGAAGTGGTGTAGAGTGTAGTGGTGCAGAATAGAGTGCAGTTGCGTAGAGCAGCAAAGAGTGAAATGGCATAGAGTAAAGTAATGTAGAGTGCAGTGGCATAGAGTGCAGTTGTTCAGAGTAGATTAGAATGGTGTACAGTGGTTTTGCATAGAGTGCAGGGGTATAGAGTTGAGTGTTACAGAGTAAAGTGCATCGGTGTATTGTGTATTGGCATACAGTGCAGGGACATAGAGTGCAGTGTTGCAGAGTGGCGTAGAGTACAGTGGCGTAGAGTGGAGTTGTGCAGAGTAGATTGGCATGGCCTAGACTGGAGTGGTGTAGAGTGTAGTGGCGAAGAGTACATTGGCATAGAATAGAGCGGTACAGGGTAGACTAGAGTGGCATACTGTGAAGTGGTATATAGTGCAGGGACATATAGTGGAGTGGTGCAGAGTGTAGTTGTGTGGAGTAGTGTAAAGTGGAGGAGTGCAGACTAGAGTGAAGGGGCGTAGAGTGTAGTGACGTAGAGTGGAGTGGTGTAGAGTGCAGTGGCATGGAGTGGTGCAGAGTTGAGTGCAGTGGTGTGGAAAGGTGCAGAGTAGAGTGGAGTGGTGTAGAGTGGAATATGCATGATATGGTAATGAACTGCCATTACAGACAACGCATTTTTTTTATTGAAATGACCATTTCATCTGCACAGACATACAATTGTACAACAAAATTATACAGTTCACAAACAAAAATGTGTGGAAATTGCATCACCTAATGTAATGATTAATTTTAGTGTAATGATTTATTTTGATCCTATTAAAGTATTTGTTTCAAACACACGCGAGAAACAACAAAAAATGTGCTTCATTTGTGTTCCTAATTCTGATATATTCTGGAATTCTTACACAGTTCATTTAAATGTTGTCCTGTGCATGAAAAAACTATTTTCCTACACAGCGTATCCAGCAAGAGTGTCACATAAATCCTCCCACTTTGAAGACAGAGAAAGAAAAGTAAACAAGCGCCCTATGAAGACAGTCCCTGGCATTTGACCACAGTCTTGGAAGGTACATCAAATGTGACAAGAGTTGAACAAGTTTTAAAGTCCTGTTTACAGAAAGGGAGTTTGTGGAAGAATACAGTAAACATGTATAGCAAATGGGAGGGACAAACTGAACCTGGAGAGACTAAAGCAAATAAATCAAGCAAATAGAAATCCAGATAATGTGAGTTACAAACCAATGGCAATGAATGGGCGGAATGCATTTCTAAATCAACTTTCTGAAAGTCCCCATGATGCCCTTAGTAAACCAAACAGCTGTGCTGTCTGGTAGGCTGTGAACAAAAAATGTAGGCTCTCATTCACATTTGTGTGAAATATATTGAGGTATTTACAACACACCATTAGCCGGGGTGAGCTATCTACTGGGCATTAGAAATATCTTCTATTCTAAGTTTTTAACTTAGATCGGAGGCATAGCATGCAAAATTGGATTTAATACACGAAAATTTGCATGTTTCGCCTTTTCTTCCGTCCTTTTCCTGTAATACAGTTTGGCAGGCTTGACGTACTGCAATCCATAAAGAGCAAAAGTACAAGGGTGCACAAATTATCACATAGCAAGTAGTTCTGATCCTTTTACAAACTGCTGTTTGCACAGGTATAAAAATATAACCTCCAGTTTGTAATCAGGGACTATTGTTTTCTGCAAAATATATCTTATGCAAAACCTTTTTTTAGCCTTCAGCATTTGGTAAGGATCTCCATGTGGGTTCTGTGAAGTGAAATATTTTGCTAACCGTGTAAAGTTTAAAGTTTGCCACTTCACAAACCCTTACGTCTGAGATGAGAGGTCAGGTAATATGAAAATATCACCTTGATTGGACTCATTTCAAGCCATTCCTAATGTTCCCACACACTGAGCTCCACTTGTCCGAGGGTGGAACAGGAGTGCTATGAAGTGGCCAAAAACAAGAAGATAAAACACAAAGCACATTCCTGCAGCCACAATCTAATTCATGTTTAAATTGTTTTATTTGACACACATTGATCATACAATATAGAATACAGAGCTGCAAGGGTTACTAAATGTTCACATGGGCCATATTGTTAGAGCCCTTTGTTATAAATGAGGGGGCTGATTCACAGAACTCACTTAAGACAAAATCCTAAACTTACTACTTTTGGTATTCACAGAAGTTAGGATTTTGTCTTAAGTTTGTCTTAAGACAAACTTAAGACACACTTAAGACAGACTTAAAACAGACTTAAGACAGACTTAAGACAAACTTAAGACAGACTTAAGACAGACTTAAGAGAGACTTAAGACAGTCTTAAGACAAACTTAAGGCAAACTCCTAACTTAAGTCTGTCTTAAGTCTATCTTAAGTCTGTCTTAAGTTTGTCTTAAGTCTGTCTTAAGTCTGTCTTAAGTCTGTCTTAAGTTTGTCTTAAGACAAACTTAAGACAAAATCCTAACTTCTGTGAATACCAAAAGTAGTAAGTTTAGGATTTTGTCTTAAGTTAGTTCTGTGAATCGGGCCCGAGGTCTCTAGTTGGCTGGAGTATGCACCATGTCCAAGTAGGGACCGACACTGTGCAAAGGTTTGGGGGTGACCCTGCGGAAAGGGCCAGGTCCAAAACCCATCTTCCACTACACTGCTCCTCCATTTTTCATTTCCACATCTGTAATCCACTTGTCCCCACAGATAAATGATCACACCAAAGTGACTTCACTCTATTGGTTCTCAAAAAACATTTACAATACACTTTCCCCAAATCATGTTACTACAAAGAGAATGGGAGTACCCACAGAGATCCCATCCTTGCCAGTTAGTAATTACAGTCCAGGCTCTAGTTTATGTTCCCGAAGCACACAAAACATTGACATCACCGATGAGATCAGGAGTGTCGAACATTGGACTACAACTGCTAGATAAACATGATGTCCAGTCTAATACTGTGGGATACACTTGCATAAATCAAATAAAAATAGGAATTCTGCACATAGGCAATGGTTATAGTAAAAGCCCAGTTGGCCCAGTCTTTGTGGCTTAACTTTGAACTTCCCTGCCTTAAAAGATAACATAACTGTGCAGCTTTTACAATTGTCTATCTTTCAAAAACATTTAAGTAATTTTTTTATGTTAGTTTGGAAGTTTAGTTTGCATGAATATTTAATTAGGGGCTGATTTAGATTTTGGCAGAGAGGGTATTCTGTCAAACCAAAGGTTGCCAGCTCGATTTAGAGGTTGGGGAACCTCTAGCATGGCAACGATGGAGCCTACTTCGGATCCATTGCCAATCTGGTCCTTAGATGGCCCAATGGAGTATGGCCAATGGCCAACACATAATACTGTCCACTCTATTTAGAGTGGACATCGTTATGTGTGTTTTTTTAATGACCGACAGTGAGAGACAGAAAAAAACAGTGACCCCCAACACCATGGGAGAAAACCCCATGGTGTGGGGGAGCATTAGCTTTCCATGTTTCAAAAACAAACTCTCACTTTGGAAATTGTTTATTGAGTAATGATGAACTTTGTAAAAGTTTGATGGGCAGCCATCACGTTTCACAGAGCCATCCGTCAAACTTTAACAACATTAACTAGAAATGCCGTCACTATGACTCCTGCCAATAAGAAGAGTTTTCCGCTGGGCTGTCGGACAACTCTAGGTTTGGCAGGCGGAGATCCCTTGGAACGGTGGGAGTAATGTTCTGCGTCATCCTGAGGGAGCGCCTTCCATACCCAAAGCCCATAAATGGACCAGTGAAGAAGGAGGTTGGATAACTGTTTTGGAGATGGCAGGAAGTTTATAAATTAAAAATGTGGAAGAATATTTAGAAGGTGGTAATGTGTGTGCACAAGTGTTCTCCACAAACCAGGGTTATTTATCACCTTTGTAGATGCTGATTTGGTCTTTGCTGATTTTAGCTATAAAATAGATTTTCTCTTCCACCACCAGCTAAAACTGTGGCCCTTTAGGTTTCTGAAAGGTAAGCTTACCAAGAGGATGGTTTCACCCCTATTCTGTTTATTTCAATGTTTTCTTTGTATGAATTTATTTTTAAAAAATGCAGCAACCTTGTCTTATTTTTATATAGAGTAATGGCCACTGATACAGCATGGGACATGTTTGCAGGGGGACCTCTAACTTTATGAGTCATAAATCCTAATGTTAACAATCTGGAGGCTTTCCTGTTTGCATACTTCAATCAATATTGTATCTCATTACCTCATCAAAACTCTAAATCCTTTCTTTACTGTTTACGACTTATTTTATACAATGAATCTGATTTACCTCAGCACATAAAATGAAATGTACCTATAATTCACTCTGGGAATGTGGTGTAATTGAATCACAGTCATATAATTCTAAAGCAAAAAGAAAAACAATGTTTCTTAAAGCTAAATGAGAAAGCAGATTTCAAGATGTGAGGGAAGGTATTAATAATATTATGTCATGATATTTATGATATGCTCTTAGCTGCTACTTTATGTTATGTTATGATTTATTCTGCTATTTATGTTGCTCTACTGTGTACCTTATGTTATTTTATGCAATGCAATGGTTATTTTATGTACTGTTATTAAGGTATGACTTTCTATAGTATCTTAAGATGAGTTAAATTTTATTTTGGTATTTTATGCATTCTTATATCGAGCTATGTTGAGATATGCTACTATGTGTTATGTTATTATCAGTATACATTCCTTGTTATTTAATGCTGTGTTAGATTATACTATTCTGAATAAGGCTATGTTATATATGGTATGCTCTTCTAAGCTATTTTATGCTGATTATTTTATGTGATTTCTGCAACACAATGCTATCCTGTTAAAGTGTGTTATGTCATTTAAGGTATACTCTATTATACTACCTTATGTTGAGTTATGTTATGTAATTATATTATGCTAGTCTATTATAGCTAATATTATGTTACTTGTTGTCATATTAGGTTATGCTAGGTAGATTATTCACTTAATTGTACTATTCTTTGCTACACCAGACTATGGAACATTACTTGATGCCAATGCTATTCTGTGTTATTTTATGTAATTGTATACCGCATCATTTCTGTTTTGCTTTTTTAGACTAGAGTTCAGTTGCCACCTGCCCAAAATGTAAGCTTTTGTTACCGATGATCCCTGCTTACAGCGTCTTCTTTAGACCTGCACAGTGCTTAATTTGAGCCGGTGGTTACCGGTGCTCGGCACCAGCACCGAATTGTGAACACCAGTGCTTGTGACATTCTGCCACAAGGTGGCGCTGTCTGACCAATTTAGAGATGACCACAACAACAGTTAATTATTAATTCAATATACATTAAAATTACTATTACCTGCCCCCAGCCATTCTTCTAGCTTTGGGGGCCTCAAATGGTCTGAATTGTCACACTAGGAGGAGTGTGATTGTTAGTAGTTTTGCATATGGGGGCAATATGTGGTGCAAGCTGCAGTGGTTTTCTCACGAGAGCCCTGGCACTTATTTTTTTATTTATTTATAAATTAGGCACTGGACCTGCGCCTAATGAAGTATTGCACATAAACTGGGCCACCGACAAATTGCTTATTATTTTTAAGCGTTGCATTAAAATGTAATTGCGAATGGAACCTGCGCTGGAATTGCGTGCCTAAGGCATGACAAATCTTAAGACCCTGCTCCAGGTTTCTCAGTTAGTTGTAGAAGAGGACTGGGAAGGAATTGGTGCTGGTTCAAATCTGCTTCAAGAATGAATTCCTGGATTTTGGGGTTGTAATTGCCTTATGAAATATAGCATCCTAGTAACCGTTTGAGTACCGCTAAGGATGTACCATTAAGTGGCTCATACAACTTTGATATGTCACAAAGATAGTGAGGACCAAGGGGTGCCATTGCACGGCAATACAGGTCGTCATACTTCCTGTTGCATGCCCATTCTGACATTGTCCAAGGCGGTCATGTTGCCACATAAATGATGAACAAAAAAACTATTGGGTGAAATGCTTGTAATATTCTTGTAACTGGTGATTATTTGCAGCCGCATTCAAAGCCATAATTTTTTGTCTACTTTGTCTCTCTTTTCAAGAATCAGCCATATACAAACCAGACATCTGCTCCACTACGTAACATAACATGTGTATTTGTAATGCACACGTTCACCCAGAAGTGTATTTTGGCGCTGAATAACAGCTGTTTATTGTTACCCAACTCAATGGTACTCATTTATTCGACCTCACAAGGGTGAAAGGCTGAGTGGATCCGCCGGCATTTTAACCTGTGACCATATGGTTGAACACAGGCCCCTACAGTGGATGCTTTAGTCTACTAAGCTGCCAGACCCAGTGTGTGCCCGACAAGAACTGACAGGCCAAGCCCCTCTCAGGGCAGGACAAATACAACGACAGGCCATAGTTTTTTGCCTACTGTGCCGTAGGTAAAAGCCATATCTAAATAAGTCTTGATCCTGCGGCAGTAGGAATATTGCAGCAGTACACTTACACATTAACAAAAATCTCACTTTAATATCCCACACAACCCTACAACTCTTTAGTGTCACACTATTATTGCTAGAATTACACTCCCTAGCATTGCTCCACATTTGCACTTTCCTGTCATCACTAATCAGTGTACAAGCTCTCCACCTCCACCCCCACAAGAGCACTATCACCCCCATCACCACAACCCCACCTCAAACCACACTACAACCAACAACTTCTGCTTTAGCATATCCGTCGATAGGATTGCCTCTGTCATAAGCCAGGAAAGCAACCAGGTCAGATATGCCCACCGCTAACTCAACCGAGACAATGAGAGGACCTGGGAACTGTAGTGGGAAGCATGCATCACAAAGGTCATATTTATTCAAAATACAGCAAAACCAAATACAATTCTGATAGTCCCCACAAATCTCAACCTTGACCATAAGATGGCGCTGAATTGTTTTCGCGATACCAGCCCATGGCGACGTCACCCTGTCATGGCACACTTCCTCCCTTTTTTTAGGGGACCTGGGGGACCCTCTTGTGAGATTAGGTGGCAGAAAGCCAGCTTTAATGGGTACCCACTTCATCACCCCCTCATTCTCAAAGCCCAAAGGGGCGTAAGAGTGGAGGAGGGGTAAGGATCCTTGGGGGCCTCCACCTACTGCCAGTCACCCCTAAGTTGTTTGAGCTCCTACAAGACTTCTCTACCACTCACCTCATCACAATACCACTGCACAGTAGTACAAAATCACCACCATGATCAGAGTTCAACCCTCTGGCACTATGCAGCAGTCCCATACTCACCTATCATCCCACACTATGGCACACTATATGCACACTACTGTACAACCATCCAAACATGGTGGCAATACCTGAATGGCATCGTACTGTCCCCAAGATAACCACATTCCTACCCTCACAACTTCTACCCCACTTATTGCAATGCTCCATTCATCAGCACACTATTACCTTACCAGCAGAAGGGGGTCAACTCCTCATGACCCCATTGTGAATCCATGAAAACTGGAACATATTTAATTGCACCATTAGTTTCCTGACCTCCACTATTTCATCAGATGTATCTATAGAACCAGGTATGGCTAGGCATGGGTCCCAGGCTCACTGTGCCACTGGATTCAAGCTAGCCTGGCTGATGATGGTTGATACCCCAAAACTGGTCCCAGGATGCTTGTTTCTGGTCCAGGGAGGACTGTTCCCATTAGAAGCAGGGTCAAGACTGATTTGTACATGGTTGGGTCCAAACTGGGGTGGCTTAGTGAACAGAAGAACGATGATGGAGTCAACCCTGATCTGTGACTGGGGGTGAGTGTCTGAAAAGTTTCAGCGCTCCGTCCATCATGTTATTGTGTTTGATATAGAACTGACATTTCCAACAACAGGATATTTCCATTTATCGGCCCACTTATATTCTTCAGGGCTCGAGGGACATACAAAGCTTTGAAGAAATGATACACCATGTGTACATTCGTGCGCCTTCTGCCTTTACTTGATGTGTATGTATGTATGCACTTTGTCTGACTCAACGTCTTGTTGACATGATCATGCTTATGAGCTGCATCTGTCTATATTACTAGGATCACGCCTAGGTGTCTCACAAGCAACACAAAGCTCTTCTCACCTGGGCCACACTTCAACCACTCACTTTTCCAACCTTGAATGCATGCTCAGGCCTGCCGCCATTTCTGGTAAGGTGGTAAATGTTGTGCAATACCAAACGTGCATTAATTTTGAATTACGCACATGCAAATACATTTAAAAGGCTATGTCAACTTTACACTTGGACTAAATAGACAAACATTAAGATAATTGATAGAAAATGTGATTGACCATACTTTTGATAGCTATTCATTATATAACATTACTGTTACACGCCAAACATATGACCCATTGGCAGCAACACAATGAACTCCCTGCCTTATTACCCTTGTATGAAGCAGAATCAGCAATGAAAACCCTAATAGACCACAAAACTAAGCAAATCTCCTGTAGGTGCTGCTTGTATAAACAATGTTGATGTTACTATCACAGTGCTTAATGCTGACATTTCACCAGAGCTACCAGATGACTTTTATGTAACAAGAACACATCTTTTCAAGTTCTGGATTTTCACAATTCATTGTTTTCAGCTAACTGAAGGCACTGAACATCCACCGGCTGGGTTTCCTGCACTCCACTCTATAGAGACCGCCATGATGTTTATGTCCAACTCACTCACTTGTACTTAACATAACCAACTTTCTTGTTTATTAATACTCTTGTCCCTCTGTGCAGCATTTGATACAGTGGGTAACCTCACAATGTTGGGTTCTTTAGTGTTAGCTCTGTGGGCATTTCTGGAAGAGACTAGACGTTGCTCCGCCAACCCATGCTAATTGCTTCCTAAACTCAGATTATCTCCTTTCTCGATTCCTCTGCCGGACCACTTTACCAGTCCCTATTCTGTTCCCTCAGAGAATCCAGCATCATCCCAAACTACCAGCATTTCCAGCATGGTCTTTGATTGCAACTCGTCTGTTTATTATGCAAGCTCCCTCAGGAGATTACTATGGGCCCGATTAAGACTTTGGCGGTGCTTCACTGCACTGGGTCCGCCCCACCGCCGCACTGTTAAATCCGTGGTCAGACCGCCCACCAGATTAGGAGTTTCCTCCTGTCTGTCGGGCTGGTTTTCTGCGTGCCCACGGCCGTGTCTTAGAAAATGGGCACCGCAATTCGAACGTCAAAAACAGTTCTTGCACGTTCTGTGTGTATCCCGCTCGGAGGAGTCCCCCTGCAGGGCCCCCTTTGTTTCCTCTCCACCACGGTGTTCATAGAGGAGGAACCTCCATGACACCGCCGACGGAGAGAAAACTCGTATTTTGCTTGGCGGGACCGCGGAGTTCCCACCAAGCATATTGTGGCCTTCTGACCGCCGCAACACCACAGGGGAACGGTGGTTCCCTGGCAGCTGTGGCGAGGCTGTGGCGGTCAGACCGCCCAAATCGTATTAGGGCGGTCAGGAGACCACCACTGCTGCGCCTCAGCGAGTCTGGCAGTCCGTGGACCGCCACACTTGTAATCGGGGCCTGTAAGTTTTGTGCAGAGACTCACATCCTGGCTTTCCTAGAAAGTGATCTACATTATTTGCATACTTAGATCGCAAGCAGAGTACTGAACCCTGCTGGAAATATGGTCCAGCTAAAGTGGGTGAGTACAGCTCCATGTTCAGGGAAACAAGTGACTAATTGCTGATGGCAGCTGATTTACAGTCATCGGGCAAAGATGTTTTTACTTGCACCCCAAGTAGGAGAGGCTGCTGGCTGGCCATCCCTGGTAAATCTTTAGGCTCTATGCAAGGGGGGTTTGGGTGTGAGGGAAAAGATCTTCACTCATATACTCTCATTTCAATTAATGCTGTGCGAAATTCTTGTATTTTGATTTGATGTAATTACACAAAAGGTCAGGAAAATTACCTGAAAGTAAATATAATTATGTGAATTGCAAATGAGTCATTTTGATCAATAATTAATGCACTATCATGTCAATTTTTGGCCCAAGGGTGCAATTAAACAAAAGCACCAGGCCCAACCTGCTCACGCTCGGTTACATGTGCTCGCGCTAACATTTGACCTCACCTCAAGTGGCACGAATTACGTAGCATAATTTAAATTACGCCAAGGCCAAGTTTCAATACTTCTTTAAAAAAGAATAAAAGCACATCGTTGAATATGCCAACCCACCTCCAGCCCCTCTCAGGATTATCTTTCCAGCATGCTGGTTGTCACCTCACTCCCGTTCATCATCTGCGATGCACTTTGCGTAGTTAGAGGGTCATTAGGATGGCGGGCGGACTTTGTCCGCCAGCCATCCTGTTGTGGAATGGGACCGCCCGCCATTGGTGCGGGGGTCCCGTTGGTGACATTAGGATGCGCCCACCACACTGGCGGGCGCATCCTGCATTCCTGACATTGCGGCGGGCGGTGCTCTCAGCACCGTCCGCCGCAATGCCAAGAAGGCATGTCGTGCACTTCCATGCACAACGTGGCAGGCATGTTGTGCATGGAACTGCAGGGGGGTACCATAGGTACCCCCTATGTGCACCCTCCACCCACAGAATCCCTGGGGTCCCGCTACGAGCCCCAATGGCGAAAACGTTGCCGCCACAGAAAGGCAACACCCTGCCTGCATACTAATATGTCTACCAGACAGCGCCACCATATTAACTGCTTTTCTGCCCGGTAGGCAATCGGGCGGATTGCCTACCGGCGGAAAACCGGCAGACGGTCTTCCCGTCTGCCGGGGTCCCCCCCGCCATGGTAATGGGGCGGGGGGGAATTCTTTGTGGGCGGTGGTTTTCGGCGGGTGGATCACCACCATCATACGGGCGGTGGCTATCCGCCCGATATCTTAATGAGCCCCTTAATGTCTGAATCTAGCACATTAATCTGTCAGCATCCTTCAACAGTATCTCGAACTGTCTCCTATATAAAATGTTTCTGTTCAAAATGCTTATGTGTACGCCTGCTTCAATCATAAATTTCAAATTTGCAACCGAACCAGGAGGACAAGTTACAGAATACAGTGATGTGGTAAATGAAAGCCTTGGACTAAACAAAACAAGGAACCGTGGTACATGGAGACAGATGCTGACCTTAGTTCCCACCTGATTTAAACACTCTCAGGGGCATATTATCAAGGGCTTTAAAAGCCAGAAAAGCGGAGATAATATTTTCGCCCCATTTACAAGGCGGTGCTAACATGCATTAGCGCATGTTAGCAGCCGTTCTCAAAACGCCGCACCTCGCATCGCTAATGAGATGCAAAGTAGGCGTTTCTTTCCAAAACAACACCGAATATATCACTAACGGCACTACTCTGTATTAACAAGCCGGCCTAGGACATCCATAGCGATATTAAAAGCCGCGCCAACCGCGGTTATCACCGTAAGCTAACGTCTGCAAAATTTCTGACTTAGCTATATTTATAAAGGGAGGTGGATTCTAAGGCGAAGTCCACATTTCCATATTACCAAGGATTCCCTTATCGCTGCAGTTGTATCGCTGGATTTCCAGCGATGTTCCCTCATTTCGACACTATCACCGGATTTTATATCGCCGTGGAGATAAGCGTTGATGATAACACGTTATCTCGGCAATTAAATCCAGCGATAGCCGGCGTTAAACAAAATCGCGCTAAGTGCGCTCTGCGATATTTATCGCAGTTTGTTTTTAATATGCCCCTCAGTTTTTTCAGATTAAGGCCTCAAAATAGAGAGAGATAAGGCCCTCTATGCACAAAACTTTCTTTTATGACTAGGTGTAAATTACTCCTGGAAATTTAGAAGTTGGTCAAGAGTAATCTACAAATAATGAAAGAAAATCTTTATTAATTTGATTTGCTGAAAAACAATTTTTGGTCTGGTCGCAAAGCAAGAATTTAAACCCTGGAGCTGGGCTACATAAAGTACCAAGGTGATGCTAGTCTCCCTTAGTGCGACTTAGCCATCTAATACAATTTTAAAAAGGGCGACGTTGCTCTTTTTCCTTTTACTTCAGTCGCAACAATGTAGGTTTAAAAAAAAAAAAAATTGCTTACATTTCGGAAACAAAGTGCAATGTTTGTTTGTGATGCTGTAAAACAGTTCTAAAAGCCGCACAAAGAATCAGAGTAAAATGGCACACCCCTACAATGGACATAGGCAGTGCTTAATTTGTAAAAGAAAAATAAGTGCCAAGGCTCTGGTCAGGAGGCCACTGCAGCTTGCACTATAGATTGCCCTGCCATGCTGCCAAAGATAATGACAGCACAACTACTAACCATCACATTCCAAAAAGTGTGGCAATTTGGACTATTTCAGGCCCCAGAGCTATCAGAATGGCTTGATTGGAAGGTAATAATCATTTTTAATGTATGTTAAATTAATAATTACCTGTTGTTGTGGTCATCTCTAAATTATCCAGACAGCGCTACCTTGTGGCAGACTATCACCAGTGCCAGTGTTGACAATTAAGTGCTGATGCTGAGTACCGGAAAACTCCCACTCAAATTAAGCACTGGATATAGGACTTCTTCCCACGTGACTATCGACCCCACATTCACTATGCCGGTGACACGTCCTCAGTGTTCTTCTCATCTGCTTAAGTATTCCTTCTTCTAGTTTCCTATGTGTAAATATTTTGTGCCACTTCGTCCCCAACCTCCGCTCAGGTCTGTAGTTTACATCAAGAAGGGAAGTGGAAGCAGATGGCACAATGACAGAGGCATGTCACCAGCCGTGAAATGGAAATGAAAAAAGGATGGGCTCTGTTGCTTATCTCTATGATGCTGAAATGATTTTTTCATAACAAATGTTTTTTGCATTATATGTAAACAACAAAAGTTATTACCAGTGAATGAATCAGGTTTAGATTTCTCATAGTTGATGTAGGCCTGAATTGTAAAATGGATATCAGTGATTGCAGTCTGGCTTCATAATACATGTGCATTTTTTATTTCTAGGCGAAGCTGAAGTCCAAATTAACAAACACAATGTTTCTTTGCTTTCTTACTCATGTGAAATATTTTCTTTTCCTGTGATAATCATGGGATGCCATAATTGGCTGCAGCAGTCCACCTGCACAGGCCAGGCTGGTCCAATGTATCTTGTTTGTTGCAGATAAGTGTACATTTGAAGGACACTGAGAAAACTGTATTGTGGGGATCCTAAGAACCTACTGAGCTCAATAATGTATCTTTTTACTATAACCTCATTGGATCATTTTTGATAACTTGAAGGTGTTGCAATGCTAGAAATTGGTGACTGAAATTTTTGCAGAGTAGGCTACAGTTATGGGTGGGTGGAATTTGTAATGTGGAATTACTAATACATTCCACCACTCTGCGGGTGGAATTAATCAGCACTGGACTGCCTTGAAGACATGATAGCCTCTGTTTTGTATTCATTGCGGTCTGGGCTGGCCTTCTGAAATGGCTCCCGAAATTGTGTGACCGGACTACTACTACAGATAGTCCTTCCTTTATGTTTAGGAAGCTGAGAGCGGATCGCAGTGACAGTATGTGGGCAGAGGGCGGAGCGTAGCCAGGGAGCTGCACACAGTCACTGCGAAGGAGGCAGTGTCTAACCAGAAGTGTGTGCTCCCTCACCCACAGCACCTGCAGCCCCCCAGGGGGGCCTCCTGCCCCAAGTCTCCTTCTGCTTGCAGTATGTGGGCCACGTAGAAGAGGAGAAGGATGACTGTACTTCTTTGAGAAGTGACACACAGAGAGAAAATCCCTTATTGAAAAAGTGGCAGACATGTTAGTTAAATTGTCCTCGGTAACAAGTGCCAATTGTTGTGTTATTAAAGTACCGTAGACCTGCTGAAATGCGCCTGCATAATATAACCTCCGGTGAAGCCCGACACTGAACCAATTCAGGAAAGACCTCAAGACCTGGCTCTTCGAATGACCCCATCTGAGCTGCCGCCCCCCCAGCACCTTCAGACCCTACCGGGTCAGTAGTGGGCTATATAAACCGTTGATTGATTGATTGATTAATTAATTGATTGAACTAAAAGAGTGAGTAGTTTCAGCACTTTTGTAAAATATAGTATTGTCCTTTGAGATGTTAGAGCACTTACAGTCCATTAGTAGTCCAACCATGAAGTGTAGTTTTGTTGGTACCTCGTAAAGGTTACTGTCCACAATGTTTCAGAACACTTTTAGAATGCTTTCCGAGAAGACCATTTCCAGGGTTTTGAATCGAATAGGAGGTTTAGGCTACTCTCTTTTTTTTAGAATGGATTTTACTTAACTGTTCCTTTGAGGAGAATTTATGATAGTTTGTTCTCTTACTTAAATTACTTTTATTGATTTGGACTTTATATTAATGAGTATTTATATATATTCATTATTGTTTATACTAACTTGTTAATTTTCCATTTTGTAAATGTTTAACCCTTAATAAACCTTTATGGTTTTGAACCCTTAAGCACTCTCTGCCTTCCTTGTGGATCCGAATGTGCTTCACATTATTTAAATATATTGATTTGTTGTCCAGCCTCACTTGTGAGCTTCGAGTCTTCAGCCAGCACTTTATGGGCCACAAAGTTGGTAGAAGAGAATGATTTCCACTGAGGGTGAAAGGATTTTAAAATTCTTCTCCAAATCAAAATTTGCCCCCAATTTCTACGTTTCCAATCATTCATGGTCCCATTGGATTACTGACAGCGTTCCAGTGTTCCTGAAAGTGGTCGCAGTATCCTAGGAGAGTGAGTATAAATAGTGTTATGCAGTTTTGATTGCGAGTTGTGGTTTTTACAGTTTCTGATGATTTGCCATGCTTTGAGGTGTGGTCTCAAATTTTGGTCCAAAGGGGCCTGTGTTGAAGTTCACAGTAGAAGTAGTTTTTCACATCTATTACTTGTGCTTATAGAGATGTGCTTAGTGGTAAGAGTTGTAGTTTGGTTATCGGACTCATCATAATCCAAGATCCTAGGATTGATATAGTTATATTCAGAAGTATTTGACTTGCCTGTTAAGGTTGAGGTGTAGGACTGTGAGGTGCCACATCCACACCAAGAAATGGACTTAATAAACTACTATTGTACTAACTGCGATTGGTGTTGGTTGATTCGTCACAAGCAGGTGTAGACCACACTAGTCTGAGTGAGTTTCCGCTGTTTGAGCACTGATTTTGTGTGTTTGGTAGTACCAGGAGGGTACTAGCTTCTATTCCCTTAGAGTGATTGTCGATTCTGTATTTTCTTTAAGTAAACAGATAAGAGTTGTTTTATTTTTATATTTTCGCTTATGGAAAGGGAGTTTTACACCTTGCCTTCAGAGCCATCATTCAAAGTCACTAGTACATCTATTGTCATTACTGTCCCTGGTTCACGTGTTGCTAAAACAACCTTTAGTGCATCTACTATTACTACTTCACTAGATTTGGGAGTGTGACACCAAACAGAAGAGGTAACCCCCAGAAATATGTCTATTCATGCTCCTGACACAGATTCAGAGCCCCAGCCTCAGGAGAAAGATACCCCCTAGTGAATTGGATTTTGTCAAATTACAAGCAGAATTTGAGGATCTGGCAAAGGAAAATCTTAAACTTGATTCCTCAGATGCATACAATGAAGCAGTGTTTAAGTTCTTGAGTAGGGAAACTACAAGATATGCTTGTGTGGCGCATAGAAAATTGGGAGTGTTGCATACCGAACTGTAGGTGGATTTGAGTACAATTCAGAAATGAAAGAAGCCTTATAGAATATTCACGACTGAGGATGCACTAAAGAAGATGAGAACACCAGTTTGAAATTGCATGTCAAAGAGTTGGTGGAATGCATTAGAGAGTGGCAGGATACACAGAAATATAAGGACCTTTTGGGCAAAAAAGGAGAAGAAACAGAAAAAGAAAGAGAATGCAAAGGGGACTTAAGGCTGCGTTAGCCTGAATGATGCTGATGTTAGAGAGTACCCCTTGAGAGAGGTACATAGAGGTGGGTTTGTGCAGGTGCCTTAGGATCGTGGCAACATTTTTACATTCACAAATCAATTTCCAAAATAGTGGGAGAATCCTGACCGATGGTATTCTGCAGTGGTCAGGATTGTGAAGATTTCAAAAGTGCTTTGGGAAGAATTGAATACTTGTCCCTAAGGATTTGTGGGCAAAATGTAAGATGGTTGTGGATTTGCCAAACTCCGAGCTGCCAAGAGATGCTAGAATGATCACACCTTTCCCTACTGTTATGGATAAGTATAACAACATGATTGTTCATTTGAAAAGGAAGGTCCTGCAGGAAGAGGTGAATTGTCTCAAGATTGCCAGAACTACCCAGGCGTCTATAGAATCTAAGCATGCTTATTATGAAAGGTTGTTGCAAGTCTTTAGACACAATAGTGGTGTTGAAAATCATGAAAGGGAACATTCTAGTGGGGTTGTTTGTCCCAAACCTTCCCCTCTCAGCAAAACAAGTCCAAGTTGCAGGTATTTCAAATCAGCAGAGTGTGAATCCTGTTTCAGCTAAGGTCCCTGTAAAAATAGGGCCTCCTGAAGAGGACGCTCAGTTTGTAATGTGTGTGTGAAATCCAGTCAATCTGGTGGACAGTGATTTACAATGCAGCTCAAATTGCGTGAATTAATGCACACTGAATGGTGTCGAACTCCAGACTCATGATGAGGATGTAGACTTTAAATAAAAATAATGAGAAGCAGCAATTGGGTTGTTCCCACTGCTAACCAAAGAAGAATTTCCCCCTGATCTGAGATGTATGGTGAAAGAGGAAGTCTGGGACTTTACAGGCAAAGACATTGGGATGATTAATAATGTTAAGCCAGTGAGGATCACAGTGAAGCCTAATGCAGACTATCCTTGGATGCCCAAATTCAACCAAATACTTGAGAGGAGAGCAGAAATAACTCCAGTCATTTAGTCCATGTTGGAGCAGGACATCTTGATGGAAGTGCTAGGGAGTAATGAGTGCTTGCAACTCACAGGTTGATGGGTTTGCAGAAACTAAGCAAGAAATGGAGGGCAGTTCAAGACCTGAGAAAAGTGAATCAAGTTGTAATCCCATGATCCCACGGTACAAATCCAGCTGTGAGACCTTTCCATATTCTCTGTTGTGAGAAGTTGGCCTGGTATATGCTGTCCACTAGTTATAGTGGGCACCATGTACCAGTCCAAACAACCCCTTACCAATACCAATACCAATACCACCAACACCACCACCAATACCACCACCACCAATGCCATCACCACCAATACCACCACTACCGCCAATACCACCACCAATACCACCAACACCAATACCACCAAATACCACCCCAATACTACCAATACCATCACCATCACTAATACCACCAATACCACCACCACCAATACCATCACCACCAATACTACCACCACCAAGACCACCACCACCAATACCACTACCACCACCACCATCAATACCACCACCACCACCAATTCCACCACCACCACCAAAACAAATATCACCAACACCAATTCCACCAATACCACCACCACCACCAATACCCTCACCACCACCAATACCACCACCACCACCACCAATACCCTCTCCACCACCAATACCACCACCACCAGGACCAATACCACCACCAATACCACCATCAATACAACTACCAATTCCACCACCAATGCCATCCCCACCAATACCACTGCTACCATCAATACCACCACCACCCCACCACCAATACCCCACCATCAATACCACCACCACCACCAATACCACCAGTACCACCAATACCACCACCACAAAAACCAGTGCCACCATCACCAATACCACCACCAATACCAATATCACCACCACAAATACCACCATCAATACAACCACCAATTCCACCACCATTGCCACCACCACCAATACCACTGCTACCATCAATACCACCACCACCCCACCAATACCCCACCATCAATACCACCACCACCACCAATACCACCAGTACCACCAATACCACCACCAATACCACCACCACAAAAACAGTGCCACCACCACCACCAATACCACCACCAATACCAATATCACCACCACCAATACCAATACCAGCACCACCACCACCAATACTAGTACCACCACCACCAATATCAATGCCATCACCAATACCGCCACCACCAATATCACCTCCACCACCAATACCACCACCACCAATACCACCACTGCCACCAATAACACCACCACTAATACCAATACCACCAACAACAATACCACCAATACTCTCACCATCACCACCACCAATACCAATACCACCACCTCAGTGCCTCTTGCTCACTAGTAATAGCAGGGGCACTGTACGAGGCCAGAGACACAGCCGAGACAATCCCTCCCTCCCTCCATGCCTGCCATAAAGCCCAGCCCGTCCTGTACCAGGAGGTGAAGCTAGGGCCCTACTATAGCTGGAGTGTTTTTTAATAGGCCAAAGATTGTGATGACATTATGCAATGCCACACTGCACACTCAAATCACGGAGAGGGCAGGAAATAGTCCCCCTGCTCTTCCTCCTGAGCCGTGACAGTGTTATCACACAGCAAAAGGTGTTGGAGCAATTTGTTAGTGTTTATAGCTTGGATCATATGTAACTCTCACTTCACACTTTGTGTCTGTGTAATTACAACACTTATACATCTTCTTCACTACACTATTTATCACTACTTTGAAGACATCGTAAACCGGTGTCTTCCTCCGATATTTACAATCTAACAAGTGGTCGGGAAGGCCCTTTATTACAATGCAATAGTTCTTGCATTTGAGAGAGTTTAAGCTAATAGATTTGTAAATGACAATGCTTTTTATTTATGTTTTAAAACCCAAAACATAAATAAAAGGCATTGTCATTTACAATGCCAATAGTTCAAACTCGCGTGAATGCGAGACCTATTGCATGGCAAATGCTTGTTGTTTCTAGGCGAAGCAGATATCCAACTTAACAAATGCGATGTTACAATACTTTTTTCCTTATGTGAAATATTTTCTTATACCGCGATAATCATGGAATGTCATAATTGGTTGCAGTAGTTCACCTGTAAAGTACAGGGTGGTCCAATGTGTCTCATTTGTTGCAATAAAAGTAAGTTTGAAAGATACTGAGAAAGCTGTATTGTGGAGGATCCTGAGAAACTAATGAGTTCAAATTCTTTTTTTTTTACTCTTTCTTGATTGCTTTGTTTTATGGGAACAATGTGTAGGTTTAGAAAATGTTAGACTTGTGTGCTTTAAGCTTGAGAGGAATAGATTGCGGTCCAGAGTGCTTCAGAACACCTTTAGAATGCTTACTGAGAGACCATTGTCAAACTTTGAATAGACAGAGAAAATTAGGAGATTAGGATACCATCTAGACGGGAGAACAGGTTTACTTATCTGTTCCTTTGAGGCGACTTTATGACAGTTCATCCTCTTACCCATATGACTTTGATTGATTTGAACTTCATATTAACGTTTGTATATTGATTATTGATTGATACTAACTTGATGATTTTTCCTTCTGAAAACCTTTACTAAAACTTTATGGATTTGAAACCTTGACCTCTCTCTGTCTTCCTCGTGGACCTTAATAAGGTTCATGTTTTTTTATATGAGTTGTTTCCACCCTCATTTGCGAACTTCGATTCATCCAATCGGGCTTCATGAGCCAAATTTACACAGAGAAAAGCTCTAGCAATGCTGTTCACCCCACTGTTTGTTCAACTCATGCTTTTACTACTTCTTTTATGAGTGTGTCCTTGTACAATTGATTTCTTTTCTTTAAGCTGCTTTCTATGGTGTCCCTCGATTTATTTGTATTTTTTAAATGGGAGATGCGCCACCATGCCCAGCTCTTGTCTCCACCAGTCTGTTTTGTCCCCCTTGCCCCTTCTCCATAAGTGGTTTGGAGAACTGTAATTGTAATTGCATTTATATAGCGCTTATTATCTCAGACGAGGTGTCAAAGCGCTTTTTTTGGAGAGTAGCACGCTACTCCGGAACCCAAAAAGGATTAGTGATGAATTAGCATAGAGAAATATGAAATTAATTTGAGCGGTGGACATGTTAGTCTGTTATTTTGATTGAAAAGGATAGTGGAGGGATAGAAGAGGGAAGGATTTGCATTTATGAATACAGCAGCAAAGAGTCTGAATAGTCCCTGTTACCTAGTGGTAAATAGCAAACCAGTGCTATTTTGCTCCTTTTCTCTAGGTAGCAATAAGAGCTCTTTTCCAGCAGTGAAAATCCATGCGTGTGTAAATTACGAAATAGAAAAATTGATTTTTGCAGATGTAAAACAGAAATGATAGCTACACATAGAAAGAGATGGCACAAACTAAAAATATGTAATATGATACTAAACAGCACATAGGCAGAATTTAGCACTGCCAGCATACTTTAAATAATCAGACGCCATATTTTCTTGTTCTTTTAATCACAATTCTTTATTACATTTTTCAAAAGTAAATAAACATTCAATAACTTTCACAAATAAGTCCAAAAACAGGACTGGCAATTTAGCAGCAAAAATAATCTCTCTCCAACAAAGTGACAATCAACAAACAAGCTACTCTAAGGTATCTGTACAGAGCAAATCAGTAAAAAGCAGTATTAGGAACTTAGTAAAAGTGTGTTTCCTTTACTAGGCCTTAAAGGGTTCCCACTGCTCGGGAGTCCAGCAGGGCACTCGGGAGTCCACAGGGACCATGGAAGTCCAGCAGGGCCCTTGGAAGTCCAGCAGGGCCCTTGGAAGTCCAGCAGGGTCCTTGGAAGTCCAGCCGGGCCCTTGGAAGTCCAGAAGGGCCATTGGAAGTCCAAAAGGGCCCTTGGGAGTCCAGCAGGGACCTTGGAAGTCCAGCAGAGCACTTGGAAGTCCAGCAGGGCCCTTGGAAGTCCAGCAGGGTCCTTGGAAGTCCAGCCGGGCCCTTGGAAGTCCAGAAGGGCCCTTGGAAGTCCAGCAGGGCCCTTGGGAGCCCAGCAGGGCCCTTGGGATGGGAGTCCAACATGGCCCTTTGGAGTCCAGCAGGGTCCTTGGAAGTCCAGCAGGGCCCTTGGGAGTCCAGCATGGCCCTTTGGAGTCCAGCAGGGTCCTTGGAAGTCCAGCAGGGCCCTTGGGAGTCCAGCAGGGCCCTTGGGAGTCCAGCAGAACCCTTGGAAGTCAGCAGCATTGTCCATGAGCAGCCCCCGGCCCAGCGATGCCCTCTGTCAGGGTCAGTCGTGAGCTCTTGAGTGAATATTTTTAATGGAGAAGAGAAGCTGCATGGAGGCGCCCGAAGTGTTTCTGGATGAGACCCATTAATCAGGGCCAGGACAGGAAATTGGTGTTGGGCTCTGAACTTTTCCCCCGCGCTGCACAAGTCTGAGCTGGTTTAATAGGGCTTTAAAGAGAGCCGGCTGGAGGAGTCGTAAAGCATGATGGATGGCCCTGCACTGTCCCTCTCCTGCACAGATGCTGCCTCGGTGTCTGCCTGGGCATAGAGCGCATAGAGAGGGCGGAGATCCGCGCTCTCTGACTGCTGAGGACAGGCGGCAGTCCTGCTGCTGAGGGACGAAGGGAGCATACCTGCTTGGAGGGACCGCCTTCAAGGGGAACAAAAAGGGCATGGATGGGTAGCATTCTCCAAGTACAGGCAAAGGAGAGGCCAAGATAGGGCAGCTCTACACACACAGGTCCACATGCATCAACGAGAAAACTGGTCGCAAACGGGCAGATTAGCAGAATCTGCCCCTTTGCGACCGGTATTTTTGCATTTGGGATGCATCATCCCAAATGCAAAAATCGCAATTTAAGGAATCTCTAATTAGCGATTCCTTAAATTGCGATTGCATTTAAGGAATCCCAAATTGAGATTCCTTAAATTCAATGCATTAAAGTTAAAATATGAGCGATTTCGCTAATAGGGGGAGCAAATTAGCATGAAGTTGAATTTCATGGTAATTTGCAAAAACTTTGAAAAATGCACTTTTGTGCATTTTTCTAAGTTTCATGTTGCGCACACACATGCCCTTAGAGCATGTGTGTGTGCAACATATGTGCACAGATCAATTTCAGGGGTGCAATAGGGTGTCATTTTGACACCCTTGCACCCTTGAAATTGCATGAGCAATTTGCGAGTACCTACTGGTACTCGCAATTTGCTCATGCAATCTCCAAATCATTCCTATGGGCCTGGAGGCCCATAGGAATGATTGGGACGGCATTCCTTAATTGCGACTCGCAATTTGCGAGTCGCAATGAAGGAATTTGTAGGAATCGCTATTTTTATAGCGATTCCTACATGCATAGGCTTTGCAATTCCTTAATTGCGATTCCTTAAAAATCGCAATTGAAGGAATCTCTAAATAGCGATTCCTTAAATTGCGATTGCATTTAAGGAATCCCAAATTGAGATTCCTTAAATGCAATGCATTAAAGTTAAAATATGAGTGATTTCGCTAATAGGGGGAGCAAATTAGCATGAAGTTGAATTTCATGGTAATTTGTAAAAACTTTGAAAAATGCACTTTTGTGCATTTTTCTAAGTTTCATGTTGCGCACACACATGCCCTTAGAGCATGTGTGTGTGCAACATATGTGCACAGATCAATTTCAGGGGTGCAATAGGGTGTCATTTTGACACCCTTGCACCCTTGAAATTGCATGAGCAATTTGCGAGTACCTACTGGTTCTCGCAATTTGCTCATGCAATCTCCAAATCATTCCTATGGGCCTGGAGGCCCATAGGAATGATTGGGACGGCATTCCTTAATTGCGACTCGCAATTTGCGAGTCGCAATGAAGGAATTTGTAGGAATCGCTATTTTTATAGCGATTCCTACATGCATAGGCTTTTGCAATTCCTTAATTGCGATTCCTTAAAAATCGCAATTAAGGAATCGCAAAAGTCTTTGTTGATGCATGTGCCAGACAGTGAGTAAGGGGCACTGGGAAAGGCAATAGGAAAAGGAAGTGGCAAGGACCAGAGCTGCCAACTTTGAAGCTGGGGATCCAGGTTCGAGTCTCTGCATCGGCTCAACATCCTGTGATTGGGCAAATCACTTAGGAGCATATTTACAAGGAAATGGTGCTCCACTGTGCCAAATATGTTTGTGCCATTTTCCAAAATGCAGAGATTCGCTGCATTTACAAGGTTACGGTGCATCACTGTGTTTCCCCTAGCATGACACTAAAAATAGCTGCCTAGCACCAACACAAACACCCTTGCGCCATAGTGCAAGGGTGCCCGTGTTGCAGGGATGAAGGTGTCCTCCTGCACATAAACATTCATAAATGGCGATTTGCTCTTTCTGTGCATGCTGCAGAAAGCAGCACACATAGAAAAAGCAAAAAAACGAGAAAAAACTAAAGTATTTATATTTGTTGCGTCAATCTAACTCCTGCTTTTGCATAGTGTTAGTTTTTGAATTTGCCTCAGATTTACACATCCTTGTAATTCTGGGGTTGCATCAAAAAGCAATGGGTGTTGTGGTGGAACGCCCACAGCAACACCCATTGCACGCCCCTTTGACACAAAAAATGCATGAAAGCGTACCATATTTCCAAACGGCGTTAAGCCACAAAAATTGGCTAAACGGCACTTTGCAAGTATGGAGCAGGGAACTGCACCACCGGAACGTCAGTAAAAGTGATGTTTCAGTGGTTCAATCCCCTTTTAAATATGCCCCTTGATCTCCCCATGCCTACCAAAAATTAATGGGTCATAGCATAATGTTTTAGTGCTCATTTAAAGCACTCCAATACCTTCGGGTCGAGTTCCCTCTACATAAAAAAACTGCAAAAAAATCTTCCACTAACTAATGGTCAGTGGGCATCACTTCAGACCTGGTTCCACAGATCTAACCATTTGCTGGGCTCTTACATAGGGGCATATTATCAAGCACGGCGTTACAATTATCGCCGCTTTAGCGGCAAAAAACTGCCGCGAAAGCGGCGATAATGGGCTTGATAATATGCCCGTGAGAATTTCAATAGAAGCCCATGTTGACACCAGAACGTGGGCTTCTATCGGAATTCTCCAGGGCATATTATCAAGCCCATTATCGCCGCTTTAGCGGCAGTTTTCTGCTGCTAAAGCGGCGATAATTGTAACGCCGTTTCTTGATAATATACCCCCTAGTTCGTTCTTCCTCTGGCTCTAGAATGAAACTACTTGCAAAATCCAATGATTTTTCCAAACACAACCTGAAAAGTGAGGAATTAGTGAGAAGTCAATATGCCAAATATTCATATTACCAGCATCTCAGAATTTCTCAAGTGCAAATTGAGGTAAAGCATAGCGCATAAGATTTACCAAAGATGACCAAATAATGGAGTCAAGCAGGTGAATGAAGTGGAAGGACAGTCCATCTGCATATTCCCAATGCAAATAAAAAAGAAAGATGGTCCCTATTTAAGAAAATGTTTGCATCGTTGCGACAAAATAGCGATGCAACAGTTTTCACTGCACCCTCCTTGTGACACGTGGGATGCGCCATATTTAATGTATGGCGCTCCATGGCATGTCACAAGGAGTTACAGATACGTCAGTATTACTAACGTATCTGTAGGGGCAAAAGTGACGCCTTGCTGGGGTGTGTCTGAAAACAGATGCAGCTCTAGCAATGTGTCCTGTCCTGTGGTGCCAGCCCCACGTGAAAGGACCGCATCTTTTTTACGTCTTCTATGAGGCAGGCATAAGGTTTGACGCAGTGGTGTCCTAGAAGTGGCGCAGTAAAATACCTCTTCTATGAGGCTTTTTACTGGGGAACACCCACCCTGCATATATTATACCTGATGCAGGTATAATGTAGCATAGGGCTTTACAAAGTGAGGCATCTGCTTAGGTTTGTCACTTTGTAAATAGGGCGCAATGTGCCGCATTTTTTACGCCGCCGGTGCGTCACAAAGGTGTTGCAAGGCCTCATAAATACGGCCCAGAGAGCCAAATGGAGACCATAACAAAAAAGGTCGCAGCGCCTCCTGAATGATCGCTGATTTGAAATAGCTATGACAAAAGCAAAATTTGGCCACATTCCTCCAGCAAATGTAACACTTGAGTGGGTTTCAGAACCAGGCATTTTGCTGATTATATTCTTGAATTCTACAGGATAAAAACTGTAAAAACGACTGTATGGAAAATAATGATAAAGGTGGAAATCATGAACCAGTTCCAATAATATTATATTGAAAGCCTGACTTTTAGTAATTGTACAAGTCTGTTTTTTTGACTAAGGATTTGCAAAGCTTTTTTTTCTGCTTCACAGCCAGCAAGGTTTTGCACGTTCATGCTTCCACTGCTCATGAAGGTTGTTTGCTGAGCTTCCTGTTGGCATAAGCTTTCACCCATGCAAAGATTTTCTGCACATAGTAACCTGCTTTTCAAACACAGCTAAGCTGAAAAGTATATGCAGAATATTTCTATTCAAATTTACCTTCTGTGCAGATTTTCTATAAACCATGAACGGTTAGGAAGAACTGGTTTCTCCAAAGTATATATTAAGCAGAAGCAATATGTTTACATTAAACAGGAAGGGGGACATGTGCAACATAAAGGAAGCCACAAATTATGATTTTCATGCAAATGTGATCAACTTTGCAATGGAGTGACGTTTTCTATAGATTACAGTGAGGGTTGCAAACAAAACACGTAGTAACTCTGCACACTGCGAATTTAAAACATTAGTGATAAGCTCATTTGATATTTATGTTGATAGAGCACAGATATTTAATGCCAACTTAGATTACTTTGACCAACATTTAAGTAGGCTACTATCTACACCAATGAGTATCTTGCATTGTAGGCAAGATGGAACTGAGCAGTTTGCTCAGTGGCACCTTGTAGATGAGCAATATGCCCAACGGCTCTCTTTTCGCAAAGCCTTTAAAAACGTGGCTATTTAGCTCATGGATGTCTATTCATCTGACTGTATCTGCTCAGTTTCGTCTAGAAGCAAGAGTGCCTAGACACCTACGGGTAGTAGAGCGCTTTATAAATATAATTTACATTTTTATTTCATTTTCATTGGCATTGCAAAATTGCTCATCGTTCCCTTTCTCCTGAACCATGGCATTACGTGTCTTTGTGAACATGGAGCACCACACTGCGCCACCGGTGCGTCCAAAAAAATTATGAACTGACGGCGCAAGGGGCTTGTAAATATGCCCCAGAGTTGGAAATGGACAAGTTGCCAATAGGTGCTTGCACATGAGCAAATTCCACATGGCATCTAACTCATCAGCAATTTGCTCAATAATGTGTTGCCTAAGATCCTTAGAACACTTTTGCGCCACCGTTGCATCACTTTGTGATGCAGCGGCAGCGTAAACAACGCGGCCAATTTACAATGTGACGCATCGAGGGAGATGCGTCACGTTGTAAAGTCCTGTGTCACATCATACCTGCATCAGGTATAATGTATGCAGGGTGGGCGTTCCCACGCAGGAAAGCCTCGTAGAAGTGACGAAATGAAATCTGCAAGATTTCTCTGCGCCACTTCTAGGATGCCACTGCGTGAAAACTCTACGCCTGCTTGGAGCAGGCGTAAGGAGTGATGCAGTGTATTGGGAATAACTCCCCATGCATTGCTAGAGTTGCGTCGTGCTTGCGACACGACTCCAACAATGTGCCAACAGATGCGTCAGAATTTCTGACGCATCTGTCAATCCTTGCGCCATGGTGCGCTGTATTGTAAATACGGTGCATCCATGATGGCGCTAGGGTATTGCGCATGGAGGAACAGGGAAACTGACGCAACTGTAAAGATGCGTCAGTTTCTTGTAAATCTGCCCCAAAATGTGTGCACTTTCCCATAAATCAAAGCGCTCTTGCATACTTTGGGCTTTGCACATACTGCTCAAAGATAAGTCGTGATGTGCTTACAATGACCACACATGCACTGAGGGAATCAGGCACATTGTTCACTGAGACACATTCACACAGAGACACTCACTGTATTTATTAGCAAAGACTTTGAATCCTCTTCCACTGCTAGAGAAACAGCTCTTGGTCTGCCTCCTCGCTGGAGGCTGGCTTTGAAATGCTTGCCCCCCGGCGATCAGGTCTGGGCGACCAGGCCGGACACACCTGTTTCGAATACGCGCCTCTGTTTTTCACAGCAGCTTCCTCCCAGATCCGCAGGATGCGGTCCCTCGGGCAGCAGGAAGAGAGTTTACAAGAAATTGTACTCCGAAACTCATGTACAGCGCCGACATTAATCTTCATGAACAAACCCCGGCATTTCATCTTCATGACAACCAGGTGACTCGCAGGCGCTCAGAGGAATAACCAGCCGCCCCCTTCCCATCCCCATCCATTCCAATATGTCTGCCTCGCTGCGGCACTTCCTCTGTCTCTCTCATTCCCTCTTTTATTCCTCCTGTTTGTTCTCTTCTCTTTCTTTCCACCATACTAGGTTTCGCTTTCTTGTCCTCCCTTTTCTGTTTGCCGCAGATTTCTATTTTGCTTCCATTATATTTTCCTCCAATCCAGACCACACACATTTTTACGTCTGGCCTTAGCCAAGACCATAGAATTTAGTAAAATGTCATATATGTATATAATATACCTACTTATTGTGGTTTTCAGCCAGCCCTCTTTATCCATTGGTCTGATGATGTGTCATTCAAATGTGGGTCTGCCCACCACAGGAAATAGCATTGGAAAATAGGTCAGCCCACTTCAGCCACTGGTTAACTTGACTGTGAGTGACAGCAATCTACTCTTTCTCAAGGAGCAGAGCCGCACACAAAATAGTAACTTTAGTGCCGGGCATTACAGTGACAATGTGTGCTCTTGGAGACTAAAACTGTTCTGCTTTTAGCCAATGTTTTTGTTATATTGACAAGGACCTGGCAGCTTTTCCAGCAGTACAATTTGCAAAACCCACGAGTAGTGAAACAAGATTTGATCCAAGCTAAAAAACTAAAAGATAGTGTCAGATATATTGGATCTGCTGCAGTGCTTAATTTGAGCCGGTGGTTTCCAGTGCTCAGCACCGGCATTTAGTCATCAACACAGGCCCTTCTCATGAGCACCAATTAAGGACACATTCATTTATGGTAGGGAAAGGGAGATTAAGTGATTTGCCCAGAATCACGGGATGTTGAGCCGACGCTGAGTCTCGAACCTGGTTCTCCAGCGCTGAAGTCGGCAGCTCTGGCCACTATGCCACATCGTGTCTCCACTTCCATGGTTAGTAGTAGTTGGTTCTGTTTTAGGCTACTCTAACAGGAGAAATGGGTTGGTGCAAGCTGCCTCATGAGGAGAGTCCCGGCACTTATTTTTTTACTAATTAACCACTGCTGCCAATGATTGTTCTTATCAATTGCATCCTCCATTCTACATCTCCTCTTCCTCTAGTTGCTCTCCTGTGACAAGATTTATCTTTTCTTCACCACCTTTCTTGCTTAGTTACTTTTCTACACTATTTCTGATTTATTTACTTATTTATTTATCTATTTCCTTATTTAGCAACATTATTATTCTGATCAAAAACGTTTTACAAAGCATCAATGACTGAAGATATATGGATGAAAGTTGGTGGCTAACACACTTTAGACAAATAGCAATTGTTTTAAAGAATATTTATGCAAGTTTTGTGACTGTAATTGCCAAAGACACACACCAAACTAATGCCAAATCAAATATCTAACTAATGGAAAATAAAAACATGAAATGTGAATGTTTGCAACAGAAACACAGTGGTAATTTCTCTCTTTTTTTATTGAGTAGCAAAATATATTTGTTCAGCGTTGTTATTACCAGTGCTTTAAATGAAATTGCTGGTACTCACTATTCAGAGTACCTAACTGCTCTTGTGAAGTGACAGTACTCTCTTAAATGTATAATAGCAGAGCTGAAAAGTGCATGTACTCTCCCTTTGAAATTTAAGAATTGCAGGAACTCAGTACCGGGCAGCACCTGCCCATTTAAGGCTTTGGCTATTACTATTTTGAAGGTGGGAAGGGCAAGGATGTCTGCTTCAGGTAAATCCAATGCAAGAGGTCTAGAGGGTAGAATAAACTGAACGTTAAGCCAGAATAAGGTCATGTGGGTGTAACTAGAAGGTATGAGTAGTGGTCAGGTAGTAGTGTGTTAGAGAGGCAGTTTTGAGCTAGAGCATGTCCTGAAGCAAAAACAAATGTCAGTAATCTTTGTGAAAAGAACAATTGATGAACAGAATGCTGAACAATGTCATGTATTCACCCCAGTACAGAGATCTGGGCCTAAATTCATTGTTTGTTTGCACCCCATGCCATTCCAGTTTAGACCCGGGCATATGCAAGTCAGTCTTGACCCTGCGCCCAATGGGAACAGTCCAGCCCGAACTGTGAGGCCAGGTCCTCCCTGGACTGGAAACAAGTCTCCTAGGACCGGTTTCTGGGTATCACCCCTCACCAGCCAGGCTAGCTTAACTCCAGAGGCATGGAGAGCACAGGACCCATGTCTGGGCATACCAATCCCACTCGGGATGACAAATGCAAAAAGAACAATTGATGGACAGAATGCAGAACAAAATCATACATTCACCCCAGTACAGAGAGCTGGGCCTAAATCTATAGTTTTTTTGCTCCCCATGCTATTCAAGTTAAGACTCAGCCATATGCAAATCAGTCTTGACCATGTGCCCAATGGGAACAGTCCAGCCTGCAACTGTCAGGCCAGGTCCTCTCTGGACTGGAAACAAGCTTCCTAGGACCAGTTTCGGGGTATCACCCCTCTTCAGCCAGGCTAGCTTAACTCCAGTGTCATGGAGAGCACAGGACCCACTCGGGGTGTCAAATGCAAAAAGAACAATTGATGGACAGAATGCAGAACAAAGTTATTCATTCAACCCAGTTCAGAGATCTGGGCCTAAATCCATAGTTTTTTTGCTCCCATGCCATTCCAGTAATCTTTGTAAAGCATGGTTCTCGATGTTGAGACGCCTGGCTTCTTGGTGGTATGCAGAGGTGTGGGTTTGCTGCGGTATACTGTACAGTGGTCCGGTGGCAAAATGTATGACCTTATCTAGTGCTATAAAGGAGTAATGTGGAGGTTGAACAGAAATCTGCTGAACTAATCCATTTCACTTAATACTCAAGAGGTGATTAGTGTTTCAGCTGTATTTAAAGGTACATGTGCGTGAACCTTGTGTTTATTCTGTAGTTGGAAACGTACCATGGTGGATGTGTTGGTAATAAATGTCTTCATTTTTAAGGATGGACAGAATAGAGCCTGAAGTTTCTGGCTGAGCAGGCACATTTCATCAAGCCAGAGGCAAAGTATGTGAACGAGTGGTGGGGGATGTTGATAAAGAAAAAAGTCTAGGACCTTGGTTGTGGAGGAGTTTAGAAAGAGGGGCCATAATGGCATACAATGTCTGATGGCTGTGTGGCAGGTGATGATGTGGGAATTAAGGCAGAGTGTAAAAGTTCCAAAGGGGATGTGTTATGAGTATAAAGGTGAAAACAGAACCCAATGAGGAAATAAAAGAGGTGCAGCGTGAGAAAATTGGAAGTCAGATGAAAGCCCCTTGTGGAGGACACACCTGTAGAGGAGGAGGTGTTGATGTTCAGGCCACCGAGAATGAGAAACAACAGGTGTAGAAGTTGAGACATTTGTGTGCTGGACTAGTAATGTCCAGTGACTGTAGCGAGGAGAGTAAACTAGGGTGATCACCAAGACCAAACCATATGGATAGGTCTAAGAATGTGAGACAAAGTGCTGTTTCTATGAGTGTGGCTTATTTGCACACTTTCAATGAAATTTACTTGAACTTTACACTGTAAACTACTGAGAAATTCTGATATTAGAAAATTTATGCCTTTAAATTGAGTTTTTTCCTTGTTTGGATGGTTAAGATGAATCCAAGAAGGGTGGCCTCACCTAAATGGCGGTACATTGAAAGGTATGTTTTCCTCAGTTATTTGCTCCTGGACCTGTGATGCTGCATCAGTTTTGTTTACAAAAACTCCTGCCTCTATTTACAGACAAACTTATTAAATCAAACTTAAATATCATGGCTTCATTGCCTTAAACAATATATATGCATCAAATAGAGTTTGAATTCTAGACCTTCCCACACACCACTAGCAACAACTCACTATTTGTCACTAACTGCACTTCCAATAATGCCTCGAATTCCCTAGGAGGGTTAACAGACCATGAGCATCACAGCACCCCCTGTGTGACCATCCACTGCTCAATCTTCTGACCTTGTGATAATCCTATCCAGGAGATATTGTCTACCTGATATTGACCTGGTTTACCTCCTCTCTCTGATGCAAGCTGGTTACTTATAAGTGCTTTCTTTAACATATGAACCTCCACATGTAAAGCTTGAAAGGTTTCAAGCTATGCAGTTTGATTTGCAAGCGGCTTAGCAGTAGTGGGACACAACCTTATTGGCCTGGGCTAGGTCAGAGTGCATTTTCAGAGAAGTAGTTTCTGCAGGGATGCATTATAGCAGGGGTTGGGGGTTGTTATATTTAGTGTGCTAGTCTATGATTTAAACTTGTAAATCGCGCTATTTTGCACATTCATTTTAAATTGCTGCATTAGCTTCTTATCGCTTACCTGTGCTCTGTGGTCTCTGGCTGAGAGGACACTCCCCTACACAGCTGACATAGCGCTGTTGGGAAGGCGAGTTCTCGGACGCCATCGGCCCCCACGAGACACTGGGCCACGCCCCCTCCAGCTAGCCACGCCCCCTCCTACACCGTTTAACCATGCACCCTTTTCGGAAGTGCAGCGGACGAGCGCAGCGGTTGCGCCCTCAGCACGCCGAAGACACGCCAAAGACTAGCCCGTCTGGGCCCGTCCGGGCCAGTACGGGTCATGGGGCTGAGGATTATGCTCCCCCCGTCCAGAAAAAGCTGGTAATATCCCCAAGGGAACTAAGAGCCTTACGCCCAACTATCAACGCTAGATGCACTACACTTAATCTCCACAAAATAGGAGTTACCTCCTGTAAAACTGTAATCTTACCACCACCATTCACCAACCACATCCCGATGCTGCAGGGAGACACAGGAAATATAAACGGCCCCTCAAAGCTGAGGCACAAAAGCACATACTTTACAGCACTAACTGCCGCTCACTACCGAAACATAAACTTGACATTTTCAACCTACTCTTGGATGATAAACCCAGTGCTCTCTTCCTGACAGAGACATGGCTGCACGAGAGCGCTGGTCCGGATATCGCTACTGCACTCCCCGCTAACTATGCTATCACTAGAATTGACCGTGATAAGCAGCTAGGTGGGGGAATAGCAATTATTTTCAACAGAGACGTGAAATGCTCACTAGAACCAATTGACATCCCCGACTGCGAAGCAGGCTTTTTTAAAATCTCCCTGAATCCAAACTTTACAATGTCAGGCATATTGATGTACCGGCCCCCCGGAATTTCTTCCAAATGGGCATCTAATTTAGCTTATTATATCACTCCTTACCACATCGCATCTACCAATTTCTCACTCATTGGTGATTTAAACTTACAGCTGGTCGACCCCTCCATCCCTTATTGCTCCAATCTGTTAGAGGACCTGAAGGCTCTTAACTTGACCTTACTCAATACCGGACCAACCCATAAAGGGGGCCATCTGCTCGACCCCATCATCTCTAATATTAACGAGCTAAAATGGCACAACTCTACTCCCACTTGCTGGTCAGACCATCACCTAATAAAATGCAGCATAACTCTTCCCTCCACCTGTAACACGCAACCGGATATCTCAGCCATGTCTAGAAAAAATTGGAAACTACTAGACTTGGCCAAACTCAACTCTGCACTACTTGATAACCCTCCTAAGAACAGCCAAAATTTGGAAAACTTGGCGGCAGCCACTAACAAATGGCTTAATGATGCCGCTGACCTCTGTTTACCTACTACGACTACCAAAGGAAACAGACACCGCTACCCTGCCCCTTGGTTCAATGACCTTCTAAAAATTGAAAAATCTAAATGTAAGGCATTGGAGCGCAAATGGCGTAAAGACTACGCCCCTGACGCTAAAAAAACTTATCATGAAGCCAGGAAGTTAAATCACTCTGCCTGTGCAAAAACACGCGCCTCTTTTGTATCAAACACGATTACGGAAGCAACTAACAAGCCGAAAACCTTGTTTAATTTAGTCAAGGAATTAGCTGGCGCCCATACCACAGCCTCGGCTCCCCCTCTGGATACTCAACAATGTCAAAATCTGGCTTGCTTCTTCTCTGAGAAAGTTGTGAAAATCATTAGGGACATTAACACCAACAATAACGTACCACCTTCCCCCTCTGTCCCGGAACAGACCTCCTCCTGTGAAAATACCCTGGAAGTATGGCATTCCATTTCAGTAGAATCACTGAAAATTATACTTAAAAACCTCAAATCTGGCTCTCCCAGAGATCCCATCCCGATTAGTATTATCAAACAACTGGATGATTTTTCCCTTGGAGTCATCGTTGACACACTTAACGCCTCATTTGAATTCTCCACAGTCCCTTCCTGTTGGAAACACGCCATGATTACACCACTGCTAAAAAAGCCCACAGCTGACCCGGAATGTCTGGCTAATTACAGACCTATATCCCTTCTTCCCGCCTTCTCTAAATGCTTGGAACGCCACGTCCATGCAGCCCTATCCACCTTTGTAGAAGAAAACTCGCTCTTGCACCCCCTCAATCGGGTTTTCGAGTAGGTTACTCGACAGAAACCACTCTTCTCGGAGTTACGGAACACATCCGACATCTCCTCGATAATAGCCAAACGGTCGTGCTCGTGCTTTTAGATCTGAGCGCGGCCTTTGACACCATATCCCACGAAATCCTCATCAAGGCATTATTCAGAAATGGCGTACGTGGAAAAGCGCTTAACTGGTTTCAATCTTTCCTAGAGGAAAGGACCTTCCAAATAGCATCCTCATCGGCGTGCTCCGACACCTTCAATGCCCCTCATGGCGTGCCACAGGGATCCATATTGAGTCCCCTACTCTTCAATCTTTATCTCAGGCCCCTAGCTGATTTAGCCGAAGAATCTGGACTCACCCTTATGACCTACGCTGACGACTCCCAAATCATCTTCTCCCTATATGAAGCCGATCCGACATCCCCTTCTCCCCTTAAATTAGGGCTTCAAAACATCCTTAACTGGATGACAAGAAACCAACTAAAACTTAACGGAGATAAGACAGAGATTCTACTCTTAGGGAATCATCAAGATCTTTGGACTCCTACACACTGGCCCGACCAGATGGCCACTTTCCCTACCCCAGTGACACAAGTTCGCAATCTGGGAGTCATCTTGGATAGCTCCCTGTCCATAAGCCAACAGGCAAATAAAGTAGTGGGTCTATGCCTCACCATCATCAAATGGTTGAGGAAAGTAATTTGGATGTTGCCCGTTTCCACCCAAAAGACCGTTGTTAATGCCCTCATAACATCACGGCTGGACTACGGCAACATCCTGTACCTCGGTTCTAACAAAACGGTAGTCAATCGACTACAACTTGCCCAGAACGCTGCTGTTCGTCTACTGTGCAGAATCCCTAGAAACACTGGGGTCTCAAGCTCTCGTCGGGAACTCCATTGGCTCAGGGTGGAAAGCAGAATCCGCTTTAAAGCCCTAAATTATATGTTTAAAATCAAAGCAGGTACAGCTCCAAAGTATCTTCAAGACCTGGCCCATCCTTACATTCCCAAACGTAATCTTCGTTCGCTTGCAGCGTCTAACTTCTGTGTACCAAGATTTAAACTGGCAAGAGTGGGTGGCAGATCTTTCACCCACCTTGGACCATCCATCTGGAATACACTCCCCCTTTTCATCCGAAAGGAAGAAAACCACGTCAGGTTCCGAAACTTTGTTAAGACCTGGCTATTCGAACAATAACATGAATAGTTTGCAAATTTTCTCCTGACAGGTCCTGCTGTACCTATGCGCCGGGAAACCCTTTTTGGGTAGCTGTTGCGCTTTACAAATCTAAAAAAATAAATAAAATAAATATAAAAATATGATCAGTGTTTTCAAGCATGGATGTTTGTAGAGCTGCAGAGAAAATGTCATCAAGGACTGCTGTGCTGGTATTGAGAGTAAAGAAAGTATTTGACAATTGTGCCAAAAGTTTGAAGGACATTAGTGTCTGAACCAAGTGGAACAGTGGACAGCTAATGCCTTCCTCCACAGTTCCAGAAGTAGCCTTCAGACATATTTCCCACAGGTTAGCTCTTGTTTTTAAAGTGTTACTCAGGGCCTTGGTATGAGCTTATCCTGCGAAAGTCCATAAGTTCCTGAAGATAGGACCTGGTTTCGGTGAGGTCAACTATTACTCTAGTGTGACACTGGGGCAGACTCAGTAGTCGAAAGTGTATGGTGAACCTTCAAGATTTTGAAGAAGTGGCACCCACATCCATGCCTCACTTCTTGTTGTGTACATTCCCACTCACGAGTCACTTGCATCCTCGCACATGGCTGCATTCCGCATCTCCACACGTTCAGCTGTTGTGTGGCTGTGGTGCCATGAAATGTCTGTATTGGGTGCAGGGGTAGCCCAGGATGACCATGGAGTGGTGTTGTCGTATCTGGTAGGTGGCCGTGTAGTTTGACATGTTGTATGTGGTTTGGTCACGTATGCATTCCCACAGTTGTGCGTTGTGTATTGGTGGCTTTGGGGTGTGTGATGTGTTGATTCGGCACTTACCAAATAGCAGTCCCGTTCCATATGTGCCATCCTGGAAGTGCTGGTTGATGATGGACTGTCGGAAGATGAAGGAATCATACACACTGCCTGGGTAGTTGGCGACGACATTGGTGTCCATGTCCACTATTGCCTGCACATGGATAAAATGCTGATGCTTTCTGTTGCGGTAGTGGTGTGCAGTATCCACAGTGGGCACAAGTGGGACATGTGTGCAGTCGATTGCCCCCAACACGGCCGGGAATCCGGCTATGGCGTAGAAGACTTGCTTTGTCTCCAGCTGTTCCTGCGCTGTGTTGGGGAAGTGAAGGTACTGGGGTATGAAGCTGAGGATGGCATCTAGGACAGGTGTGATGAACTTTGATAGGGCTGGCTGTGAGACCCCTCTGACTCTGGCAGTTGTTGTTTGGAAGGTACCAGAGGCCAACAGGCGCACCACAGCCAGCAGCTTTGTCTGCGGAGGGATGTTGGTCCTCCGCTGTGTTGGGACCGTCAGCCTGTGGGCGATGTGGGTCATGATGCGGAGGATGGTTGCCCTTTAGAGCCTGTAGCGGGCAATGGCTTCCTCGAGCGATAGGTCTGGGAGAGTGGTGAGTTTTCGGTAGGTCCGCTGTCTTACTCTGCGCTGCCTCTGTGGGGGTCCAGGTCCTGGGGGTGGTGGCAGTCCTGGGGGTGGTGGTGGTGGGTGTTGTGGCCCTGTTGGGGCTCCGAGCTGCAAGATGAGTAGCTCTATGGCGTCGTTTGTTCTTCGGGTGTGGCTGTGTGTGGGACTCCGTTGCCTACTGCAGGTAGTCGTCCGTCTTTACACCTGCTTGAGGCAGGTGTTAAATACCTGCGGCTACCGCTGCTTATCACCTGTTTTTGGTTCGCATCGCAGATCTGGCAGTTTGTTGTAAATGTGGTGTTGTGGTTTTTTCGTGTGTTTTTGCACGGGAACGCCTACTCTGCATCTCATTAGGGATAGTTGGTGGTGTCCACCGTGGAGATACATTTTGGGGCAGTTATCGAGGGAATACTGGCGATGTCTGCAGTTTGCACCAGCTTGTGAATGGGATGTTAGGTCTATCTCCACTTTTGATGCGTTAAGGTGGAGATAAATCGGAGATAAGTCCTTGTGAATATGCCCCTTAGACTCTGGAGCAATCACATTTACTATTCCCATTCCAAAGTAAACAACATTTGGGAAGGCATTGGACAGTGGAGAGGTTAGATTTATTATTCACACACCAATTCGACCAACAGTAGGGAAAATTCATAACTTTAGAGGGGTCACGTTTACTGTTCCACTCTAATCAGAGCAAATCTGAAGAAAGTTTTGGACTCTGGAGTGATTCGATTTAGTTTTGCCACTCTAATGTAAGCAAAGGGAGAACAGTGTAGGAATTTGGGGTAGTCAGGTTTAAACTTCCCACTCTAATATATGCAAAATTAAAGTAAGTGTTAGACTTTGAAGTGGTCAGATTCATTATTCCTAGCATTTAAATACAGAAAAAATTAAGAAAAATTAAGAAAGATGTAAAATAATAAATACATTCATATATAGAACGAATACAATTAGATAAAAAAAAAAATTATTATACAAATAAGATACATTTTAAAATAAAACACTTCCTTCTGTACTCCCTAATAAATATACAGCACAAACAATTATAATTATTTTTAAAGAATACAAATATTATAATCATGATAAATTATAAATGTTAAATTCATGATTAAATAAAACAAATACAAAATAAAATAATTAATCAATTAATTAAATACAAATAGTTCAGTAGTTAAATACATATCCACTCATCAATGAATTTTAAAGCTAGAGATAATTAACTAACCTATTATTTAATTTACATAGGTAATTATCAATTAGAGCATTAGATTTCATAAAAATGTGTGTAAATAAAAAACAATAATTCGTTTTTTTTAAACTTCCCACTTTTATTATTTAGAAACACAACATCCCGCTACTAAATTAACAATTCCCAATTAAATTAAAATATATACATTTCATATAAAAACGTAACTATATATTAGAACCAAATTAAGCACAAATATTATAATACTAATACATTCTAATGCTAAAATAACTAATATTTATCAAACACATTTTAAAAAAATGCTATTTTATAAAACAATATTTAACATTAAAAAATATATTTAATATAAAAGCAATATGTATACCTTCAATAGTCTGTCCTATGACATTTATGATATTTCAGTATTTAAAAAAAAAAATGTGAACCACAATATTTTTCGGAGTGTCTCATGCACGTGATTCTTCACTGGGAAACCTGGTTTGATATTTTCGAAGCGGAGAATTATGCATATAGCACTGGCGCCTGTATTCTTCTAAATGTGGCTAATCATTTTTATTGAAAACCCTCAGTCTCACCTTTCCCTGGAACCAGACTTAGTGACTATTCATTTCTGTGGCACATCTAGGACCATTCATCTATTCTGGATGAGGTGTCATATAAGATGCTGGATGAACAGCTATAGGTCCAAATATTTATTCCCCTCATTAAGTCATTTCAGTTTGAAAATCACCAGTCTTTTGCCTTGTTCTCTTGTTTTTCGGGGGTGAAAACTGTATGACCTCTCCTAGTAGTAATAGGCTGTCTCTCTGCAGGAGCTTCCCCACTCTGCAATAACTTCCTTTCTGAACTTTGTAGGCAGGTATGTGTCTGACATTTAATAATGATGACGGATGAGTAGAGTCACGCTTCTCTCTGATCTTGATCTGGTCCCTGTTTCCAATCATTTGCAGAAAGACTTCTCATCTAAGCACAAATGCATGATCTTTGATCTGTTTCTTCCACTGGGCTTTAATTCTCATAGCATTCTGACCAAGAATGTGAGGTGTGAGTTCCTAGAACCTCTCCAGCTGCTTGTCCAGTTTCTTCACTCAACCCATGCTCCTGGGATGCTTTCATCTCCAGTTACTCCTGACAGATGCCCACTGGGAGTCTGGAATTCCAGCTAAAGATATCATGGACCACAACCAGTATTATCATTGCAGATACTGCTGTATGTATTGTCTTTCTTTCATTTTCTGGTTGAATCTCTCTGATTGAGCATGGAGTTGTTTTCTGTAAGTGTAGCTCTGGTCTTCATGACCCTTTCAGAGTTTACTTTTTTACTTCTGCGTTGACAGCACAGCTATCAAGCAGCTCTATAGCAGACAATACACAGAGTGAACATGGGGTCTGCGCCTTTGAGTTATTGGCTTTCTTTGACCTGCTTCTTTCAGCCTGTCACTGTGGCTTTGCAACCATGTCTTAGGTAAGAACAGAAGGCCTGATGACAAGTCTGGCAGTCTTGAGACCGCCAGACTCTCAGTGGCACAGGAGTGGTGGTCCACCGTTTTGCCGATTATGACTCACAAAGATGTATCGGCGGTGGACCGCCCGCTGCGCCAAGGAACAGTTGTTCCCTGGCGGTGGCGCAGGAGTGCCACAACACATTATGCTGATCAGGGACTGCCGCAGTCCCGCTCAGTATATTTTGAGTTCTTGTACCGCCAGCCTTTTCATTTCAGAGCCCCGCAACAAAAAAGCTGATGGTGCAAGAACAAAGGGGCCCTACAGGGCCCACATGTCCCCCATGCCATGGGGATACATTCAGGGGGAAAACACATGCCCCCCCGTCTTTATCCCCCCCAGTTCCAGCACTGCATGGACGTCACCGCCCACGCCGTGCTGGAACATTTTGGCCGTTCCCATGGTGGTGCCTGTTTTCAAGGCACTGCCATGGGAACAGCCAAAGGACCGCCAACAGTATTATGAGTTGCACATTTTCAACTCGTAATATGGTTGGCGGTTCTTGCGCGGCTTTTGTGCAGTGGAGCCGGCGTTGAGCCGGCACCGCAGCACCAAAGTCGCAATCAGGCCAAGAGTATTTATTCCTCACTTAATGCTACTGGCTGCTGGGATATATCCTTTTGCTTCCACTCCAGTGCTTCATTGAGCTGCATAAGGAGACTTTATAACTAGGGAACCTTAAAGGCAGTATGCCTTTTGGTTCTTGCCCGGATATATTATGCTTCCACTTCATGCATTATCTCATTAAACCCTAACCTTTTGACTTTGCCAGTGCTTGATTTTTTACTTGACTCTCAAGCTCCCTCCATCAATTAAAGCCAATACTTGAGGATCAACAATTCTTTATGAAGAATTCCCCTAGATTTTTGACCCATGCTGTCACGTCAGATTCTGCTCATGGATAACCTGAGCATTGCATGTGAAAAACTCCATCACTTGTAGGATGTCCTATATGCCTTAGGTTTGAAAGTGAATACCAGAGAGTCAACAGAATGCAGATATCCAGTGTTCTAAGCAGCAAGATTGGCTGTTGCGATGGTTCTCAAATTCTTTCTATAGTTAAAGCCAATACAATCGGAGGCTGATGTCATGACTTACGCAAGGATGATGCTGGTTGTCACAGTTTATTTGAGGCACGGATTGCGCTTCCTTTCGTCTTGCCTGTGAAGCATGGACATCAATGCACCAAAATGCTAGGGGTAGCGGAAGTGACATCACAAGTCCTTCGACTTCCACTTTCACTCAAACACACATACACACAAATTCACATATATACTCTCTCTCACACATAAACATACTCTCATTTGCAAGCACGCACACAACATACATTTAAAATCCTTTTTTACTTACCGCAGCGGACTTGAAGTGCAATTCCAGCTTATTGTATGCCATTTCTATTACACGATTAGTGAATAATATATTTATTTATTCACTATTAGTGTAATAAAAAATTGACAGAAAATAAAGAGAGAGTGGAGCCCCAGCTGCCCCTGTGTTCCTGGCACTGAATTTTTGTCATCTCTGAGCCCAGGGGTCGCAAAGGCAGTGCCAGGAGTAGCAAAAGTTGCGGCCCATAAATGACGTTCATGGTGTGGAGTGTGGGCAGAGAAGGCAGGTCGACATTTTTAACACTGAAATGCACCCACCGATTTCAGCAGTGCTAACTCAAGACACATGGGGTGGTGGTCATTCACCCCTGCATCAACCACCTAGGCTTCTGTGGCCTGGCAAAAGGTTAGAAATCCATCTGTTATTGCATCAAAGCGCTCCAAATGCTGGGTTTCAGTGCATGTGCAGATCAGCAGTATCAACAATGACCCTCAAAGTCTGATAGTCTCACTGAGGGTGTACTCCGGTGAGTCAACTTTGGACAATGTTCTCCAACTCTGCAGGTATGAGTGCATGTTTGTGAGGGCTGTTAGCACATTTCACACAATGAATTTAATGGTGATTTTTTCAGGCCCTGTTCACTCCAGAATTCTGGTTATTATGGGAGTGTGCTAAGCACTTCTACGGGTTCTGGTTATTGTCCTCTGCTTGCGGCAGAGATGATGGGCAGAATAATAAGGCTTTGCATTGGTGCAATTGCGATGCAAAGCGAGGCAAAGTGGTGCAAAGCAGCTGCAGTCATTTGCTTCCCAGCACAATGGATGTTTTTCCACTGCAAACGTGCCCTTTTCACAATGTCAAATTAGTTTAGCACTGTTTCGCGATAAGGGGGCATTACTGGAAATGCATCCGTGCATATACCCATAGGTTTTATTGAAAAGCCCGATCAACTGAAATGGCCTGACCGGACATTCGGAAAAAATCTAACACCAACTGGAAGCAGGTGCAAATAAGGGGAAGCGGTTTCATTTCCCCCAGAAACCAATGCATTGCCTTTGTGCTGCGGTGCACACCACGCATCCAATGCGTCAGACTCACAGACTTTCTGTGAAACACTAACACTCACTGGATGAAGGCACAATTTAACGGGAAGTGTGTTGATGTCCTCAGAAACTGATGCACTCAATGTGTGCTGTGGTGCATACCACGCATCCAATGTGTCAGACTCACAGACCTTCTGTGAATCACTAACACCTACTGCAGTGCACACCACGCATCCAATGCGTCAGACTCACAGACTTTCTGTGAAACACTGACACTCACTGGAAGAAGGCACAATTAAAGGGGAGTGTGTTGATGTCCTCAGAAACCGATGCACTCAATGTGTGCTGTGGTGCACACCACACATCCAATGCGTCAGACTCACAGACCTTCTGTGAATCACTAACACCTATGGAAAGAAGGCACAAATAAGGGGAAATGTGTTGATTTGCCCTAGAAACCAATACATTTAAGGTGTGCTGCGGTGCACACCACGCATCCAATGCGTCAGACTCACAGACTTTCTGCGAAACACTACCACCTACTGCGGTGCACACCATGCATCCAATGCGTCAGACTCACAGACTTTCTGTGAAACACTAACACCTACTGCATTGAACACCACACAGTCAATGTGTCAGACTCGCAGACGTTCAGTGAAACACTAGCACCCACTGGAAGAAGGCACAAATAAGGGGGAAAGTGTTGCTGTCCTTGGAAACCAATGCATTGCATGCGTGCAGCGGTGCACACTCTGCATCCAGTTTGTCAGACTCGCAGACTTTCTGTGAAACACTGACACCTACTGCGGTGCACACCACACAGCCAATGTGACAGACTCACAGACTTTCTGTGAACCACTAGCACCCACTGGAAAAAGGCACAAATAAGGCGGAATGTGTTGATTTCCTCAGAAACCAATGCATTGCATGCACGCCGCGGTGCACACCATGCATCCAATACGTCAGACCTACAGATGTTCTCTGAAACATTAACACCTACTGGAAGAGGGTACAAATTACAGGGAATGTGTTGTTTTTTTCTGAAACCAATCGTCGCTTGTGTTCTGCAGTGTACACCACGCATCTATAGCGTTAGACTCACAGACTTTCTGTGAAACACTAATGCCTACAGAACAAGCATTTACAATGCAATACGTCACGCATTTTCAAGAGTTTAAGCTATTGGCATTGTAAATGACAAAGCCTTTTATTTATAGGTTTTGATAATTAACACATAAATAAAAGGCATTGTCATTTACAATGCCAATAGCTCAAACTCTTGTAAATGCCAGACCTATTTCACCTCCAAGAAACGGCCGCAATTGTCCCGGGCTACTTGGAAAGTGAAAACGCGCATGGCGCGCTAAATTTCCTGCCTGCAGTAGGAGAAACTCATTAAAGAAAATATTGCTTACAGACTAAATAATACTTACGGTGTAACGACAGAAGTAAAAGGACCAGTCCTCATGGGAGTTTACAAATGAAGACAAGGCTGTACTAAGGAGGGAGTAACAAGCCTATTAACGAATTGGAAGCCAGCATTTACAAAGGACAATGGCACAAGCCAATGAAAAATATGGTCGGAGAGTGGGCAGAGCTTCAAGTCAATACTCGAATACAGCATGCCTCGCACTGCTCGACCTAAAAAGATACAAATAAGGGGAAATATGATGATTTCCTCAGAAACAATGTGTTGCATGTGTGCTGCTCTGCAAACCAAGCATCCAATGTGTTAGACTTTCTGTGAATCACTAATGCTTACCGGAAGAAGGCACAAATATGGGGCAGTGTGTTGATTTCCTCAGAAATCAATGCACTGCATGTGTGCCGCGGTGCACACCACGCATCCAATGTGTCAGATTCACAGACTTTCTGTGAAACACTAACACCTACTGCAGTGCACACCACGCATCCAATGCGTCAGACTCACAATCTTTCTGTGAAACACTAACACCTACGGAAAGAAGGCACATATAAGGGGAAATGTGTTGATTTCCCCTAGAAACCATTGCATTCAATGTGTGCTGCGGAGCACACCTCGCATCCAATGCATCAGACCCATAGATTTTCTGTGAAGCACTAACGCCCACTGGAAGAAGGCACAAATAAGGGGGAAAGTGTTGCGGTCCTTAAAAACCAATGCACTGCATGTGTGCTGCAGTGCGCACTATGCATCCAATGCGTCATACTCACAGACTTTCTGTGAAACACTAACACCTACTGCGGTGCACACTATGCATCCAATTCGTCGGACTCGCAGACTTTCTGTGGAACACTAACACCTACTGCGCTGCACAGCACACATCCAATGCATCAGACTCACAGACTTTCTGTGAAACACTAACACCTACTGCATTGCATACCACACAGCCAAGGTGTCAGACTCACAGACTTTCTGTGAAACACTAACACCTACTGCGGTGCACACCACACAGCCAATGTGTCAGACTCACAGACTTTCTCTGAAACACTAACACCTACTGCGGTGCACACCACACAGCCAATGAGTCAGACTCACAGACTTTCTGTGAACCACTAGCACCCACTGGAAGAAGGCACAAATAAGGGGGAATGTGTTGATTTCCTCAGAAACCAATGCATTGCATGCACGCCGTCGTGCACACCATGCATCCAATGCGTCAGATTCGCAAACATTCTGTGAAACACTAACACATACTGCAGTGCACAGCACGCCTCCAATGCGTAAGACCCTTCTGCGGTTATTAGCATGTTCAGAACTCTGTTTACCCTCAAACCTCTTGGGATAATCTTATGTTAGGGTGACCAGACGTCCCAGTTTTCCCTGGACGGTCCCGATTTTTTGTGATTTGTCCCAGTGCCCCAACACTTTCGGCCAAACTGAATAAATGTCCCAGTTTTTGGATAGTGGCTGGGATGAGCACCGAAATGTCCCGTTTTTTGAGTAGTGGCTGAGTACCCACTGGTGTTAAAAAGATGTGCGCATGCTCACTCTCACTACTGGAGATGTTACGGTGTGATGCCACTCTAGATGAGGTTGCTGTGGGAAGGGAAATCTTTTAAAGAGAAACATTTTCTCTCTGGATTTCCCTTCTCTTTCTACAACGCAGCAAGAATGTCATTTGGCCAGCCATCGGGCAACACAGTGTCCGAACCGCCAGTATGACCCTGCTCACTGGAATCAGAGGTCACTACCTGCACCAAGATCCAGCCACCAGTGCAGTGTAAACTGTAGTCCTACTTCTATGTTTATGACCTGTCCCGGTTTTTTGTTTTGGGAATCTGGTCCACCTACCTTATGTGGAGTCTCATATATCATATATCCCAGTTAAGTGTGTGAGATGTCTTCGACGTTTACAAAAATGCATTTTCCGTGGCTCCAGCAGCAGCTTTTTCAAATAATTCTGGTAAAAGTGTTGTCCCAGATAGCTGTGCTGTGTGGTCCTTGCTGATAATTAACTATTTATGCCTTGTGGAACACCAAGGGGCATATTTACAAGCCCCTATCACACCACAACGTCACATCTTCAGACATTGTGGTGGCAATAGGGGCTTTCGCCTCATTTACAAGGCAGTGTTAAGCCACTTAACGTGGCTTACTACTGCATTGTAAATAAGGCCCCCTTTCATGCTCTACTTAGCCTGAGAGGGGAGCGCAATGGGTGTTGCAGTGGGCGTTCCACCACAACACCCTTTGATTTTGACGCTGTCCCCATTTACAAGGGTGGGGTAAATATGGGGCAGCACCAAAATAAAGACTAGGGACAACCTGGTCTTAAACATACGAAATGCTTTATTTCGTCTCGTTTTTTCTGTTTCCATGTGTTCTGTGTTGTGCAGCACACATAGAAACAGCAAAACGTGGTGTCATCGTTTGTAAGCAGTGGCAGAGAGTCGGTGCTGAGAGAGTTGACAAGATGTCCAACGGTGGCTTTGATCCAGCTGCGAGAGGTTGCGATGATGGCGTTGGCGTCCGGTGGGCAAGGTGAAGACGTGACGTATGCAATGATTGTTGGTCCAGGAGAGTCCGGTGTTGTTGCTGAAGTTGAAGCTCCCGCTTGCGGCGGTGATCTGCTCGACCGTGTGTCCTGCTATGTGGACTGTTGATGTGAGTTGCTGCTTGCGTCTGATGTTGGTGACCTCCCCCAGAAGGCGGTGGTGTCCTGGTCACTGGGGTTGTCCAGGTGGACATTCAGATCACATAGTAGGATGTCGTCGGTGGATGGGAGGTCCTGGGTTACTATGAGGTCAACAATGGTATTTGAGAATGGGGGTCCAATGTCCGGGGGGCCTGCACATGAGTGTGCCGCAGTCGATGTGCTTTTCCGGATCTGGAAGTTGAGGTGGTCCATGGTCACCCATGGGTAATTAGAGTGCGTGGTCAGTCGGAGAGTGCTCCTGTAGATGATGGCAATGCCTCCTCCTTGACGGTCAGGGTGCTCCTTGCGGGTGAAACTGCAGCCGTCAGTGATGGCGATGGCGATGTACGGTCCAGAGCAGAGGTTGGTCCTGGCAGGCGAGGTTGCGTCCAGGGTTGATGCCGAGGAGGGTGCTGGTGTTGTAGCGGTGGAGTGTCCAAGAGGAAGGCTCCTTGGTGCTGAGTGAGGTCCAGGGGCAGACGGATGCAGACGGGCCAAGCTATGGTTTGTGTCTGGCATGGGAGACGTCCAGTACAATTCAGGCAGTACATCATTAACTATGCAACTCAAACAACACATTGTGAGGTCAGTAATGGGGTAATTTAAATTATTTTGTGTGTGTATGGATATCAGATGTCGGAATTGAAATTTTGTGTGTGCAATTGGTGTTTAATACAATAAATTGGGGTGTTATTTAGGGTAAAATATGAAAATTGGGGTGTTATTTGGGGTAAAATAGGAAAATCAGGGTGTATTTTGGGTGAATTTTGATGTGTGTGTGTTTTGGGGGGTCAAAAGGGTATTTTGGGGTTAACGGTTGGGTCTGGGGTGCTAGGGTTTGTTATGTGTTGCACTCACTGAAGTAGGAATAGTAATATTTATGTCTACGCTATGCAACACCTACTCTACTGATGCAATGTGCCTAGTATTAGTATGTATTTGATTTAATGTGATGTTATTGCATGTGTCACAAATAGGTATGTGCCTTTGGCACGCGAGTGGTACGCCCGCTGTGCATGGGCGCACAGTGGCCGCCATTGAGAAGGGCTGGGGGGGGGCATGTTCTACATGCAGGGTATAATGCAGCCTGAATTATAAACAGGGAAGTGCGCATAACTGCTTTGTGCGGCCTGAGTGGTCTGAGCAAACAGTCATTGCGCACTTGAGTGGGAATTCCAATCTGCACATGCCCTGCTCCATGTTTGGAGCAGTCCTACCCACCCTCCCACCCCCTGAGGATACATAGCATGATTACATCAGTTAGTTTTCATCATATGATGATTGTACCTCTTCGGCCCTGCTTGAGGCAGTGGGGCAACGCTCTTCGGCCATAGCGGAAGAGAAACGACTGAGGGGGCATCATCTACACGTGATAGGCCTGAACGACTCGCCCCACAGCCCTCCTGCGCTACGTGTCCCACCTTCTCCTTACCTGGACATTGACACTGTGGCGCAATCCACTGCACTCTCTTCAAAACTGTGACTCAGCCAGCAGGAGCATCAGCCAGGTGTGATTTCACTAGGCTGGGTACATGAGTCGCTGCCTAGTCCGCTGGTGGACCTCCAGATGCAGTTGATGCAGCTGGTCCCCCTTGGGCATGTAGTTGCAGCGCTCACACCACACAAGTTCGGCGTTGCACAGGGTCTCACCCTCCACAGCGTATAGCCAGCCCAACATCATCCGGCCTGTGATGCAGGGAGAAGGCAGACAGCGTTGATAATTCCCTACGTGCACCCGGTGTAGTGGTGGATCATAGTATGTAATGTGGACCTCACTATGTTGGTGCGCATGAGCGCCTCTGCCATTAACAGCTCCAAGGTTCGCAAGGAGGTCTTCTCACACACGTTAGCAACGTGTCTCCATGCGTCCTGCCAGACTTCACCACCAGGTACGGGCGATCGTCGCGCATCAATGTCTATCACCACAGCTCCTCTACATCCCACTCAAGGCTCCAGACGCAGGTCCAGCGAGGCATCCATGCTCCAGGCGCAGGTCCAGCGAGGCATCAAGGATCCAGACGCAGGTCCAGCAAGGCATCATGGCTCTCATCCTGGGCATCCTGGATGTTGTATGGCTTGCAGGGGCTGTCGATGTGTGCTGCACTTGTTCCTGACTGCTACATTCTGTATGTTATTGTATTTTATGCATCGTACAAGAGAGGATGTTCCAGACGGTCCCTGACGTCAATGTAAGATACTAATACTTCCAGACACAGGTAATGGCAATAGGCCCACCATGCCCTGATCTCTGTAGGCATCTCACTCCACATGCGCTGCATCACAGAGCACTGCAGGCACGCCCCCACCCGCAAACACCCTCTCTCATACTCATAGTGCTCTTTCATTGTGTGTGCACTGGGGAAGCAAACCCAGTGCACTATTAGCTCAAATTACTGTATGAATGCCAGGGTCGGCTTTAGGGCAGTGCCACCGATGCAGCTGCACTGAGACTGACCTGGAGGGTGAGCACTGATCATAGGGGGCGCTGTGTTGAGCATAATTTGAGATTTGAAAGCACCTCTTGCAGAGTTCCTTGGGCATCCAGCTTTCAGGCAGCAATAAAAATGTCAAGATAACTCTTGTGATAAATGTCCCTGATAGAGAGAGGGATCGAAGTTTTGTCTAGTAGCAATTTTGACTCGCCACAAAGTAGCATGGAGGGCTAATGCCTGCTGCAAAGAACACATTTGTATTTTATGTTGTGTTCTGAGTGGATTAAGAAAACCAGACTTTACCAACCATGGGTGGTAGTGTGAGAATCCGAGGGGGAGGTCATGGGGAGGGCGGTGAGGGGGATGCCCAAAAGTGTCACACTGTGCTCCACGAACACTAAAGCCGGGCATGATGCACGCGTATCGCCACGCACCCATAGCCCCAGGGGCCTTTGATATTCATGGTCTATGTGCACTGGTGAAACCACACTCACATATCATGCTTTGGGTCCTTCTCTGTGTGCTGTATGAGCGCTTGTGCCACACACACACTGCGCATGTTTGTTATTTTGTTCCATATGCATGATGCAACCCACACAGACACAATGAAACATTTTCTCGCTGTGCTCCATGTTCAAAACACACTTGTGCACACAGACTGTTCTCTTTTCTCACTCTTCTGTATGTGCGCTAGCGCCCGCCGCCTCACATACATAGATCATCTTTTTAAGTTATTCTAAGTGACTTTTTATCTCACAATACTATATTTCTGTATGCCACATACACTGCGTCCTTTAATGTAACTATACTCTACATAGAAATAGACAGTGCACTTGTATTTGTCTACTGTATAAGAGCGCGAGCACGTGCGCGCACTCATGTGCAGGTGCCACTAGGCCTGGGCCAAAATTCCATTCCGTTCGCGGAAATTGCGATAATTTGGCATTTTCGCGTTCCACGGAAAGCGCGAAAAAGTCAAAATTTCCGCATTCCGCAGCTTAGCGATAATTTGTTTCTTGCTCGCGCTGTAAAATAATACATTCTCGCGTGCGCGCGATTGCCTTACCTGAATCCCCGCGTTCGCCAACAAGTTTTCCCGATCCGGTCGCGTTCTCCACGAGATGTTGGATTGTTGGCAGCCATTTGCGCTGTCTCGCGACAGTTCGTGCCCGCAGTAAAGTCATGCGTCGCGAGATCACGTCTTTATTCTCGCGATCATGCACCGCGAGACAAGTGAAAACAAGATGGCCACGCCCGCGAGCAACCGCATGGGTAAGTTGGCGAGCCGCGACCAAGCAGAAAATACCGCGAACGGGCGGGAAAAAAACGTCCTCATCTTCGCGATATTTCTGCGTGTTTGCGGAGATTTTTAACATTTTCTCGATAATTTGCGAAAGTGAATTTCGCAAATTCCGCCCACCCCTAGGTGCCACACACATGAACACTCGCATCAGATCCCTTTTTAGGACTCGCCTGAGCCAGCGCATGCGCTGAACTGTGAGACATTTAGTTAGGGCTTTTAAAAGTGCTGCCACACGGCCTAGCGCTTGCATTCACGCGCGTGTGCACGCGCGCAGCCGCCAGCTTTCAGCGCCTTGGCCTTTTCTTCTTTCGCGCGCACCACTCGCGTGTTTTTTTTTTGCGCGAATGCGCGCGCACACAACTCCCGGGCTTGTTGCTCGCGCTTCTTGTTTTTTTACTTGTGGGTTACTCTTCATGCGCAGTAAAATGAGATCTGTCAAACATTGGCTGGAAAATGCAACCAAAAAGCTTACTAGCACCCCAATCTCGACCAGCAGCATCTACTCCTGTTTGAGCATTGCGCTCAGCAGACAGCAGTCCTAAGGCACCTTATTCCTTCGTGTAGCAGCCCCAGCAAATTAAGTACTGCAGGCCACTCTCATCTGCCTCCCTCCCGTACGTGTATTACAGTGGAGACAGAACTCGAGCCATGGAACCACCTGTCACCGTATCCCAGCAGGTGGTAAATGTATGGGACACCTTCTGTTCAATGTGCTCATGAAAAATTATTCATGGCGGAAGACAAATCAGAGAGGATCTTTCAAAGAATTGTTCACTTCATAGAACATGTGATGAATAGTTGAAATGCATGCATTTTTAACACATTTAAAAATACGTCTTGCATTTCTAAGGAGGCAACCCCATGAGTTCTACTTTTCCTCAAACTCTACCTATTCATTCACTGCCCATGTTCCCCAGAACAACTTCCCTCGTCACAGAAACTCCTTTATATATGACAGGGGTCCTGGCTCTGCTCTTCCCAAGCACTCTTTCAGTCTTCGTGCTCTTCTGACTCCCATTATCACATACTTCTTGCTTCATCCAAACCACTTTCCATCTGTACTGCTTATATATCAATGCTCCTTTGCCTTTCTAAGTCTCTCCCTTTGTCAACCATTCTCCCTGTTCACCATTCCTTCTTTCACAGTCACCCTGTGGGCTCTTGTGTTCTATACTTTCGCTTTCTCTCCTAGATGTTCTCTTACGAGTTTTTCACTTAGTACGTTTTTCAACAAATCTCTCCTGTTTTCCTATCACAATCATTCTCCTTATTTCTGACTATTTCTTTCTCGCCATTCCTCACACTTGCCAGTAGCATCTACATATCCTTTCTACCAACGCTCCCTCTTTACATTTAACACACCACATTTAGAGCCAGATGTACTAAGCTTTTTTGAAATAGCAAACAGCTCAATTCGCAGAATTAGGCTGTTTGCTACTGCAAAACAAGCATTGGCATAGCCAATAGGTCTCGCTTTTGGGACCTTATAAGTATTTAGTTATGCAGCACAATATCCTTGGTGCAACAACATCAACTGTTGCATGGGTAAACACTTATAAGGTCCCAAAGGCGAGACCTATTGGTTATCCAATGCTTGTTTGCTGTGCTATGTGTGTACGGTTGATACCTCTATTCCCTTCCGCAACCCTCACACATACACAAAAACATGGCAACCTCAGGTTTATATTTTGTTTTGAAGAAACGTGAGTGCGGTACACACAAAACTTTAAACATCTTTGTGGGTGGTTGATTGTTTTGGATAATTTGAATGCAGATTGATACGTTTTTATGCGGTATGTATGCACGTGTGTCTTTTAGTGTTGCCCCTTCTATTGATGTACTTTTACTCACAATGTGCTCTGAATCGTTCCCTGGGGGCTTTTCTATGCCGTACAAATAAAAAATCAAAAACAAAATTTACCAGCGTCCTAGCACGTTCTCATGAGCTGAGTTCAATACGCAGCTTGGCAATGTCAGCATAAATTAATGTAACAGAAGTGGGAATATTTCGTGGCTTCACTTCTATCGCCTCCTGGTTCGCCTCTATGGGCCATATTCAGAAGGCAATATGGCCTGGAGTGAAGATGGGACTTTTCTGGCGCAAATGGGCAGTTCGCCACGTATTGCCGGCTGACGCCGACTTCACGATCGCCATCGCGCATTTGTTATCGGGACTTTTCACCGCCTAACCCTGGTTCTATCACAATGTAGCATCGACTTGATAATACGGCGCTAGCATGACGATATATTTCAGGGTTAGGAGGCAAAATCAAAACTGCCGATAACTTGCGTGGGCAATAGTTATTGGCAGTCCTTGTGAATATCCCCCAAAGTGTTTTCAGTAGTTTCTGAGACAGCAGTGCTATCGCTATGGTAACAACATTAAGGAAGTCAGCAGCAGGATTCCTTCGATCAGACGCCCCTCACTGATGACACAGCCGAAGAGATTTTGTTGCACAACTCTCAGTGACGATACAGGTGAGGTATCTCTCAGGTTACATACGAGTCAGTAGGCCGTCAGACCACAGAGACGCCACGGCGCTCTCAGCAACCATTATGACAGCAGAGTAACCCACAAGTAATTACCTACTGACAATTTCAGCCAGCAGTGTAGAGTTTGTCAATGCTTATTAATTGTGATAAAGCCGAGTACAGCGCTCTCTCTCCGTTTTCTGACTGACTCTCTTTCTCTCCTCTCCCCCTCTTTTCCTCATTTTCTTTGACCTCATCCACTGATACCCCTTCTTTATCTCTCCCTTAATCGGTTGCTTTCTCCTCCTCCCTTCTGCCCTCTATCTTCCACCAGTTCTCATGTTCATACCACTTTTCTTTTGCTTCTTACTTCATCACACCTCTCCCTCCTTCTTTTCTTGTCTCGTCCATCCTAGATGGCCCTACACGCTCATTTCTCTCTCATCTCCTTTTCTCCCCTACTCTAGTTGGCTTCTGGGCGCTGTATTTTCCTTTCTTCTCCAATTACTGCATTTGCTCTGCCTTACTCACCTTTCCTATATCTCCCTTCCTCTAGCTCCTCTCAATCTCGCACATCCCCACCCCAAATCTGTTGTCTTCCTTCACTTTGTTCTTTTTCTACCTCTCATTTTGCCTTCTTGCCACTTCTACCTCTCAACTCTGTCGTCTTGTCTTGCACCCCCCCCCCCCCCTTGTGTTTTAATTCCTCTTCACAGCCGCGCTTGATATCTTTGCTCAGGAGTGACGTGCTCTAATCACTCCTTCATCCCACTCGTCTGAGTCCCCCTCGCTCCTCGTCGCCGTCCCCCGGGTCTCACTGGGACTGAGGACGCAGCGTCGCTCTCATCTCCTCTTTATAAAATGGCCGCGCGGCTGACAGCGCGGTGACGGACGCCTCATTAATGGCTTAATAAATCGGCGCGGTTCTCATTCTGCTTTCTGGTCCGCCTCCGCCGGCGTAAGGAAGGATTCCAGCGCGTGCCAGAGATGGAGGCTACTCCAGGGAAGTGGACGTGTTCAAGGCGCGGAAGAGAGGGGGGAGGCTGAGCAGAGTCGGAGGGGGGGGTGGGGGGGAGGGGGGCGGAGAGCTCGTGGAAATAGTCAGTGGCGGGGAGGAGAGAAGTGAAGGAAGTAGGGACCGTAAAAGAGAAGGGGAGACCGAGGAAGGGAAGGGTTAAGAAGATGGAATGAGAGGTAAAGAGATGGTGATTGAACCATTGCAGGTGGAGGGGAGTAAGGGCAACATAGGGTAAGGGAAGGGGGAGCAGTCAAAGAGGATGGTGAGGCACATTTTAAGGGGTTAAAGTTTGATAGTGGTTTTGTTTTAGGTATAGGCACCGCAGAGATTATTCGCTCATATCACAATGATGAGACCCACTAACGGTGCTACAAGGTGAGGAGAACCACGCTACTCCTCAGGATAGGCCGCCGCCTTCTGTAAACAATGACACTCCTTAGCACACGTGATATATGCAAAATAACGTAAATATGTAACGTGTTTCCACCAAAATAGACAAATTATTATACAAGAAAATACATATGAAATCTTCTTTCTTCTTTCTTCTTCTCAATGATGGGATCAGACGTTTCGCATAAATCTCCGGTATCACGATCACCCCAAATTATCGCTTGTTTTTGATCAGTTTAGACTAAAAGACTATTGATGTCTCCCACTATACATATTCTCTTTTGTATATGTTTTCTTTCAAACTACACAGCCTTGAGAAAGTCGCGAGACAACTAGCCCACTTTGCGACGAAACACGTGTTGGCTGTAATGAAACATTGGGAGCTTTGCACTAAATAAAGAAAACAAGAAAGAAGAAAGAAGATTTCATATGTATTTTCTTGTATAATAATTTGTCTATTTTGGTGGAAACACGTTATATATTTACGTTATTTTGCTAATATCACGTGTGCTAAGGAGTGTCATTGTTCACATTTTAAGGGGTGTAGAATCTGGGGGGTGGTATCAAGACAAGGTACACCTGTATAATCAAGTTTGCACTTGTCTTACTCTTAACTAAAGTTAAAGCAAGCAAAATGGTTTGTCCAATTAAACTCTGATAATCAATGACTTAGAGTGACTTCAATCTGGCCAAGTGCGCCATTTTATGTCACTGTTGGTAGCAAACGGTCGGTGCTCAGCACTGGTGAGACCCGGCCCACTTAAAGCCCTGGTAGCACACACGACACACACCTACTTGGTATGCACTTACACCGCACTTCCCTCCGTAGCAAGAGAGACTTTCTAGAATATCAAAATGTGATGATTACTTATCGATAATGTGATTACTTACCCGTAATCTTCATTACTTAGAGTCCGGGTTTGCCCCAACTAGTGTGCCCCTGAATATCGATTCAATAATGTCGATGGGACAACGTATAGAGGACAGATTATTGAAAATGAAATATTGACAGGTAAGTAAGTCTAGATTTTGTATACCTAACTCCTCATATATGTACCTACACTGTCCCTATTGGAGCAGGGTCAAGACTGATTTGGATATAGCTGGTTCCAAACTGAGGTACAACAATATCAGGGTGGGGGGAATGGACCACTTGTCCTGTGCACCAGGGTCTTTTAGTTTACGTGGTTGGGCATCCTTAAAAAACCCTCATATACGTACACTGGCGTAAGGCGGTATATCTTGATTCTCCGCTGTAGTGTATCGTGATAGCATGATCATTGGGCTTTTTATTGTCCAAATGCTAACCTCCCCATGGAGGAAGACCAACTGGTTGTGCAGTAGTGGTCAGAAATAACAGAACGAGGGTGTGCTCGTGCTCTGTGAACTGTGGTGTTTAAAATTCCTAATGTCAAATCCCGTGTCCTTTATTCTTGGGATACATGACAGAGGGAAATTAAAAAATGGTGGTCGTGCACGACAAGTGGTCCATTCCCCCCACCCTGATATTGTTGTACTAACCTTTGGAAGCTGAGTGGACCACTGCTTCTTTTTCCCTCCCCCCTTTTGATACATTCCAAACTGAGGTGTCATTGTGTGCAAAATAACAATGGATTGGGATGCAGCCCGAGTGGTTACCAGTGGCGGAGATTAATTCATGCATTCCATCCATCACTGTTATGTATATTTATTGGATACTGTAGGACACCAAGCAGCTCTGAGAACCTCCGCAGACCGCTCAACCAGAGGCAAAATTACCAAATGGAAATGATGGCCTCTGCAATCCTGCAGGGCGTTGGCATTTTTATCTCTACCATTAGTGATTCATTATCCGTCATTGCTAGCCACAAAACCCACACCCCTAGTGAACAAAGTGAACTGCTCCACCTACTAAAAATGGATGCCACAGCTGGTAAGCTTGGCCTTGGAGGCAGCCTGTGACCTTGAATACACAATTTGCCTGTATTCCTGTTTTACACCCTCAGACAACCATTGACAAAGAATGAAAGGAGACTGCAACTATATCTGGTTTTTACTAGATTATGCTTAGGGTTTCATATTTTATGTAATTGTTTTTTGTATATCTTTTGTATTGGTCCATATTTATTCTTTACTCATTTTATATGTATATACCGATATGTATTATGATGTTTGGTGAAAAAATAAGCTGGCACCTTGTATGGTTCTACATTTATTTTACTTATAAATGTACATTCACGCCTCTTTGTTGGTAGGATTATATTGAGCGAAGGAGTCATGCGCAAAAAACCTGTACACTTGAAAATATTATTATTTTAGTAATGGCACCATGAAAATATACCGCTATTTAAGCTTCATTAGAACATTATACCCCTTTTCTTCAACTCACTGTGATGTCAACATGTACTACTACCGGCCTGACAGGCACAGCTAACAGCATAGGAAGACACTAACATACATTTTCTGTATTTTTCTAGTTTAAAAAAAACTGGAAAACCGGTGTCTGTCTGAATTTACATGAAACTATCAGCGGTACCGGATCGAGCTAATAACGGAAGCTGCTCCTTCTCTGCACTTCAGAGCCTCACCATTGATCTAGCAGTTCCGGAAATACCTCAAGACTAACCCTGGGCAGAATTTGCAGAGTGGTGCTCTGCGGAGTTCCATGGAGTTAAAAAAAACTCTGTGGAACTCCGCTCTGCCCCAGCCCCACAATTTTTTTTAAAGTGAACCCACTTACCTTGTCTTCTGTCGTCTGCGGGCCGCCCTCCTCCTTGCTGTGGTGTCTTCTTCTTGCGGTCGTCCTCCTCCTCGCGCCATCCTACATATTATGTCTTGCGTGATCTGCGCAGTTCACGCAAGACGTATTACGTAGGGGGACGCGAGGAGGAGGACGACGGCAAGAAGGAGACACTGTGGTGAGGAGGGGACGGCCCGCCAACGGCAGAAGAGAAGGTACGTGTTTTTTAATCTGCAGGGGGCTGACTCGATTGAGGGGCGTACTCTGCTCTGCCACGGAGTCGAAGTTTTGCTACAACTTTGCATTCCCAGCAGATCGCGGAGTTGGTAAAACTCCGCAAACTCCACTGATGGAGTGGAGTACTGGGCCCGGGCTTACTCAAGACCTGGATGTTCAACCAATAGGAACAGGCAGCGTGATCCGCTGATGGAGTGGAGTATTCAGCCCTGGCTTACTCAAGACGTGGATGTACAACCAATAGGAACAGGAAGCGTGATCCCGCAGCAAGATCCCACAGCGCCTCGAGACCCACACGGGTGAAGCAGCCGCGCTACACAAATTCTGATTGATTGATTAAAAACTAGGAGGCTTAATTATGGTCTGCAAAAACTTTTTCGCTAGAGGAGGTGAGAGAAAGCACAGCCTGTGAAGAGAGCCTGCAGGTAGTATCTAAATGCAGGATTTATATAGCGCTTTATTCACCTGACAAAGCCACAAAATTGGATTCTGGGGTGCTTTGAACAGAGATCATGGTGCGGCAAACTGGTAATGATGCCTAAGTAAATTCCCAGAGTAGGCATAGTCTCACCTGCAGATACCTACCATTTTTTTTGAGGTGTCTGCTTCATAGTGATTGCATGTGTGAAAATAGCCAAGTTTTTAAAGCTATCTGTAATTCAAATGGTTGTGCGTTATTCGTATTCTAGCTGTAATTTAGTCCATATTTTTGTTGTCTTAATTGAGAAGGAGTTTTATTATAGGTAAAAATGCCAGGAAGGTGTAGAAACATGTTGGAGAAGAAAAAGCATGGCAGTATTGGCAATGAACACTCCAAGAGTTCAGTGCAACATTAAGAATGAAGTGACATGAAAGAGGATTGGCTACTCTGATGGGCCACATGGTGTCAACCCAAGACATCTCACTAATTGGACATTTATCTCATGAAGGAAAACAAAAAAAAGTGCTGGGTACTATACTTCATTTATCAGGCACTGGTAATTACTCTGAACTGCATTCTAGTTCATTGTTTCCCCCTATCCTGCCAACTCAGGTATGAACCAGCCATTTACAATCAGCCAGTTGCAGTAGGAACAGTTCACCCGAAACGCCCAGACCATATCCCTCTGAGTTGGACCATAAGCGACTCCAGCCCAGTTTCAGGCCATTTGAGCATCATGTGCACGGCGCAGCTTGGTTTCTGTGACACTGTGAGCAAGGGACTCATGCCTGGCCATACCTGCCACACTAAAGGGCAAGTCTTCACATAAAGGCAAACAAAAAGTGATGGGTGAAATATGTGACTTAATCTCAGCCACTGGTAATTACTCAGGCCACATTCCTGGCCATCATTTTTGCCCACCATACCATCTCAGACAGTGAGCAGCCATATGCTAAACACTCTTGGTCCTGCTCCAGCAGGAACAGTCAGGCCAGAACTGCAAAGCCAGGGTCCCCTCTGAATGGGAACAAAGGCAACTTCAGACTAGTTTTGGCCCAGTTAGGACTTGATGGCCATATATAGCTTGGTGCTCAGAAGAACATGAAAGGATTATATGGACAAAATTGTGGCTCTAAGTGTGGTTTTCAAGTGTTGAAAAGTACATTGTGTTATAAATCTGACCAGCCAATGCTACTGCTTGACTGCTCAGGTGTTGTGTCTCTTTTCTTTGTCAACAACAAATTGCTGTCTGCCTCGCCATATCCAAGGATAACCCTTTTGGACGGCTGCTGAGACCTCCAGTAGTAGTAAGAATGGTATGAGAGCCTTCTCACTCTACCTCCAAGGCCCTCCTTGCAAGCTCAGGGACATATTCTGACCCCTACATGGATTAGATTTCTGAGTGGTCTGATGATTATCTCACCCTGACATTCTTCTCCTAATAGATGACATTTATCAGGGGAAAAGGCCAGTAAAAAAGTCAAAACATGTGGAACCCAGTGTTCTAAATACTGATTCCTAATGTTATGCATCACTTGCAAGCTAAAAACTTGGAACCAGAGGTATTTACCACACGCGGTACATAACTTACCCTACACCGCCTAACTTGCAACGATGATCTCAATGTCGAGCAGACTTTTCTGAGTTGGAACCTGTTGAGCCAATGCATGGCAGTACTTGTTGGTAGCAGAAATGGACCATTTTGCTGGAATGGAAAATAAGTAACATCCTCTTTTTTAACCCATCTAGACAGCTTATTGGCTTAAAAAACTAGGGGGCATATCAGCAACAACCGGCGATAATTATTGCTAAGCACACTTAGCGCTAGGATAATTATCGCCGGCTAGAGTGGATTTTTATCGCTGAGATAGCGTGCTATTAGCAACGCTTATCTCAAACGCGATAAAAATCCTAGCGCTAACTGCCAAACGTGAGATTATCTCTAGAAACCCAGTGATAATCTCACGCAATGTGGCGTTAGCTTGATGATAGGGACTCACAAACTTAGCCATGATATCCACCTTCCATAGGATATCATGGCTAAGTCAGTCCTGAAGCAGGCGTAAGGAAAGTAGCGATAACAGTGGTTATCGCTACTTTTCTTGACGCTATGCTTCATAGCGTGGGGCTTGATGATAGGAGAAATGTCGCTTAGCGACATTTCTCCTGTCATGTCAGGTCAGGAATGCCCACTTTGCATCTCATTAGAGATGCAAAGCTGGGCGTTAGGAATTCCTACGCTAACGCAAGTTTTCATGCGTAAGAGTGAGCTTGCTAATTAGGCAATACAATTATTGCCGCTTTTTGGCCGAAAACGGCTGCAAAAACGGCGATAATTCTATCGCCTCGCCTTGCTGATATGCCCCACAGATGTTAAGATTTGATGCACAGGTAACACAGAAAAGTGTCAGTGTTCAGAATGCCTCAGCACCCCTGGGGTATACTGCCAACATTTTGAGTAAAAGAAAATGTTATGGTAAAAGAATGTGACAATACTATCGACTACCACTGTACTGTGAAGATAAGTATATCATTGTAAATGTTCTATACTCAAGACCACGTACAAGTATTTTGACTACAAATATAGCTTTATGGTACACATCTGTAGAGTCAAGATATAAATATACCTACTTTCATGATATTGTGATAGACAACATTTTTGTCATGCTATATTTGTACAACCATATTTTTGTACTTGTATGCTGTCATGCAACCTCCCCAGCCCCAGGAGGTGTGGAAAAACGAAAGTGTTTATTATTGGTTGAGAGCAGTCAATCAGAATTGTCCAAATACTATTCAGATTGGTTAAATTGTCAATCAGATGAAAGGTGTTGCAGTAGTCCGATTGGCCACCCTTTTAACCAATCAGAATAGCGTCCTGTGATTGGCTGATTCCAATTGGGTGCTGGTAGTTAAAGAAAAGTAATTACAAGAGCTTCATGAACTGCCCTCATTTCAGGAGAGCAAGACCTCTTTTATTTATTTTATTTATTTATTTTAGGTTTTTATAGAGCGCGTAGTCACCCTCGAGTATCCCAGCGCTGAAACCTCGGACTCCTAAGGAGGGGGCAAAGAGAAGCTGCTGACGAATCAGGGAAAAAGAAGGGTTTTGAGGGACTTCCTGAATCGTAGGAGGTTTGGTTCAGCTCTGAGACTCGGGGGGAGCGCGTTCCATTTTTTAGCTGTGTTGACTGAGAAGCGGCGGCCACCTATGCGGGCCTTCTTCACCCTGGGGACAATGATAAGGTTTCCCTGTTCTGACCGGAGCGCTCTCGTCGGTCTGTATGGAGTGATCCAATTATTCAGAATAGGGGGGCCGGCGTTGTGCAGAACCTTGTGGGCCAGGCAAAGGGCTTTGAAAACGATTCTTTCCCTCACGGGGAGCCAATGAAGTTTCCTCAGAGCTGGTTTGGCTGATGTTCTTGCTGGGGTGTTCGTGAGTAGGCGAGCTGCGGCATTCTGGGTCTTTTGCAGTATTTGGAGAGTGGCTTCCGGTGCTCCGAGGTAAATGGCATTGCTATAGTCCAGCCTGGATAGAACTAAGCCTTGAATCAGCAGAAGACGGGACTGGGATGGTAGTAAAGGGAGCACCTTTCTGCATGATCTGAGTAGGCCATAGCAGATGCCAGCTGTTTTCCTAGCCTGTGTCCTGAAGGTGAGATCTGTCTCCAGCCATACTCCCAGACTCTTAACCTCTGTCTTGGGAGTAGGGGGTTCACCCATACAGGCGGGCCAGAGGTTGGAGGGAAGGCTCATAGTTTTGTGACCTAGGAGCAGGATCTCTGTTTTTGACCCGTTTAGTTTGAGGTCTGAGTCACTCATCCATTGATGGACGTTGGAGAGGCAGTCTCGAAGATTGGAGGGCTCTAGCTTGGGGTGGGAGAGTGTCACCACCAGCTGAGTGTCGTCAGCATAGCTGACGATAGTGACTCCAAATGGTGAGACCAGCTCCTCCAGTGGGGCCATATACACGTTGAAAAGCGTGGGGCTCAGTGAAGAGCCCTGAGGCACTCCACACCGGAGGGGGATAGAGGGGGAGCGGCTTTCTCCTTCCCAGACTTGGAAGGAGCGTCGGGAGAGAAAGGATGTAAGCCATTTCAACGCGCTGTCTTTCACGCCGATGTTATCCAGGCGCTGGGATAGGACCTGGTGGCTGACAGTGTCGAATGCCGCGCTTAGGTCTAGGAGGACCACTGCCACTGATCCTCCAGTGTCGATGATTTCTCTTGCCCTCTCTACGGCAGCAAGGAGGGCGGTGTCAGTGCCCTGGCCTGGTCTAAAGCCTGTCTGGGAGTTTTTAAGGAGATGGTTTGCTTCTAGGAAGTGAGATAGCTTTTTATTTGCAAGCTTCTCCGCGACCTTACCTATCCAAGGGAGGAGCGAGATGGGTCTGTAGTTGGATAGGTCAGCGGGGTCTAGCGAAGGCTTCTTAAGTAGTCCTTTGACGACAGCCTCCTTCCAGCTTTGTGGGACTTCTCCTTGGACAAGCGAGGTGTTAATAAGAACAGTAAGTTTAGCTATGATGGTCCGAGTGATGTCTTTAGCGAACCGTATGGGAACTGAGTCACTGGGGGCGCCACTCTTAGTAGTTGCTAGAGTTGCTGCCACTTCCTCTTCGGTGACTGGTCCGAATGACGCTAAATGAGGTGAATCGGGTTTATCAGGGGAGTTCCCTAACGAAGGGGGTGAATCCTTGGCTTTTTCTGAGGTGGCAGAATTGGTAGCAGGAAGGGAGGAAAGGATTTTTTTGATCTTATCGTCGAAAAAATTGGCCAGGTTGACACATTTTTCTACGGCTGCTTTGGGGTCCATGGGTATCTGCGGGGGGGCTGGAACATGGAGGAGCTCTTTGAGGATAGAGAAAGTCTCTTTGGCTGAGCAAGAGGAGTTCTTTATTTTTTCCTCATAGAAAGAGCTTTTTGCGTTATGGAGGGCTTGTTTATAAGCTTTCATGGCTGTTTGATAAGCGTTTTTCTCCATCGCCGATTTGTTTTTTCTCCATGTACGTTCTGTCTTTTTGCACTCCTTCCTTAACATGTTCAGGGGCGGAGTGTACCAAGGAGCACGGTTGATCCTTTTTACATGCTTAAGGGAGCTGGTTAGTGGGACAAGGCTGTCTAGGGGGTTGGTGAGCCAGCTGTTGAATTCTCTATCGGCGGTGTTAGGGTCGGTTGAGAGGGGGCCAGCGGATTCCCGTAGCTTCGCTTCCCATTCTTCTGGTATTAACTTGTGCCATCGTCTAGTTTATATCCTAGTTTTCTGTTTGGGAACAGGGGTGGACTGGAGGGACCAGTCCATAGGGACCAGTAAATGGTCAGTCCATGGGAGAGGAGTGGGGTCTTGGGTTTGGAGGTTCCTAATGTTGGTGAAGACTGGGTCTAGGAGCTGTCCTTTCTCGTGGGTGGCTTTAGAATTCAGAAGCAGGAGGTCAGCTGACATAAGGTCTGCTAGTAGGTTGGCGGCAGTGTTATCCGCCGGGTCTAGGAAGTGTAGGTTCAGGTCCCCTAAGAGGAGGAAGTTGGGGGTTGATATTGTTTTTAGAAGGATGTGGTCCATCAGGGTGCTTGAAAAATCTCCTAGCGAGCCTGGTGGTCGGTATACCAGCAGTCCCGATATTGAAGTGGTTGGGGAGATCTGGAGGGTGAAATTACAGTTTTCACAGTCCTTGACCGTGCCGCCGTCGATTCTGCAGCTGAGATGATCTTTATAGAGTATGGCGAGCCCGCCACCTCTTCCGACCGGTCTGTTCAGGCAGCAGATTTGGTAGCCGGGGGGGGGTTGCATTGACCAAGTCAAAGTCGTTGTTGGGGGTCAGCCATGTTTCGGTCAGAAACAGGGCGTCTAGCGAGAGGGTTTGGGTGAGGAGGTTTATCTCGTGGGAGTGTTTTACCAGGGACCTGCAGTTCAGGAGGCCGAGTCGAAGCGTTTGGCTGAGTTCCGTGGCTTCAGGGGGGTCACAGAGGGAGCATCCTGTGAACGGGGTATCATCCTTAAGGATGAATTCACACTGAGGATGTTTTTTAGCGTTCCAGATTCGGAGTGTATCCGAGGTGTAGGATATGCGATTCTGTGAGTTGGGCATAGTGTCTGGGCCTGAGGCCGTCTGGGCCCGGACGGGCCCAGACGGGCTTGCCTTTGGCGCGCCTTCGGCGCGCTGACGGCGCGTCCGCTGCGCGTCCGGTAATTGCACATCTTTTATGGGAAGGAAAAGGGGCGGGTGGGCGTGGCCTAGGAGTAGGCGTGGCCTCTCTCCCTCGCCGTCAATGGCGGCAAAATTGTTTGTTTCCAATTACTATGTTGCAGCGAAGGGATCGCTGTTTCGGCGTTTCTAGCGCCCGCTCCAGTGGTGGCAGACGGGTGAGTGAGCTTAAAATACAGTTATTTAGCAAAATTGTGACACAGAATACAATTTTAAAAATTAGGTGGTCTCCCGGCTTCCGCCTCAGGAGATGACGAGGTTCTGGCTTCGTGGCGCTGAAGGCAGCGTTTTATACTCTAGTCGGCAGGTGGGCGTGGCCTGGGAGTAGGCGTGGCCTCTCTCCCTCGCCGTCAATGGCGGCAAAATTGTTTGTTTCCAATTACTATGTTGCAGCGAAGGGATCGCTGTTTCGGCGTTTCTAGCGCCCGCTCCAGTGGTGGCAGACGGGTGAGTGAGCTTAAAATACAGTTATTTAGCAAAATTGTGACACAGAATACAATTTTAAAAATTAGGTGGTCTCCCGGCTTCCGCCTCAGGAGATGACGAGGTTCTGGCTTCGTGGCGCTGAAGGCAGCGTTTTATACTCTAGTCGGCGGGTGGGCGTGGCCTGGGAGTAGGCGTGGCCTCTCTCCCTCGCCGTCAATGGCGGCAAAATTGTTTGTTTCCAATTACTATGTTGCAGCGAAGGGATCGCTGTTTCGGCGTTTCTAGCGCCCGCTCCAGTGGTGGCAGACGGGTGAGTGAGCTTAAAATACAGTTATTTAGCAAAATTGTGACACAGAATACAATTTTAAAAATTAGGTGGTCTCCCGGCTTCCGCCTCAGGAGATGACGAGGTTCTGGCTTCGTGGCGCTGAAGGCAGCGTTTTATACTCTAGTCGGCGGGTGGGCGTGGCCTGGGAGTAGGCGTGGCCTCTCTCCCTCGCCGTCAATGGCGGCAAAATTGTTTGTTTCCAATTACTATGTTGCAGCGAAGGGATCGCTGTTTCGGCGTTTCTAGCGCCCGCTCCAGTGGTGTAGACGGGTGAGTGAGCTTAAAATACAGTTATTTAGCAAAATTGTGACACAGAATACAATTTTAAAAATTAGGTGGTCTCCCGCCTTCCGCCTCAGGAGATGACGAGGTCTTCACACTGGACCAGTGACCATTGAATAGTTAGCCTTCAGATTACTTCTTTTTCTAACCTGTATTGGACAGTATATGTAAGTGGATTCCTCTAAACAGCAGATTTGTGCTTTGTCATTCATTTCCATGTACAATAGACAGAAAAAGTTGTAAATTCCTACTTTTTGGGACACCATAGACAGTATGTAGTGTCTGAGCCAGAGTAAATGCCAGAAGGAGGGTAGGTGGGCTCCAGAAGGCCGATTGGTAGGCAGCAGCTGTGATTCAGGGGTGGGATGGAAAAAAGATGCCTCACATTAAATCCCACAGCTTATAGTTTTTGATCCCACTTCTGGAAGGAAGTCTGGGCTTCTGAAACTCATAGACCCAATGTCCGGGCCTACCTGGGCCAGTATGCAGTGTATGAGGCTGAAAAGGAATCCAGAAAGGACGCTTATGGTGTTGCGGGGTCAATCAGGGTTTGGACGTGCTCACACATGGATTCCAGAGTCCCACCCAAGTATGGGTATGTTCACTATGTACTCCTAGACACTACATTACACATAGTACCTTCGCTGACTGCAGCTTGTTGTGGAAGGAGAGGCTGAAACGAAAGATTAGGTCCTACTCATACACAATATCCTTATTTAAAATAAAGTATAGCGCTTTGGAGTCCAAAGCTCCATAAGGGGGAGGTGAGTAAGAAGAGATGCAAAACAACTGCTAAAAGAAACACAGGGGCATATCATCAAGGGCTGGTGACATATTTATCGCCGCTTTTGCGGCCGTTTTCGGCCGAAAAGCGGCAATAATTATATTGCAATATTTGCAAGGACATGGTAGCATGTGTTTCCTTGTTTCAGCTCCCGTTTTGTTCAGGCCTCGCTTTGCATCTCTAATGAGATGCAAAGGAGGCGTGCCTGACACAAAACACCGTGATATCATCAACGAGGGGTAACGATATTTTAAATCCCATTAACTATGCCTTAACGCAGGAATTTAACGTCTGTTAAATTCCTGACTAAGGCATAGCTAACATGGGAGGTGGATTATGGTGATCACCAAGGCTATCTCCGTTTTGGGTGCAACATCGCTGGTTTTACAGCGATGTTGGCCCATTTTCCTGGAATATTATCGCTCTGGAGTAACGCGTTGTTAATAACGTGTTACCAGGGCGATAAATTCCTGCGATAGATGGCGATAAATAAACAAGCGCTAAGCGCGCTTTGCGTTTATTTATCGCCGTCCTAGTAAATATGCCCCACAGTTTTTAAACAACAAAGCAACACAGGCAAGTTGCTCTTTTGTGATTCCATTGCAGTCATTACTGGAGCTTCCCTTGCTTCTCAGTTCTCCCTGTCTAGGCACTGGATTGCCCATCCTGAATGTTCCAACGCATTCAGTCGCTGTGTCTATTTCACTAGACTATGACCTCATTTTTTGAGATCCCTCCACAATCATATTGTCAAAAGTTTCTGGACTTTTGTATTTTCCGAGCCACAAGACATTCCAGCCCTTCTGAGCACCTGCCTAGATTAGGACCTGGTGTGGCTACTTCCGCTGTTGTCATCTGCATTGGAGGCAGACCAGTTGGAGGTGGTCTGAGAGCATCTTTGAGTCTCTCCAGCCACATCCTTTGCCATGACCAGGTTAACACGCTCGAAGCCAGCTCATTAATGCAGCTTTGGTAAACCATCTCCTCCTGTTTCAGGAAAACATCGATTACTGGTACCTGCTCCCTTCACTTCTCATCCTTACCTGCTTCTCTGTCTCCATGGGCCTCGTTACAGGAAACAGGACTGTCGGCTCCACTTGTCTTATTATTTGGATCATTAGATGACTTTTAAGGCAAGTGGGTGATGAAACAATACAGAGAGAATTGAATGTTCACTTCTTAATCTGATAGTTATTCCCAACACGGGGTTCTGTACAATGTTCAATAACAAGAATGATGCTTTTCAGCTAACTTAATGCTACAGTTCTTTCAGAGTCCCTCACACATCTCTGGGAAAGTAAGAAGAACAGGAAATCAAGAAAGAAGCAAGAACAGAAATTAATTGAACGAAAACCAAGAAGGAAGCAAGAAGAGGAATTAATTGAATGAAAATAAAGAAAGAATTAAGAATAGCAGACCATGACGGGGTACCACAACTATTACAAACAAGCATTGGCATAGCCAATAGGTTTCGCTTTTGGGACCTTATAAGTATTTTGTTATGCAGCACAATATCCTTGGTGCAACAACATCAACTGTTGCATGGCTAAACACTTATAAGGTCCCAAAGGCAAGACCTATTGGCTATGCCAATGCTTATTTAATCTCCCGCCAAGCTGGAGCAAACTCCATGTTCGCTCCCAGCTGGCGTCAACTTTCAAAATGCCCCCACCTGACGGGAGCGGTCTTTTGATCTGCTTTGGAAACAGATCAAAATATTGCACCCGCCTGGAGCGAGCAGCCATAGGAGTCATTTGAGTTGTTATCAGTGATATCATAAATGATACCATATAAGATGTCATGAGTGATCACATATGTGAGGGCATAAGCAGTGCAGTGATTTTTTAACCCCTTCCCTGCGGGGGTAATTCCCCAGCGGTGCAGGGGGGTGGGGGGGGGCGTGGTGGCTCTGTGCTCGTGATGAGCTCAGCTCGTCGTGACTCACAGTGGAGCTGTGCTCATGACGAGCTGAACCCACTGATTAATTCTTCCGCACAGGCGGGGAATCAATCGCCCGTGGGCGGGCCGCGACCGTTATGACGAGCTCAGCTCGTCATGAGCACAGCTTCACTGTGACTCATGACGAGCTGAGCTCGTCATGAGCACTCAAGCAGTTAAAAGTTCATAACATTAATGTTATCACTGACAAATTCACCTAACGGTAACGTTACTTTACCTTTCATTTGTTCAGTGACTTTCTAAGGTTTTTTAAAAATGAAAACAGATCTTTTGGTACAGGAAGTATGTGCCTGCATGTGTGACTATTTATGAGTGTTTGTAAAAGATAGCATATGTATCAGAGGGACAGTATGTGAGATGTGACACTAAGAGTGAATGACAATATAGAAACAACTGTTTCCTAGTGTGTTTCTTTGTCTGTATTTGTCCATGCATGTGCAAGCACATATGGATAGGAGTGAGATCGAAATAATGTGGTAAATATGTATGAAAGAGATAGTGAGGGATAAGAGTTTCCATAAAAGCTAAATGTGTGCTTGTGTGTGTGAGAGACAACTTTGTGTATGTGAGCTACAGAGAGGGGGAGGGTAACTGTGCAGTGTGTGTGAGTGTAAAAGATAAATATGTGTGTGGGTAAAAGAAAGCTTGAGTCAGAATTTGTGCATATGTCAATGTGTGAGTGAGACAGAAGTACAGAAAAGTGTTGCTGTAGGTGTCTGTGAGAGAATCGAACTTTGAGTGAAAGTGATTCAGAAATTATATATCAGTGTGTATGAGAGAAAGGAGACAGAAGAATTAGGAAGTGTTTGTATGAGAGAGAGAGAGATAAAGAATGAAGCTAAAGAGTCTGGATAAGGGTGGTGGTGTATGTGTATGTATGTGAGGCAGAAGTTGTGTGAGAGAGGAAGTTAGAGGTTAGTGTGTGTATGAGCGTTTGTGAATCTTTGTGAGAATTGCATGTGTGTGAGGAAAAGTGTGTTTTTGTCAGAGACCAAACGTATCATTTGTGTGTAAGACTGTGGTCAAGTGGAGGAGTGTGTGTGAACGTGAACGAATTTATGAATGCAAGAGACCTAGCTTGTAGCAGTGTGTGTGTGTGTGTGTATAAGAGATAAACAGGACTGTATTTGTGTGTAGGGGCAGAGGTAGTTTGTGTGTCCTTGAAAGACAGAAAGAAAGAATGCATGTGAGGCAGGTGGTGTGTGAAAGAGAAAGAGCGAAAATAGAGAGTAGTGCATCTTTATTACATAGTGAGAAAGACATAATGGGAGTGTGTGAGTGAGAGGAAGAGAATGTAATGTGTGTGTGTGTGTGAGAGACCAAAAAATGTGGGTGTACCGTAGTGTAAGAGTGTGTTTGTGAGAGATTGTGAGAGCACATGTGCGAGAGAGAGGAACATTTGTATGTCTGTGGAAGACAGTAAGTGTATATTTACGTATGAGGGAAATTGTCAGGGAGATAAAATAGTGTGTAAGAAGTACAGTGTGGGTCTGTGAGAGTCAAAGAGGGTGTGTGGGAGTGGAAGATATGGTAGAATGTGTGTGAGATTGGGATGTATGTGAGAAGGAATTTGCATGTGTGTGTTTGTGAGAGAGAGAATTGGGTGGCTGGGTTGGTGGGATACAAAAATAACCTGTGTGTTTGAAAAAGCGTTGGGAGAGCGATGTGTCATGTATGCAGGCGTGTTAAAAAGAGACATAGAAAGGGGGAAGAGCGTGTGTGTGGGTCTGTGCGTGCACGAGGACGCGGGGTGGGGCTGTTGAGAGTGTAGACCATGATCAAAGTCTGTATGCAATACATGTGTTCAGTCTAGAACCACAGTTCCTGTTTTATGCTAGTAATGTGCTGTGATTCAGACAGACATGCTAAGTTTCGATACCCCGTCTCCCCCCTGAAGGTACCGATACATACGTGGTCCAGGCGGTGAAGTATGAGAGAGGAGGGTGTTTGTGTGCCTGTGTGTTGTGTGTGTGAGAGAGAGAGTGAGAGCGGAGGAGGAAAGTAGGTTTCGAATTAGGTTTGTGGAAGGCATATTGAGTACAGAATATTTAGATGACAACTTTTTATTGCTACTGTGGGATCATATGACGGTTAGAACTGTTCACGTGACAATGCTGTGATAACGCTTCATATAGCCAGACAACGTGCACATGCGTATACAAGCCCATGTGTGCGTGCTTCTTAGGCATGTTATACAAAACTACTTGAGATGGTAAAAATAGTGTATCACAATATTCAAAAACAAATGATGCGCTAAAGTTCGTATGTTTACGAATATCTGTAATTATTTGTAAATTACGTCATATCTGAGTGCATGCAAATAAGTCTGTATTCGTGTGTATTAGCCGTGTATTTATTTAGCAGTGCACTCACAGATCGATACATCTATAATTCGGTACATTGAACCGCACAGGGAACATTTACCAGTGGCGCAAAGTGGACGTTTGAGAAATGTATACTGTATGTATGAGACGAACTGTTAATGTAAAAGGTCATATACATTTTAAAAGTCTGGGCCGTCACGTGTAAGTCAGTGTCCTTTCTTGTTATTGACAAACATGCTGTGTCCGCCGTGCTGGCTTCAGACCGATTGAAGTTCTCATGTACTGCTGACACTTTTGTGCCTTCACACTCAGGATGTTTTTGTTGTTTGCGCGCAGGTTTTATGGCTTTTGCAGCTCAAACGGTCAAAGTTCTCCATAGGGGTATGTTTTAATGATGTTGTTGCTTCCCACGCCTCAGGTCTTTGGTGTTTAAACCGTTTGCTCAACTGCATCATAAGTAAAAATAAACATGCGCTTAAAGACAAGCCGCGACAGCGGCCGCAAAAGTTAAAGCGACACGCAGCGTTTACCTTACGGGATCGAGCAGGGGCGGGTGCGATAATGGCAAACAGATGGCGCTGCAGCTCGCTCCCGCAAGGTAAATGCCATACATGCACGTGGGCTCATTGGAAACAGTGCAGTACATGCACGAGTTTCCAAAAAAGTACGGAGTGATTCCAAAAGGGCACTCCAATGCAGCGCTTGCGCGCTGCGTAGGCGAGACCTAAAAAAGATGATGGGGGGTTCTCTTGCAACCTAAGTCTAGTAAATATATTCCCGATTTTTGCCCATTTCCTATCCTACGTTGTCAGTTGCTTTCCAGAAAAATCAATTCAGCTTCTTATGAACTATTTTTTTTTTTAAACAACGATATCCCGATATAACTCCTGCTGGGTGATGGGGTTCATCATGCCCCCTATGATGACAAAAATAAGGAACCATTTTTGCAAAATTAGCTGGCCAGGGAGACCCCAAGCCTTTTTTATTATTAGTTTAGGTACTGAATAAGAGGAGTTACTAGAGGCTGGCTCGTTAATCACTCTTTCCCCAATAAATGTTTGACAATACCACATACAGCTCAAGTGACGTTTAAGGGCAATGCTACCTCAGACGCATTGTCTATAGACCAAGGGATGTTGTTTTGGTGGGTTGATGGGGGCAGGGCGGTGGAAGTATGCAGGCCACCCATACGACGAGGACAGGTAACTTGGCTTCCATTCTGCTAGTACATTAGCGCATTGTATTGTTGAGCTGCTGCAACACAGGCCTTCTGTGGGTTGTACAATGGTACTACTCAGGTAAATCCATCGTTGGCCTATGCCACACATTTTCATCATGCATGTTTTACAGCGAATATGCATTTACAACGAATGCCAATGCCACACACTGTTTTTCGATTTAAAAATAATGTATTTGTGGGGGGAGACTCCCCAACTTACCTTAAATGCGTGGTATTGGCATGCGTTGTAAATGCATATTCACGGTAAAAATATGTGTGCTAAAACATTTCATGGTAAAGGCACAACGAGGTAAAAACCTCATTGTAAAGGCTGTTTCCACTCGTGTGGAGTCTTGATTGCATGTGCCAACATCCAGGAACCTATTTATGTGCCGTCAACCCTGGCACCTATTCTTTTGAGTGTGATGTGTTCCTGGGACCGTTGAGTAAGTAACAGCATTACACAAGGTGTTAGCAGTGATCCAGCAGTAGATAACATAAATAGATAACCTGAGGGCCTGAACTACTTTCAGTCATGAGAGCACCTGGTAGATTTGAATTTGGAATTTTATAAAGTGCATACAACCAAAGAGGCATCAAAGAGCTATGACTTTTCCAAGCAGCCGCATGGCTCAGGTCACTATATTTGCATTATTTTAAAGGACAGGCGCCACAGCGGTATACTGTGTCAGGGGTACTTTGTCAGACTCGGCAGACTCTGCCATTTTTTTGCGGCATTGGAGAATGAAAAAGGCCACCAAGTGTGGTGAGGCTAGGCATGCGAGGAGAATGTGAGAGGTGGTTCTGATGCCACATCCTGCCCTAAATCTATGGATTCTAATGAGAATCAAAATGTATATTTGTCACTTCATTCCCAGTGTTGTCCTTGGTACCTAACTGTGCCCAATCACAGGTATTGGTCCAATGAATGATGGTCATTCTTCTAAATTTCTCTTTAACATCACTTCTCTAGGTGAGATTGATTACATTGTTCTTTTTTAACCACTTGTAGTAACTTTCTTAGTTTTAATAAGGATCCATAATTTCATGACGGAACGAAAGGGCAGCATTGAACTTTAGTTAAAATCAATGACTATAGTGACGCGTTGGACACGAATCCCCGTTCACCACGTATGGGCAAGAGTGGTGGAAGGGGCAACCATTGGAGAGCAACTGCAATTTCTGGAACTCTCATATTCTTGTGGAAGGAGTTATCTGGTGGGAACTCCTGATGAGTCAGACCCAGATGTTCTTCTCCACAAAAGCTGGTACTTCGGGAAGATGTTAAACTAGCACAAGGATAACTACTCGCTAATAATGAAGTATTTAAGGAAGTTAGTGCTTAGTTATCTGATATTCAGCGTGATTTTCCTACAAAGTTTGTGCAAATTTGCATTTTCCATCCCAAATGCTAATGGTAGGATTTGAAATGCCATTTTGAAAGCGATGTTATAATTCACTTGTTTGGCTTAAAATTGGCATTGTTGATCTTGCACATTGGGACGTACCATAGGGAAGAGTGACTGTAAGAAAGTGTGACGATGGGAAGAGACAGGCTGAAAGACTAAAAACTCACTGACCTGATTTTAACACATTCATGGCCTGATTCTGATCTGGCTAGGAAAGCCCTCCGTACGACTCTGATCCGGAGGGCTTTCCAAGCGAAACAAGCTCCGGGAGTCCAAACGTGCGAGTACGATGCTGCCGTAGGCTTACGGACTCGTTCGCTCAGACTCCCATTGAACTCTATGGAGCCTGTGTACAGACGCATACACAGGCTCCCATAGCAAAAAGTTGTGGATGAGGAAAAATGTACACCCAAGTGTACACCCTGTGGCGGGCACCCCATGGTCCCCAACCACACTGTGCATGCCTGGATCCGGGGGACCCATGGGCACACATCTGTGACAGAATCGGAGGGCCCCGGGTGAAGGATGGCCTGCTATGACCCCTCCGAAGTTCTCTTCCGACAGCAGTTTCATCTCGCTAAGACTAAGGCAAAACGGCTGTCCGAATCATGCATCGCACTCGCTCGGTTAGAAATCGGCTCCATTGAGCGGCACAATTCAGTTACGAACGGTTTGGGTCCGAAAACAGTTCAGTCAGCGATTACACAATCTTCACATCATACTTGGTCGTTCGGACCTGTGTACGATTCATTCAGAAATAAGGGCTACGTACCGGATCCGGCAAATGGAATGAGTAATGCACCCCTACTCATAAATGATGGTATGCTCCCATTCAAATTACAGAAGTGCAGGTACTCAGTACCTGATACTAGCTGCCCATTTAGAGAACAAATTAAAAGTTAATTTTATGGTTTTAGAGCTGGAATCTGGGTGACCAAAATATATGAAACATCAAATTTACGGCACAAAAGGAAATAGTTTTAATTAAACATCGGTATGATCATTTTTAGGTTTTGCCTACACAGCGCTTGCGCCCTGCCTGCAAAATCTCTTATAAAGAAAACAAATCATAAAAGGGGCTTAGCGCCTGCCCATTACTTACCATTGCTTGGCTCCCATGTCACTCTCATTTCCTTTCTTCCTGTTGGTCAGTGCCTTCTTCTGCCTCCAGCTTCCTGCAAGGCTCCACGTCTCCAGCCTTGCTGTTGAGCTTGGACCATAGCCTGCGCACTTGTAGCATACTTTATTTATATTTTTTTTACTTTTCAGGGACCACATTCTGTTTGTTTCTTGCCCGTCCCTTCCACCACCTCTCTTCCATCACTGCATGCCCCTTCCCTGCATTCCCCTTCTCCATTTTGTTGCTGGCCTGTCCCTTCCCACCACCCCACTCCCGTCACTGCATGCCCATTCCCCACCCCGTCGCTCGTCATAGCTTGTGTTATATAGCTCAAAGTCGACTGGATGGACTTGGAGCACATTACGTGAGCGATAGTTATATTATACAAGGACACATTCATTTTTACAGGCACAGGAAGATTAAGTGACTTGCCCAGAATCACAGGATATTGAGCCAGCAGCGAGACTCAAACCTGGCTCCCCTGCTAAAAAGGCAGCAGCTCTGGCTGTAATGCCACAGTCTCTCCATGCTCAGTGTTCCAGCTAGCTATACTTTGACACACTGGCAACTGCAATGGGCATTTGTTCAAAAGTATGAACTGCATATTAAATATAGGGGGAAGAACAATTTTAACTTGTTTGTATGTGCAATGTGTTTTACTTTTTACTTTCCAGAGTCCACATTTTGTACGTTGGTTTCCTGTCCCTACCACCACCTCAATTCTATCGCTGTTAGAGCACTTTACTTGCGCACCAAATACTTTACACAAGAACATATTAATATTACAGGCCCTGGGAGATTAAATGATATGCCAAGAATCACAGGATGTTGAGCCAGTGCCGCAATTCTAACCTGGTTCCTTAGTACCAAAGTAAGCAGCTCAAGTCACAACGCCACAGCCTCTCCTTGCTCAGTGTCCCAGCTATCTACACTTTGACATGCTGGCAACTGCAATGAGCATTTGTTCAAGACTATAAACAGCATATTAATTATAGAGAAGAAAACAATTTAAACGTATTTGTACATGCATAACTTAAAGGAAAAAAGCAGCACGTCATATCGCTTTTTTCACTTTAAGCTATGCAACACAGCAGATTGCACCACTGGGCAACATTTATAAAAAACATCGACAAAGCCAATTGATCTTGCATAGATGAAACCTGTTGGCTTTGCCAATGCTTGTTTTTAGTTACCAATCATATAAAGATAGGGAAAATGGTGAATTTGAATGTATTCAGCTTAAGCATCATAATGAAGCAAATGTGACTCCTGGCCTCTTTGAATACAAAATGAGAAGTAAATTTCTGCATAGATATATGTATATTACCTACTGGCTGTCGCCAGTAGGTAGTTATAGTTAGGACCTATTATCCATAGGAAATTCGTAACATTCTTTTCCCAATAACTTTGGCGCCGGATGACGAATTTTCGCGAAATTTTCAAAACAGGTGGGGCGCTCCGGTCAGCTCCTATCCTGAAAGTTTGGGGGTGACTCGTCAAGCGGGGTCCAAGAAAAAAGGGGGGGTCCCCAAATGTTTTTTCTCCATGTTATTTCCCATAGGAAATTTTGGAACAGGCTACAGCCCGAACTGCTGAGCGGAATTACATTAAATTTTGCAAAAAGGTAGCGCTTGGCTCAGAAAGAGACCTTTTTTTTTAAATGGTGTAAATCCGATCAGTAGTTCCTGAGAAGAACAAAAAATAGAGGTCCAAAATCAATTTCCCATAGGAAAGTTTAGACACAGTTATAGCAAAAACTGCTGAACGGAATTACACCAAATTTGGCAAAAAGGTACTGCTTGGCCCAGAAAGCGTCCTTTTTAAAAATAGTGTAAATCTGTTCATTAGTTTTTGAGAAATTAAGAAATGAAGATAGTGATATCTATGGCCGTGGTGGATCCGCGCACCCTCCCGATCACGAGCTTTATTCTAATTGGCTGTCAACACCCCAAACCAGGAAGTGCTGGCAGCCATCTTGTGCCTCGGTAGAACCGAGGCACATGAAAAGAGAAAAACAAAGGTGTAAAACAAGAAAAGGGGGCAAGGTAGAAACACCCTGACCCCCTAGGCCTGCTCAGGGGGTCCCACAAGGACCCCCAGGGCCAAAAAAAACATATTTTTAAAATCGGCGAGATTCGCGCACCCAGCGCGAATTTCGGCCGAAAAAAGAAAAGAAACAAAGCGTGTTTAATTTAAGCCCCCGGGTGGGCCAGGTCCCGGGCACATGTGAAAAAATGTGTGGGGGTCTCAATCCCCCCCACACTGCCCCGGGGACTGCCACACCCAGGGAAAAGCATGAATATTTGTGGGGGGCACACGGCCACCCACAGCCCCGGGGACCATCACCCCCCGGGGCTTGTTATGAAATCTGTGGGGGGCCTTGGAGGCCCCCCAAGCCCCAGGGACTGCCACCCCCGGGGCTTTTATTTATTAATTACGGGTATTGGTCCCCCGCTGCCCCGGGGACCACCACCCCTAGGACTTTTGTTTTCAAAATAAAAAGACCTGTGTGGGGGGCTCGCCCTCCCACACGCCCCGGGGACTGCGACCTCCCACTAATTTATAAATGCGCTACAGGGACCACCACCCCACGGGGCTTTCACAATGTTAGGAGGGGTGCCGCGCGGCCCCCCTCCAGGAGCCAGTGATGGCCCTGGGGACCGTGGCGTGGTGGCCCCAGGGCCAGCTCCTGCAGTGTCCCGGGGTCAGGCCCTGGGGGATGGGAGGCCATGAAATAGAAAAGGAATGGGGGCCACAAAGCCCCCATTCTTAAAAAATAAAAAATAAATAAAAAACACGTGATCGTGCCAGAGGACCGCGACCTCCCCAGGGCACTAATTTTTAAATGCGCCCCAGGGACCACCACCCCCCGGGGCTTTCACAATGTTGGGAGGGGTGCCGCGCGGCCCCCCTCCAGGAGTCAATGATGGCCCTGGGGACCGCCATCCACCAGGGCCGGCTCCTGCAGTGTCCCGGGGTGCCCACCCCCGAGGCACTGAAGTTTGCTATGACAGGGCGGGAGCCTCGCGACTCCCGACCTGTCATAGCAAACTCTGGTTTGGTTTTTGGAAGAGAGAGCAAGGTACCTGCTCTCTCTTCCAAAAACCAAACCAGATTGCTTTTCCACATGGGGAACTGCATCTTATCAGCTCCCTGTGTGGAAAAGCAATGCCGGCTCCCGCAGGAGGCGGTGAGCTGGCGGAACCGTGGGGGAATTGGGGACCCCCCATGGTCCCCAACGATGTGGCCAGGCCCCAGGGGATGGGGTCCCCGGGGCCAGAAGTGGCCAGGGAGGGGGCCCTCCCCATAATTAAAAAAAGAAACGCAAAGGCAGGCCCGGGGGAATGGGGTCCCCGGGGCCATAAATGGCCTCAGAAGGGGGGGCCACGCAGACCCCCTCCAATTTTTTTTAAAAAAAAGAACAAAACCACTGGCCATGCCCCGGGGATGGGGTCCCTGGGGCCAAATATGGCCTCGGGAGGGGGGCCACGTGGCACCCTTCCGTTTAAAAAAATAAAAAAGGGGTCAGGCCCTGGGGATGGGGTCCCCAGGGCCCATAAAATAGAAAAGGAAGGGGGGCCACACAGCCCCCATTTAAAAAAAATAAAAAATAAAAAAACGCGATCGTGCCAGAGGCCCTGCCCCCTCCAGCAATACTCTGCAAACACGCCCTGTGGCGCGTTTTAAGTTGGGAAATTAATTCCCCTTCAATACTGGGGGTCCCTGGGGGCCAACTAGCCCACCAGGAGCCTCCAGTAAGCCCCACAGGGCTGCGTTGCAGAGAGGTGGTCCAGGCCATGCCCCTTTTTGCACCTCTCTGCAACGCAGCTCTGTGACGCTTACTGGAGGTACCTGGTGGGCTAGTTGGACCCCAGGGACCTTTAGGATTCAAGGGGACTTAATCCCCCAATGTAAAACGCGCCACAGGGCACGTTTGCACAGTGGTGAAGGGAGGGGGTGTGGCCTGATGTGACATGTGTGCAAACACACCCTGTGGTGCATTTTAAATTGGGGAATTAATTCCTCTTCAATCCTGAGTGTCCCTGGGGAGCAACTAGGCCACCAGGTACCTCCAGTAAGCGCCACAGGGCTGCGTTGCAGAGAGTTGGTCCAGGCCATGCCCCTTTTTATAATACCTCTCTGCAATGTAGCTCTGTGGCACTTACTGGAGGTACCTGGTGGGCTAGCTGGACCCCAGGGGCCCTCAGGATTCAAGGGGACTTAATCCCTCACCTTAAAACGCACCACGGGGCGCGTTTGCACAGTGGTGAAGGAAGGGGATGGGGCCTGAAGTGACATATGTGCAAACACGCCCTGTGGCGCGTTTTAAGTTGGGGAATTAATTACCTTTCAATCCTGAGGGCCCCTGGGGGCCAAATAGCCCACCAGGTACCTCCAGTAAGCACCAGAGTCCTGCATTGCAGAGAGGTGGTCCAGGCCATGCCCCTTTTTACACCTCTCTGCAATGCATCTCTGTGGTGCTTACTGGAGATACCTGGTGGGCTAGTTGGACCCCAGGGACCCTCAGGATTCAAGGGGACTTAATCCCCCAACTTAAAACGTGCCACTGGTGTGTTTGCACAGTGGTGAAGGGAGGGGGCGGAGCCTGAGATGATGTGTGCAAACACACCCTGTGGCGTGTTTTCAGTTGGGGAATTAATTCCCCTTCAATCCTGAGTGCAACTAGCTCACAAGGTGCTTCCAGTAAGCGCCACTGCGCTGCGTTGCAGAGAGGTGGTCCAGGCCATGCCCCTTTTTCCACCTCTCTGCAACGCAGCTCTGTGGCGCTTAGTGGAGGAATCTGGTTGGCTAGTTGGATCCCAGGGACCATCACGATTGAAGGGGAGTTAATCTCCCAACTTAAAACGGCCACAGGGCGTGTTTGCACACATGTCACCCCAGGCTCCCCCTACCTTCACCACTGTGCAAACGCGCCCCGTAGCGCGTTTTAAGAGGTAGTTTTAATCCCCCTGCCCTATTATGTACTAGGGACTTACAGAGGAGGTCATGCTAATCACAGGGGTACCCCAACGCATAGTGTTCCCTAGTGTATGTAGGTGTGTTCACTGTATTCTAAGTGTCTTTTAGCATAGCACTGGCTCTAGGCCTGGTTAGTCAGAGTCAGTTACCACCAGTACCCGTCTGAAAAAGTTGTGGGCACAGGATGATTTCGGAACAAGGCCTCTTTCTGCTCCTCTGTTGGTTTTTTCTACACGTCTTGCTTCTTCCTGCACATTTCTTCATCTTTGCACACTTCTGTTGCTTCTTTCTGCATTTCTTTTGCTTCTTTCTGTGCGTTTTTTTCTTCTTTCTTCACATGTTCTACCTCTGTAGGCATAGTTAGAAACTAGCATTTGAAAAACCTTTGAAATTCACAAAAAAAACCATAGGTTTCAGGCATGTTATAGTTAGAAATTAGCATTTAAAAAACCTTAGAAATTCACTGAAAAAAACATAGGTTTTAGGGAAAGTTATAGTTAGTTGGGCATTGCACTTGTACAAAACCCGTGAAATTCCCCCGTTATAGTTAGTTCAGCTAACTGTATAGGTGAGTAAATGGGAGTGTGAATAATTATTTGCGTGACTGACTAGGTGTGTGAGTACATCTATGGATGAGTGGCGGTGTGTGAGTGTCAGTGTCTATATAGGTGTATGAGTGTATATGATAGTCCTCTACTGAGTGACCGTAAGTATGAGTTATTGTACAGGTGAGTGAGTGGATGTGTGTGTAGACGTAAGAATCAGTGAGTGGTTATGTAGTTATTGGTGTTGGAGTGTCAATGATTTTGAGAAAGGCAGTCTGTAATTTATAATGGGTGTATCGAAAGTTATATTAGGGTGTTACGAAGATGCATGAAATTTTCACATAGATGATGTCATCAGTGATGTCATCAGTGATGTCATTTGAGATGTCATCAGTGATGTCATCAGTGATGGCACATGAGTGATGTAATATGTGACGTCATCAGCAGTGCATTGCGGGGGGCGAGTTATAGTTAGCTGAACTAACTATAACGTGGGAATTTCTCGGGTTTTGTACGAATGCAATGTCCAACTAACTATAACTTTCCCTAAAACCTATGGTTTTTTCAGTGAATTTCTAAGGTTTTTTAAATGCTAATTTCTAACTATATTGTGCCTGAAATCTATGTTTTTTTCAGTGAATATATATATATATATTGCCACTAGGTAGTCATAGTTGGTCTGCTGTTCCATAGGCAAAACGCTTTTTGCATTGCTAATAACTATGGCACAGTTTGATGAATCTCCCCGAAACATTCCAAAATGGTGATACTGTTTGACTAGTTTGTGCAAGTACAGTTTTGGGGTGATCTGTCATGGTGGCCAAGAAAAAAGGGGGCCCCAAAACGCAAAATCCCCATGCATTTTCAATAGACTTCTTTAGATACGGCTACAGCAAAAACTGCTGAACGGATTTACACCAAATTATGCACGAAACTAGATCATGGTCCGCACCGGCAAGTACAGTTTTGGGGTGATCTGTCATGGTGGCCAAGAAAAAAGGGGGCCCCAAAACGCAAAATCCCCATGCATTTTCAATAGACTTCTTTAGATACGGCTACAGCAAAAACTGCTGAACGGATTTACACCAAATTATGCACGAAACTAGATCATGGTCCGCAGATTGTGTTTTTTGTGATTTTGTGTACGTGTTCAGTAGTTTTTGAGAAAGTAAGGTTACAAAATAATTGTATATCTGGACAGTTGGGTCCGGGAGAGACTTTTGAGACTCTCGCCGGAGCCCCAATATAAAAATAGAGCATTCTGATTGGCCCAGGTAGCTTTATTTTCCTTGGGCTATCTCGCTCCCATGGGAGTCTAACAGCCGGGGGAGCGAGTTCTCTGATTGACTGCCACTGCCATCAGCATGAGAAAAATATTGCTGGCAGCCATCACAGGACTTAGGGACTCAGTCCACTGTCTGAAAAGTGTTTAAAAAATATATATATAAAGGGACCACGGTAGGGATACCCTGACCCCTAGGCAACATGGCCTAGGGTCCTGGATCCCCCAACCACCGGCAAAAATCAAAAATCGAATTGGACCAAAATTGCTGAGATTCCACACAATCATGGGGGATTGTAAAAAAACAAAAATTGCGGTTGGGCCACTTTGTTTTAATAATGGGAGGTGGGCACACTGCCGACCCCCCTCCACTAGTCATCACAGGTCCTGGGTAACCCACGTTGGGGTCTAAAAACATTGTATATGGGTAAAGGGGGGCTCGCGGCACCCCTACCCGAGCCAACAGATGCCCCAGTGAGCCCACCTCTGGGCGGAACAGATTGCGTATAGGGAGGGGTGACTCGCGGCCCTCTCCCTGAGCCATCGGAGGCACAAGAGCCATAATCATTGCATAAGTCGAGGTGGCCACATGACCCCCCTCCCTGAGCCATTAATGGCCCCATGGGACCCCACCCCTGGGCGGCTGCGCAGCCCCCTCCACTCATAACATATATGTATGGCCCTTGAGAATGGGAACACAGGGTCTAAAGAGGCTCAGGGACGTGTGCCGCGCGGCCCCCCTTGCCTTTTAATAGAAAATGCCCTGGGGCATGGGGTCCCCAGGGTCTAAGAAGGCTCGGGCAGGGGACCATGCGGCCCCTGCCCCTTTAATTGGGAAAAACAGCCCTAAAGGATTGTGTCCCTGGGACCTAACAAGGCTCAGGGAGGGTGGTCACGTGGCTTCCTTCCTCTTTAATTGTAGTTGTGGCCCTGAGAAATGGGGTCAGCAGGGCCTAATAAGGCTTTGTGAGGGAGTCTGCTAGCCCCCCGCTACTTAAACAAGCATTTGCAATGCAATAGGTCTCACATTTGCGAGAGTTTGAGCTATTAGCATTGTAAATGACAGTGCCTTTTATTTCTGTTTTAAAAAAAACAAACTTAAATAAAAAGCATTGTCATTTACAATGCCAATAGCTCAAACTCTTATAAATACGAGACCTATTGCATTGCAAATGCTTGTTTTATATGTCGACGGCGTTTCGACCCTTCCAATGATGCAGGGTCTCTTCAGGACCTAATAATATAGTGACATCTGGAATTTAAATGGGGAGAGTTGTGTGAGCTATATTATATAAAAGTGATAAGACAGTGATTTCTCTGAAGAAAAAATAGTAGAGGCCAAGAGGTACCTGGAGAAATAGTAACAATGTGTGCAGCCACGTGTTAGAAGTGAGGAACACCGGTCATGTGAAAAGAAAATGGGAATATACTCACACTGGACCCAGCCGGGTACTACACGAAAAGGAAAATGTGTTGGTAATGGAGATATTGAAAATGGTGGAAGTAAATGAACAACTGTTTGTGAGGATGCTTACCTCAGTGTGGGGAAATGGTGGAAAGGAAAGTGCGGAGGGAAGAATGGTGGTTGATGATGAGACAGGGCAGATGCGGCTGTCTGTGGATCAGAGCTTGAGAGGTATTATCTGAAAAGAAGGCGTGGTATATGAAGGGAATGGGTGCATCATGTGTAGGAAACTCAAATTAGAACGGTATGTTGGAGCAGATAGAATACTTACCCGTTTAGGTCTCCAGTAAATGTAGGCAAAGTGACAGGTTACAATAATTTGGGCACAGTAACTGGATACGCTCCGTCCTTGGATATCTGAAAAGATGCACGTATCCATCAGTTCCAGAGTACGAAGTAATTTGTGCGATTAGATATGTCGCGCGGTAATCACGCATTAAGTCGCTTCACTTTGCTGAAGTACCATGATGTGTGGATGCTCCATGTAAAATATCAAAGTGATGTGCACGAGGTGGTATGTCGCGCTCAAGTGGCGCATTCAGTCGCTTCGCTGCGCTTCAGTACCACAGTGTGTGGCACTTCATTTAAAGTATTAAAGTGATATACGCGAATTAATGTTGCGCGTGGTAACAGCGCATTTAGTCGCTTCATAGCCGTGTAATATTTTAGTGCAAAACCCTCTTCTAGGCCGATAATGCCTGAGCCGGTGTCGGAGCTTGGGGAACAGAATAAATTTGTATGCGAGTGGTGTGGAGAGCTATCTAAGAAAGTTTACCGCGCGTGAGGCTTACCTTCCGATTCAGTCGGCAAAAGACGCATGCGGCTGCTACGCGTCACCTCTAAAGTCTCTGTCTGTGTGTGATGACAGCGAGGTAAGTGTCAAGGTAAGGTTAAATGCTGTTTTGGCTTGTCAAAACCGGTTCGCACGGCAGGCATCACAATGGATTGCCGTTCCTGAGAGGAACCGGGGGGAAAGAAAAGGAAAGGGTGAAAAGGCCGACGTTCCGCACACCAAACAGTGGCAAGTTGTGTAAGCGCATTTATTAAAAATCTTGGTAGGAAAAAGAGATTGCGTTTGTTTTCTTGTGCAATAATTAAATAAATAGATAAATAGGGCATATAGAGCAAGGTTAATCGTTTTTTGCAACGCATAGCACAAGGGCAAAAGCGTGGCACCCGTATTGTTAATATGAAAGTGGGCGCTGTGCTGCAGCATAAAGCTTATACTTCAGCACGGCGCCCACTTTTTTATTATCCACACCGGCGCCACGCTGGATTAAATAGTTGCGCCCGTGTTGATAATATGAAAGCAGGCGCCGTGATGAAGTATAAACTTTACGAAACTTAATGCTGCAGCATGGTGCCCACTTACATATTAGCTCTATAAATGTGTGGGAGCCATGCTGCAGCATAAAGCACGGCGTCCGTGTAGATAATAATAAAGTGGGCGCTGTGTTGTGAGAGGAGGAATAACATTGAGCCCCACAGCCGTCATTGTTGAAGCTAAAGCGGCATGCCACTGCTTAAATAAACAAGCGTTGGCCGCGCGCGAGCGGCCAGAGACGCAATATGTGGTGGGGGAGGGGGAGAAGCGGGAGTTGTGTGTGCGCGTGCATCATCGTGATCGCGATCGCTCTGAAAGCAAAAGTGATCGCGATGACGCACGAGTTTTCAAAGTGCTGCTGGCGGCCAGCTTCGCTCGTGCACGATCGCGTGAACGCAAGCGTTAGGCCAGCCAGCAGCACTTTGAAAAGCCCACATACAAAATGTCTCTCATTAAGTTATACTTAGCTCTGCTAACAATAACTTGTGAATTTCTGTGTTTTTTTTAATTCAAAACTTTAAAGTTGTCACTGACATATTCACCTATTTATAACATTACTTTAACCTTTGTTTTTTTCTGTGAAAAAAGAGACATAGCATGAAAAATGATAAAAATGTGATTGCGTAAGGAGCAAAACTATTTATCTGAAATTCACATATCATTTCTTAACAAGGCTGCAGGTGAGCTGTGAAGCACATGTGTGCTGTAAACACCAGATGGTATTGTATGTGCTACGTTGAAGTAAATGGCACTGGATTGCTTTATTGAATTGGAGAAATTTTATTTAAAGACTTTCTGCAGTTTAAACGATTTCGGACATTTTGTGAAATTAAAATGAATAACTAGATTTTGACGTCGGTGCTTGCAGCTTGAGTCTTTTTTTGTTGCACTGCACTGCACTGTTTGAGGTGGTGGATGTAAAATTCAGAGGGCACTTCCAGGGTGAGGCAAGTTATAACAGTTAGCACCAAATCTATACACCAAATGGACTTTACCTCAGCTTCCCCAGGCTTATTCAGCTGTGATATATTGGAAATCGTGCATCAGCCTCCCCAGTGTATCGAGCTGAATTTTATTGGTAACATCTCTGCTAGAGGAGGATAAGGCTGTAACCCTAGATAAATCTTTTAAAGGGAAAAATACGCACACTCCATAATGCACCTGAAAAAGTGTTTTTTGTATCCATTGCCCACCCTGTTTAATCACTTAATGAAACCAAAATCAGAAATTAAAGCAAGACGTGGAAAACATGAATACAACTAAAAAGTATAACATACAATTCAGAATACTTCCCTTTAAAGCACATATGTTTAAATCACCAGAAATGTTTTCCCCAAGGCAAAGCATAAAATGTCCTCTCTGTACGAAAAAGTGTAAATTATGTTAATGTAATATTTTTTTTCTGTGCAGTTGTGCTTTATAGATTGTGTACAGTGTATGTTTATATCAGTCAGATGAGTTTGAAATGTGAGTTGTTTAAATGGACCAGTAGTTTAATAAACTACCTTTTAAGTTAAGTGCACTCCTAGAATTGCACTACTCTATCAGGCCTAACCCATCATGAAGCTAACCCCAGAATTCTTAAAGTGTGTTAATTTACATAGCTCTGCATATCACCCGTGAGGGTATCCAGGCGCTGTCCATGGGCGCGGGGGGATTAAGTGATTTACCCAGAATCACAGGGTGCTGCGCCAAAGCTGAGACTCAAACCCAGGATCCCCAGCTCCCGAGTTGGCAGCTCTGCCCACTGCACCACATCCTTTTAATAATATTTATTTTATCATCATTTTCACAAATTGATTGGCTTTGCAAAAGCAGTCCCGACCAATTGTACTCTTGCCAAGTATTCACCCTAAACTCAAGCCCACTGTTACCTAAATGACCGAATATATTGACTTTATCAGTGTTGTGTAGATTTGTGGTTCGATTCTTCCCCCGATCTAACAGATTTTTCACCATCTGAGTCTCTTTCTAGTAGCAGATGTAGGGACAGAATCCAGGCCTCGATAAAGGAGGCACTGTCTTGCAGATCTATGACAGAGGATGCCTGAAATGGCTGCAATTAAACAACCGGGGTCCCAATTTCGTGTGTAGCACCTTTTATTGCTTCAATCAGTGGTTCATTTGTAAAAAAAAAAATAACTGCTGGGGCTCTCATCAGGAGGCAGCTTGAATCAGCCCACTTCTCCTGTTAGCACTGCCTAAAATAGAACCAACTACTAACCATGAAATTGGGGAGAGGATGTGGCATATTGGCCAGAGCTGTCAACTTTGGAGCTGAGAAACAGGTTCGAGTCTCTTCTGGGCTCAACATCTTGTGGTTCTGGGCAAATTACTTAATCTCCCCGTAAATGAATGTGTCCTTAACTGGTGCTCATGAAAAGCCCTGGTGTTGATGATTTAGTGCTGGTGCTGAGCATCGGAAACCACCGGCTCAAATTAAGCACTGGCTTCAGTACTAGTGTGAAGGGGACGTTTTCATGCAGGGCATTGTGGGCATACACCTCTGCCCTCCGTTTAACAAAAATTGGTTCTCTGATGCTCATTTACCTTTATTCTTGGCCTCTATGTTGAGAGTATAACAATTTAACAATTTGTGAACCCAGACCTGGGCTCTGTAGTTTTTAGGGATAAACTAATTGTCTCCTCCTTCCAGCGAGAGTAGCTACTGTCAGCTCACGGCTGCAATGCACTGGCAGGCTTGGCATCAATGTGTTGCGATAAGCATTTTTGCTTATGAACTGTGCAGGGAGAGACACCCACTAGACTCTCCCTTTAAATGCTTTGTCATCGCTCTGCAACCAGGCCTCTAGCTGCATCCAGGCACGCATGGCAGGATGAACTAGGAGTGTGTCATGGATGACTGAGGGCCAGGGGAAGCCTTTTGAGGTCCCATTTGTGAAGATGGAGTATAAAATGGATGGTGGAGGTAGATTACCAGGTGAAACATTTATATTGCTGGGCTCCTTTAGTGAATTGAAGCCAGACTCTATGGTGTGGGAGGACTGGAGAACCAAGTTCCTTCAAACATGCAGAGATCGCCTTTCACGATCCTACTCTTTTGTTCCCCCAGAGGTGCTCCCATCAGCAGATTTATAGATGTAGAGAACAAAGGTCTCGGGAGAAGTGTGGCTCAATGATTAGAGCGTCAGACCCTGATGCAGAGGTCTAGCCCGGGACCAGGGTTCAATTCCCTGCCTTGGTGGGTCTTGGGCTCATAAATTCCACGGACCTGATAATTGTCGCCTCGGTGCCTATTCCAATCATGGAGTCCCACTCTGCAACTCTGGGCAATAGCTTGCTTAATCTCCACAATGGCCCCCACAACGCTAAGGATGCCTGGCCTCCACCTTGGGGGTGCCCAGGACTGGACGCCTCACAGGGAAAGCCAGGATGGGTTCCACAATGGTATTCGTACAAGCGCCTTGAGACCCTTGCGGGTGAGTAGTGCGCTATACAAGTATCAAAATTTACATTTACATTTGCTTTGACCCCATGTTTTTGGGTTTCTGCTCGCCCTTCCTTCTGACATTCAAATTCAAGGGCTGAAACACATCCGGGGGCGGCTCCTCCATATGGCGCCCCACTACTTTCAAGCAGTGCAGAAGCAAAAACATAAAATGATAATAACTTTCAGTTATAATCATTTTATGTTTGGCTGCTTTGCTGGTGGGCAGGTGGGTGGGAGGGTGGGGCTGCTCCAAGAGCAGGGCAGTGGAAGAGTGGTTTGCCCACTCCTAAAAGTGCGCAGTGACTGTTTAGTCGGCCCTCTCGGATCGCACAAACCAGTCATGCACAATTTCCCTCTTATCCATGCAGGCTGCATTACAGCTTGCACGGAGAACATGCCCACCCCTCCAGCCCCTGGCTGAGTGCCGTGTCACGGCACCCACACCAATTGCAGCGTTGTGATTGGCTTAGGGGAGGGAGCCTGGCTGCCTGTTTCCTGTTCCTGAAATTTGAAGCAGGAGAGCAGGAGCAGCAAAGCGGGACTGGGCGGCAGCAAGGTAAATGATTTTTTTCAAGGTTATTTTTTTCCCTCCCTCCTGCAATCACGACCCCCTTGCCACAACCCCCCCCCCAGCCCTACTCCCTACCTGCGAGTCATGCCAGCTGCTGCCGAACAGAACATGGGTCAATATCCTAGAACCAGAACTGTGCTTGGAGAGTCCACAACCTCTGTCTGCAACTGCGGTATAAGAAAGGGACTGAAACCAGCGGCGGTAGGCAGGGTGAGGGGACGGGCATATGTGGTATTAGTGTGTGCATGTATGAGTGGTGTGTGTAAATAAAAAGAAAATAACACTCACCTTGCTTGCCGCATGACCTCTAATGTTCGACGTCCTCCTCGCGCTGGTCTCTTCTGGCTCCAGTATATTCCCATAAGCAATCCTGTCGCTGCTCTCATGCTGGTAACCAGCATGAGCGAAGCGCCAAGATTGGAAGGAGCAACTCCTCTCAGTTCTCTCAATAGTGCTGGGGGCCTGTGCTTTCTCTAACCCAGCTGTCTTATGACAACTAGGTTAGAGAAGTTTATATAATGTGCATGTCTGGCTGGCCGTTGCAAGACAGCCGGCCAAAAAGCCATGCACACTTTAAAGTGAAATGCACAGCTCCCTGCTGCCACTCAGCAGCGAGGATGGAAAATAAAATGCTCATAAATTAACTTCATTACCATTTTATTTTTCACCCCTTGGAGGCATTTTGGGAAGTGGGGCAACACTCCTCTGTCCTAATGGAGTAGCCACTCCTGATTGAAACACTGAAGCCCTATGTCAGTATTCAAACACTACTCACTGACTGAGTTATCCTGACAAAGTGTACCCTTGCCATGTATTTATCCTAAACTCAAGCCTGTTGCAACCTAATTCTTCAGTATTGTTTCACTTAGGCAGTGTAATATGGGTAACACCATGTGGGGAACATGCCTAGGAAACACCCCGCAGGGTACTGGAAAAATGTCTGTGATCGAGAGCTAGTAACTCAGACAGAAAGTTCCCCAACCAGGTCTTGGATGACTACCCTGCCTTGCTGCTGGGAAACAGTGGAGGTATTTCAGCAGGAATGGACCGCCCAGAATGGAGCTTAACATTAGTTGCCTGGGTGGACAAGGTGTCCAGAGAAAGGACTAGTCTGCATTCTGAAGTCCAAGTGGGGACTGGCACTACAAAGACTTGTGGTGAGCTGATGCCTACCGAATCTGTGTCTCCGTCAAGTGTTTGAGAGTGGTTCAATCCTCCTCCATGTCCTCAGAGAGTTTGGTGTGGCTGCACCACATCCTCTCGGTACTACAAGGATCCTGAAATATTACTTGAAGTGGGGAGTGCAGAGTGCGCAGAACTGGCCAAAACCGTGAATGGCAGTACCTCTTCATTGCTAAGGGAAGTGCCTGCCACTTCAAAGAATTCCTCTGTGCCACTTGCCCCCTCAACATTGCTATGACTCAAAGATCCTGAAGCTCAGTACGCAGGAACCTCTTAGTCGTCAACGCACTCCAGTCGCACTGCTGTTTGAGGACTTCAGGGCTGGCTGTCATCTACTTTGGGTGGGGGGGTTGGTTCGGCTTATGACTACTTTGCGAAGGACCACAACTGCTCCTCGGACTGGCTGCAACTGCTCTGCCATCCACCGCGGTGTGTGAGAGAAGGCAGTTCAGGTGGCACGAAAGCCTCAACAAGTTGGCCGCAATTGGCATTGCCCTCCCTCCCGCAGAAACTGTGCTATCACCGCGGCTATCTTAAATATTGAGCCCAATGGGACCGCCAGGTATTGGGGTATACCTGGGGCAGAGCCAGAACTATAACACACAAAAAGAGAGAAAAAGGGCACTGATGGGCTCACGCCTGCCCTTACTCATAGAATCACAACACAAGAATTGGCGTGACACCCTGTTTATGCTTAAAACAGGTTCTTCACAAGTCAACCGTGGGTAAAGAACTCCCCCCGGCCAGACCCTGTGAGGTTGAATCGTCCCTGTAATACCATCTTATCAGGACGAGGTGGAAAATGATGAAGCATGTCACATAACGTGAGTGAGCCTACCTCATCCAATTCTCCGAATTGCCCTCTTTCTGGGATTTAGAGTGATAGCAGGTAGCTATGAAAACGTTAGTGCATAGCCAGAGGTAACATCAACACATTTTGGCCAAATATTTGGCTCAACAGACAATAAGGGCATGGTCATAGACCAAGACAGGTGCAGAATCACTAGATGAAAAGTGAAGCCCAATTCATGAAATTGCCACCAGTTCCCGTACTTAGGGGCATATTATCAATAAACTGCGTTGAAATTATCGCCCCTTTAGCGGCAGAAAACTGCCGCTAAAGCGGCGGTAATGGGCTTGATAATATGCCCTTGAGAGTTACCATAGAAGCCCATGTTCTGGTGTCAACATGGACTTCTATTGGAATTCTCAAGGGCATATTATCATGCCCATTATCGTCGCTTTATAGGCAGTTTCCTGCAGCTAAAATGGCGATAATTTTAACGCCGTGCTTGATAATATGCCCCTTAGTATTTGCTGCATCAGTCACGAATTCTGCGAGTGGTTTCTCGAAGAATAAAATACTTTTTCTTAATCAAGTTAAAAGACTTGCTGGACTATTTAATCATAGAGTGTTACTTTTTAATTTATAAAGTTTTGATTTTTTTTTTAGTCCACATCACCTCCATGAGTAAGCCTTGGATTGCTCAAGCCGCTAGAGTCAAGTGTTTAGGGGGATAGAGTTAGTTTTCAGAATTGATGGCTATCGGTCACTGAAAATTGGAGGTAAAAAACCCAGTGCACGCAACTGGGACCCAAGATACCCCTTCATGCCCCATAGCCCCTGCACACATTTTTGTGAATTCCAACTTGTCTCACTTTTGTGACACTTTGCACATTTTGCGATAGCTTCTAAGAAGTTAACACAAATTTGCATTCCGGGAACATATTAGTTCTAAGTCACACCTTCCCCAGCCTCTAAGTCTATTTAAATCCAGTTTGCCTTTGTATACATTGTTGTACTTTTTCAACGGTCAAACTGTGCAGTTTGTCCAATCCTCACCATGGCGGCCATTGTATTTATCACTCTATTGTTAAAAGATTTGAGAAAATAAAGATAATTGCAGCTCCTGCTGCTAAGCCTGCAGCTGACAATACTGACAGACCCGAGAGGAGATGGAGGAAGAGGGATGGCATTTAATGTAAATAGAGGATGTTTTTGACTTGAGCTCTGAGCAAGTTTTGAAAGGCAATTATCTAGACGTGCAGAGCATCGTAAACTCTGGGGCCAATAAGAGCGCAGCTGGAGTCTGCTATTAATGCAAGCACAGTGGTGCCACCTTTGTTAAATCTGGTTTATGTTTTTTGCAATTGACTGCTTTCCATGAGATAATTGCAGACGAATTTTCGTTGTATTCACTGCAAATTCTGTAGAGAATGTTCGCCGATTTAAAGTACCTATAGGACTACCAAAAGAAGTTTCGGAAATGAATTCATTAGATCATGGCCAGGCTGCGTTCTATGGGGCATATCAGCAACGACCGGCGAAAATTATCGCTAAGCGCACTTAGCGCTAGGATAATTATCGCCGGCTAGCGTGGATTTTTATCGCTGAGATAGCGTGCTATTAGCAACGCTTATCTCAAAAGCAATAAAAATCCTCACGCTAACTGCCTAACGCGAGATTATCGCTGGAAACCCAGCGATAATCTCACGCAATGTGGCGTTAGTTTGATGATAGGGACTCACAAACTTAGCCATGATATCCACCTTCCATAGGATATCATGGCTAAGTCAGTCCTGAAGCAGGGATAAGGAAAGTAGCGATAACAGGGGTTATCAGGACAGCCGTGGAGAACCCGACAGGAGGAGAACAAAGGGGGACAAAGGGCGGGCTCCAGAATAGACACCGGTTCTAGCACCAGGTAAAAGTGCAGCAGCATGATTTGGGTGTCGGGTGTAATTGAGGGAGGAGCTTCGGCGCGAAAGTTCAAGATGGGGTTAAGGTATGAGGGTAGAGAATGCTGAGCTGGGGACCATAGGTTCACACTACGGGAAGGGCCCGTAGCTGTGGGTATACGGCATAGGCTGGCAATTAAAGAGAAAAGCTGATACTATTGGTGCTGGCGGGAGCCTTAATACCGGAAGGCACACCAGGGATTTTTGTAGGTAGGCCTGCAGGCTTAAAGGCCCCGGGGGTACACCTTCTATTACCAATTATTATGGCGAAAGTCTGCAGGGACACAGCAACACAAGCAGGCGTATGGGGAGCAACTTCTAATACACCTAGTAACTGGGACCTTTCAATACTTTGGAGTGTGGAGGTATATTATCAAAAAATGACGTCAATGACCAGGGGGTTAAGGGAAACTGCTCACGCATGGTCGGGGGATTCTCAAGCATGGAAGAGTCAGCATTGGTTTTCCATCCAAGGGTATTAAGCAGGGAGTAGCTCGCTTGGAAGTGTCGCACTGGAGGAGGCCTGTGTTGCTTAATTTTTCAAAGTGTAATGTTATGGAGGACAGGGCATTTTGAGGTAACATGCCACTTGGGGAAAAGTTTTCATTGTGGGGTGGCCGGTTTACGCGGGATGGCTGGATATTTTGGGGCATTCAGGTGGGTCTTGGGGGTTTCCTTTGGCATTAGTGCCATTATTATGGAGTCGGGGCACAGTGAGGACTGTTTACTATAGTGATACAGCCAACACGATTGGGGATCAGGGGTGATTTGGGGTACATGGGAGCACACGAGCAGACAGCTGGACACGTTTTGGGGCTGTCATCTTAGGACATGGAGATGCAACCTGTGGCCACGGAGGCCTGGTTATGGTGGTGATAAAGCAAATAAAAATGGGGATCATAGGTGATTTAGTGTGCATTGGGCACCAGAGGAGACAGCTGGGCCCAGGTCGGGGGCTGTCAATACAGGGCGGTGAGATGGTGCCCGAGGCCATGGTGGCCTGGTTACTAATGGTGATAGAGCAGACACGTTTAGTTCCGAGGGCTGCCAGAGGACGCTAAACATGCTTGAGCAGAGTTGACCTTTGGGTATCATTGGCAACATAAAAGACAAGTAGCCCAGTACGGCACTAGACATGCTCGAGGAGCTTAGAGTTGACCTTTGGGGTACCATTGGCAACCTAAAAGATACGTGGCCCAGAATGGCATTGGCACATGCTTGAGGAGCTCTGAGTTGACCTTTGGGGTACCATTGGCAACCTAAAAGATACGAGGCCCAGAACGGCACTAGCACATGAACGGCACTAGCACAGGGTGGAGGAGCTCGGAGTTGACCCTTGCGGCACCATTGGCAACTTTGTAGATACATGGGCCAGAACGGTTTTAGCACTGGTTCCAAGGGCTGCCAGAGGTTGCTGGGCATGCTCGAGGAGCTCAGAGTGGACCTTTGGAGTACCATTGGCAACACAGTAGACAGGTGACCCAGAACGGCAATAGCACATGCTGGAGCAGTTTGTGTTGATATTTGGGGTACCCTTGGCAACATATCAATCAAGTGGCCCAGAACGGCACTGGCATGCAGGTGCATCAACAATGATACGGTGGCCATGGAGGTCCTGTGTACGGGTAGGGATTAGAGAGGATAAGCCCAGTTCCATGGACTGCCAGAGGCTGGGCAGTGCTGGGAGCTTAGGGGCATACTCAGGGTACTTTTTTGGCAACAAGAAAGCAGCTGGTCCCAGTACGGTGCTGCCACCCATGGGCATTGTAATTGATACCGTGGCCAAGGGGGCATACTTAGCAAGGGGTTAGATTTACCAAGCCCGTTTCCATGGGCTGCCACAAGGTGCGGGACAGTGCTTGGGACAGCCAGGGCCTGGCTTAGGGGCCCGTTACAAAAAGGGTGATCAGTGGGTCCCTATACAGGGCTGAATTTGTTGCTGGGTTGGTACGCGCAGTTTGAAATTTGAGGGCATGTTAACAGCGTGTCATGCGTCGGGGGAGGGCTAGGATATCGCAAATGCTTTCTCTGGCTCATAGTTGAGTGAGTTCCTGTAAGACATACTCGGTTACAAGGCTTGCGGTGCTGTCCTGCTTAGCATGGAGCAAGGCAGACAAAAGACCAGATTGAATATTGAAGATGGGTACATTTTCTTTGGCAGCCGTTTGGACAGGGATAGTTGCTAGTACGTGGGACAGCAGAAAGGCCTGCAGCCGAGTGTAGGCTTTGGGGCAGCGATACTCCCCGTTGGCAGACAAGTGGGGTACAGGTTGTCGGGGTTTGGGTGGGGGATTTTAGGAGTGGGATCCCCTTTCTGACGCCGGAGACTGGGGCATATGTGCAGAGGTTATTCAATAAGTTACGCATGTGTGGGTCTGGAAAACACAATAGTGGTTCTTCTTGTCCGGCTCATCTGGGAGGTTTTGGGGGGCTATTTTTAGGATATGAATTTTTCTGGTTACAAGGGGTCAGTTTAGGGGAAGCCACCCGAGGACAGCATACATACAGTTCAGAGAGGTCTTGGCAGATGTAGAGCATAGTTATCTAGTTTTTATGTTGCCCTGGGACGTGAGGCACTTCCCTGTGAGAAATGTGTCACCGGGCAGAGGCTGGTTATGCCAAAACGGTGGGCAATAGGGTGGCTTTTCCACTGTTCTCCGTACTGCTGGGGAGCGGCAGACACACAGGTCCCGATTCACAGAACAAACTAAAGACAAAATCCTAGCCTTAGTACCATTTTGGTATTCACAGAATGCACTTACTACTTCTGGTATTCACAGAATGAACTTACTACTTTTGCGATTCACAGAATAAACTTACTACTTTTGCTATTCACAGAATGGATTTACGACTACTAACTTTACGTCCGCACTCGGGCCGGAAATTCCGGCCCGGAGGCGGAGCTTCCGGGCCGGAGGCGGGGCTTCCGGGCCGGAGGCGGAGTTTCCGGCCCAGAGGTGGAGATTTTGGCCATGGCTAAATCTCCGCCACTGGCCGGAATCCCCACCTCGGAAGACGTAAAGTTAGTAGTCGTAAATCCATTCTGTGAATAGCAAAAGTAGTAAGTTTATTCTGTGAATCGCAAAAGTAGTAAGTTCATTCTGTGAATACCAGAAGTAGTAAGTGCATTCTGTGAATACCAAAATGGTACTAAGTTCAGGATTTTGTCTTAAGTTTGTTCTGTGAATCGGGCCCACAATGTCTTGGTAGGCTTGCCTTGGGGTCGGAGCATGGCGAACATGAGGTCTTGGGGAGAAGTACATGTAATTCTGTTAGCAATGTGTACAGGTCGAGGAGGACGTGTTGCTAAGATATTTCGTTTTCTGAAATGTTATTGTTGTTTTTCAGGTTCGGCTCTAGTTGGAGGTCTCTGGTGGGTCTGTTTCGATAATGGAGGATTCTTAGGTAATATGGGAAGACCAGCAAGAAAAGAGGTGCAGACTCTGGATATCTTGGGATCCGCTTCGTATCGTTTGCACATGGGATAGTATAGGAGAAGGTGGCCTGGGGGGAGGTAGTCGCTACCCTTTTAAGATAGGTTATTGCTGGCGGTGTGGGTAGGGTTTAGGAATTTAAATACAGGTGAGTTACGCCAATGGTCAAGCGGTGTTAGGTAGGTTGAGTTCTGGCCAGGTGGGGTGTGGCATGGGGGCTGTACACAAGGAGGCAATAGGAAGGCATGGAAAGGGTCTATGGTGTCAGGACATCTTTTCACGAGAGTTCATGCGTCTGGCTTTATATTATGACTCGGAGGTATTGTTAGGGGATTGTCGTGGTTTCCTTTTTCTCATGGGCCAGATTGTGTCTGGTGCTGGTTTCTCTTGCGGAGGCTCTGACGGTACCTAGGTTTTTGGGGGGCAGAAAAAGGGGTAGCTCGCCCCTTTTTCTGGGTGGCGGTTGGCAGTCAAGTTGGCATGTTTTAGCCAAGTTTATTTGACAGAGGCAATCCAGGCTGAAAGGGAACGGGTAGACATCTTGGGGGGCAGCCGAGCGTAGGGAGGTCTGCCCCCTGGGATGTTTGGAGAATGAGAGCGGCTCAGGCGTCTGCTTCGCCCCCTTTGGGCTTATTGGGCTAGTTGGGCTATTTTATAGGACAAGGGATATTTATGTCGCCATTTTAGTGCATCCAGCCACCATTTTGTGGTATGCACGATGGCTGGGCGTAGGCAGAATAGAGTTTTTTCCCCGTCTGCCCCCACTTTTTTCAGTTCGTTTTTGGGGGAAATTAATTTTCCTGGCTAGCAATCTGGGTTTTTGGGTTGGCTTTGCATTGGAACAGGTGTACAGGGTATCTATGTATTTGTTTTGGGGTTGTCGCTTTGAAGCAGGTGCAGGGGCAGTTGGCAGTCAGCTTGGCATGTTTTAGCCAAGTTTATTCGTTATTGACAGAGGCAATCCAGGCTGAAAGGGAACGGGTAGACAAGTTCACGAGGTAGGATCTTTAAGGTGCTTTAGGAAGTTAGGTTAGTTACAGGTTAATAGTCGCAAAGGTTAAGGTTGAAAGGTCAAAGGTGAAAGGGTAAAGTTCAAAGGTCAAAGTTCAAAAGGTCACAGTAGGGGTGAGAAGGTAAAGTTCAAAGTGCAAAGGTCAAAAGTTCAAAGGTCACAGTAGGGGGTACTGAATTGCAGGTTTTAAATGTTGTGTGGGGGAACCTTAGGGGGGGGTAGTGTAACATGGGTAACAGTTTGTATAGTGAGGTTGTAGTTTTGTAAGGCATCAGGCCAAGGGCCTTTTAATTTTGATGTGCACCTGTTTAAAAAAAAGCGGCCTTTTTCACACTATTTCGGTGTCAGGGGTCTGTGCTGCTCCCCATATTCCCCAAAGACGGAGGTTGGATCACTATCAGAGGAAACGGGTTAAACACTGATAGGGTGGAGTGGTGTCGAATAGTTCATAGACAGTGTCCAGACGAGAAAAAGTGAGAAAACACCAATTGGCTCGCAGACACGTCTTTAACTTGAGAAAAAGTTGCTTTAATTGAATCGGAACAAAATTTAAAAACACTGTTACTTATCTTTCAACTTGGAAAGGGATCCTGAGCGAGTGGGTCAGTATTCCATGCCAGAAAATCTGTTCGTATTAATTTGGGTGGACTGCATAAATTGCCTGAAATTAATGCACCCAGTGCCACTTAGCACTGGCGAACATAGGGGCATATCAGCAAGGCGAGGCGATAGAATTATCGCCACTTTTGCGGCCGTTTTTGGCCAAAAAGCAGCGATAATTTTATCGCCTAATTAGCAAGCAAGAAAAGCGCATGCGCTGGGTCAGGCGAGACCTAAAAAAGGGCAGAGCACCTTCGCCCCCTACCCCGAAAGGCCCCAACCTCTGCTTGCTGTAGCTCACCGAGATTAAATCTCAAAAGAAAGAGTGGCGGCAGAATCAAGTGCGAAACGCCCGATGGGCTCCAAGGGGTCCCGCCCCCCACCCCCCTCCGTCAAGGGTGTCAGCCCAGGCAGAGGCAGCTGCCTGGGCCCAAGCACAGCCGAACCCCAATACTGCACTGGTCCTAACAAGACTATCTACTCATAAGGAGGCAGTGTTGCTTTTCACCCCTTCTTAGCACCCCTGCCTCTATACTCTGTAGGGTGATGGAAGAATCAAACACCCCCCGAAATTTTCATAGCCCCCGCACAAAATTTGGCTCCAGATGCGCCTCTGGGAGCCCGAAACAGGCTGCTCCCCTTCAACCCACGAAATGGAAATTCTCTCCCCTTACCCCATACCCTGAGGCCTCAAACGCCATCATACACTCCTAAAAAGGGGCGTGCGGGCAACGGTGGAGGGGGGCTGCGCCAAAATACCCGTAACAGGTTCGCTCTCCGAAGACGAGAGCAACCCGATTCGCACCTGCGGTCAAGTACGGACGAGGGTCACGCAAGCTGCCGCAGCGACAAGGCTCCCCTCCCTGTGGAGTTATCCCGCGTCACACACAAGCCGCCGCAGCGACGAGGCTCTCCGCCCTGTGGAATTCTCCTGCCCTCATCGCCACCCGGCAAATGCCAGGACGCCAGACTGGCAAAGAAGCAGTGACGGACAGGCACGGCCAACGTGAGGGTGCCGTGACAGAAAAAGGGAAAGCAAAAAACCCTCACTAACTAGAATCAGGAAAAAAACTCTGTTCTGCCTACGACCAGCCACCGTGCATACCACAAAATCGTGGCTGGATGCACTAAATTTGGTTGGTCAGTAGTTTATCATGAGACTTAACAAAAGTTACACAGTCAATAGTTACTCTAGAATATCTATGGAGACGTAATGGAATCATCTTTCTTGGACTTAATATCTTTGCGTTCCTCAAAATGTCTCAGTTTTGCAAATAATATAATAAAAGTCCAAAAACTGACAGAAAGTGAATTTCAAATTCAGAGCATGAAATCTTCAATTTGCCACTGCGAATATTTCTTGTTGCTTTGACAGAGCTGCACAAACGAAACACAGACTTTCTTAACACTGTAACACTATACCTAACATCAGAGCACACATTCATGACGCTAAACAAATTGTGTTAGCCCACCATCAAGTATATTTAGGAATATTGTAGGTCACATCGAGGTTCTACGACTGTATATTTACTTGATGGACCTTAGGGCTCTTCCATTGCTCAGCAGAAACATGCTCAATGATTCTGCAAACTCATCTTAATATAGTTCCTCACCCAACCTCCATCTCAACCTCTCCTCAACGTTAGCGAAGTCCCCCGTGTGCAACTCAACCATAACTCAGCCTCACCTCAATGTTGTCTCAGCCTCACCTCTACATCACCTCAGTTCAACCTCAGTTCTTCCTCGCCTCTTCATAACTATCTCCACACCTCAGGTTCCACTCAACCTCAACTCAACCCAAAGTGACATCAATCCGTCTTTACCCTCACCTCAATCTCACCTCATCTCAAATTCACCCTAATGTTACACCTTCACATGTCACCCATCACTTATACTCACCTCAACCTCCTCTTAAGTTTAATCACACCTCAGCATCACCTACACCTCAACACCAACCCCTTCTCTCATTAGTCTCGCCATCTTCTCAACCTTTTTTAACTCATCTCTTCTACTCATTTTCAGGCCTGTAGTTACAGGTTAACGTAGCTGTTTGTCAAGGGTTCTACATGTCCATTATCTAAAACTTTCTTTAGAGCACACCGTGATCTCCATTCTCAGGGGCAGGCGGCTTTCCTCACTAGAAGCAACATCACTCGAGGTCGTGTTTTACCATCGTGATACTACTTTGCAAAGAGCTCCTGTGTCTCTCTCTCTCTCTCCCTGTCCCTGTTTCCCCCTCTGTTTCTCTGTTGAGGTGTGCAAGCTCATCCACTCCTATGGAGGCACTCAGGGAAGGCTGGGATTCATAGCAGGTGTACATCCTCACTCAAATTTGTCATGGACTGTGCTTAATTTGTAATCAAATATAAGTGCCAGGGCCGTCGTCAGGAGGCCCCTGCGGCTTGCACCACACATTGCCTCTGCTATGCTGCCACTGACAGTACCAACACAACTGCTAACCATCACAGTCCAACAAGTGTGAAAATTCAGACTATTCCAGGTCCCCATAGCTAGTACAATGGCTTGGGCTACAGAAATGTATCATTTTTCATGTATATTTAATTAATAAACAACTTTTGTGCTTATCTGCAAAGTAGACAAACAGCGCCACCATATGGCAGACTGTCATAATTGCCGGTGTTGACAATTAAGTGCAGGAGCTGATTACCAGAAACCAATGGCTCAAATTAAGCACTGATCAGGGAGCAATGCGAGGTAATCAAATTAATTCAATTTACCTGGGAAAGATTAGAGGGAGAAATCCGTGATAGGACTACACTGGGGCTGAGTCTCCTTGTTGTTGTGTGTTGACATACTGGGTTAAATAGACAAGGAAAAATACTACATAGACACATTACTTTCAGTGAAGATAGTTTCAGGCTCAAACCCTTTCGAAAGACTACAGTTTGAGAAGTGATTGCCCAGGCCATCAAAGCCTTGAAGGTGTTTTGTTTGCTCAAGAGTCAGGCGAGCAGAAAGAACATTTCCCTTCTCAGATTTTTTTTTGTCAGCCACACATCTGAGAGCAGAGCGGCTCTCTGAACCTCTGATTGGATACATGGCCGTCAGCACGTCATCCTACGTGTCCTGTTTGCTGGGGATGTTGTCTTTGCAAGGCACTCCCAGGAACATAAACTCCTCTTTGCTCTTGTGGTTTGCGGTTACATGCAAAGGGCAAAGTGAGTGAACCCAAACATCCAGGAGACGTTTCAGGCTGACTTTTAATATGTTGCTGACATGTTTTCTTAACCTCAGGCTGAAAGCCCACCCCACAAATAGCTTATTTGGTGCCATGGCAACCTAGCCCTGCAATACGCATCCATCACCAGCTTAAGTTCCTGTAAATCTAGCGCCATGAATCTACCGCTGCGCCATTGAAGTTATGAGCGCGAGAAGGGACTAAACATTTTTTTTATATTTTATGGCTTTCTAGAGCACAGTTTAACGAGTGCATTGACAGCTAAGTGCAGGAGAGAAGGAAACAAACACCCCGAATGAACTAAGAGATATTTACAATAAACCTCTTAGAGCATCGTTAAAGATATCCTCTTTCACAGGTAAAAGGACCCTTACAGCGTCTAGAAAACGGAAAAAAAACGACTAAAAGATCTGAGCACTTAAGATTCAAAAGCTTGTAAAAGTGAAAGGTTTTTATGGGTGTTTATCAATGTGAAAGAGAGAAAAATGGAACTTTGACCCACATAAGAGGAGTTCACGCGTGGCGTTTGAGCTCAGTTGCAAAAGGGCACAAGACACAGAAAAGCAGACGAAAGAACCTCAAAAAGCAACAAATAGTGCGACGTTTCACAAACCTATGAAAAGTATTTTCAAAAGAGCAATGGCCTCTTAGGGTCATAAGATAAACTGTGTGCCACAAGATAGTACACAGCCCTCAATTTAAAATACACAGGAATTGAGGACCACCGGGATGTGGAGCACTGACACAGTACCAGGGGGCATATTATCAAGCCAGGCGATAAAATTATGTTAAATGTGAAGGGCATCTAAACTGAGCTTCAATTGGAATTCCATAGAGCATATTATCAAGCCCATTATCGCCGCCGCTAAAGCGGCGATAATTTTATCGCCTGGCTTGATAATATGCCCCCTAGGGGCATATTTACAAGCGGGCGATAAAAAATTATCGCCGCTTTTGTGGCCGTTTTCGGCCGAAAAGCGGTGATAATTTTATCGCCTAATTAGCAAGGCCACGCTAACGCGTGAAACCTTGCTTTAGCGTCAGGATTCCTAACGCCCAGCTTTGCATCTCTAATGAGATGCAAAGTGGGCGTTCCTGACCTAACATGAGAGGAGAAATGTTGCTAAGCGACATTTCTCCTATCATCAAGCCCAACGCTATGAAGCAGAGCGGCAAGAAAAGTAGCGATAACCCCTGTTATCGCTACTTTCCTTACGCCTGCTTCAGGACTGACTTAGCCATGATATCCTATGGAAGGTGGATATCATGACTAAGTTTTTGAGTCCCTATCAGCAAGCTAACGCCACATTGCATGAGATTATCGCTGGGTTTCCAGCGATAATCTCACGTTAGGCAGTTAGCGTGAGGATTTTTATCGCTGAGGAGATAAGCGTTGCTAATAGCACGCTATCTCAGCGATAAAAATCCACGTTACCCGGCGATAATTATCCTCAAGCTAAGAGCGCTGAGTGATAATTATCGCCGGGTGTTGCTGATATCCCCCATAGTGTTTTAGAAAGTCAACCCACGATGAGGTCACGCTCCGTGCTTTAAGACGGGTAAGCACATGCACCATTGGAAATGTGGTTTGATGCACTTTTCTCCATTGCACAACCGTTGTGGTAAGAGGCAGATGTCTGATGGTTTAAGTGGAGTTCTTCACTAGTGCAAGAAGCATACCTGGCACCTAGATAAGCTGAGCGCTGTAGGGTTCACTACCTTCAGTATAGGATCCCCGACCAAGTCCGCTCGAGTATTGGAGTGCCCTAAGTGACTGGTTCTTCAGTCAGTTCCCTAATCAAATGGTCCATCTAGTGACAAACCGAAGAAAAACTGACCAGACCGCATGTGTGGTCACCTGAATGGGAAATTAAGCAGTCCTTCCCCCCTAGAAGGAAGCCATCTTAGGAAGGCAGGATGGTCTCAATTCTATGAACTCAGTGAGCAAACCTCTCCCTCGTTCCCTCTCCTCCTTTGGGTGCCCAATCCAAAAGTAGGCCACCACAAGCATGTTGCATTTGTGCCAACTGAACTCCTCAATGCTTGGTTTTGGACTGAACACCATGCTTCTACATACATTTAACATGCCTAGCTGGAAGGATTAAGAAATAAATCATAGAGAGGCGGAGTCTGGCCACAAACAGCAACAGCTGTCTCTGAGTAGAGCTTCGCTGGGCCACGGAGCATGGGGTCGCCCAAACAGTGCATTTCACGCCTACCACCCCCTCCTTACATGGAAGGGGGAGCGTTGACATGGGGAACTTCTCACGGGCTGCCATTTGCCTCACCTGAGGTATACAGATGATGTTGCAGCCCCAGAGCAGTCTACAGGCCTCCATTGCTACTCCCGGTAGCCGCAACATGACGCACACGGGCGGGCCACGCCCTACATAACGCTGCTGCTTCTGACCTGCAATAAGCTCACGGTCTCTGCGCACCGGAGCTGGTGCCCGGTCCCATACTGACACAACAACTGACAGCCTTCGGCCCCATCCTGTTGCTCCCTTACTGCTTATCACCACTTTCCAGCCCTGACGCCTTGGGGCTCGGGGAGTCATCGGGATTAATTGGGTTAGCATCACAGGGGGGCTGCAGTGCGGGGGCTCCACTACCCTTATTCTTTCCTTCCTCTTCTGATTCCGGCTACATCAGACATCACAGCACCTCAGAGCTTGCACTAGGCCCCTCCTTGGGGGCTTTCTTATCCTGGACCCCGCACTGGGGACTGGTCACGGGCCCAACACACTTGCTCACAGTGCTCTGTTGGGCCCCCACGACCTGCCAGTGTGTGTAAGCCATGGGGAGAACTCCCCCTTGAAACTCTCAGAACTAAATCTCCCCCCACCAGGTACCACAGCTGCTTGGTGAGATACACTTCTGCTGGAGGGGGCACCCATTTGATTTTGGGTGTTCAATCCCCTTGCCCACCCAGACCGCTGTCCTCCTAGACAACCTCTATATGTGAGTAAGGCCTGGACTGTGAACATACATGTCGGAGATCCCGCTCACACTGCACCTCATCCCATCGCACAATCATTGCCTTGTTGGAATCAAGGTGGGCATCCTCCCAATCACCACTAGGGCAACTGCTGTCCATTCAGGGAGCTGCTGAAACCTTAATCCAGCCACAAATTCCCCTTGCCTACAGCATTCTTCCATCCCCTTTGCCCGTCCAGTTGAATGGATCAACCTCAGGGTGAACCGGGTAGGGTAGACGGTCTGGATACACACTTGCCATGTGTGCAACCTCTTTTAACCACGACTGCCAGGTGTATGCTATACCTGCATATCAGGTGGGACAATGGCCAGCGGCAAAGTGACAGAACAACTCCTCTTCACGGTGTAAGTGGGAGGGGCAAAGCCCTTGAGCAACCCCAGCTGCCTGAATCCGCCATGGATGTTATCCTGAAGGCAATCACCGTGGTGAGGGTGAGGTTGGGCTCCATGGACTCAAAGTGAAAACACTTAGGGCAGACCTGGGCTCCTTCCACAGCAAGCTAGATGACTTGGAAAATGTACGTCCCACGTTGAGGAACAGCTGGATTCAGCAGATTTCTGGGAACCAGATATATGGCATATATGCAAAAAGTGGTGAACTTAGAGGACAGGGACTGCAGAAATAACGTAAGAATGTATGGCATTCTGGAGAGACTAGAACAGGGCACTGACATCTGTGGCCTACTAGGGCGCTTTCTTCCCCAGATGCTGGCTGTGACCCTCACACCCCCTCCAAATTCCAAAGGGCCCACAGGATACATCAACGCCAAGTGCTGTATGAGACCTCAGCATGCCCTACACCAATTATTGCCTGCTTCCATTGCCACAAACAGGCTTGAGAGGTCCTCAAAGCAGCCTGAAAACAAAGCTACTACAATCTCCATTCCCACAAGGTCCAGCTCGCATCAGATTTCTCCAAGGAGACCAACGCCAAAAGGAGGGCATTTCTGGCGCTCTGACCCCAGAAGCCCAAATGAGACGTCAAATATGGACTCTATGAACCTGCGACCATGTGGATAAAGATGGATAGCAATTAGAAGGACTACACCGACTGAGAGGGTTTGGCCTGATTCTTCAACTGTATGGAAGACCGCAGGATGGATTGACCCCACCCCTCCTCCTCAAACCTCAAAACTTGCCCTCACCCATCTGACGGGGGCATCTCATCACAGGGGTAGGGCCCAGGACAGAATCTTCTGTAAGCACACTGAGGGGACGAGTCATCCTGCATGTAGCCACACTGCCCCAAGACTCCTTCAGGGAAAAATCCAGATCACCCTTGAAGCTGGCCCAGCGACCGGGAACCGGGACCGGGAGCCAATCACCAGACGATAATGGCTGAAGTTGACTACGTGCTGCCAGACTGCTCTTTTCCAGCCACTGATGACCACGTATTGTATATGATGCATTGTGTGTTGCATATTGTATGTTGTTCATTGTATACAGTGCAGATCTGATTGGTTTTTTTTCACTTTGACTTTGGTTCATTGCTGATCCTTTTCCGGTAACTCCCTCTCCAGGGCACCTGTGCTCCGCCTTCCAGGAGCATACAGATATTATGGCACACATCCTCCCCTCACAAACCCCTCAGGACTCTTTGCCTGTGAGGCTGGAACATCAGCTAGAGGTTCAGATCACCCAAAAAAGATTGTGTCACCTTTCGCGGCCCTTAGGACAGCTTGGGGCTACTTATCCGCATCCTCCTCCCTTGTTATAGACAATCTCTCTCACAACCTCCAACGCCCCCTTTTCTCCACCCCATTCCCTTCCCTGCATGATTGCTCCCCATCCTTACCTTCCGCTCATCCTGGTTTCATCCTTGGGTACCTACTATTAGCCTTACTTCTTTAGTATATCCAGACCCCATGCCGCACCATCTGTGCCTCCCCTTGTTCTAGGGATTACCATAGAGACTGCGGTCAGTACCATGGGTCTCCACTTCATCAAGACATCCACAGTTCCATGTACATATAAAGAGAAAGCAGCCGGGTCACAGGAGACTGCACCACCAGAGTCAGTCACTAGTAGTATGCAATATTGCCCACCTCAAACGTTCTGCTGCCTGTAGAACGTGAATAAATACTTGAAAATGAATTGAATGAGAGGCAATATAATAGCACAGATGAGTCAAATACAACACAGAACAGATCAAATAGAGATGTTTTATATCTTCCGTCTTTTATTGTTCTTGTTGTACTTCGTAAAAAACAGCCAGCCAACGCGTTTCGCCCAAACATGGGCTTCTTCAGGGCTGAAATGGCATATAATACAAAACCGTTCTTAAAAAGCAAACAAAGTAATCAAAACAGACAATCATTCTAAAATACCAAATGTGCATGAATGATGAACTGAGAGGAAGAAGCGAAAAAACCAACCATCTTGACCATGTGGTTGTAGAAGTAAACCACATTTCAGGAAAATGTGTGTTGTCAGAAAGAGACCCTTGTGCGAAAGTACCACACCCGTGAAGAGAAAAAATGCTTGAGAAATAAGTGACCCCAGATCCACGCAATTCAAGAAATGACGTGAATACACCAAGAGAAAATAAAAAGAAAAATAAATGCCTGTAGCCTGAAGTAAGCATGGCTACAGCACAAATGCGATAATTCTAGCTTACCAAAATTATTGTGAGTGTAGGATATTTCTTTGATGATCAGCAAACAAAAAAACCGTCAGATCCGTCAAGCTGTATTGGACAGAAAAGCCTTTCCTTAATGAGTAGCCAGTACTAAAATAGAAGGCACGGATTGTGATGCCAATATAAGCAAAATGAACATACCAAACGTGTAACGACAATAAGACTCAAAGACCCAAGAGTAAACGATCTCTGTCTGAGTGAGGTCTGATCTGTAAGAAAAACAGTCTCAGATCAGTGGTCGTTCTCTCACAAATCATGGAACATTAAGCAGCTACAAATTGTGCATTCCGCCCTTCATGTTATCCAATAAAATGTCCTAAGGTATACCAATCACTCTGGTTGAATATCCTAACCCCATAACTTCCCAGAAAAAACATTGAATGACAATGAAAAAACAGAAAAAAACAAAGCAGAAGAGAAAAAAACAACAAAAAGCTACCCGCCACTGAGGTCGGGCTTCACAACAAACGACGCTAATCCGAAACAACTTCTAACATATTTAAAACTGAACAAAAACAACACATTCACATCCAAAATGAACACTGTCATGTTGAGGTAACTGAATCACCAATGAACGAACACTGAATGGCACAATCACAAAAATAAGAAGAGCATCAAGCAACAACCAACAAATGGCACCCGTCTACTGTGTTGGCATCCATACCACACAAAAGTTATTAACCAATAACGGGGAAAACGTAAGATACAAACACTGAAAGGAAAAACCACATTAATGTAGAATCGACCAGTCAAGGCCACATAATATTCACAACTCGGCAACCCGTTCGAAATAAAGCAAAGGGTTGTCCGAAATAAGATTCAATACGCACAACCTGCATAATAACTCACTGAATGGTGGTATTAGCCACATCCAAAGTAGAGTGTCCGAAGCCGTCTCCGTACGCCGCGTCCTGTACCAAGACTGGTAAGTAGTAAAGGGAGTGCTTTGCCGCAGAGGGGCTTTTAAAACATCGACCGTCACTAGACCGCCAAACCGGAAGTAATTACGGCAAAGCACTTCCGGGATCAAATGGCGTAAAAAAGAGAAAAACACTAGAACGAGAAACAAAGTCGCTAGCGAAACTACGCTTCCGGTTACATGCCCGTAATGATAATTAATCACCAGACACTAGTTCTACATTAGTTTTAAAACGCCAAAATCGCAAGGCAAACCATGCTGCAGGTTAAATGCTCATGATACAAATATTAACCTCCATCTGTCAATCAACATCAGAGTAGCAAGCGCCAGATAGAGGGTACAAGATATTGAATAACCAAAACTTTATTGACACAAAACAACACAATTACAAGCCCACATTAAAAGTTGGGCGCCAGATATCAGTCACCAACAGATTCGAGAACACCAAGTGAAAGATGCGAAATGTTGACTACATATAGCTTTATTAAAGCGACACACAAATGTCATCTAGTGTACAGATGACATAAGATTTTTCTTAAAAGCAATTAGGTTAATGATGCTAAGCGCATAAAGACGGTGAGATACTTAATAGTTACACATCCCTCAATCCTTAATAGGTGTGAGTGGAAAAAATGAGCGTCTTACTATAAGTATTACAATGTATTGAAATACATGTAACTTTAATAAAAACGACACAAGAGTGTCATCTGAAAGCCAATAACAAGGGATTTAAAAAAAAATAATAAATTGGGTAAGTAGTTACGCTATACTCATGAAATGGCAAAATACCACATCCACACACATTCCTCACTGAGTGTTAGCAGCACAAAAGAGTGTCTTGTTGTGAGGAGTACTGTCAAACAGAAGCAGAGCAAGAACTGCCCTCCACCCAAAAGAAGAGAAAGAGTAACCAGGCTTAATAAGTTATACGAAAAAGGAGAGGAGACACAGAGAACAAATTGACAGATACATCGCATTTGAGGCATTGTCAATAATAGCATTTTTAAATTAAGATATAACACAATATTTCAACTTTTAGTAGAATGATTAGGAAGCAGGTACCACTGTTGTGCAATAATTCTCAAAACATTGGGTACAGCAAAGCCTAATACATGTATACTTAGAACAATCATTTCTGAAAATTCTAAAATTTGCCATGATGTCTGCATCAGAGATAAGTAAACAGAAGGACATAACCTAAGGACACAGTACACACAAGAAATGCAGTACAATGTAGCAATAGACCAAGATTTCAACAGGAACACAATACAGGTTGACAATATTCAAACATGAACCTTCGAACAATTGTCACGCACAGATCAACATTTATGTATATAGAAACAACAAAAGGAGACCAAACGATAAATTGTTTAAGGTCATGCATTATTCAAAGAAAGTAATGTAGTTCCCTATCAGCATTAAGGCCCTCAGTAGACGAACGCAAAGTACAAATCCATCTGGCCTCCAGTTGTCTTAACCTGAGTGCCCTATCTCCACCCCTGCTATTGCTGGTAACAGTGTCAATTCCGTGGAATTTGAACCGAGCCCGGTCCACACCCACTGTACATTCATGCCAGACTAGGGCATAAGAAAGGTCCCCATTTAAGACAGCTCTTCGATGTTCCTGTATTCGAATCTTAAGTTGTCTAGTCGTGCTGCCTACATAGATTTTGCCACAGCCACAAATAATGACATAAACAACATAAGTAGTGAGACAATTAATAAAGTGTGCAATCCTGTGTTTAGCCTTGCTGTTGTAACTAAATGTTAGTGTTTTGTTGCATCCCAAGTGGCAGATGTTGCATGTACTGCATACATAAAATCCAATAGGTTTGCTCAACCATGATTGTGGTTTGGTGACCCCCTGTAGAGTATAGCTAGGGCATAATACATCTCTAATGGTTCTCCTGCGTCTAAATGTCATGGATGGTTTTTCAGTAAGCATGTTACCGATTCCTGGTGTCCCCTTGAGAAGCGCCCAATGTTTACCCAAGGACTTAAACACCTCATGGTTTGAAGTTGAATAGGTAGTAATGAACGACAATCGCTGGGAATTTTGATCAGTTTTCCTCTTATGGCAACTTAGCATAGATTCTCTCTTGATGTTCTGCACTTTACTAACTGCGGTCTTAAGTAACTGTGCATGATATCCTCTCCTTTTCAGTCTATCTATAGTTTTGCTTGAGTGTTCAGCAAACTTACCATCTTCACTACAATTTCTGCGAATCCGCAGAAATTCCCCATACGGGATAGCTTTCTTTGTAGAAGGAGGATGCGAACTGGTGAAATGTAAAATGCTATTAACCGCTGTTTCTTTCTATGTAAGGTGCTATGAATGGTATTCCCTTTAACATACAATTCCAGATCTAAGAACTGGATTCTCGTTTGGGACATTTCCAGAGTGAATCTGACATTTAAAGTGTTATCATTAAGGAAGTTATGATATTCCTTAAGTTCAGTCCCTGTACCAGTCCAAATGATAATAATATCATCGGTGTAGCGACCCCAGAATTGGATATGTTTAGTCCAATCTGTCGCAGCTGCAGACCATGCATGAGTACGCTCCACCCAACCCATGAATAGGTCCGCGTATGATGGCGCAAATTTCGAACCCATAGCAGTACCCTGCTCTTGTTTGTACCAAGTGGTATTAAACATGAAGAAATTATTATCAAGGATTAGATCTATCATCCCTAAAATCATCAAATTGTGATCAAATAGACTGGCATGTCTGGAAGAAAGATAGGAATCTACGGCTAATTCACCAAACTCTCGTTTTATACACGTGTATAATGATTCCACATCCAATGTGGCAAACCACATGTTGTCATCCCAATCCAGATCTGTAAGTTTGTTTAGGAGATCAGTGCTGTCCCTAATGTATGAGGGCAAGTTAATGACTAACGGCTGTAAGAATGTATCAACAAACTGAGCCAGTGCCGTTGTCATGGAGCCAATACCCGAGATAATTGGTCGTCCCGGTGGAAATGGCATGTTCTTGTGCACCTTGGGAAGCAAATAGATACAAGGGTATCTAGGGTTACTTATAGACAAAAACCTGTATTCTGTATCTGATATGAGGCCCAAATCCTTCCAATGGGTTAGTTGCGTATTGATCTTAATAGTAGCAGCAATACAGGGGTTAAGAGTAAGCTTTGTATAGTGTGTAGTGTTATTCAGCTGTCTTTCAACCTCCTTCTCATAATCAGTCCTATTCATGATGACAACGTTGCCTCCCTTATCAGCCTCACGTATGATAATGTTGTCATTCTTACGTAGATTCTGCATAGCTGTTCTTTCTGATGGAGTAAGATTGTCTTGTAAGTGTTTCTTATAGCTACTGCCATGTTTGTCTTCCAAATTATATAACTCTTTAGTGACCTGCTCATAAAAAACATCTAAAGAGCTTAAGTGTGCACCCTGAGGCATGAATTTGCTGGAATTATGAAGACCACTATCACATGTATAATCTTGAGCAATGTTCAAACATCCACAGTTCCCTCCGTCTCTCGCCCACCCTGTATCATAGCCCTTAATATCAATGGGCTGACCCACTAGGTCAAGCTCCAGAAAATTCTATCCTAACTCACCTCCAAATGGACTGACCACCTTTCTCCAAGAAAAGGACCTCTTTTATTAGGTCTCGCGATCTGCGTTGCACTGCGCAGAAGTGCTTGCGCAGGTCGCAAGATCTTTAGTAGGTAAAAAACGGGGAAATCAAGCTGACCTAGGAATTGCACACGCTCGTGTGTGTGCGTTTCCTTTTCAGCTCCCCATTGGCCTTTGCGTGCGTCTTATTCTAAAAGACTGCATGCAATTGGCCGGAGACGCGCGCATAGCTCTTCCCATGGCCTATTGGTGTCTTTTACGCGCACCAAGCACATAATAGACACCAATAGGCCGTGGCAGGAGCTATGATTATGCCCAGACACAGGCGTGACGTGCGCGCCACTTGTTTTTCTTTACTTTTGGTATAAGCGCGGCACCCGCGCTTTACTTTTGATGTTATAAGTAAAGCGCGGGTGCTGCGATTATACCAAAGAAATTGAAAAAAACATCTATTTCTTTACTTTTGGTATAATCGCGGCACCTGCGCTTTACTTATAACATTAAAAGTAAAGCGCTGGTGGCGCAATTATACCAAAGGTAAAGAAATACATTTTTTTCCTATTTCTTTACTTTTGGTATAATCGCGGCACCCGCGCTTTACTTTTAATGTTATAAGTAAAGTGTGGGTGCCGCGATTATACCAAAAGTAAAGGAATAGAAAAAACATCTATTTCTTTACTTTTGGTATAATCGCGGCACCCGCGCTTTACTTATAACTATAAGAGTAAAGCGCGGGTGCCGCGATTATACCAAAGGTAAAGCATTTACAATGCAATAAGTCTCGCATTACTGAAAGTTTGAGCTATTGGCTTTGCAAATAATTATGCAACACCAATAACTTAAACTTTTAGTAATGCGAGACCTATTGCATTGCAAATACTTGTTTATTTATTTGTAAAGTTTTATAAAGCGCAAACAGAATCGAAAGGAGGTAAAAGCATGAATACAACACCAAAGGACCTTAAACAAGTACAAGCAACAACCCATCTCATAGGACAAGTGAGGTACGAGGAGAAGCAACAAGTCTTATGGAGCACGTAGAAGACTCAAATGACAACATTGAACAAAGGTAACAACCCATCTTGTGGGACATATAAAGAACCAGAAGAGCAGCAAATTTTAAAGGGCACATGGAGAGACAAAAATAAAACCTATGAACAGAGGTATCAAAGAGTGTCAACAGGAAATACAATTTAGTGAAGATGGCTTCCGTACTATTGCTGTAGATGGTCATTCATGAGTAACCATTTGACTTGTTTTTTGAATGAGGAGGTAGAGGGGTTTGATCTGATCTCGGGAGGAATAGCGTTCCATATTCTTGGTGCAAGACCAGAGAAGGCACCCTTGACCAAGGAAGCCTCCAAACTTCAGTGAGATTGGTTGGGACAGGTCCTCCAATAGCTGCGGCTCATCCATCCTCCCGCAAGTCAGATGTCAGACTCTGGGAGCTCCAGGAAATGTGAGGTTGTGATCCTGATACGGAAATCCCTCTCCTGCACGATCTTGCATTCATGGTCTGACATTGATGGCCGATATGTCCTAGCAAAATTCAAGGTCCGCGGCAAGGTCCCCAGTGTAGACTATGTGCACACCCCTAATCCATCTCAGGAACCTTTCCTACTACATCTCAATAAAGTCTTCACAGAACTTGAATCCACCCATATTGTTTAGGGGGCGATTGGAACTTGGTACCTGGTATGATTTTTCATCGGACATGCCCTGCTGACGTAGCACACTTCAGGGACACAGTGCTACTGACTGATATACAGGATGACCATGGCCTCTGCAGCATCTGGAGCCTTCTCCATCGAACAATTTGGGGTATGAATTCCTCTCCCTGTACATGCTTTGTGAGCGTGGATTCACTATTTCTGGTGACCTATGCAACCATACTCTAAGTGAGGTCTAGTGACAAAGGCATGCCTCCGAGAACATCTTAATGCCTACCTGTCGGACAGTCAGGGTTCATTGACCATGACCCAAACCTTATGGGCAGAGGTGAAAGCCACATTGTGAAGCCAACTGATGAGAGATGCAGCACTTTCTAATAAAAATAGAGCAGACAAGCAGACTTCTCTTGAGTGGGATACTTCATCACTGAGCGTAACCTTTAGCAACAATCCGTCTGATGTTCTGCGACTATGGCTAAACTGAGCAAAATTGGACCTGCATCCCCGTTTCACCACCAAAGCAGAATACGTGCTTTGTCGACTTAAGCCTAAACATTACAAACAGGGTGAGTAAGTGGCAATTGCCATCCCAGCCATCAGAGCTCCCTCCAACCCCATCATAACAGATTCACAGGATATAGCAGCTACATTTGCAATGTACCATACAGGACTTTGAAGTCAGGACCCGCAACAGCCCACATCGTTGAGAAACACTTCTTTCTGGGACTCAACCTCTCCCAGCTTAATGATGAGGGACGGGCTCTCCTGAACGGAGAGATCACCAAAGATGAGATCTCCCAGGCCATTACCAATCTCCCCTAAAACTCAACCAGGGGAATACTATGAATAGACCAGATAGGAAGTACTGAACCCTATATACAACACCTATAAAGAGGCCAAGGAGGTGGGCCACCATGCTCCATCTTCCAACAGGGCTTTAATTACAGTCTCACATAAGGTGGATTTAGATCATCTCCTATGAGGCAGCTCCTGACCAATATCCTTACTCAACATCGATGTCAAGATCCTAGCAGGAATTTTGGCTGCCAGCCTAAAAAAAGTGATTCCCACCCACCCTAATTCATTCTTCGATAATGATCTTCCTGTAAAGAACCCGACCACAGGTTGAGTTCTTTACAGGAATATCCTCCCGGGAACCTGAGGATGCTGGCCCACATCCTGTGACTCTCCCGAGACGCTCCAGAGGACAGGGTGTCAATCTCATTAGATGCCGAAAAGGCATTTGACAGGGTTGACTGGGTTTACATGTTCCTCACCCTCCGCAGATTCAGCCTCGGCGATAAATTAATCTCAAAAGTGAAATGGCTATACACAGACCCTACAGCGCATGTTAGCTGCAGGGGTTTCCAGTCAGACTCCTAAGCCAATGATGCCCCCTGTCCACCCTCTGCTTCTTATGCTACAGCCCCTAGTGGTTTCCATCCACAAAAGCACATGCATTACAGGCATACCCACCCTAGTAGGCCATTCAAAAATGCTTCTCCATGCAGATGATATCCTCCTCACCTCATCAGGGGTGGGGAACTTGCGCCCTCAGTTAATGTTGGTTCTCGGTAATTTCTCTGCCTTTTTGGACTCTAAAATAAATTAGGAAACAGAGTCAGGCACAGCCCCATCCCGGCTCACGACGAGAGCAGCAATCATGCTTTATCAATCCAGGTGGTGCCCAGACCACCCCAAGTACCTAGGGGTCTACATTACTATGGATCTAGACCAACTCATCTCAGTTAATTTGGACCTACTAATAACCAGAACTACCACAGACTACAACAAATGGTCCAAGCTGAATTTACCCCCATGGGGTAGGGTCCAAGCAGTCGAGATGGCAGTGGTGCCGCGCTTCACCTACTTCCTAAGGATGCTTCTGATCACGGTCTGCATTTAAGTATTGAGAACCATAGGGTGAGGGAGCAAATGCTTTACACGGGGCTCCCTGAAACCTTGGCTTGAGATGTCATACCTGATACCGCACAAATTCTGCGGTGGCCTGAGTTTCCCAAGCCTGGGACACTATGCCACAGTCCTACACTTATCGCAGCTGATCTATTTCTTGCCAACACATACTGATCCACCACTTAGAGTGCAAATTGAAGTCCAGCTTGTACAAGGAGGCTCTGCTCTACATGTGATTTACGGCCTTAGTCAAATCTATTCTCAGGCCCAAAACCCAATGTTATTCGCTGCCACGCAGGCATGGCAACGCTCCACAAATTGTTCATAGGTAATGTCTACATCCACAGTGCGGGATACTCATTGACAAACTATCTATAGCATGGGATGCATGGCGTTCCTGGGGGATTGTGATGACCGAAGCCTTTCACCTCCCAATGGGATGAATATCATCTACCACAATCTCAAGAATGGCAATACCTCCAACTATACCACATCTGACGGGCTGTGTTTGGAGCTCCACCATGGGAGCTCCCCCATCCTCTATTGCCCAATACTTGAAACACTGGAGCCTTTTCAAGGGTGTGGTTTCTGACTTCTACAATCTGCTGGTGCACCATATATACTCCCAGCTATTCAAAATGGCCACCAAGAAGTTTCCAGAAGGTTTCCAAAAGTTCTTGAGAAAGGTAACCTAGTGCAAGTAGAGCAAATCATATTGGTGGTGAATGAAAATTTGCCTAGCAGAGTGAAAGTAAGTTTCAATTTCTTTAAGGACACGGAGCCAAGGATTATGCATTTCTTCTTCGCTTTAATCACATTTCTAAAAACAAAGCAGCCATTAAGGCAATAAAAAACAACTTTTCCCATGAGCACAAGAATAAAAACTAGAAAAAGTTAATAAGTCCTTCTTCAATATCTGCAGCAAGGTCTCAGCATAGTCTTCTGTCGCTGCCTGCTCTCCCTCTTTCTTCAACTGAATCACGCCATTTGTTTCCTTTCATGCATCTTGTTTAGCTCCATAATTTCCTGCAAAGACATACTGCATCAGTGACCTTTCCATCACCTTTCCATATTCCAAGAGACATCACTCAAATACGAGAACCCACATTGTGATATACAGAAAGTACCTGATACTTAGAAACCCCCCATCGAAACATTGAATTGTAAAGGTAAATCAGACTACTTACTTCAGAATGGGGTGGGTTTGTGTCTGCCTTGCAGTAGCAGCTGGTGTCACAAAAGAGGGGAGGTGTGGGGGAGGGTGGCAGATGACGAACAATTAAAAAACAGGATAAAAATGACAAAGAACTTACCTGCTGCCTGCAGCCCGCCGTATGTCGTCTTTTGCTTCTCTCATGGCTCCACTGCAGGTAGATTCTCCCAGACTCCCCTGCGGCCAATCCTGAAGATGCTCTCATGCATGAGAGAAGCTTCAGGATTGGCTTAAGTGATGCTGATTTGTGCTCCCATGAAGACTGGGGGCCTATGCTTTGCTGTCTTCAACCCAGCAATGCAGCTGGGTTGCAGAGGGCATCAATGCACATGACGGTTGAGCCGTCATGAACCGTCATGCGTAATGATAACAGTGCATACCACTCCCGATGGGTGCCTGTTATCTCCTGCTCCCATGACTCCTGTAAACAAAATACAATGATAATAAATGTGGAGTTATAACCATTTTAGAGGAGCCGCCACTGCTGCCTTGATCACCAGGTGGAATAATCCTTGCTTCCATGTCTTTAAAAGAATTTGTTTTTTAAATTTGATCTATGTCAGGACCGGAGGCAAGGATTATGCTAGTTCAAAGCTTGCTTATCACCAACTGGACTACATCCACCTTAAAGTAGAATCTCTTAAAAGTAGAATCTGAAGACCAGTCTGCTGCACACATGAGGTCTTCCAAGCAAAATGCTTTGGAAGTCATAGCTGGTCTCGCTGAATGAGCCCCAAAGATTTTGGTGTCTATACCAGCCTCTTACATCACCCATCTGACCCAACTGGCTGTCGTATGTGAGGATACCACCTTGTACGGTTTTCTCAGTGCAATGAGACATTGACCTTCTCCGGGAGTGCGATCCTCCTCGGTCATTTGCTCATATACCTTCACACTGAATCACACACAGTTTGGGGTATTCTGCAAAAGCTGGATAAGAAATTGTGTGGGTACTGGACTTTGTCCATCTGCTCACAGTGAAAACTGCCCCTTCTGGGGAAATACACACCGTTAAATATAAGGCTAGCACATCTGAAACTCTTCTGCGTGAGACAAGATAAAGGAACATCGCCAACTTGACTGACAATTCTTTCCTGGAAAAAAAAGGGATTTGGTTACCATTACAAGAAAAGGTTTCAAGACTAGGTTAACATCCCAAAGTGCAGCATAGCGCGGTTCCAGTGGAGGGAGAGACAAATCCCTCTAAGCAACCTCCCCACAAAGGGGTGATCTCCAATTGCTGCCCCATCAACGGGGGAGTGACCCGCTGAAATTGCAGACCAGAAAGCCTTAATTAATCAATAAGCTAGCCCTTCCTCCACCAGGTCTGTCAGGAAACACCTGGACTATGTCAGCACCCACGGGATCCACACTCTGTCACAGACATCAACGTACCCATCTCATCCAGGCTGACCAATAGCACTTCCTGGTACTGTCTGCCCACACTTTTGGAGAGGAGGCACTCAGCTTGTCGTAAATGGGCTTGTAAATCTCCAGCGTTGACTGTTCTCCACCATGCAATCAGGTGTAGAGATCCTTCCTCTACCAACCAATGCGGTTCGAGATCCGGATTAAGCAGAATGTGTGGAAAGTGGAAGAGTTGGATTGGAGAATCCAAAGAGAGTTCCAGAAGCGCTTCAAACCATACTTGAGACCATACTTGAGACTTCCATATTGGGGTTATAATGACCACCTCTGCCTGTTGCCTGTGTACCTGAGAAGATGCCCAGGTGATTATTGAAAAGGAAAGAAAAGCATAGCTCTTCTTGTGACTTTAGTTCTGGAGGAATGCATCCGACGCCTCTCCTAGCGTGTCTGATCTCCAGCTGAAGATGAGGTGAGATACAAACAGGTCGATCGAGAATGGACCCCATTCCACAACCAGAGTGCAAAAGACCTGAGGTTCCAGCTTCCAAATACTCAAATCCCACAGGTGCCAGGAGTGCCAGTTCGCTGCCTGGTTCGCCTGGCCCAGGAGATATTCGGCTGTCACAGAGATCTGGTTCTCCAGGTAAAAAGTCCAGAACTCCTTCATCATATCCGCTAGGGTCCAAGACTTGGTGCCCCCTAGGTGGTTGATGATTCTCACCGTGGAGACGTTGTCCATCTTTAGCAGGACAGAGGCCTGAACAGGTCTTTCATCCAACACTGGACCATAAACGACCCTGCCAACAGCTCCAGACAATTCATATGTAGGCTCTGTTCTAGTGGTGACCAGCTTTCTCCTGTGGAGAACACCCCACACCGGGCGCCCCAGCCCGACCTGCTAGGGTCCTTTTCTATCATCAGATTGGGAGCCAGGCCAAAGATTGCTCTCCCATTCCAGGCCTCCTTATGGGTGAGCCACCACTGTATTTCCTCTCTTGCCTCACCTGAGAGCGGAACCGACTGTGCATGTGTTTGGCCCTTGCTCAGATTGAAGGCCATAGGGTGCTGTAGGGCCCGGTAGTGAAGAGGCTCTGGAAAGATCACTTGAATCCATGCAGAGAGAAGCCCCATGAGCCAGGCAATCTGTCTGAGCGAAGTGACTGGCTTGGCTGATGATTTATGAAGTTTGTGTCTGATCTTCGCTATCTTCCATGACGCATGACACAGGTAAGCGGATGTGAAGTCTATGACGAACCCTAAGAATGCCACTCTCTGGGTAGGGTAAGGAGAGACTTCTTTTCATTGATCACGAACCCCAGGCCTTATAAATGGTTTATTGGGCCTTGAGGTGCCCTATCAGTTTCCTAGGGTACTGGGCCAGGATAAGTAAATCGTCAAGATACACTATCATCCAAATTCCCTGCGCTCTGAGGAATTTTGTCGCCAGTTTGAGTGCCTTCGTGAAGCACCAGGGAGCCAATGACAGGCTGAAGGGAAGGGTGATGAACTCGAAGGTCTGGGAATGCCACATGAACTGCAGGAACCGGTGGTGTGGGGGGAAAGACCGGAACAGAGAAGTGCGCATCCTTCAGGTCGAGGTACACCATCCAATTGGACAGGAGCAGCACATCTCTAAGGGGATGAATTTCTTCCAGCCACTCGTTAAGGTCTCGGAGGTTGATTACAGGCCAGTGTCCCTGTCAGCCTTGTTGACCAAAAAAAGGTTGCTGACAAACCCATGAGGGTGCACCACAGATTGACAAATGGCACTTTTGTGACGGTGGGCCCGAACCGCTTCATCGATGAGGGCTGCATAGCAACCAGAACACAAATGGGCCTTGGATGAGACACATGACTGGTGAACCGTAACCGCTGTACTGTCTGCAAGACCCATGTGTCTGAGGTGATTGACACCCAGGTCAGAAGGAACATCGCTAGCCTTCCCCCTACTTTTATCTGTACCATGGGAGAATACTCACAGTTTTCACCATTGCCGCCAGCATGGACCTTGAATCCTCCATGACCACGGAGGTGTTGTCATTTTGTAGGATAGAAGTTGCTGAAAGGCAGGTTAGTCTGGTATTGGCAGTGCTGTTAACCTTGCTCCCTGGGGGAAGCTGGTAGGAAAGCGGCTGGTAAAACCCGGGGTGTGAAGATGCATTGGATTTTACTCAGCGCCTTATCCAGCTATGTAAACGTTGGCCCGAATTTTCCTAACTCCTTCACAAAGGGATCCCTGAACAACTCCCCATGAGCAACCGCTCCCACCTCCGAAGAGGAAAGGTCCCCAAGTTTGAGGTGGACCTTGATCAGAAGTGGGATGCACAGCTCTGTGGACAGAGCACAATTGGCATTCCCCCATGAAGACTGTAGCGCGTTGGGTCCAGTTTTATAGGATATCCGGTGAGATGAGGGATTCTGAGTATTTGGCCTCCTCTGCCATGTCCACGGTTTTGGTCATAAGACCTCCTGTGTTGAGCAACTTGTATTGGCATGAGCTCCACGATCTATCAATGCCCTTATTTGTTTCTTTGATAAACTTCACTAAAAACGTGACCCTTTTGGCATCTATCTGGAGTGATGGCTACTTCCCGTCCCGGGTAGCGCGAGGGCACTCCCCCAAAGGATGTTGCAGCATTTTTCTCTAGGGGTCTGCAAAGCATCTTCACCACATACTTTGCCACTTTCTGAGCTGGGGCCCACTCTGCCATCCTGGAATAGACTATAACATCTCGGTCCAGTATATCTGATTCTCCGTGTGGTGTGGGAATGGAGTCCGAGGCAGGGTGCCATGACCTGCAGGAACCCACCTCTTCATCTGAGTCACCTGGGAGTCACCATCCTGTTGATATGGGGTGTCAGGGCAGGAAGGGTTGGGATAGGCTTCTGATGGTCCTACAGGATCCCGCTAAGGGAAAGATTTGGCCAGAAAAGCATGCATAAGACACTCAAATGCATCTTTATGCACTCCTTCAACGCATTGCCTCTTGGATAGGGGCCCACAGTGTCTTTGGGTGTTGTACCTCACATCCCCTTGCTATCAGGTCAGAGAGGCACTGCTCCATAGGACCCATGAGGTCATTCATTGCCTTGTGAATCGTGGTGTCAAGCGCCTCATAAAAGCCATCATCCCACTGGAGGAATGACAAGGAATATTCTTCCTCACAGGTGGCTTGAGTCATGCTGTCAAAAGTGATATAAAGCGCATTGCACTGACACAAAGCCAAAATATAGAGGCACCTGTGTAGTAGCAGAGAGCCTAATGGCAAAGTAATGGGCGGATGGGCCCTAGTACAGCATCCACCTGTAGTGTCGCTGCGCAAGAGCAAATGACACAGACACTATTCTTAACAATGGGAGCTTTATTCTCGTGCACCCACTACGTTCCTTTTCCTGCACTGACTGTTTTGTCACCAGCAGTGGGCATACATGATATCGACAGTCTGCGTTTCTCTATTGTTCTTGTCGCACCAATACCCAGTCTCCCTCATGGATGGAGGGCTGTGCAGCTTTTCTCTGTCGGTCTGCATATTCCTTCATCTTCTCCTTTTTCAGTTTGTCTGTAGCTGCTAATTCTTCGTGTCGTCTTGAGACAAACCACTAGCTGCATCTTCCCAAGTTGGTATTCTGGCGCACAGTGCGATCCAACATTAATGTTGCTGGACATTTGCCTGTGGTGGTATGCGGTGTGGTTCGATATGCACGTAATACTTCATTTAGAGCCACTTGCACATCACACTTTGAAAGTTCTGCCTGCTGGATGGTCTTCTCTAGAGTGGCCATAAATCTTTCCACCATTCCATTGGCCTAGGGCCACAAAGGAGTGATCTTCCAGTGTCTGAAATTGAGGTGTTTGGCAAATTCAGCGAAGTCTTACCCATTGAATGGTGGGCCATTATCTGTTTTTACTACCTTTGGTATGCCCCATGCTGCGAAAACCTCATCAAGTACCGGTATAGTGGTGGCGGCTTTGGTTGACGTTATGAGATGCGCAATTGGGAAGCGTGAGTATTCGTCCATTATGACCAGGATATACTTGCCAGATTGTAGCGGTCCAAAGAAGTCCACTGCGACATGATGCCAAACGCCATCCGGCAGTTCAGACATTTGAAGCGGCGCAGGTGGATCCTCTCGATTTACTAGCTGACACTGTGGTCAGTCTTTCATTGTAAGTTCTACCATCTGATCCAGCATAGGGAACCAGACCCGTTCCCACAGCGCTCTCTTCATGGCTACAATACCTCTGTGCCCTTCATGCGCTTGGTTGATGACTCCTTGGTGAAACTGTTTCGGGATGATGATCCGTTTGTCCCTTAGTACAAGACCATCTGAGGTGATGGACAGTTCATCCTTCACATGTCTGAAAGAGGACAGTTCCTGACTGTCAATCTGTTCACTCTGTCCGGATTCTTCCAAATGCCTGCAACTGTTTGTCTGAATGCGATGTTTTACATTTTGTAGTGTGGCATCTTCATTGGTAGTGTCAAGGATGGCCTCCAGAGGGACTGCAGGTGGTTTAGCTTGAGCCACTACAAAATGGATGTATTCCTCAGCTAATGATGGATTGGATATGGACATTGCCTTGGGATGTCGGGACATATAATCAGCATGATTTGCAGCTTTTCCCGGCTTGTGAACGATAGAATAAGTATATTCTTGAAGGCGGATGCCCCGGAACTCTATTCTGGGTGGTATTTTGGGTCAGGGATTTCCAAAGATGGTTATCATTGCCTGGTGATTAGTGATAAGTGTGAAGTGTTTTCCATAGATGAAGATGTGAAAATGTTCGCAGGCCCAGATTACCGCCAGGCTTTCCTTTTCAGGCTGGCAGTAGGCTCTCTCTGTGTCCGTGAGACTCCGACTAGCATATACTACAATGTACCGTTGATCACTCTCTCTGTCATATTGAGCTAATATCGCTCCCATTCCTACGGGACTCGCATCCATGGTGATTTCAGTTTTTCTTCTAGGATTGAAATATGCAAGATTGTTTTCAGATTCAACCGCAGCTTTGATTTCATGAAAGGCTTGATCACATCTCGTGGTCCATTGAAATGGGCGTCCTTGTTTGGTCAGCTTTCTCAGAGGGTAACTGATAGTGGCATAGACCTTGATATAGCGTGCACAGTAGCTCACCATGCCTAAGAAGGAACGTACATCTCCAGCGTCTCGCGGCCTGGGGGTGTCATTCAGAGCGGCAATCTTTTCTGGATCTGGTTTCATCCCGGCGTCTGAGAAGATGTGTCCGAAGAGTTTTAATGTGGATTTGTGGAATTCGCATTTGTCTTTATTTAAAGTGAGATTGGACTCCAACAGAGCATGACAGACTCGGTCCAGTGCTGTGTTGTGTTCTTGCATTGTTGCTCCATAGACTAGGATGTTGTCACTGTAGTTTAGAGTGTTGGGAATGTGATGAATTACCTTTCTGATGGCCTCCTGAAAAATCTCAGCGGCAGAAGAGACCCCAAAGCTGAGTCTTTTGTATCTGAACAGGCCTTAATGAGTCGAGAATGTGGTGATATATCTGGATTTTTTGTGAAGTTCCAGCTGGTGATAGCCCTTGTTAAGGTCTAGTTTGGAAAATATTTGCGCACCATTGAGTGATGCAATAATGTCATTAATATGAGGCCCTGGGTGTCTTTGTCTTTCAATGGCGGTGTTGGGTGCCCTCATATCTACACAGAGGCGCACTTTGCCAGGTGAGCCCTTTTTAGGCACAACAACCACTGGAGAGACCCAGGGAGTGGGTCCTGACGTTCTCTCAATGATTTCAGCCTGGAGAAGATCCTGCAGTTCCTCCTCTACAGACTGTTGAAGGTGAAATGGAATTTTCCTGTGATGTTGTGCTATGGGAGTCACACGTTCATTTATATGCAATCGAACTTGGCAATGAGCCATCTTTCCGAGTCCGGTGAATAACTTCGGAAACTTGTGAACTATGTAAGGTTCATCATCGACTTTATACAAAATTTCTACTAGTCGAAGTCATTCCGCCGTGGGCAAGCTAAGAAGACAATCTGCTTCAGGACCATCAATGACATGAATGTGGGCCGGAATAGTTCTGTCCTTGTACGTGAGATTAGTCGGGAATTGTCCTAAACAAGGAAGGGGTTTCTTTGACATCCAAGTGTACACCCGCACGTTGGCTTTATGCAAGTGTGGTGGTGGACACATTCTCTTGTATTCTGCAACTGGGATATAGTTGAGAGATGCTCCACTATCCAGAACAAATTTGGCCAAGTGTGTGTCCATTTTAAGATCTAGTCGCGGGTATTTCTTCAACCGGTCCGGATCCGCAACTATGCAGACGTACTCATCACTGTCTTGTGATATTGGTGACAGCGACCTCGACTCACGAGATTGTGATCGACGGGATTGATATGTCCCATGAGACTGACGGCTGGACTGTGAAGAGCCAGTGGAAGAATCTCTGTAGTCCCACACTGCTTTGGCATGATGGCGAGTGTTAGACTGTCTAGATTGTCTGTAATTGTCTCTGTGGGTGTCTTTGCGAGGAGCTCCGCAGACGTTCTCAAAGTGGTTGTCCCGGCCACACTTCCTGCATTTTTGGCCTAATGCAGGGCAGGTCTCGGTGTGAGGGAAGTCATATCCACATCGATAGCATTTAAGTTGGCGCTCCTGTCGTTTATCAGTCCGGCTAGTACTGCGACACCGACGACTTGTATAATGGGACTGAACTTTGGATCTGGATGATCGTTGCTTTGCAGGGGAAGACCTGTTGGTGTTACGGGATTGGAGCCGAAATGCTTGTTCACGTTTTTCGCCTCTTCCAGCTTCCATTCTATTGGTATGTTCTTCTGCCTGATCATGTACTCGTGTCATTTCTTTGATCTCATCCAGAGAGTAGCTTTCCTTTAGTAGACGTCTGCATAACGACTCAGACTGGCATCCTTCTATGATTCGCAGGCGAAGGGCGTCTTCTGTCGAGAAAGAGTCAAATTCACAGTAGCGGGCCAAGCGTCGAAGTCGCGTAATGAAAGTACTCATGGGCTCGTCTTTTTCTTGAGAAGCCAGATTGAATCTATACCTTTCATAGTCAATGTTCCGTTTGTGAAGACATTTTCTGTTTAGTGCGTCATGCACATTGGCATAGGACGAAGCAGCGTCTTCCGGAAGCTCCTTTCTAATCTGACCAACATCTTTCCCGATTAAATTGTGTAATTCAATCAGTTGCTGCTCCTCCTCGGTCACATGAGACCCTTTCATGAAGTCTTGAAAGTCTTCTAGCCTTTCCTGCCCGCAAAGTCCCATACCTCCACCCGATATGAGGACCAAGGGTTCCTGCGGGCGTAGAAAAGGGACTCCGAGCAAGTCAAGTCTGTTTCCACCCATTTGCGCTGTGGACGTAGGTGACTCCGGCCTGGTGCTGGTGCTAGCAGAGGTATGACTCTGTCTTGACGTTGGCGATCCAGACATTGTGTATGAATATGGTGGAGCAAATGTGGAGCAAATGTTTTGTGATGGATAGCCGAACCACAGGAACCCTCACAGCGCCTGCCACTTGGTTCAAAATGCCACCGTTAGCGCTAATCTTCAATTATGCTATAGTGTAGGGCCGGCGACCAGACGAGCTGGCAGTCCCATAAGTCCATTTATATGGCCTTTTAATGTATGATAAGCCACCTGATAGCTCCTCTGACAGTCATTTACCAATGCTTGTTGAGGTTTTCAGCAGACGCCTGACCTCAAAATGGCCATCGGGCACTCCTCGCAGGGGGATTGGTTGAGGCGCCTGACTTAAAGATGGCCGCCGGTGAAATCTCGCTCCTCGCGAGATTATCGGGCTTGATTCCTTCAATGGGAGCAACAGCGCGGGAACAGACAAACTCCATTACCTTGTAGATGACGACTTCAGTCACCGGGCACAACATCGGATCCCGCACTCCTCCACAGATGGCACTTGTACACAGGCACTTGCAACACAGAGCACGCGACCGGGGTGAGTTCCCGGGTCGTGATCAGTAGACTGCACCGCCTCCTCTGCACACGCGACCAGGGTGGGCTCCCGGGTCGCGGCAACGCCGAATCCCCTCCAGGGATACACGCGACTGGGGTGGACTCCCAGGGCGCGGCGGCGGACTTCACAGCTCCGAGGCAGCAGAGCGAGCAGCAAACACAGCGGGGCACAACGCGACCAGGGTGGGCACCCGGTCCGTGACTCAGCACAGCTCCGAGGCAGCGGAGCGCACACCAGGATACAGGTAGGCAGGCAGTTGTAGTGTCGCTGCGCCAGTACAAATGACACAGACACTATTCTTAACAATGGGAGCTTTATTCTCGTGCACCTACTACGTTCCTGCACTGCTCTATCCTATCTAACCCTCGCTCCCCCTTTTCCGCCACCCCAGCTCTCCTCCCACCTCTTAGCCTCATGTGCCAGTCCTAACGCCCAGCACATATCACAACATTACACCACCCACAGGTGTAGAGGTTTGGAGCTGAGAGGGAGCCCAGGATACGTGGGGTGCCTATACTGATTTGAAGGGTTGCCAAGCTGCTCGGGATTCTGTCCCAACACTGGCCTTCAAAGGCCCAACAATTCAGTACAGACCCCGAAGGGCATCAAATATAGAGCAACACAGACCCCACTTGGGTGTCAAAATGAATATTAGGGGAATACAGACCCAATTCTGGGCGTCACATTGAGCAGTGGGGACAAGGCTCGCTATTAGCAGGCTCTGATGGTGTGTGTCTGGCTCCCTGTGTGAATCAGACGTCTCGGAACCAGAAGGCCCCATGAAGCACCGTGCCCTCTAGGGGCTGGCAGCAAACACTGCAGTCAAACAGATGGGTCTCAGTCATGTAAGGAGCGCCAAGGCGGTCCCGAAACCACGGGGGATCTGAAATGTAAAGTGTGTGTGCACGCACGTTTAAACCACAGTAAAAAAGCGCTATAGATATATAAATGCCAATACAATTCCCCCACTCACCAACAGCAAATATCGCTACACAGGAGAGAGAACTGAAACACAACTTCACTGGTTGCGGTCAAGACAATACAAGCATGTTTGAAGAACCTGGGAGAGATACTAGATAGATGCAAGCAATGGACACGTTTTCACAGATCAGATATCAATACCTTTTTTAGCACAAATCTTACAAGGGACACTTTCATAAGGGGTGTGCAAAGTTGCATAATTATTCCTATTGATGCACGCATATTTCTCATGTAGACTAGGGAAAATAACTACAGTGCATGTTATCCAAGGAAGGAGGGCCAATCACAAAAACAATCTTTACTATCAGGCACATGCATCAAGGTAGGATTTTGCGAGTCCTTAATTGCGATTATTAAGGAATCGCAATTAAGGACTCGCAAAAGCCTATGCATGTAGGAAACGCTATAAAAATAGCGATTCCTACACATTCCTTATTTGTGAGTTGCAAATTGCGATTAGCAAATTCCTATGGGCCTACAGGCCCATAGAAATGAATGGGAAATTGCAATTGGTACTCGCAAATTGCTCATGCATTTTCAAGGGTGCAAGGGTGTCAAAAGGACTCCCTGTTGCACCCCTGAAATTGATCTGTGCACAAATGTTGCGCACACACATGTCCCAAGGACATGTGTGTGTGTAACCTACAGCTTTGAAAAATGCACTTTAGAACAATTTTCAAGGTTTTTGCAAATTATCATGAAGTTCAACTTCATGGTAATTTGCGCCCCCAGTAGCAAAATCGCTACTTCAAAGTGGTTCTTGCGTTGCATTTAAGGAATCGCAAAATGCGATTCCTTAAATGCAATCGCAATTTGAGAACTCGCAATTAATTGTGAATTCTCAAATTGCGAGGGCCTTGACCCTTGATGCATCGCAAACACTAATTTTGCGATCGCAAACGACCGATTTTTGCGATTCGCATCAATTGCGATCGCAAAAAGCTTTGATGCATGTGCCTGTATGTTCTTTATTTATTGCCTGGTCTCTATGATCAGCATCTGAACATGAACATAATGACCTCACATGATTGTCTCTCATGATTGTCTGCTTTCCCATCAATCACATGTTAAACGTACATGGATTATGCACTTCCATACAAAAGGGACATGTTACCCACAACATGGCCTAAGCGTACTCACAGGAAAAAACAAGTAAGTTATGCACTCAAATACACAATGGCCATGAGTGTCTACTGCCAACTAACACCTACAAGAGAAAATTAAGGGAATGCACAGGCATGGAACAAATAGAAAACTTTGTGAGGTACAGCTATGCCAATAATTAGACTCTGTAGAATAATGCTTGTGTAATAGCTCCGAGACGCCTCAGGGTATTTGTTTGCACATTATAAAACTTAAAATCAAATCTAATTAATATAAACTTCATACACCTCTAAGTTTAATTCTCTTCCATATCCTTTAACATTGTTTTGCACATTTGTTCACAAACAGGAAATGATGAGCTTCCTATATGGTCCTGTACTGAACTGCAAATCCAAGTCCACGCTATTGATTTGATCTACATTAAAATAAGCATGGGTAGTGCTCCACTCCCATATGCTCTTAAATTATCACAAACATTTTGAATGCAAGATTTGGTGGGTGAAAGCTGCGTCAGCCACAAATGTGCTTCTCTTTAGATCATTGTGCAGCGATGAAATCGTGGATGTTGTTAACTTTATAAGCTTCAACACTCCATTATTCCCCATTTTTACAAGGCTGCATTCAGCGCTCCATCATCCTTTACAACTAAACTGAAATAACCCACAAGTGATGTAGGGGGTGGGCAGAATGTTCTGTTATTCTTTAACGCAGAGTTCTGGCTAAATTCTGCCAATTACCGCTTGGTGCACTTTTTCTCCAGCGAGGCCCCAGAATATGCAATCTGGTGAGCGAGATTTGGCGTCCCCTGGCATGATTTTCTAACGCGGGGGATTGGTGGCATTTGTGAGCAGTCACAGTCAGAGGGATGCAGTTTGAGTAGATTTGCTGCCACATGAGTAGATTTTCTACTCAGACGGCAGCAAAATCAGCTTGAATGGCCAAGCGCTCTTGCTCAACGCATGGAGCTGTTTGCCCTGTTTGCGCTGATTTTCAGGTCTGCTCGTGCTACCGTAGCTAAATTGCAGCGCAAGCAGTGCAAGCTGCATATTTTCCGCCTATTAGTGGAATTCTGTGGCATCTCGCTGAGTTTTTCTGTAATTCCATGAAATTCCACTTAGTAAAACTCCACGAGTTCCATCTACCCCTAGGTGAGAGAAAAGGGAGAGGAGGACAGTTGCATTTCCTGGACAACACGCCCCTCACCCTTTGTGGCGTAGCTCTGGCATAGAGTGATGACATCTTCACAATGCACTTGTGTACATAACCTTAAAGGTCTCCTCTTTGGCTAGAGTTTCGGTGTTAGCCAAATTATGAGTGGTCAGAGGCTAACCATCACCCTCTTTTCACCCATACCTTGAGCTATCACTTGATTGGACAAATGTGTGTAAGCAAGAATAGGAAGGGAGCAGGCAATACCAGAAAATTCACCTGGTTTGCACCACGAGAACTGGTAGACAGGCGCACCCAAGGTATATTTGCAGAGGTTAATGTTTAGAAGCCCAGGGTTACACTTAAAATGTCAGGGGTCTGGTCTACATTAAGGCTGGTAGAAGAGCCATCATTGAAGTTTTGGGAGTCATTTGTTTCCATCACTTACTATTAAGGGCACACTAGTTTGACCATGTGATCAGAATCACTTCTGAGGTACGCTCTAATAGGGGACTTTGACAGAGAAATATCATAGTTCATATATTGTTTTAATAATCAAATAGAAAAGATGTGGTTCCTCTACATCCAAGCAAATGTGCAGTCTGTTTATTGACTCTATTTCCATTCATGGCCAGCGGGGATCGCGTGGGGACGGGGGGTGGTAAATGTAATAATAAGGTAAAAAAAAACGTACCTGTCTGCCGGCCGTGTCCCGCCTTTTCTCGTGTCCTTCTCCTGCTGTCCAGCCTCCTGCTGGAACAGTTAGCAGGCAGCCTCCCTCCCCTCCCCTAAGCCAATCACAACGCTGCAATGGAGAAAGGGCAGAGTGCGCATGACTGGTTTGGGTGTCCTCAGAGGACCGACCAAACCAGTCATGCTCATTCATGAGTGGGCACACCACTCCTCCCCAGCCCAGGCCTGCTCGTAGAGGAGCACCGCCCAGCCGCAACCAAACTCTTCTGCTTTCTCGCAGAGTGAGAAGCAGAAACATAACATGGTAGTTTTACCATTTTATTTTTCTGCTTCTCGCACTGCGAGAAAGCAGTGGGGCGATGGTCCACCGCCCTAGTGGAGGAGCCGCCCCTGTCTATTTCTAGTTATTTCTAACTCCTAATTGTTTAAATTCCTCACTAAGTGTGTGCCTTATGAATTAATAATTAGGGTGTGGGGAGGGCTTTACGAGCATTAGCTCCCTCCTCAATGAGCCATGAAGAGAAGAACAGAGCAGTCATAGAGACCATCTGTAAACTTTGGGCCATGCATGGAACTGCAGACTTCCATCTAGAATGGTTTTCTTTTCTCTTCTTCCCCATGTTTCATTTTCAAACCCATCTCCATAACTGCCAAACCACATGACTATTCTCTGCACCACTCTCCATTTCTGTCTCAGTGCCCCACCCTCTTTATAGCCCACCCCACTGTCTCAGTATCTTTACATCCAGGAAACGTCATGCTTGCAGTGGACTAAGTGTTTACTTATTTTCAACTGCCTTTCAACTGTCTCAATAATTCCACCCTTCAAGCTAAAAAGAGACAGTGGGGGATATTTACCTCAAAATGGTGTTACGCCAAAATTGAAAACACCGCACTCTGACATTTTTGAAATGCAGGGATGCACCGTATGTACAAAAATAGGGCAAACCCCTGTGCTTCCCCTAGCGCTGGAACTAATAAAGCTGCCTAGCGCCAGTGCAGGCACCCTTGTCCCATGTCACAAGGGTGCCTGCACTGCAGAGCCGATTGTTTGTGTTTCCTGGTCTTAGTTTCTGGCACTGCCCCAGCCTTGTAAATATGGAGCAGTATAAAAAAACAATGGGTGTTGCAGTGGAACGCCCACTGCAACACCCATTGCACGCCCCTTTCACACTAAGTGAAGTGAGAAAAGAGGCCCTATTTACAAGGCGGTGCTAAGCCACATAAAGTGGCTTAAGGCCGCTTTGCAAATAAGGAAAATGGGATATCGCCACCAGAACATCGCTAAAAGTGACATTCTGGTGGCGTTATACCCTTGTGAATATGCCCCTATGTTTACCGTCGCTAATCTCTGACAAACTGTTCAATCACATTTTTGCCTTTGCTCATTTTATTCAATGATGTGAGTGCACTGCTCTAACCAGTCCGATGCTCTTCTGTGCCCTCTTTCCTACTAAAACCAAGCAGAAAGAAAGAAATCAAATGCAGAATTATAGATGAGTAACGGTGACTAAATGGGGGGTTCTTTTTGCCAAAGGTTCTCAGCAACATGATATATAAAATGGCTGCAAAGCTCAAGGTGTATATAATGTCACTCAGAACCCATGGTTGAAAAATACTCCCATTATTCAAAGTTTATCAGCTAAAATGTGATGTTGTTTACAGATTTTATAAAGACTAATATTGTTAGCATGTCACAGCAGTAGAAACCAAGTTTAGTTTCTCACTGCTGTGATAATTGAAGACAATAACAGCAGTTTGAAAAGCCTGTTCACAACAGGGGACAGATAGGGAATCCACTTAAAACACGAAAGACTGTATATGGTCACCTGTGAATAACCGGCCTATTTTTCACTGATGGCTTCTTAGGGCTCAGCAGTCCTGGAGCGGACCGCCATGCCCCCGCCCCACTCCAGGTCCGCCAAACCCGTGTGCACACCGCCCTCCAGATTATGACTTTTTAGTCACTGGATGACAGAATAGGCACCCCAATGGGAACGTCAATGGGAACATCAAAGGCAGTACCGGCACAGCATGGACTTGTGCATTCCATGCCGAGCAGGTTCTGCGGTGTATGCACATGGGCGGGCACAACATGTGCCTCCTGAATGCCGCCCATGGCCCAGAGGCAATAGGGTGCCCTGTAGGGCCCTGTTTGATTCCTCTCCACCACGGTTTTCATGTAGGAGAAACCGCCCTGAAAACGGTGATGGAGAAGAAACTCTTAATATATTTGGCAGAACCACAGCAGTCCCGCCAAGCATATTGCAACCTCAAGACCGCCGTGCCACCTCCAGGGATCTCTGAACCCTGGTGGTTGCGGCATTACAATGGCGGTCCGACTGCCCAACTTGTAATAGGGCAGTCGGACCGCCGGTGCGGTGCGGGCTGGACTGCCACAGCTGCACTCCCCTGAGTCTGGCGGTACTCGGACCACCAGACTCTTAATTAGGCCCTTTGTGACATCAAATAGACAACAAGTGAAAAGTTTGTGCTATCTATGATGTCTGTCAGAACGCCACAGTGAAAAATAACACTATTTTTAACATTTTAGCCATCTATAATTTTGTGTCATATATGTCTCCCAGATCATCTGCTCCTGTTTCCACCATTTATGCTGGAGTAGAGGAGTGATGCGGGAGCCATGTGTAGCCTGTCCACTAAAAGTTAAAAAAAATTGTGAACTTCTGCCACCCATCCCCACCATCCTCTAAAAATTGTCTAAAATCGCCCAGGTCCTAAAGTACAGAAATCGCGTAGCTTCTTGCAACCCACCCTCAAATCGTGCGTTCCGCTCTCACACAGAGAGCGAAGAGACAGCGCCGTGCTGACAACTACTTTGTTGGAGACACTTGTCAATGCTGATTGCCTTGTACTGTCGGCACTGCTTTGCAGAGACCTGCGTTGAAGGGAGGCATGGCGAAAGAAGGTGGTTGGTGCTGGCATAGCACCATTCACATTCTCCTGCCCCCCTTAGGTCTGCAGAGACACAGCATAGGTGGAAGAAGGTAGCTGAGGCTGCCAAATGCCATTTCACCAACAGGAAACAGCCTTTATAATGCGGGCTAAGCCATGCATGCCGTTTCCAAGCAAGTGCAACCATGTTTGCCTTAACCACGCATATGCGTGGTTAAGGCATATGCGCGGTCTAGATGTTGGAATGGGCGGGCACAGGAAGAGGAAGGATCGGGAGAGGATGCATTGAGGTAAGGGGGGCTGGGTTTTGGGGGCAGTTTTTAAGGATTGGGGCAGTTTTTAGGTCTGGGGTTGGGGTTGATTTCAGGGCTCAGTTGGGGGTCGGGGTAGTTTTTAGGACTCGGGGGGGGGGTCAGGAGAGTTTTTAAGGCTTGGGAGGATCGGGTAGTTTTTAGGGCTTGGGGCATCGGGAAGTTTTTAGGGCTCACTGGAGTCAGACAGTTTTTAGGGCTGGGGAGGTCAGGTTTGTTTTTAGGCCTCAGGGTGGGTGGGTTATTTTTTATGGCTCAGGTGAGTCGGGGACGTTTTTAGGTCTTGGAGGGGCCCGGTAGTTTTTAGGGCTCAGGTGGGGCTCAGGTGTGAACTTTAACAACTATCCCTTTAACAGTCATGCCTTAACCATGAAATTGTGTTGTAAAGGCATGCATGGTAAAGGCATACATGGTAAAGGAATGCGTTGTTCTGACGCATTCGTGGTTAGGGCAGCTTTGTAGAAGCAAGTATGGTTTAGCCATGCAAGCCTCTATCATACAACCTTCACCAACACCCTCAGGTCTCTGGAGAGCCAGGGAGAAGTCATAACAATGGCGAAGAGAAGGCTTCTACTTGTGATGTCTCGACAAACAATAAGCACTTTGGTTACCCACTGTTCCTACATCACAGGAGTGAATAACCAGATGTTGATTTTGTCACTCACAATGCAGGCGTCATATGGAAGCCATGCATAACACAGTTATTAATTACATACTATACTGCAAAAGGACATATTAAACCTAATTTTGAGCATATGTCCAACAAATCCCAATTGTGCAAGTATTAGGCTGTTAGGGCTCAAACTTCTGCCAGCCGTCTACCACAAGTACACCACTCATCTGCTGGGGAACATGCGTAGTACAGGTTACATATGCAACTTGGTATACCCTACAGACTCTGGGGCATATTTACAAGCCCCTATCACCACTGGAGCATCACTTTTTTTTTTGACACTCCGGTGGCGTAGCGCCATTTTCAATATTTACAAGGTGGCGCTAAGCCACTTAGCGTGATTTAACACCACCTTGTAAATATGCCCCTTTCTGCTGTAATCCTCTTTGGCAAAGGGGCATGCAATGGGTGTTGCTGTGGCATTCCACCGCAACACCCATTGCTTTTTGATGCTGCCCCAGATTTACAAGGAGGTGTCAATTTGTTGCAGTGCATAAAACCAACGCCATGCGAGAGCAGGCGTTCGAATGGTGCACAAGGAGAAATGCTTTATTAGTTTAAGCTTTTTCTCAGTGTGCTGCATTCTACAGCACACATAGATGGAGCAAAAAGCCATTAATGATTGTTTGAATGCAGGAAGGGACACCTTCCTGCACATAAACAATCATTCTCTGCAACGCAGGCACCCTTGCACAATGGTGCAAGGTTGCCTGCGTTGGCGCTAGGGAGCTAATTTTAGTGCCAGGGTATTCACCGGGGTGCGCCATACTGTAGTAAATACGGCTTATCCCTGCGCTTTGAAAATGTCAGAGTGCGGCACTGCCAAATTTGGCGTTGCACAAGGCCGGCTCTTGGGCGGTACGATCGGTGCCACCGCACCGGGTGCTGAATTTGGGTGGGGGCGATGTGTTTGCAAGTATATTAGGTTTTAAAGGCACCTGTTGCTACGTTCAGGAAACCATAAAAACGTCAAGATAACTCCAGGTGATTCATGTTCTTCCTGGATCGAGATCGAAGTGTTATCTAGTGGCAGTTTTGACTCATTGTAAGGTAGCAGAGAGGGTTAATATGCCTACTGCAAAGAAAGTGTACTCTGCAGATCACAGAGTGCATACAATATAAATAGGTCAGTGGTTAGTGTTTTTGTTAGAGAGATCATTTTGTTACTTGCATTTTATATGTTAAAATTCTATGATAGAGCAGTCAGCTATTGACTGCCATCAAAGTGCTGCATGCTAACTGCAAGGTATAGATTAGAGCTTTCTGATTTTTTCCCCCCAGTATTTCATTATTCTAATGTTGCAAAAAGGGTTTATTTGAGTAGAAATGAATTCTTATTATTAAAAAGAACACCCCAACCATGGTGTTGAGTATTAAATTATTAGTTTGTACTTCCCCAGACCAAGCACACTTAAACTGTCCTGCCTACCAGTATGGATGACAGGTGACTCTTACACCTCATAATCCTGTTCCTTATGTAACATTTCCAATACACTGTTCTGCACATGTATGATTGTCTGTGTGTGTGATGTAAAATTACACCCTACACTGGTACGGGTGGAGCTATAAAACTAATGTAATGCATCTGAGAGAAAGTTGTTATGGAGACGAGGGGCGCTGTTAAAGGGTGGTAGTGAGGGAGTCTGTGACGGAAGTGGTCACAGGGGGGCACCAACAAACATTGTCGAACTGGGCGCCACCAGAACTAAAGCCGGCCCTGCTCCAACATTTTCTTTTAAATATGCCCCTCCATCTTTTAACTGACTAAAGTTGATACATTTTCTTAAACGAGACACACATCCTTTCAAGTTATTCTGGAGAGGAGTTGGCCTATGCAAAAACAACAATTGATGGACAGAATGCATAACTATGTCATACATTCATCCCAGTACAGAGATCTGGGCCTTTATCCATCGTTTGTTTGCTCACCATGCCATTCCAGTTTGGACCCAGCTGTATGCAAATCAGTCTTGACCCTGCACCCAATGGGAACAGTCCAGCCTGAACTGCCCGGCAAGGTCCTCCCTGGACTGGAAACAAGCATCCTAGGACTGGCCTAACAGCTTTGGCAGTCGACCTCGAATCTGGGGAACTGCGTTCGAATCTCGGCAATGACGCTGAGCATCCTGTGATTCTAGGCAAATCACTTAGGGCTAGATGTAGGTGGCTAAATACCGGTCAGTAACACCGAAATTCGCTGAATTTCTGCGTTACCGACCGGTATTTAGCCATGTACAATGTAGGTAACAACAAACTCCATCGCAAATAAGGAATCGGTAAAAATAAGGGAAACCAGTTACCAATTCCTTAATTAGCGATTAGCAGGTTCCGAAACTCCCAAATACCGAATCGCTAAATAAGAAATCGTTAAAAACTCGCAAATCGATGTACCAAAAATCGGTAATACCGAATTTTTGGTATTTAGGAATCGCTAATTACCACTGACAGAAAGCAGTTGGTAATCAGATGCACTGCATTTAAACAGCCCCAAAATGCAACAGTGTGAACACAATGGTGGCCCTCTACGTAATTGCAAGGCGGCTACGTTTGCAAGCAGCAGGACTGAGGATCTGGAGACGGGAGGAGCGTGTGTACAGACTACGCGTTGCACTGTTCCAACTGACTGAGGCTGAAATCCATGAGAGGTACAGGCTAGACCCCCAAACCATCCTAGACCTGATACGGGACCTGCACCCACTCCTGGAGCATCAGACACCAAGGGCGCACGCTATACCAACACATGTTCAGGTGCTCTGTAGCCTGCACCTACTTGCATCAGGTAGTTACCAGGGAGTGATAGCTGTGGCAGGTGGGGCGTCCCAGAGTTGCCTGTCCCGTTTCTTTAACACTTTCCTGGATGCCATGATGCAAAGAATGCATCACTACATACGCTTCCCCAGCACACAGGCGGAACTGCGGAAAACAAAGATGGATTTTTACCAAAAGGCACAGTTCCCACATGTGATAGGGTGCATTGATGGGACACACATACCAATCTGCCCACCTGCAGCTACAGAGTACATGTACTGGAACCGAAATCTACACATTCCATCAACGTGCAGGTTATATGCGATGCGGACCACATCATCACTGACATTGTAGCCAAATTTCCAGGGAGTACCCATGACTCCTACATATTCAGGAACAGTGGGATCTACACACATCTGGCTGGGGGTGAATTTGGAGAAGGATACCTGCTAGGTAAATCAATGTGACACACCCTGATATATACCTTGGATGAATGTGTTGGTGACTGTTTTTAATGGCACTTCCTTTCCCACTTAGGTGATAGCGCATATGCCGTGCAGGCATTTATCCTGACTCCATACCTCAACCCATCCACCCCAAGTGAGAGAAGATACAATGTGGCACATAAATCTACGCGCAACATTGTGGAGCGCACATTCGGACTCTTAAAAAGCAGGTTCCGCTGCCTCCACAAAAGTGGATGTGCACGTCAGTACTGCCCCATCATCTGCTGTAAAAGAATAGCAACATGTGCCATGCTGCATAACCTTGCCACAAAGAAAGGAACAGCAGTGGAACTAACTGACCTTGAGAACGAGGGTGAGGATTGTCCACAGCCAGAGCACAGTGCAGCAGGTGTGGCAGCAGCACCAGATGGGAGACACAGACGCCCTGAGAACACACGCAACTATTTCTGAGTAAGTAATGAGACACAGCCAATTACTGTAAGTGAGTGACGGTGTTTAATTAGCATAGCACACCGACACAACATGAAGGGCTTAACATGCCAGGTCAAAATGAAATGCAGATTACAAAGGCAAAATGGGTTACATCACCCATATCGCAATACCATGTGATGGCTGGTATTACTTCCTGCGCCCACGCGCTGCACTGCTGCGTTCCTTGGGCACACTGTCCTCACTGGCAGTCTGTCCTGTGGCAGCGCTGTGCCATTCGCTGCGCCTCCTGGACTCTGTTATAGGGATGTGATGCTACTGCGGCTAGTAGCCTCTTCACTATCCCCCCTCACCTGCACCTGTAGTGGCTACCTGGTTTGTCTGTAGCACTTCGAGTGCACTGGTCACTGTGAACAGCCCCCTTGCCACGTCACAGCTGCAGTGGGCCATCTCCTCCTGCATGGCCACCGAGCACCTGCAGAGCAGAGAGGTGGCAGTAGAGAGGCGGTTCACCTCCTTAGTGTAGTTGTCCAGTTTATGCCTCTCCCTGCGCCTCGCCAAACGGTCCTCATCCAAGTTGCTGCACAGCAGCCTCACTGCCTCGGACATGTCCCTCATGCCCTCAGCCACAGTATTGTTCATGTTACTGATGCCCTTCTCGATTCGCAGCATGTGCCCATTCATTTGTACCATCTGCCGCTGGACTGACCTTATCGCTTTGCCTTGCAGGCGCTGAACCTTGAGCATGTTCCCCTCAAGACCGGCAAATACACTCCGATCCTCGCCCTGTGAAGCTGGACTGGATGCCCTCGCCCTGCGGTGTCTGGCACCTGTGTGGGCGCGCTCTGTGGGGGACTGTGTGCCTGCACCTTTGGCATCCTCTGCCACCGTGGACTGTTGGCCTCCCATGCTGTCCTCCTCGGACACCTCCATCTGCTGGAGGCTAGCCACTGCATGCCTCCTGGCTCTCGGTGCTGGTGGCGGTGATGGTGGCGGTGGTGATGCTGATGATGGTGGTGATGGTGGTGGTGGTGGTGATGGTGGGGGTGGTGGTGATGGTGGTGGTGGTGGTAGAGTGGTGTGCTCTGCAGGCGACAGGACCTCCTCCTCCTGTGTCTTCTCTCTCCTGGGTGCCTTTCCTGTGCTCCCCTCTGCAGCCCTGCGCGATGGCTCGCCTGTGGAGACAGAATGTACATTTGCTCACTTATCTGGCAGCATTTGCGTAATAATAAATTTCATGACTGCCAAACTGACTGTCCTCTGCTTGCTAATTGCTGATGTGTGTCACATGCCTTTGGGTTCAGTGGACTGACTGTTATGATATGTGTTACTTCTGACTAAATCTCCCATAATGCATTGCTGGTTTTCAGTAAAACATGTACTGGAGTGGGATTCATACTGCCTCATTGGGGATTGGGGATTGGGGTTAGGGAGTGGGGTACACAGCATGCTGTGCATGCATCTTACCGTGTCTGTTGCCAGCTCTGGCTGAGCTGTCTGCATCCCCAATCCCGCTCACACTCTCCGGCTGGATGGTGGACTCCACCAGGAGCTCAAGGGCAGTTGGTGCAGGTGCTGTGTTTCTCCCTCCACATGTCTGGCTGGCTTGCTTCTTTCTCTCTGCCAGCCTCGCCTTTGCAAGCTTCCTGAGGTCATACCAGCGTTTTTTGAGGTCTTCAATGGAGCGCTGGGTTACTCCAATGGCATTGATCCTTTCCTGGATGACCAGCCATATCTTCCTTTTCTGAGATTCAGGCACGTGGAGAGAATGTTTCCCAAAAAGTTTGTCATGGTCCTTTGTGACCTCCTCAATAAGGATCTCAAGCTCCCTCTCACTAAATATATGCTTCCTCTTGCGTTCACCTGCCTCCTTTTCCCTCTCCTGGTTGTCCATATCTGCTCTGTGTTCTCAGCAAAAAGTTGGAAGAGTTGCTCCTGGGTTGTTTGCTGTGCTCCCTGCCTCTCAAACAGCTTCAGGCTCAGTGCACCCTGCATGGGTGTGGCCACTTCCTGTTTGTGAGGTAATGAGGAAGCACAGGATTGGCTGATTCGAAATTTACCGATTTTGGGAAATACCGATTCACTAATTACCGAATCGGTGTTAAGGAATCGGTGATACAGATTCGGTAATGCGAAATCGGTATTTTTTTGCCATCTTTTACCGAATCGCTGATTCTTACCGATTCTTACCGATTCGGTAATTGTTAACGATTTTTTACCTAAATCGGAGATACCGAGTTCTTACTAGCAAATCGGTAAAATTCGCTATTAAGAACTCGGTATTTAGGAATTACCTACATCTGGCCCCAAATCTTCCTGTGCCTAACAAAAATGAATGTGTCCTCATGTAATGCAACTGCTGCTATGTAAAGTGCTCAGATACCTGATTCGGGTCAAGTTCACGCTATATAAAACCCTGTAAAATAAAAAATAAAATAAATTGACTTTACACCCCAACAAAGAAGAATCCAGTATGCAGTGGAAAGAACGAAACATGTTGGAAAGTCACTCGGACTATCAAAAGTACTACAATGAGCTATACAAATGCAAATACCAGTAACAATGATACTCTTTATGAACATATAGAAGAGCGTTCTGATGCACTATGCTCTCCATGTGTAACCATAAAAGACTTTCAGCACTAAAATAAATTCCCCCTTCTCCATGGATCCATTTCCAGAGCTTTACCACTCACTCCTACAGAATAATAACAATCCCAATCTATCATGTTATTGAAAACTAAATTAAATCCGAGTTTGAACAGCCAAAAAAACTAAACCACTTGTCATGAACTTTGATTTTGCAATAATTCAAGAGCAACATAACCGTTATGGATATTTGTGGCAAAGACAAAAACGATATATTTTATTAGCTCCTCTGGCAAAATATTAATTTGCAAAAATGTTATAAACATGTATGACATTTTTCAATGTTTCCTGGGGATATTTATAAAAGCTTCTGAATATTTTGTTTCGTTTTAATATTACAAAAACCCCAACCAAACATTCCAGCGTAGATATGATTTTAATTGGATGCCATGATGCAAATAAGCACTATATTAGAAAAGGATCTGCTATTATGTTATAAGTCTGGCTTCTTTGTGAACTCCTCCTTTGTTTCTCTCAATGGTAGATTACTTTCTGTACTTGACATTCTGCTGGTAAAGCAATGCTAAAGCAGTTGAAGCAACACTTGTCTCTAAGGGTGGTGCAATTGCGAGGGGCTTTGCTGAAGTACACAGGAATTGAATGGTTCAAATCACACAGAAAAACTAGGTGGGAGGGCTAAGTTTCTGTAAAACGTTCTGTATGGAAAGCAAGGTTTTGCAAGTGCCACAAGGATAAAGTGCTTAATTTGTGCTGGTGAGTTCCGGTGCTCAGCACTGACACTTAATTGTCAACACCAGCGCTTATGACAGTCTGCCACAAGATGGCGCTGTCTGGCTAATTTAGAGATGACCACAAGAACAGTCAATGATTAATTCAATATACACTACAAATAACTATTACCTGCCGTCAAAGTCATTCTTATACATTTGGAGGCCTGGAATAGTCTGAATTGTCACACTTGTAGGAATTTGATGGTTAGTAGTTGTGTTGTTACTATCATTGGCAGCGCTGGCAGGGGCAATGTGTGGTGCAAGCCATGGTGGCCTCCTGACGAGAGCCCTGGCACTTATGTTTTTTACAAATTAAGCACTGCCAGGATGACGCTGGTGTAGAGCTCATGAGAGTGGATGCCTGCTGTCCTGAAACATTGCAACTGGGGAACAGAGAACAAAGCTATGCAGATGTTGGCTCATATCGTCTGGGTACAAAGAGCAGCAGGTGGGGAGTGGAGCAAGATGGGATGCCAAAGCATGTTCCGCACATCCCAAAACAGGGGCGGCTCCCCTGCTAAGGCGGAGGAGGGTCGCCCCACTGCTCTCAGAGCAGGAAAAATAAAATGATAATAACCTTGTTATTATCATTTTGTTTTTTGCTATGGGACTAGGTTAGGGCGGTCTGGACTTGGGTCACAGAGGGAAGAGTGGTAGGCACACTCTCAGTGAGCATGATGGCTTGGTCAGCCGTCTTGGGTCGGCCAAACAGTCCTGCACACTTTGCATGTTCCCCAAAGGGCTGCAATACACAGCATGGTGGGGAACATGCACAGGCTCCCACTGCCTGTATCAGCGCCAAACCATGGCACGCAGACCAATCACGACACTGCATTGCAGCATTGTGGTTGGCTTAGGTGAGCCTGTGTGCTTTAGGAACCGAAGCTGAGGAGAAGGCGGCCCTGAGAAGGGACCGAAGCTGAGGAGAGAAGGCGGCCGTGAAAAGGTGTTTTTAAAGAAAATGTAATCTCCCCAATGCTTAGCTACCCCTGTTCCTTACCTGCCGCCACTGTCCCTAAAGATACTCTGAGAAAACAGTTGCGCACCACCCTGACGGCTACTGACAACCTACAAAATCATATGCATGCCTTCATTTAGAATATTTTGGACATATGGACCTCATCCTCCCTTTTACTTTTAGGTATATTAAGCGGGAGATTAAGGTTTTTAACAAGATGACCAGCTCCCCAACCTCATTCAGGACCATAGACTGCCCATCTGCGTATGAAGGTGCGCTCTGCTGACTGACAGGTTGGCTAGCAGTGACACCTCATCATCCACCTACACAGTGGCCCCTGTGTTACCATTTGTGCCAACTCCAAGTACCACAATTTGGTGTGTCTTCTCTAAGGTGTGGACCTCCAGGGGGAGGTAACACAAAACTGCTGCTTCTCTGTCTCAGCCTGGATGGTATAGCTACCAAATTTGTGGTCAAACTTTTTCAGGCCATCCACTTTGGTTGATAGTACAATCATGTGGGAAGCCACATGTTTATCCCACCTGAAATCATCTGAAAAGATCATGCCCAGACACTTATACTCCCAAACCTGCTCCAACCGCACATTTCCTAAGAACCAAGCAAAATAATTTTTCTTTCCAGTGAAAAACAAAGTTTTTGTTTTGTCAACATTTATTGTCAATTTGTTTTCAAGACAATAAGAGTTTAGGGCATTTCATTTTCTTTGGAGCTCTATAAGTGTTAGATCCATCACCAGCTAGCAGGCCTGCCCCCAATCTTTGGAGAGTAACTGTGCATAGCGTGTAACATCTGGAGGAGGTTTGCAATGAACAGACTAAACAGCAGGGGTGCTAAAATGCACCCCTGCCGTAAGCCATTCTCAACTGGGATTTTCCTCAACAGGCTTCCTTGCCCACCCAGATCAGTTTGGACCCAATTGTCACTATACAGTTTCATCACAAGGCTTAACAGGGCTCCAGAAGTATTCCATTCCTGAAGTTTCCCCCAGAGTGCACCTCTGTACACCCTGCCGAAAGCTGCTTGGACGTCAATGAAGCAGCAGCAAAGGCCACCTACCAACTCCATTCACTTCCTTGAGACTCCCCACAACGTGAAACTTTGGTCTATCATAGAATGCTTTGGCTTGAAGCCTCCTTGCTCCACGAGGATCAGTCCAGATTCAAAAGCCCAAGCAGTTAGATGCTTTAACAAAGTTTGAGCATAAAGTTTAGAGGGAATATTAAGGAGGGAAATCAAATAGTAGGCAGGCTGATCCATTTTGCACTAAAGTTGGCTTACGATAAAAGTGCGTATTTCTTCTTAGCATGCTCTTGTGGTAAAAGGATACCAGAACTCACATCAACAATAAAAACGTATGCCTTGACAGTCGCTGGCATTGTAATGTGCCTGACACATTACCTTCAGGCAAGATGAGAGAAATGTGTGTGTCATCATTACTTGTTTTCCTAAGCCCAAAATGGGTAAGTTAGTCCACACCTAAGCTTTACAAACAGCCATGAATTATCTTCTTTGTTGTCTTTACATAATGCTTATAAACACATAACACCGGTGAAGGGATCTGTATGCTAGCCACTGGCAGGTGTCTCTTTGTATTAGATAGTAACAGGTTCCTGTAGAACAGGAACTGCCTCAGAGTGCCAGCTATGTGCCCTTGAAGTGGCCTGTAAGCATTCTATTATGTACTGCCCATTTACAGGTGTTCTCATGCTGGGACAGCTCCTCCATCTGAGCGGAGGAACATTGCCCCACAATCCAGAGCGGAAAAATAAAATGGTAATAAAGTTTATTTATTACCATTCTATTTCTCAGCAACCGACCCATCCTAAACTGAGTGACAGGACGGGGCGGGCCAGTGCTACTGAGAGGCAGCAGGGAGCTGTGCGCTTTAAAATGCGCATGTCTGATTGGTCGGCCGTCTTGGGACGGCCAGCCAGACATGCGCATTTTACATTTCTCTAAACTAGCTATCGTAGACAGCTGGGTTAGAGAAAGCGCGGCCTCCAGTGCTCTTAGGAGTGCTGAGAGGGCCTGCTTTATCCAATCCTTGTGCTGCTCACATGCTGTGAGAGCAGCGTCAGGATTGGTTAGTGCAGTTTCCTGGTCCTGCATTGGAGCCAGCCTGGAAGGAGAGGACTGGAGAAGGAGGACATTGTGTCTCAAGGTAAGTGGTTTTTTTTTGCGTCATTCCCGCCCCCTCACCCCACTACCCTCGATACATGACTGCCGCCACTGGGGCTGTGAACATAGTACCTTTGATGTGCTTTAAAAAGCAATCAGACATCAAGGACACCACAAAGCCAGTGTGTACCCCTTTTCTGGTGGAATAAAGTTGTGGCCATGAGCTCAGACTGACTTTGATATCTCTGTATCCTCGGTCAACTTGCAAAGTGAAGCTGTTTCCTTAATTTGTCAAAAAGAAATGTGGAATGAGAATGGATGAGTGACTCAGTGTATTGATGAATAAATGGTTGTGTGACTGGGTACAAGTGTGAATGGGTGAGTGATCATCAGTAGCAAGAAGACATCAACCTCCTGCCATGGGTGGACCTTGGCAACCTTGAGCATCCTGGCCGTTAACTCACCATCTTATCCATTCAACACTTACGCATTCATCACTCTTTTTTTCGTAAAAACACACACTCACACGTTCATCCATTCAGCTACCATCCATGAACTCATCACCACTGGATTCACTTGTCCATGCATTTACTCCATTTTCCATTCATCCATTCACACACTCACTCTTCCATTCATCCGTTTGTGCACTCAATCAAACGCATTCATTCACCCATGCACGTAATCTCCCATCTATTCATCTGTTCACTCACTCATCACTCTACACTTGACTCATTCTCACTTTCATCCGTTCACCAGCGCATACAACCACATCTTAAAAAGTTGCCAACCAATGAAAAAGCTAGGCTTATTGGATTTGTTGCTTCTTGTATTCAGAAATCAGACACACTTAGGCAAGCTTGCACAAATCCTGGTGGGTAAATTCTGAGAAAGTAAGACTTTGTGTGTGCCATTAGAGTATTACAACTGTTCATTAGATGGATAGTTCACCTAAACACATGCCAGGACTAAAAGAGATGTTGCTTCCACCACAACAACCTTTAAGAACTATCTACGCGTGAGAGGTCCATTGAACTCTGATAATTGCTGTATTTTACTCCTCCGACAGCAGTGAAAAGGGGCACTTTCCTTGCTTATACCAGGGCCCATGGCATCCTTGCTAAACTACTGGACTGAGAAGTACAAACAGGGCCGGACTGGCCGTAGCGGGCATCAGGAGTTTGCCCAGGAGGCTGGAAAGGTGGCAGCTGGTTTTGAAGCTGTGGAGGCCGGTTTTGTTACTGGGGGCTGGTTTTGCAGCGATGCTGGGGGCCGGTTTTGTTAAGCAGCAGTGCTTCACGCTTGCGTCCCATCCCCCAACGGGGAACGACAAAATTGCCAGGGTTGCTTTGGGTTCCCAGTCCGGCCCTGCTAACAAAAACAACTGCTTCAGCAGTCCTTTGCGGCAGTGAGGGACTGCTCGCGGCTAGAAGCAGCAGCAGGTGAAACAGAACTGCGATCAGCAGTCCCACACTGTGCTTCCCAGCACCAGAAAGGCCTTCCGGCTAGTGGGCGGGACTACTGGCAGCAGGAAGTCCGCTCTGCAGGCCTGTCAGGCGGCATCTGTTAACTCGCTGTCAGTCTCCTAGGCTACGGCCGGGCTTGTGTGCCAGCAGTGAAAATATCCACATTACAAACCTGTTATGTTACCTTACTGAATGACTCCTTGCTGCCTGGTGTTCCACCGGTCCTCACCAGGACGTCAGACTACAAGACTTCATCACCTCCAGTGGTTCAGGTGGGCTAAACTTTGCCTCAGCCAAGGTAAGGAAACACCTCCCATCTTCAAAATGGGCGAAGTTGAGGCTTTGCTTGTCTACGTCTGTGGAGCTTAATAATTCGTCCATCCCCAGATGTATTATACATCTACACTGAAATATCAACTAATACAAACTCTGATAAAATATTGAGTCCAAAATGAAAGTAATAAAGTACTTTAAAGTTACAAGGCAGACAATATTAAATTAAAACATAAGCACACAAAACAGTCTAAATGCTCAAATAACAATGAGAATAATATACCTACAAAATATATATTGTGTAATTTTGTTTACTGCAATGAAGTTGCAGACCATTACCAATCAATGCTCGTGAAAATTCTCTGTGGTGCCTAACACTCATCGTCCATAAATATAATTGTACTTTAGTCGTTTATTTTGTTTGTTACTCTTTATTTTGCTGTACCTCTTGATTATTAAATCTTTATTTTGTTCACGTGTTTTGGACTTGTAGTTTGACCCATTGTACAATGTTTGCACGCATGGAACCTAAAGCGGAGGCTATTCGATGCCACTGGTCCTGATGGGCATTGATGGGCACCCCTGATTTCTAATCTGATATTCCTTCGCCCTCTTGGCACTGAGTTTATATTAAGAGTCTTCTAAAGAGGCCTGGTGTGTGAGGTATCAGGGACTCTCCACCTTTTCATCTGTTCATTGGTATTGTACAAGAGCTGAACCTGTGATGAGTGAGTATTCCAGTGACTGAATGTACAAGAGCTGAACCTGTGATGAGTGAGTATTCAAGTGACTGAATGTACAAGAGCTGAACCTGTGATGAGTGAGTATTCCAGTGAATGAATGTACAAGAGCTGGACCTGTGATGAGTGAGTATTCCAGTGAATGAATGTACAAGAGCTGAACCTGTGATGAGTGAGTATTCCAGTGAATGAATGTACAAGAGCTGAACCTGTGATGAGTGAGTATTTCAGTGAATGAATGTACAAGAGCTGAACCTGTGATGAGTGAGTATTCAAGTGAATGAATGTACAAGAGCTGAACCTGTGATGAGTGAGTATTCAAGTGAATGAATGTACAAGAGCTGAACCTGTGATGAGTGAGTATTCAAGTGAATGAATGTACAAGAGCTGAACCTGTGATGAGTGAGTATTCAAGTGAATGAATGTACAAGAGCTGAACCTGTGATGAGTATTCAAGTGAATGAATGAGAAAAGCTCATGTACAATACCAATGAACAGATTTCCAATAAGACATAATCCATCGTCCAGTGCTAACGTGGGGACCATTCTCTTCATCCTTCCACCGGTTTGTTGGAGATACACCCACTCAACTATAGATTCTCTTTGTCCAGTGCCCACATCAAATTATAGTGACACACAGCCCTCCTACAACGTCATATATTAGACTCAATTTCTGGAAGCATCATTCGCACACATACTTCTCTAAGGGCCAGATGTACGACCCTTTTTTGCAGCCGCAAATGGGAGAACCTCCCGTGTGCGGCTGCAAAAAGGGTAATAGCATGTACAAATTCTATTTTGCAAGTCACTGACTCGCAAAATAGCATTTGTGACTCTCGCTATTTGTAAGTGGGCGTCCCTTCCTAATAGCGAGTCAATATGCTATGTACTAGTGTTTTGCATATGTGGCCGCAAAATTCTCACAGTTTACCACCTACTTCAAGTAGGTGGTAAACCACTCGCAAAGGGGAAGGGGTCCCGAGGGGACCCGTTCTCCTTTGTGAGTATGTTGGGAACTATTTTTTAAGAGCAGGCAGTGGTCCCAGAGACCACTGCCTGCCCTTAAAAAAAGAAACTGAAAAGTTTCATTTTTATTGTTTAAATGCATCCCGTTTTCCGTTAAGAAAAACGGGCTGCATTTAAAAAAAAAAAACTGCTTAATTAAAAAAGCAGTCCCAGACATGGCGGTCTGCTGAGCCCAGCAGGCCACCAAGCCTGGGAGGGCCTGTCATTCCAAATGGGCTGGCAAATTGCGAGAGGCTCATTAATATTCATGAGCCTCGCAATTTGCGACCCCATTGGGAATCGCAAACAGTGTTAAACACACTGTTGTACATGCAAAACAGCGCCTCGCAAAGCGCGAGTCGCAAATGACTCGCAATTTGCGATGCGCTATTTTGCAGGTCGTACATCTGTCCCCAAGTCAAATGGTTGGCTGTTTCCCACCTCAATAACACATCTAAATAAAACTATACTCACACATCACCTTAAAATAACAATATATTTTAGACCATTCCTGGCACCACCATGCACTCAAAATGGCTCCAGGCCAGATACTTGGAAACAAGTTTGCCACTCCAATGTCAAATCTAGATCAAATCATACTAATAGCCCACCACATCCAAGAACACACATTATAAACAACGCGTGTCGCCATCATGAATACAACGTATCTGTAGGCAATAGAGTTGGCTAAACGTTTGCACACTTCAGTGGCACAAGCTGATCAAGGTATACACATACTTAGACCTACAACAATGCACGTTAGACACAACTTCCAGAACGTCATGGGCACCACAAAGCGTGTTCCACCCCAACAGCACTTGTAGCTCCAACTGTATTGGCCTGTTTAAGAACGGCACACCTTTGACATAACCCCATGCACCCTAACAGGCATAACAGGGCTCAAACTCATGTGGATGGCTAATCGTTTGCCCCCCCAACAGCACAGGTAGGTCATATCCACATTAACCCCATACATGAGTCACAATCCCTGTTACCATTAAAGTCCAACAAAGCTACAAGCCATGTATGTTTGCTGTGGGTTTACCACCTCCTGGCAACAACTATTCAGTGTATACCAGCACATCTGCATTATCTCACACTCACACATATCTGGCATACTCAAGAAATTACATGAAACTTACACATAACACATCAAGGTAGACATAGAATAGCATCAAAGATAAACAAGGGGCACATATGCTCCAAACATAACATAAACCTGAAGGTGAGCAATGGACAAAGATGCACCAGGGCAGAGTAAAACAAACTGTAGTAACCCTGAGCGTGCAAATCCAATCACATGATTCGCCTCACAGACAAAGGAAGTGATCTAGCCAGTCACTACCTGATATAAGCCATCAAACAATACATTAGCCTACTGCACCTTGCCAACCACTATTCAGCATGACTCACAACCGGATGCAGTATCAACAGATCAGTCAGTTTCCGGTCAACAAGAATCCCGGGATGTAAGGGGCACCAAGTTTGGGAAAGGGCTTTGGGACCCTGCTAACAATAGTAAGGTCAGGGATTTAAGTGTGCCAGGTCCTGCTAGGTACCACACCCGGCAGTAATTAAAATAAGACTTTGAAAGGGGTCCGAATCGGGCTGGATGTTCATGCCCTTAACTTTATTGCCAAAAACTCTTTTCAATTTCTCAACAATACCAGGGGCAACGGTATTATGTGATAATGTAACATGGAGATTTGTAAAGCGCACGTTCGAGCAAGGGTATCTTGGCGCTGAATAACATATGTTTCATTGTCACCCAGTGGTACACATTTGATCTACCCCAGAAGGATGAATGGCTGAGGGGACCCACTGGGATTTGAACTTGTGACCATGAGGTCGAACACATGCCCATATAGTGAACATATTAGTCCACTAAGCCACCAGACCCAGCTTTGTGCCGATTGTGTAGCTGTGGTTATTTTCACATAATTATAGATTTGCCACATTTACCACATAATCCATCATCTGCTGCATAATCTGCAGATTTTAACAAAAAATATTGTTTTCAGTTTAATCGGTTCAAAAGTTACTGAAACACAGTGGCAATGGTTACTGCTCAGAAGAAGGCCTTTTGCAAAGGTTGACTAGGCATCTTTCTGTTGCTTATTTCTTTATTTGGTTATTAAACTGGTACTAACGAGGCCCAGACAGTGTTAATAAGTGCAAAAAGTACTAAATAATGATGCACTACTATTAAAAAATTTGCGCATTACGCCACATAATTTGCTTTTTTCTGACCGCATAAGTTACTCAAACCTGCAGCATAACTTTGCACTCTCCTGCCACTTAACTTCAGTGGCCCTGACAATAACTGTAAAATGCTGTAAGGTATTCCTTAACAGTAACCTCTGTTTACATTCCCCATGTTTTATTTCGTCATGCATCCCCTAAGAGTGAATATATGACGATACTTAGCATGCCATTAGTACGCTTGCTTTAAGTGCAATGTTTTTACATCGCAAATGCCATTACTACGCATATTTTTACTGCGCATACAAGTACATCGCAAATGCATTAATAAGATAAGAATTGGCTTTTACAGCGCAGATCATTACTTCGCATACCACTACATCACGTACATGGACGATTTTTATTATTTTAAAAATAAAGTAACCAAACCCCTGGGACTGGATGCCAGGGAAATAGGGTTTTTGGGTTGGAGAGTAATTTTAAAATACAGTTGAAAAATTAATACTCAGGTATGAAATTTAATACTCAAGTATTTATGATTAAAAAACAATAAAAATATCGCCCTAAAAAATTAAAAGAACATAATAACAAAATGAAGTGCTAAAAGAAAACAGACATTAAACGTACATAAAAATGACAATTTAACTAATAATCAAACATATTGTAACCAAAACTTTTCAATTAATAATAAAATGGGTGAAATGAGACAAGACAGTAGCAGTTTAAAAAATCTCAAATAAATTATGTGCTCATGAAACCCTTATCATTACTTTGCTTACAGTTTAAATCTAAACAGATAATAAATGCAAACAGATGGCTCTACATAAGGTTTTATCCAAAATAATCCTCAATCTGATCCATCAACAATACCAGTATCCTCAAATTTAATTCCTATTGTCTTTTTAAACAACTTAAAAGTAGTCCCAAGTACAGCCAAGTAAAACGGTTTGCCTCCTCTTCCCCTCGATCCTGCTTATGTCGTTTATACATTTTAACGATTAAAAAAAATAAAAACATAACTTAAAAAACAGTAATTCTCTTAATAAAACCTTTCGAATTGAAGAATTAATCATTTTTTTCTTTAACAAATGCAAATTTTCAACGTTCTGGTCCTATTTCCGACTAACTTACGTAAATAGTTTCGAAATGTTTACGTTTATTTATTCTTTTAAAGATAAAATAGATTACGTATATTAAATATACTTTTAGTTATACTGTAAAATACTTAAATTACATTTAATATTAAAGAAAAATGTTCTTACCTGTTCACGTAGTTTCATGCTTCTTCTCCTCTCGCCTTCGTATAACGTATAAACGTGTTTGCGTCATGGATTTCTTCTCTCGCTAAAATTAAAAACCGACTAAGTTATCAATAGAAACCAATAGTAAACCGTGGGAATTCAATGTAAGTAAATACACCAATAACATTAAAACGTATTATCAATATATTTTTAAAATAGTTAGTCTTTTAAATATTTTTTATTTATTTTTAAAAATCATACATATTTCTTTGAAAAAAATATTTGTAATTAATAAAAAATGTAATAAAATGTCAACGATTGCGCAGACGACATGCCCATCCAATCCTTCCCGTCTCTGCAGTGGGCCCAGAGCGAAGATCGCATATGTGCCAATTGTAATTCTGGGAAAGGGCTCTAAGGAAATGTGCGATTGTCCACACAGGTACAGTGCCAAACGAAACAAAAATGAAGTGCTGATTGGCAAATGGGTAGGCTGTATGCATAGAGGGAGGGGAGGGTGCAGTGGAGGAGATGAAAGTCCGTATCTACAGAAGTGAAGGCTGAATAGACAGTGCTGAAGAGAAAAGAGATGAAGCGTTAGATATGCAGATAGAGGACTTCAGAAAGATTTAGAGGAGAAAAAGAACCTGCAGGACTGCAGAAGAAAGTGGTCAGATGGGGTAAAATTGGGCACTACCCCTTCCACAGATCTTAGCAATCAATGTTCAATTCAGTCTGACATATTCATAATTGAAACTCTTTAAATTTTGAATCTTCACTACAAAATCATTGATGTTATTCACATACCTGATACTACCCACAAGCATTGGCAAAGTCAATAGATCTGGTTAGTTTTAGGTATATATCTTCGTTATTGTGCATTTGGGTGCAATTGCCAAAAACTCACGGAGAGACAAGCAACAAATGCTCATGGCCACACCCCTAATTACAAAGGCTCCACCCCTTTGAGAGGATTCCTAGTTATACTTCTTTGACCACGCCCCTTTTAGACCCTCTTGTCCACTTCTTTCATCCCCGTTGTAGCACTGCATATTGTGACACATAATACGTGCATCACTGCTCCGTTTACTGTGTGGGTTCGAGTTCATATAAACCTACCCCACAGCAAAAGATGCTGTTTAATCCTCTTTTTAATGAATGTTCCGTTTTATTGCATTGTTGACAATTTTAATTATGCATTCATGCTTGTATGATCGTGTTTCCAATCACACATACTCAATAAACTTTAGGGCTCATTTATGAGCCCCTGCGTCACTTTTGCGCCGCCGGTGCGTCACTTTTTGTGACGCACCAGTGGCATAAAACATGCGCCATGTTGCGCCATATTTACAAAGTGACGCATCTAGGTAGATGCGTCACTTTGTAAACCCCTGCGCCACATTATACCTGCGCCAGGTATAATGTATGCAAGGGGGGCGTTTTGACGCAAAAAAGGGTCGTAGAAGTGACGCAGTGAAATCTACGAGATTTCACTGCGCCACTTCTAGTGTGCAAATGCGTCAATTTCTTGCGCCTGCCTCACAGCAGGCATAAGACTGACGCAGGCCCTTTCACATGGGGCTTGCCCCATGTGAAAGGACACATTGCTGGAGTTGCGTCACTTTTGTGACACACTCCAGCGATGCGTCACTTTTGCGCCTACAGATACGTCAGAAATACTGACGTATCTGTGACTCCTTGCGACATGATGCGTCATACTGTAAATATGACGCATCACTGGAGTCGCAGGGAGGGCGCAGTGAAAAGTGGCGCATCACTGTTTTCACGCAGTGATGCGTCACTTTTCATAAATGAGGCGCTTTGTCTTTAATTACTCTCCTGCCTAAGGTTGAGCAACTGAGGTAATAAACCGGAATGCAAATCTGTAAGCCTAAAATTACACATATGTCATCTGAACTGTCACGTCAGCCATCAACCGTCTGAGCAGGTTTACAAGATCCTCGCATCCATCTGCAACTGAAGCTAAATTCATCAGCTAGAGGTTATGCACACCATGCATGCAGTACTACACACTTAATGAGTTTAGTACTACACACCTAAGTCATACAGTATTACACACCCAATGCATGTACTATTACACAACTAATGCATGCAGTATTACACATATAATTCATGCAGTACTGCACCTATAATGCAAGCTGCAATGCATATATAATGCCTGCAGTATTGCACATATAATGCTTGAAGTACTACACGCCTAATGCATGCAGTACAACACATATAATGCATGCAGTACCTCACATATAATGCCTGCAGTGCTGCACATATAAAGCATGCATTACTACACACATAATGCATGCAGTATTGCACATATAATGGATGAATTACTGCACATATAATGCATACAGTACTGCACACGTAATACATGCAGAAGTACACACATCATGTGTGCAGTACTACACACCTAATGCATGTAGCATTACACACCTAATGCATGCAGTACAACACATATAATGCATGCAGTACTGCGCATATAATGCATGAAGTTCTGCACACATAAGGCATGCAGTACCTCATAAATAATGCATTCAGTAGTACACATATCATGCATGTAGTACTATACATATAATGCATGCAGTACTGCACATATAATGCATGCAGTGCTACACATATAATGCATGAAGTACTGCACAACAAATGTATGGAGAAGTACACTCATAATCCATGAAGTACTACACACATAATGCATGTAGTACTACACACATAATGCATGCAATACTGCACACATAATGCATGCCGTACAACACACCTAATGCATGCAGTATTACATGCCTAATGCATGCAGTACTACACATATAACGCATGCAGTTCTACAAATATAATGCATGCAGTACTACACATATAATGCATGCAGTTCTACACATATATTGCATGCAGTACTTCACATATAATGTGTGCAGTACTGCACATATAAAGCATGCAGCACTACACATAATGCATGGAGTGCTGCATATATAATGCATGCGTACTGCAAACATAATGCATGCAGTATTACACATATAATGCTTGTGGTACTACACACCTAATGCATGCAGTACTGCACACAAAATGCATGCAGTGCTGCACATATAATCCATTCAGTACTATGCAAGAAATGCATGCATTGCTACACAGATAATGCATGCGGTACTGCACATATAAAGCATGCAGTTCTGCCCATATAATGCATGCAGTGCTACACACTTAATGCATGCAATACAACACATAAAATGCATGCAGTACTGTCCATATAATTCATGCAGTGCTACACACATAATACATGGAGTATTACACACTTAATGTATGCAGTGCTACACACATAATTCATGCAGCACTAACCATATAATGCAAGCAGTGCTACATGCCTAATGCATACAGTACTACACATATAATGCATGCAGTGCTACACACTTAATGCATGCAGTGCTACATATATAATCCATGCAGTGCTTAACATATAATGCATAAAATGCTACACATATATTGCATGCAGTACTACACACATAGTACACGCAGTACTGCACATGTAATGCATGCAGTGCTAAACATATAATGCATGCAGTATTATGCATATAATGCATGCAGTACTTCACAAATAATGCATGCGGGACTACACACAAAGTTCATATAATGCTTGAAGTACTACACGCCTAATGCATGAAGTACTACACATATAATGCATGCAGTACCTCACATATAATGCATGCAGTGCTGCACATATAAAGCATGCATTACTACACACATAATGCATGCAGTATTGCACATATAATGGATGAATTACTGCACATATAATGCATACAGTACTGCGCACGTAATGCATGCAGAAGTACACACATCATGTGTGCAGTAGTACACACCTAATGCATGTAGCATTACACACCTAATGCATGCAGTACAACACATATAATGCATGCAGTACTGCGCATATAATGCATAAAGTTCTGCACACATAAGGCATGCAGTACCTCATAAATAATGCATTCAGTAGTACACATATCATGCATGTAGTACTATACATATAATGCATGCAGTACTGCACATATAATGCATGCAGTACTGCACATATAAAGCATACCGTGCTACACATATAATGCATGCAGCGCTACACATATAATGCATGAAGTACTGCACAACTAATGTATGGAGAAGTACACTCATAATGCATGAAGTACTACACACATAATGCATGCAGTACTACACATATAACACATGCAGTACTACACACATAATGCATGCAATACTGCACACATAATGCATGCAGTTCTGCACATATATTGCATGCAGTACTTCACATATAATGTGTGCAGTACTGCACATATAAACCATGCAGCACTACACATAATGCATGGAGTGCTGCATATATAATGCATGCATACTGCACATAAAATGCATGCAGTACTGCACATATAAAGCATGCAGTGCTACACATATAATGCATGCAGTGCTACACATATAATGCATGAAGTACTGCACAACTAATGTATGGAGAAATACACTCATAATGCATGCAGTACTACACACACAATGCATGCAGTACTACACATATAACGCATGCAGTACTACACACATAATGCATGCAATACTGCACACATAATGCATGCCGAACAACACACCTAATGCACACAGTATTACATGCCTAATGCATGCAGTACTACACATATAATGCATGCAGTTTTACACATATAATGCATGTAGTACTACACATATAATGCATGCAGTTCTACACATATATTGCATGCAGTACTTCACATATAATGTGTGCAGTACTGCACATATAAAGCATGTAGCACTTCACATAATGCATGGAGTGCTGCATATATAATGCATGCGTACTGCAAACATAATGCATGCAGTACTGCACATATAATGCTTGTGGTACTACACACCTAATGCATGCAGAACTGCACACAAAATGCATGCAGTGCTGCACATATAATCCATTCAGTACTATGCAAGAAATGCATGCATTGCTACACAGATAATGCATTCGGTACTGCACATATAAAGCATGCAGTTCTGCCCATATAATGCATGCAGTGCTACACACTTAATGCATGCAGTACAACACATAAAATGCATGCAGTACTGCCCATATAATTCATGCAGTGCTACACACATAATACATGGAGTATTACACACTTAATGCATGCAGTGCTACACACATAATTCATGTAGCACTAACCATATAATGCAAGCAGTGCTACATGCCTAATGCATACAGTACTACACATATAATGCATGCAGTGCTACACACTTAATGCATGCAGTGCTACACATATATTCCATGAAGTGCTTAACATATAATGCATGAAGTGCTACACATATATTACATACAGTACTACACACATAGTACACACAGTACTGCACATGTAATGCATGCAGTGCTAAACATATAATGCATGCAGTATTATGCATATAATGCATGCAGTACCACACAAATAATGCATGCGGGACTACACACAAAGTTCATGCAGTGCTACACACAAAATGCATGCAGTACTATACATGTAGTGCATTCAGAACTGCACACCTAATGTATGCAGTAGTACACACATAATGCATGCAATGCTACACACATAATGTATGCAGTACTAAACACATAATGCATGCAGTGCTACACACATACTGCATGCAGTACTACACTTATAATGCATACAGTACTACACATAAATTTCATGCAGTACCTCATACATGGTGCATGCAGTACTACACATACAATGCATGAAGTACTACACATATAATGCATGCAGTACTACACATATAATACATGTAGTACTCATACATAATGCATGCACTACCACACTTATAATGCACACAGTACTTCACATATAATGCACACAGTACTACACATATACTCCATGCAGTACTATTCATATAAAGCATGCAGTACTGTACATATAATACATGTAGTACTTCATACATAATGCATGCAGAACTACACATATAATGCATGCAGCACTAAACACATAATGCATGCAGTACTACACAGATAATACATGCAGTACTACACATAAAAAGCATACAGTACTGCACATATAATGCATGCAGTACTATACGCCTAATGTATGCAGTACTATATACATAATGAATGCAGTACTACACACCTAATGTATGCAGTGCTGCACATAATGCATGCAGTACTGCACATATAATGCATGCAGTACTACACATATAATGCATGTAGTTCTGCAAATACAATACATTTAGTACCTCCTTCATAATGCATGCAATACTGCACATATAATTCATGCAGTACTACACATATAATGCACACAGTACTACACATATAATGCATGCAGTACTATTCATATAATGCATTCAGTACTGCACATATAATACCAGTAGTACCTCGTACATAATGCATGCAGTACTACACATATAATACATGCAGCACTATACACATAATGCATGCAGTACTACACATATAATGCATGCAGTACTGTACACATAATGTATGTAGTACTACACATATAATGCATGCAGTACTGTACACATAATGTATGTAGTACTATACATATAATGCATGCAGTACTACACTTATAATGTATGCAGTGCTAAATATAATGCATTCAGTACTGCACATATAATACCAGTAGTACCTCGTACATAATGCATGCAGTACTACACATATAATACATGCGGCACTATACACATAATGCATGCAGTACTACACATATAATGCATGCAGTACTGTACACATAATGTATGTAGTACTATACATATAATGCATGCAGTACTACACTTATAATGTATGCAGTGCTACATATAATGCATGCAGTACTGCATATATAATGCATGCAGTCCTACACATATACTGCATGCAGAGCTACACATGTAATGCATGCAGTACTACACATATAATGCATGCAGTACCACACACATAATGCATGCAGTACTACACATATTGTACATGGAGTTCTTTCAACTTCGGATATCCATCCTTCACTGGAGCAAATGACAAATTTATGTAATCTTTGTATTAAGCATGTACACCTGAACATTTCAGTAAGCATCTTGCAGAGCAGACCTGTTAGACTTGGCTTTTTCGGTGGGTTCACCCCCAGATGTTTTGCTTTTTGGCCTCCCGTTTTTACCCTGTTTTTGATGGTTTTAGGACTCTGGACACTTTACTACTGCTAGTCAGTGCTAAAGTGCAAATGCTCTCCCTGTAAATTGTGTTTATGGATTGGTGATTCCATGATTGGCATATTTGATTTACTGGTAAGTCCCTAGTACAATGCACTGTGTGTGCCCAGGGTCTGTAAATCAATTGCTGCTAGTGGACCTGCAGCACTGATTGTGCCACCCACATGATCAGCCTCTCAATGTAATTCAGACCTGCCACTGCAGTGTCTGTGTGCAGTTTGGTACTGCCATGTTGACCTGCAAGTGCACCCACTTGCCAGGTCTGGTGCACTTGCTAGGTCCGAGCCTTCCATTTTCTTACATGTAATACACCCCTAAGGTAGGCCCAGGGTCACTGCATGGGCATGGTGCAGTGCAAAGTGTGAAAGGTAGGAGATGTACTGAGGTGTGTCACATGTCCTGATGGTGAAATAAAATGCATTTCGTTTTTCACTATTGAAAGGCTATCTGTCCCATAGGATACAATGGGAGTTTACTTATAACATCTTATAAATATAACTTCCCATTGAGACAAGACAGAAAGTTGGAGTTTAGTATGCCTGAACTCAGAATATAAAAATGCATCTTTTAGTTAGGGTGATTTTTATATTGTGTGTTTGGAAATTCCACTTTTAGAAAGTGGGTATTTTCTTGCTTATCCAACCTGTGTGCCTCTGCTGGTTTGTGGATTGACTGTCTGGCTTTGGGGGGACAGGGGCTGGGGATGTGCATTCTCTCAGGCAGCCACTGGGGGGGTTTGCTGTGTGGCTCTGCCTTTCCTGAATGAGTCAGGGCTGGGCTATATAGACCTGGGCTGCATTCAGAGTAGTGGGAGGAGTTTTCACTAGCACCTGAATAGGTCTGGTCTACATTTAGAGGGGTGGGAGTGGATTTCCCTTGCACCTGAATAGGCCCTGTCTGCCTTGGACAATGCTGTCTCCACCTCCTGCCGGGAAGCTGGACCAGAGAGGAAAGAACTGGTTTGGGCTGAGCACAGAAATCTGCCCAAAAGAAAAAGAGAAACTGAGTATAAATATTGGGGGCCAGACCCCAGAAACTTAGATCATTGCTGAACTAAGGAACCTGCCAGGAAGAAGAGCTGGAAAAGCTGTCAGGAGGAAATTCCACTTTTCTGCATGCTCTGCTGTGCTGGCCTGCTGCTTGGTGCTTCTGCCTGGGGCAAGGAAAGGACTAGATTGTACTTTAATCACCCTACTGTTAGAGTTTTCTCCAAGGGTTTGAAGTAGAGCTTGCCTCCTGTTAGAAGTCTCAGGGAGATAAAAGACTTCAGAGAACTCGCTGGAATCAAGGAAACATGCCAGGAAGAAGAGCTGCCAGGAGGAGTACTGCCCCTTTGCTGTGTTATTGCCTTGTTGGGTTGACCTGCAGTTGCTGCTTCTGCCTTGGGCAGTGAAAAGACTGGACTGAACTTTCTTTACTTGTGCTGAGTGTCTCCAAGGGCTTGAAGTAGAGCTTGCCTCCTGTTCTGAAGTCTCAGGGACTGCAAAGACTTCACTGACCTTTGGGTACAGCTTCTGGAACCGTGGTTTGAGTTGCTGCAGAGTTGGAAAAGCAACCAACTCTGTCACCGATTCAGTCGCTGGCTCCGTGACCTGAAGGCACCGCAGAGGGCACCGTCACATCTCGCACCACAACCCTGGTCTCACCGTCGACAACGACCGCCACCGCCACCATCAAGTCTCTGCTTGCACTGGGACCTCTGGGCACCTCACTCTGCACCGCCTTGATTCACTATGACGCCCTGGTCTCACTGACGCCGTCACTGCCTGCTGACTTGGACATACGTGACCGCATCAGGGCTGGGGGCACCACTCGTAATCTCACAATGCACCACCTCGTCCTATCCCGCAGTCTGAACCAACCTACACCATCTCCAGCTAACTGGCTCTGTCTTTTGCCATCTGACCTACTAGCACTGCAACGAGCACTGCATCGTAGCCCTGGTCTCACTAACGCCGCTGGATGACCGTCACCAAGCCGCTGCCTGCACCGCGACTTGAGGGCACTGCACGCAGCACCACTTCACTTCACATCGCAACCATGACATTTGCCAGGACCGACTCGCACCAGCGTGTTGGCCACAACAAAGAAGGTACTGTTTACGAGTCTGGTGACACCTCGACAAAAGTGGTCCGACGGAACTGTTGGATTCTTTAGTTTTCAATATTGTAGTAGCACCTGACAGCTACCGACTTCAAGAAACTGCATTTTTAGGGTTATTCTTGCAAAGTGCTTATTATTAAGTACTGTATGGTGGATTCTTATTGTTTTAGTCTTATTTTAACTATATAAAGTATTAGATATTTTTCTAAACTGGTGTGGTGTCCTTTTGTAGTGTTTTCACTGTAATACTGATGGTTATGTGCAAATGCTTTACACACTGCCTCTGAGAGAAGTATAACTGCGTGTGCCAAGCTACCAAGGGGTGAGCAGGGGTTATTTTGGGAGTGTAGCTCCCTTACCCTGAGTAGGAAAGAAGGGTCCCTACTTGGATAAAGGTACCTACCTCTGCCAATTAGAGACTCCCTTTCCTAACAAATTCCACCTCAATGAGATGGAAAAATATAGTAAGTTATTTTGGAAAGTCCAATACCGTTGGTCACTGTTTAGCAATTAAATGCTCATCTCTCTCTCTGTCTCTCTCTCTCTCTCTCTCTCTCTCTCTTGCTCTCTCTCTTCTCTCTCTCTCCTCTCTATCTCTCTCGCTCTCTCTCTCTCGATCTCTCTCTTGTTCCTCTCTATCTCTCTAGTTCTCACTCTCTCTCTATCCCTCTACGACAAGCTCTCTCTCATCCCTATCTCTCTCTCCCTCTCTCCCCAGCTCTCTCTCTTCTATCTCTATCCCCTACTCTCTCTACCTTTCCATCTCACTCTTTCTCTTCTCTCGCTCTCCACGTCTCCATCTCTTTCCTCTCTCTCTCTCTCTTCTCTCTATCTCGGTCTCCTCCTGCTCTCCCTCTCCCCCTCTCTCCCTCTACCCTTTGATCTCTCTCACTACTCTCGCTCTCTACTTCACCATCTCTCTCCCACTCTCTCTCTCCTCTCTCTCTCCAGCTCTCTCTCTCTCACTCTCTATCTCCTCCCTTACGCTCTCTCCCTCTCCCCAGCTCTCTTCTCTCTTTCTCCCCAGCTCTCTCTACCTTTCCATCTCTCTCTCTCTTCTCTCTCTCGCTACTTCACTATCTCTCTCTCTCACTCTCTCTCTCTCACTCTCTCTCTCTCTCTCTCTCTCTCACTCTCTCAACCTGTCCATCTCTCTCTCTCTCTCTTCTCTCGGCTGAGATTTACTTTATGTTAGTGGAGCAAAGAGGCCTTTCCCTTTCTAAGCAGATCAAATAGCAGTGTGGAACTGCTCTCTCTTACAAATACAATTTTGCACCAAATGTTGACAACAAATCAGTGCCCCATACATTTTGGCACTCATTTACGGGAATTAGGAGTAGGGCAGTGCAGCAAGTCACCTTGCTGTGCTGCCCTACGCCAAAGTAAAAGGGCAGGAATGCACTATATTATGCAATATGGTGCAATTCTGTCCTTTCTTCCTGCACTGGTGCTCTTTTGGCAGCCTAGCCCCAGCGCAGGCACCCTTACACGATAGAGTATGCAGGATTGTTTTTGTGCGGGAAGGGGCACCTTCCTGCACAGAAGCAATCCTAAAAGCGTTTTCCTCTTTCTATGTGTGCTGCAGAATGCAGCACACATAGAAAGAGGGAAAATGAGGAGAAATAAAGATGTTTCTCATTGTTATTCCTCTCCCCAGGAAGTGTAAGGATTTGGCGCTTCCCAAGGTTTACATGATTTTGTGAATTTGAGGCAGCGCCAAAATTCATGGGTGATGCGTGGAAACACCCGAGCACAGAATAAGGCAACCCAGCGATTTGTGGTGCTTACCCTTACTCAAGAGTTGAGACCCCTCAAAGCCACACAGGGTGGCTTTGCGTGGCTTCATAAAATCTATTTCAGGGCCCTATGTCACGCATAGTCCACTTTACGTGGTGCAAAAGTGACACAAGGCTCTCATAAATTACCCTCTTTGTATTGCAGAGCACTACACTCTTTTAATCTATGTAGAGGGGTCTAACTGCTGGTAACAGTGCAAGCACCCACAGGTTTACAAGCTAAGCCAGATCTACTAAAGTAGTGTGCCCTAGCTTTATGTAAAATTCAGAAGCTAAATGGCTCAAGCAAGGGACTAAAATAATATTGTGTGATATCCCTGCATGCAAGGTTTGTGATTACTATGAATGTATACATTTGACACATTTTACCCTTAGGTGTTTTGTACAAGCATTGAATGGGGATTGTAGAGACAGCGCAAATTTTTGCGCAAGGCGCAAATGGCTTTTTTAGGGCAACCAATGACACCACCCGCAGTGTAGCCGATTTTTACACAGTCCTGTGCTAAGGTCAGCTAACCTGGACCTTAGTTTTGATGCAGCGGAGTTTACTAGCTCTACACACTTATTTGGGCCCATATACATTCATACACGCAACGTGCTGGCAAATATCCACTGGTCATCAATTTTATTTTACCCTAGGAAACCTTTACACCAGTATTCTTACCATTCCTGTCTCCTGAGTAAATGAACAATTCTTTAAGATCTAGTAGTAGATTAGAATAGGGAGGAAATGCCATAATGCATTTAACTTTATTTAAAGAACCACAGACTCAGAAGGAGTTTTAAAATTGTATCTGAATTAATAATTTTGTGAGTCAAATCAATATACACATGAATATACCAGGAGTCTCCATAAGGAAAAATAGTACAGTTAGCTTATAATCAGTTTGCATTAATACATTCTTACAATGACAGCACCTGAGGAGAGAAACAATAGAGAGCAAGTTCGGAGCATTAACCCTACAGTTATATTTGCCTAGAATGGTGTGAGGACCCTGACATCAGAGTGTCAAGGATTCAGGACAGGTTCAGGACAGGGAAAAGGTGACCTCTTCTAGTGTAATGCCAGCGTTACAACCCTCTCTGGTGCTACTCTCTCCGGCTCGGGCTCGTCCGGACCCCTTCCTAGATGTGCCACCTCGGTTGTTCCGCGAATTTCTCTAGTGTTGTATTCGTCAGTCAGATTGCAGCAAAATCGGGCAGCATCTCAGCATAGCATCAGCATCTCAACATCAAGTGTGTCTAACTATCTAGAACTTACGTCTGTTATACCAATTCAAATGTATGATCCACCCCCAAATGTTTCAATTCCATGTTCACCTGCAATTTGATTGGGCCAAGCAGTGGGGTGAGGACATCACACCATACTAAGTGCAATAATTTTCTTTAGTCTATTGTCTAGCTTTCCGCCCCTTAATTTTAATACCCACAAGCTTTATTCCCACAAGCATTTCATATGTTGATCGATAAGTCTATTTTACAATGTTGCTTCTTCTTCCGCTCGTAGGGTCAAGAGTTGGGTTTCCCATGCACTTGTTGGGCTTAGGGTTTGGCAGTAAGTCAATTTGCTTCACTTGTTCAGAACAAGTAGACGTTTGCGCATGTGTAGAAGCCACAAGGGAACAGAGACGCGGTCACACTCCAAGGCCCAAATGTGAACTATTAATACATTCAAAGAAGAATATGTTAGAATACAAAATAAAATGAATTCACTGTATACCACTTACTTCTACTCTAACCCCATTTACTTAATAAATCTTTCGCATTAATAGCTTAGTAATACATTCATATGTTAGATTCAGCATGGCATGTGCATTACTTCGTTACTTTAAAGCGGACATTTTAGAAGCTATTGCGCAGCTGCAGAGTTTTCCCCCAAGCGACAAAAAACGGCATACTACGTAGATGCAGTAGACGCATGCGCAGAAGATTTCCCGCGTTTTTGGCAGCCATTTTAGGACACTCGGGTTATTAATTAGTAAGGCACATAGGAAAGCGTCCCCTAGATACAATATGTTGAATGTGGTTCACTGTTAGTACTCACGGACAGATTGATTATAGTGTTACAGGTTATTCGAGAGGATTGCATACGAGCAAGTTTCTTTTTTACGCGAAACCATGCTCCATCAATCCCCTCTCTGATGGCATTTTATGCCATCACTAAATTCTATTAAATCGGATGCCAACTTTAACATTCTACCATTTCGATGTCTTCAAATCCTTTATTCCTTCCCTTATCTTTCTTAAATTGTGATCCTTTCATTCTTTTGTAAATATTTCCTTTCAATTCTTCAAGTTGTATTTCTTCCAATTTTCTCTTTCTACCTTTCTCATTCACTTCGTACCTTTTTCTTTTCCCACTGCATTTGCGACAACACATTATCATCAGATCTAGCAAAGTTATGCCCATGATTGGCAATAATATTTGACCTAAGATACCTTTACCTATATTAGAAAACCAACTACTGATGGTGTAAAAACTATTTGTTAATTTCTTCCATACACTGTCAACCTCCGGTGGTTTCAGCTCTTTTTCCAAATGTGTAATATTTTTAATATATTTTCCAATTTCTACACTTTTGTCAGGTATATACGTGCAACAATGTTGCGCTTTCAACATTTTACAGACTCCACCCTCTTATGTCAATAAGATATCAAGGGCAAGTCGATTTTGCAAAACCATAGATCTAACAGCAACTAATTCTGTATTGATCAGCAGAAATCCTCCACCAGTGTCAGTAGATAACCGATCAACTACTCTACTATTGACAATTGACACATTTTTTAGGAATTTAGCAGAACCCCCACTGAAGGTATCAATGCACCAAATATATCACCTACTATTTCAGAAAAACTAGCTCTTTTATATCTAGTTAGTCCACTACAGTCATTCTTGTTTCCAGTGATTCTTTTAACATGATAAACTTTAGGGAATACTATTCCGAAATAGAAACTCCCGTACCAGTGATCAGGCAAACTAAAATATGCTTTGTTTCCACAAATATAATAAATTCCAGGGAATACTGAGTCAGTTACTCCTTTTAGTCCCCATCCCCCAATTACTAAGAAGTTATCACATTCACTGGAACCAATAAATACGTTGTTATATTCTATTTTAAGACCATGGAGACAGATTTTCCCTTTCTTTTCAAAGTCCAGAGACATAGAAGCATGAGTTTTGCCAGTTACTAAAAGGTCTTCCCTTACAGCCCATTTAGGTATTTGAGGTTTCGGTTCAGAGGCTCTTCTTTGGAAATCATGTCTCCTGTTTTCTACTAAATTCAAAAATATATTTTCTTCTTCGTGCAATTTACAGGTTAAGTTGCGTGTATATGCATCAGCTATATCTATTGTCTTCATTGTTAGGAAATATTCACCCATGAATTGTGAGTCTCTAGTACTAAGGACAGGGTTCATGCTCTTTCTCATGGGAACTTCTGAAAATATTACATCTACATACGAATAATAATACTGCAGTTTTCCAGTTCTATAGAATAAACTAGCTTGTACACTACATGAAATTCCATATGTCAAGGGTAAATGATGATAAGTTACCCCTTCAGCTACTGAGCTTGGCAATTTCATACAAACGTAACAATCACTAACTTCCATAGTTTCTACATAATGTACTAAGAGATTTGCAAATACATTTAAATCAATTTCATTCTTGTCTACAGTGTGGTGTAAATCTAGCTCATCTGGGGTTTCTAAGTCTACTCTATCTCCTTTAATGTTTGCAACTTCTGTATGTGTGTTAGTACTATTTTGTTTTTCAGTAACCATCAGATAGGGAATAGCTTTTGCTAATATCACCCATATTATGAGGACTAATATTAAACTCCATATACAGATCCTACAACATTTTTTTATACAGCTTTGATTTGGTTTTCCAGCAACATTATTATCAGACATCTTGGGCAAGAATATAATCTCTTCTTAACTTTCAAAACCTTGTATGAGATAACATCTAAGGCGCCTTTCTCTTTGAGGTCGGTATCACTTCTTCTTTAATTTGTTCAACACTCAGTTCTTCATCACTTTCTTCATTTAAATCAAGATTTTCAAAGTCTTCAAGAATAACATACGTCCATTCAGGACCCTTGAACTTGTTATTCAATGTCTTTAATCTTTGACTCCTGCGTTTTGGTATTACCTTGGAAGGTCCAAATTGACTAGTTACTTCATTTACTTCACCAGGTTCTTCATTGATTATCTTAAGTCGATATCTGAGTCTCTTGATAATTCTTGGCCAATGATCACTTTTTCGACTTTTCTTAAACTTCACTGCACTGCCAGGTTCTTCAGACTTTGGCACAACTTGATCAGCTTCGTCTTCAGATTTCCTCTCTATCTGACCTTGTCCATGGCTAATTATTTCGGCATGTTCTGCCTGGATGGGTTCATCTACCTTAATCTGACCCTGTTCAGGATTAGTGATGTCTGGTTTTTCTTCTGTACCCTGAACTTGCGTTTCTATGCCTATCTGGTCCTGTTCAGGTCTTTTTACCTTTTTACCATCTTCTGCCTGAACGTTTTCTCTAAGTCCTAACTGTCCCTCCACAGACTCCGGAATGGGGCTTTGAGTTTCTTCTGTCTGAGTACATTGTTCTCTTCGTAGCTGTTCCTGCTCATGCTCAGGCTCCCTAACTGCTGTTTCCCTACTTTCCTTTGTGAGTTCTTCTATACCTGTCTGGTCCTCACACTTCTCCTGTCTATCTAACTGTGTTTGACTTTTAGTTTTTATAAGTACGTCAGGTATGTCCACCACTGGGATCCAGTCGTCCTGATAAGTGCTCGGTTGATCTTGGGCAGCTACTTCAGGATCTTCTATAGGAAGTTCTTCAGCTGCACAACCTTCAGCATCATCAATTTCTGGTTTCAATTGTAGCTCTTCTTCTTATGGAGCTGGTACCCTTTTGGTATGGCTTGTATGAATCCAATTAGGCAACCCTGCACACTTTACAGCGGTTGAGGTAGTCAATATAACTTGATGCGGTTTATCCCAACTTGGTGCCAGGCACGATTCTTGAGTGTGATTCTTCACAACTACCCAGTCACCAGGATTCAGATCATGCGAGTGGCTCAGCTGTCTGTTGAAAGCGTCTCCCCCAACCTGATAAGAGATAGAACGCACTCTGTCAGCCAACTCTTTGCAATACTCCAAAACCAAGTCACCAGTTATATTCAACAGCTTGTGTCCTGGTACACATGCTTGTCTCATTGCTCTTCCCATGAGTATTTCATGGGGACTCAATCCAGTATATCAGAACAAGAGGCAAAGCATCAGGCCATTCCAGTGGGGTGGATGCACACACCTTTCCGAGTCTTGACTTGACTTGATTGTGCCATTCAATTGTTCTACCACTCCAGAAGCCTCTGGACGGTAAGCGCAGTGCAAATGTTTGTTCGACTTTGAATGCTTCACAGATTAGTCGAATTATTTCATTATTAAAATGAGATCCTGTATCTGATTCAATCGTTACTGGAAAGCCAAATCTAGGAATGAGTTCTCTTAATAAAAGTTTGGCCACTTTTCAAGCTGCCATTTCTTCCGGTCGGGTATGCCTCCACCCACTTTGAAAATAAACAAACTATGACAAGCACATACTTCAGCCCTCGACAAGCAGGCAGTTGAATGAAATCTAATTGGAGTCTCACAAAAGGACCTTCTGCCTTTCCAATCTTTCCCATGCAGACCACTGTTTTCCTGCCAGGGTTCATTTGTTGACATATTAAACATCTCTGGAAAAAGGCTCTCTGCTACATTCCTGAACTTTGAGTTAAACCAATCTTTGCATCCCTGCCCACATGTGTGTCTCCATGGTACATTCTAGCCATTGGCGCAAGCATACTGTCTGGCACGAATGGTTTGCCATCATAACAAACCCACACACCATCTTTTCTTTGACATCCTATTTTCACCCACTCTTCCTTTTCTCTCATGTCTACTGCATCCTGCAGATCTTTCACTTCCTCCCAGGTTCCCACTCCTGCAAGTAGCATAAGTTGGCAGCTGAGTCCACAAGTTTCGATTTTCTTGTTTAAGGCAATCTTATGCCTTGCACAATGTTGGGCAACCTGGTCAGCATATAGGTTACCGGCTGTCACATAGTCATTTCCTGATTGGCGAGCAGCACACTTAACTATGGCTACCTCTTTTGGTAATTGAATTGCCTCCACTCATTCTTTCACAAAAAATCCATTTTTAATAGGAGTCCCTGAAGAAATCAGGAAATCCCTTTGCATCCACAGTTGGCCAAAATTATGCACAGCCCCATAACCACATTGACTGTCAGTAAATATGGTTACTTTCCAATTTTTCCAAATTTTGCATGCTTTAATTAAAGCGATCAATTCAGCTACTTGTGCAGATCTGACCTCTGGTAAATAGATGCTTCGACTATTCCAGTTAATGTACATACGGCGTACATATGGTGCTAAGGTCAGTTAAGTCAAGACATTCATGCTCAACCTCATCTCTCACATCTTCTTCCTACGAATCAGGTAGTAAGGTAGCTGGATTAAGAACAGTACACCTCACTATTGTCACATTTTCAGCTCCCAATATTATTCTTTCATATTTTGGGAGTAAGGTCCTGGTCAGTAAAATCACCACTGCATGAGGAACATATACCTTGATAGGGTGTCCCCTCACAATTGACTCACTCTGTTCTGTGCTTACACAAGTTGCAGCCACAGCTTTTAGGCAACCTGGTAATGCGCAGGCCACAGGATCCAAGGTAGCAGAAAAATATGCCACTGGCCTTCTCATTTATCTGTGTCTCTGTGTCAGAACTAAAAGCGCGCAATAACCCCGCTCACAGCAGAATAATGCACATTCTTTTGAATAGTTGAGCACACCTAAAGCGGGTGCTTCACACAAATACTCGCGCAGCTTTCTAAAAGATCCTATACTTTCCTCATCCCATTCTATAGGATCCTTTGCTCTCTTCCTGGTCATTTGTATCAGGGGTTTGGCTAGTAAAGCAAACCCTACAATCCACTGTCTAAAATACCCTACAACTCCAAGGAACATTCTTATTTCTTTTTGGGTTTGAGGCAACTGCATTTGTCTTCTTGTTCTTATTCTTTCAGAAGTCACCCTTCTAATTCCTCTTTCTATTTCATGTCCCAGGTATTTAACAGAATTTTTACAAAACTGAAGTTTTTCAGGGGACACTTTATATCCACCCTTTGCCAAATGATTTAACAATGCAACTGAATCAGTAACACAGTCCTCTCGTGTGTTTGACATCACCAATAGGTCGGCAATATACTGCACCAGGACTGACTCTCTGGGCAATACAAGAGATTCAAGGCTTCTTTTGAGAATCTGATTAAAGATTGAAGGACATTCAGTGTACCCTTGAGGCACACGATTCCAGACATAAACATGCTCTTCAAATTTGAACAAAAATAAAAACTTGCTATCTGGATGCAATGGAATCGAAAAGAATGCATGACATAACTCGATTACTGTGAACCATTCTGCTTTCCATGGTATCTGATAAAGAATCACAGCTGGATTAGGCACTACTGGACAGCATGGTACAACAATCTTATTAATTTTCCTAAGATCTTGAAGCACCCTGTATTTTCTGTTAGGTTTCTTAATGCCAATTATAGATGAGGTACACTGACTACTCATTATTTCTTTCAGGATACCTTGTTCGACCAATTGCTCTATTTCTGTTGCAACACCTGCCCTTACTTCTGTACTCATTTTGTATTGTCGGGTATTCGGATAAACAGCACCTTCTTTCACTGTCACTTTTACATGATCTATATTTGCCATTAATCCTATTTCTTTTCCAGTAAAATCCCATATTTCTGCATTTACAGTCAGTTTGACTTCAGCAGGTAATTCATGTTGTGTCATCATTGAGTATAATTCATTTAGTTCTGTTCCCTGTTTGGCCAACATGAACTTATAAACTCCATCTTCATCTGGGGTTTGTATTGCAACACCATCCGGGGTGCAAAATATAGTGCAATTCATTTTGCACAACAGGTCTCTCCGAAGCAAGTTTACAGGGCTTGAGCCACGTACCACAAACGTATGCATTTCTTTAAAATTACCAATTAGCACCTCCATTGGTTCTGTGATTGGAGTGCTAATCCATTTGTTTGAAACACCTGCAACTTGTATATTCTCTCCCGAGAGGGGCAGGTTAGGAATGTCTGCTGTTCTCACAGTAGACCTGGTAGCACCAGGAACCAACAAGAAGGTAATATAATTTCCCTTTACTTTAAAACCTCTATGCAAGGACCTGACTGATCTACCGATAGGGATGCGCCAAGTACGCACTCCCCTTCCTCCCCCCTTGGGCATCGTCATTCCTGATCATAATCAATCAGTGGGTCCTGTAAAAGAAACTGAGATGTTTTGTTTTTCAATAATTTTATTGAGATCAGGACAGGAGACCGGGACAGCATATAATAATTAGAGTTACAGACAAATTGATCAAATCAAACAGACAAATCAAAGAAGGGCATGTACATACAGATCAACAATCGTATCAGCTTTGTCCAAATCAACTCAGTAACATAAAAATATGTGTACGTCAGTCTTTACTTAGAGTTGAGGCGCCCCAAATTCTATTAGTTTTTTGAAGAAATTTGTGACCTCTGATCTTAGCTAGAGAGGTTTCCATAGTGTGGATTTCTTTGACAAGAAGCCACCACTCCATCACGTGTGGAGGGTTACATGAGATCCATGTCCTAGCAATAGTGAGTCCGGCACAACCAATCAAAATATTAATAAGATCAGTTTGTAAGGCTAAAGATGTGTGATTCAGCAGGGGGATGCCGAGCAATACATTAGCCAAGCTTATTGTAATTGGTTGTGTCAGAATCTGCGTGATACCCTGGCTAACTTTAGACAGGAATTCAGTAAGTCGGGGACACGTGAACATCATGTGTTCAAGATTGGCGGCTAGCAGGTCGCATTTGGGGCACCTTGTCCGTTCACTACTGGAACGATTACTGGACCATTTTGAGATTTTTTCCGGAGTATAATATAACTGAAATATCGTTTTATATTGTTGTAAGCGTAGGCTGGAAGACTGGACCGAGCGATTAAAACTACTTAGCGAAGATGATATCTGATTAGCTGAGATATTCAAACCCAAACGGGAACTCCATTTGTCCGCAATACTCCCACAGTCGTCCAGTTTAAGCGAGGTAAAAACTTTATAGCCTAAACTAATGAGTGATCTAACCTTAACAGGATAGAAGCAGTTCCATATATCTGAATCTTCAATTTTAAGTAGCTTTATTTTACGTATTAAGTAATCATGTATCTGAATATATTTAAACTGTGCGGCTGAGGGCAGTTTAAAGATTATTCTTAGTGTCTCAAAGGCCAATAGTCCATCATTACCGTAGAGATCTCCGAGTGTTTCAATTCCAGCAGCTTTCCACTTGTAAAATATACCATCATGAAATATATCCGGAAGACCGGGGTTAGCCCATAAAGGCAATTGAGGATGGAACAAAGACGTATTGCATTTGGCTAAGATAAGTTGCCAAATTTTGACAGTGTCTCTAATCGTCTTAAATTTTACCCGTTTAAAATAGTTTGGGTCATTAGTTTTGGCTAGAAACGTATTGGAGTCCTCGCCTAAGGCAAATTGATAACAATACAGCGCTTGCGTGTTGCGGATAAACAGGCCACGAAGACGACTCAGGAAAGCAGAAAAATAGTATACTCTAAAATCGGGGAAGGTCAAGCCACCTTGATTAAGAGGTAATTTGAGAAGATTAATTGACCTGCGAGCCTTCTTATATCCCCAGATGTAGCTGCTAAAGATCCCATCGAGCCGTTTGAAGTATGCGTTATTGACAAGAAGAGGTATGGACCTAAATAAATATAAGAATTTAGGTAGTATATTCATTTTGATTAGATTGATCCTACCAACCATACTTAAGGGAACCTTGTGCCACTTTTTTAGAATTGTAGCAGTTTCTTTATGAAGAGTCTCATAATTAAGTTTAATTATCTCATTAGTATCAGAAGAGATTTTAATACCAAGGTAAGTGGCTGTTCTGCAAGTACCTGCTATTTGAGTCGATGGTTTGTAGTTCAAAATAACTTGTGTTTTATGTGAGTTGAGTTTATAACCGGAGACTGACCCGAATTTGTTAGCCTCCTCGGTAATTCCCAGTATAGCTGACGGTATATTGGTTGAATAAACCGCGATATCATCAGCATACGCCGTTATTTTTAGTCGTTTCTGACCGTGTATAAAAGGAGTAATATTAGGATTAGCTTGTAGTGCGACAAGAAAAGGTTCGAGCGATAATGCAAAAAGCAAGGGTGATAATGGACACCCTTGCCGAGTGCCGCGAGAAATTAAAAAGCTGGCAGAGGTTAGCCCATCATAACAGAGCCTAGCTGTAGGGTGATCATATAGAGTCTGAAGCCATTTGAGAAATTGACCGTGGAAACCCATAGTGATCATTGTTGACCAGAGAAATTCCCACCCCACTCGGTCGAAAGCTTTTTCAGCGTCCAAGAGAATCATACCGAGTGGGGTGGGTCCAAGCCTGGCAACGTCGAATGCAGTAATAGCCATATTAATATGAGCGGTAGTATCTCTTCCCATGACAAAACCATGTTGGTGAGGGGATACCAAATGAGGAATAAGTGGAGCTAGTCGAGAAGCAAGTACCTTGGCAAAAATTTTAGCATCTGAATTGATAAGTGAAATGGGTCGATAGGACCCACATTGATCCGCCGGTTTACCCTTTTTTAGAAAAAAGACCATCCTGGTGGTGTTCCAGGATTTAGGAGCCTCCCCATTTATCCCAACATTACTAATCACATCAGTAAGTAATGGCAAAATTTCCTCCGAGCATTTTTGGTAGATGTCTAATGGGATAGTATCCTCTCCAGCAGCTTTACCTAAGGGTAGTGAAGCGATTGCTTTTCTGATCTCTTGCTCAGTAATATTTTCAGAGAGCAAATCCATATTTCCAATCTGTTTGCCTTTAGTTATATTGGTATCTAAATATTCTTGAATCTTATTCAACTCAGGCTGCTCCTCTGGAGTATATAATGTACTATAAAAAGCAACGAATTGCTGGAGAATCTGTTCGGGTTGAGTATAAACCAAATTGTTTGGGCCCTTAATTTCTTTTATAAATGTTTTAGATTTATCATCGGCAATTTTATATGCTAGAATTTTGCCAATCTTATCCCCACTCTCATATTGAGATATATGAAATTTTTGTAAACTATTTAAATTTTTCTCCATAAGTCTAGTTTTGATATTGATCTTAGAGGAAGCTAGCTTTTGACATATGTCGGATAAGTTTGGCACGCCCTGTATCAAAGCCTGTGACAGCTGTTTTTCAAGCATAGTTATGGTGTTACTCAAAACAGCCCAGCCACGTCTATATAGGGAATTTTGATTGAGAACAAACTGTTGTGTGAACCCACGAATGCTGGCTTTAACCGTATCCCAAACTATGCTTGGAGAAGCAGAATTAATATTTATTGCAGTAAATTCGCGTAAGTGTGCTTTGAGTTGTGTTATATAATCAGTGTTAGATAGTAAGTGTCTGGGAAATGTAAATGTCCTAAGTTTCCGGTTAGTCCGTGGTAGACTAAATGATAATATAATTGGGTTGTGATCCGAGGCAACTCTTGGGCACAGCTCCATGGAGCTGTTCTTTATAATATTATCTGATGCCCAAACCATATCAATTCTTGAGCAAAGTTGGTGAGGGGCAGAGTAGTATGTAAAGCCGGCAGTAGAGGGGTATATTGTTCGCCAGACATCTTTTAGATTGTGGATACGTCCGAGTTCGATAAGTGCAGCTCGTGAGCGGCGCATCCTCTGAAATGCTCGGTGTCGAGTAGTATCAATATTGTAATCCATAATAAGGTTAAAGTCCCCCATTATAATAAGTTCTCCACTGCTGTCCAATAGTTCAATATTTAACCTGTCTATAATAGACGGGTCATCAATATTCGACCCATAAAATACACAGAAGGTAAAAATATTGTCATCCCAGAGCACTTGAGCAATAGCCCAGCGGCCAGCTTTATCCACCTTAGTTTTAGTTAATTCTATATTTAATCTTTTCTGTGCCAAAATAGCGACACCTCTAGTTGGAATACTGCATTCTGAACGCACAAGCACGTCGTATCCTAACTGCCCCAGAAGCTTATGGTCAGAATAAATGATATGTGTTTCAGTGAGCAAGGCGATCTGGGGTTTATACAGATTAAGCTCTTCAGAGACAAGCCGTCTCTTATTCCTGCCATTGAGTCCCGCTACATTCCAGGCCAAACATCTGATTCTGTGTGTCATTTCGATCTGTTAGAGCGCATTGCCTGTTTTTGATTTTGATTTTTCATACTGCATTGCAACAAAAAATTATAATAACAAATTACCTTCCCCTCCAACCTGATCATTTTAACATTTTTGTCCCCCCCAAACCCACCCCAAGAGAACCACCCTCGGAGGTTCAGATTAAACCCCCTATCCCGAAGAGGAGGAAAACCTCTTATACCCAGCTGCCGGTTGCTGGGCAGCGCAAAAGAGAAGCAGCAGAGGAGGTCAGCCTGCTAGACAGATATTGGATCTTTCTTTTGATATAGTTTAATTGCAATTAGTATACTATAGTTGTGTAATTGTATAGATGTGTGAGTGCACCTATCCCCCTTTTTTTTTTTTTTTTTTTATTAACCCCCTGACTATATATTGAAATATTGAAGTATAGTTCTCGCTCTGCTCTAAGGTGTTAGTTTTGTTAGAACCTGTTCTGCCTCCTTTTCGTCTATAAATGTATATGTCCGCCCACCATGGATGACTTTTAGACGAGCTGGTTCCTGCAAGAATGCCTGACCACCCAAAGCCTTAAATGGATCAATGAGCTGGCGTAGCCTCCAGCGTCTATCCATAGTGGTTTTGCTAAGATCTGATCTTACGAAGAAGGTGATAGAATCAATCGTGACAGGCGAGTTAGGCCTAGCTTTGAGTGAGACAGCCTGCCTGAGGAGGAAATTCCCAAAATAAATCAGAAAAGGACGAGGAAATCTATTCGCCTTATTTACTGTGAAAGAGGGGAGTCTATGAACTCTCTGGAGCTGAGAGTCCCAATCCCAATCTGAAAGGTCCGGGAAAGCTTTCTGAAAGAGTGATACCATATATGCCCTAGGGTCAGCCCCTTCCGATCCTTCGGGTATGCCAAAAAGTCTTAGGTTGAGGCGTCTTTGTCTATTTTCCATATCTTCCACCTTATCTTGTAGCTTTCCGATCTGTTCCTGATATTGATTGACCACACTCTGATTACAGCCAGCTATCTCCTCCACATTTGAGACCCTTTGCTGTAAAGATTCTATGTCCTGTACGACCCCTCCCACCTTTTTATTTAAGTCCTGAATGGAATGCTGTATCTTGATATTATCCTCTCTGAGTTGGAGAAACTGTGATTGTGTTTCCTTATGTTGGTCGGAGAGAGTCTGCAGAATGATATTGAGGGGAGAGCTATGTTTTCCTGTTCTGTCAGAATCAAGATCGGAGGAAAGCGGAAGGTTTATATGATCAGAGGGAGGAAAATCTGGAACAGTAAGAGGCAGAGAAGTTTGCTTAGGAGTTGTGATATTAGATGTTAAGCTTTTCTCCTGAGTATCTATAGTAGTCAGGCTACTTGAGTCATTTAAAGAATTAGAGACAGGTAGACATGGAACGATGGGTGCAGGAGCAAGAACAGGAGGAGAAAAGGAGGATGCTGATATGTCCATTTGTACTAGAGATTGAGCCAGGGACGTTTCCTTTGTTTGGTCTCCTAGCAAGGAGTTAGCACCTGACAAGCGTAAAGCCATCTTCCTGACATTTCCATTGGCTTGGATCCATTTGCGGAGAGGGCTATTCTCAGCTATGGGCTTGCCTTGTGGTGGTAGAGTAGTAGTGGCAGCTTTCAGGGTAGTTGAGGGTTTGCCTGCTTTTAGCTTGTTTTTGGCCTTGAACCTCCCCTTTTTCCGTGTGGATTTTCTTGTGGCGTTGGCCGGAGAAATGAGGGACGATTCGGATTCTTCATCGGACTCTGCATCGTTGTCATGGTTGAAGTCTGAGTTTCCCGGATCATGGGAAGTCTCTCCCTGTCCGCCCAGCCCTCCACCCAGGATAACTGGAGTGAGCAGAGATAGCTCCGGAAGTTCGTAAATCGGAGGTGAGACTACCAGGGTGGTTGAGGAGTGGAGAGCCGTGTTTGCATCCTCTTCAGCGTTTCCAGGAATCGTAACCTCACTGATGATCCTAGCTTGGAGAGAAGAAGGCTCAACGTTTTGCAGAGCACCAGTCAGGCACACTGGCGAGGCAGACGACGGGCCGGGAGAGAGCGTACCCCCGGGGGCAGAGAGATGCCCTAAATCCATATTTTCCCCCAAAGAACCGTTGTTGCAGAGGAGAGGTAATCCTGGCCCCCCTTCACCACAGGGAGAGACAGTAGGAGCGGCCAAGAGGGGAGGGCGGATCAAGGGCTTAACCATATTAAATGTATTAGATGTTTTAGATGTATCCATCGGGGGTCGGTCAGAGCCGCTGCCCGTATCAGTTCCACCCCCGAGCCCATCTGCAGAGGAAGTGTGGCTCGCTCGTAAAATAGGGACCGAAGCTCGCCCAGCCTGGTGAGATATATTTCGCCCAGTGCGGGCGCCTCGCGCAACCAACATGGTTGGGTGTCGGGGAGGAGTCAAGATGGCGGGCTGACTCGCCACGGAGCTGCTGCAGCGGAGGTCTTTGCTAATACCTTAGTGGAAGATGTGGATCTACGCTGAAAATCTCAAGCTTTCGAAATTCTAAAAAGAAACTGATGTTCGAATGTAGCTGTGATGGTAGTGCTCCCCCGCACCGTTTAAACTTTGGCGTTTGACAAGGTCTGAGAAGACACGAGGTCAGGGCATAACGTTACCTGCTGGTACGAAGGCTAAGAACACAGCGAGCACAGCGAGCACAGCGAGCACAGCGACGCAACGAGCAACAGCAGCGAGCTCGCTCATGGCTCCGGCTCCATTTCTCGCAACAGCTGCGGTCTAATGGCTCCACCCAGGTAAAGTCCCTGGGTTCCGCGGCGGAGGGCTGTACGAGCAAACACCGGAGCTTGGTCAGAGCTTGGTTATCCCTCTGTGTGGGCTCTCATTTACACTCAGGGGGGCCGAACAGCATCAGAGGAGCAGCCAGAAGATTAAGACCCAGACGGGAGCCCTAATCAGGGGCTTCCTTCCTTGATCGGTACAGCGTACAACATACGGAGGAGAAAGTGCCCCCCGACCACGGCCATTGTACAGAGGGAGCTTCCAGAGGTATGAGAGGTGGGGCGCTTGTCGCTTCTGGGGTTTATTCTTCACTTTAATAGCCCTGCACCCTGGCCATAATCGGATTGTGCTTCTATTTGGCGGGCTTACGTTGAACTACCGAACTATTGCATTCCGAATTGATGCTTCTTATCTATAAGGCACTCCAGCGTCTGTTGGGGTCAGCTCGTCTCGCTCTCCCCACGGTGCTCAGGCTTACGGACACTTGCCTTCTCCATAGCTCCAGACTCTTGCTGCCTAACTTTTCGGCGCTTTTCTCTCATTATTCGGGGGGGGAACACGCGGATAAGCACATATACTGCTCCTCCATGGCCCCTAAGTTGGTTGAGAAACTGTGATGTTAAACAACATTTTTCTTACCACTTCCTTCTGGAAATCAGGCGTCCACACTGTACTTGGCTTGACTCCCAAAATTTGATTTAGGGGCATGTGGCAATTGACTTTGAAGATCTATACCCTGTTGCTGATGACTCATTAACACCTCATTGTGCATCTGGGGATTTAAATTTTGATTTGGGGCATTATTAATTTGTAAAGCTTTACACTCGTTCTTCTAATGTCCCAACTTCCCGCACCCGGGAAATTGTTTAATTGCCTCTTCCTGATTTAATCTTTCCCGTGGCCTTCAACCATTATTGTCACTTTGACCTTGTGCTCTTCCTTGATTTTCTGAGTGTTTATTTAATTGGAGCTCTTGCTGTTCAGCTAATTTTACCTGAGCCCACATTACTTTTTTCTTCTAACGCCTTTCGCTTGTTATCAATTTAGTCCCCACAATATTTTGCATATTTAAAAATTTCGTCAATGGGCTATGACTGCCAGCACCGCATGTGCTGCTTAATCATTTGAGATATATCAATCTCAGCCCAGAAACAAATCGATACAGAAAATGAGTCATGTCTTTCTTTTCTAAACTTTCAAACCCACTATACTGTTTGAACACTTGTAAAAGACGTTCGTAATAGGCATGTACAGATTCATCATTTTCTTGGGTTGTTCTGTCTATCATTACTCAATTGGTTTCTTTCGGGGGAATTTTACTCTTCAGAAAGGTGATTACCTGATGATACTTTTTCATTACATCTTCTGACGGGGCTCCTGTTTGTGAGTCTCTTGGATATTCCTCACTAGGCCAATCCACAGTAATCTTACATTCTGTCCACAAATCTGCAGGTACTACTATGTCAAACAGACCATCCAGATCCTTCAATAAAACTTTTGAAACTTTCACAAACCTCTCAACCTGTCTGTACCATTCCACTGGTTTCTCTCTCAATTTTGGGAAATCATTTGTAAAAGACAAAATATCCTGTCTATTCCATGGCACATGTACGTACCCCCCTCCGGGTACTTCTCTCATCGGATACAACCTTTCACCTTATTCTGTTTCCCTCACGACATATTCAGATGTCGTTCGATTTACCTGTGCTTCTTCCTTTTTCTTTGCCCATCTAACTTTCCATCTTTCAAGATCTTCCCACTTTTGTAACAGAAATAACAATTCCCTGATCTGCAACTTTCTTCCAGACACATTCATGTTTCCAAATCCTTATCAGAGAATTCTGCTCATTATTGTTTCTGCAACACCTTTGATTTCCCTATGTCAATTCCCATTTCCGATGCCAAATTTGTCAGCTTTCCATGAAATGCCTTTGAATTTCGTGTAATGCTTCTACAGATAAACAGTAATTCTTCTTCACTGTATGTGTTTCACCTGTCTAGACCCACATTTCCAGCAACCATTTCTTCCAATTCTACACTCAACTTAAAAATGTCTAATAATTTTGGCTGAGACTTTGGCTTTTCTATTTCTTGTGACCATCTCTCTGTATCTTCTGGGGTTACTATTGTGGCACTTCTAGTTCCTGATGATGTTTCCAGTCTAACTTCCTTCGAACAAATGGGCAAATTTATTTTTGGGGTTTCCATCATTGGCTCCCGTATGGGCAAATCCATCAATGATATTACTGATTCACATTCACTTGATTGATCATCTATTATTACCTTTTCTTTTCTAGGTTCTATACTTGGAGTAGGCATCACAGGAACTTTAGGACAGTTTGATTTTTCTCCATACAATGGAACTACCGGACCTATTGTCACTGGTATGGCCAATGCTTCAGGATGTGCATTTATGTGAGCTATTCTCTGAATCAATTTGTCTCTATTTTTATTTATTGCTTCCCTTCCTTTTTCTTGAAGTACCCTATCTGGTGTTGTGTACTATCTGAGGAACCAAAGGTGTTCCCAACATTGGGGCACTAGGGGTCCTTCTATTGAGTCCAACATTATAAGGTGGAGGAATTTTCATCAATATGTCTTTCAGGTATCCCTCTTCTGTTTCTCCGCTACCTGACATGGTTAAGTGCTTGGTTTTCTCTGTACATTTACCTCCTGTCTGCTCTTCTGATGTTAACACAGGATATAAACCTTTTGCCACCATGGCCTGTCTCCATTGCTTCATTTGACTATCTCTAGTCTCTCTGGGATATTTCTTATAATATTTGCTTAAGGTCCTGTTTCTTTGTGGTCTATCACGCTCAAAGGCTTCCATTTCCCAATCTTCTAAAGCCTCATATTGAGTCAATCTAGATCTGGGTTCTAACTCAGTTATTCGTGTTCTTAAATTGTACAATATTCTTCCATTAAAACTTCCGTACTCGGGAAATCCCAATACACCATCATCCTTTGTATATTCTACCCAATTTTCTAAAAATACACAGGTATGATGCAGGCATATTTAGAGGAGGAATGAGAATTCCCTCTCTACTCTTATTGGGTTTGTCCTTTTTGAAATAATTCTTAACCTTTTGCATACATGTCATTTTTCTCTTTTCTCCGTACATTGCGTGCTTGTGCTTATTAAGGTACTGCTCGTAAGCAAACCCTATAAATCTTCTATCTGGTCGAGTCCCTGTTAAAGTTGGATCGTACATACAAATCCCACTATCTATTATTATTCTTGGGATTTCTATTTTGTTAACCAATCAGACGCTTGCTTTAATTTCTAAAAATTCTCCAATACTAGTGTGTTTTCTATTCTAAGGACCAATCAACTTCTGCTCTGCTCACTCGCTTGACCAATGCTTGAGTGGCTTTTCTGTGACGTCAGTATCACTCCTTACTACTTTACATCAACAATCAACATCAACAATACGCCCGCTGTTTCAACCAATCCCAGCGCGGCTCTCAGTGACGTCAGTGCAGCAACCACAACTGACACCTCCTTTACAAGGTAATACGAAAACTTATTTTCTCACAAACTTTTCACACAATGTCATTAATTAACAGCATATAAACATTCACTATTGTGTCTGACCCACTGATTCAAAGAATAGTAAGATATATTTTACTGCGAGTAAAACCCTTCCACTTACTCTTCACACACTACGAGTAAAACTTTTCCGCTTACTCTTCACACAAGCATCAGAGAACCTGCTACTCCAGTATTACCCTTTCTAGGTGATATAATACTAAACTTTCACCAGCGAACTCCTCGCTACCAATTATTCTTACTAACATACAAGACATTTTCCCTAATTTAGTGCTTCCAGACCTGCGTAACTTTCAGCACTTTCTCGATCCAGACCAATAACCTCACTGCAGTGTGGCTTCCACTCACCACCCGCTATTCAATATTCCTGGGAATTTCCAGACAACATAAAACAATACATAACAGGTTTTGGTTAAAACATAAATCAATAATTCACTATTTCAAATACACTCCTCACCTAACTAACTATACTAACCATTCCTCTGCTACTAAGTAAAACTGATGCAGCGGAGTTTACCAGCTCTACACATTCATACACACAACACTTATTTGGGCCCATATACATTCATATACACAATGAGCTGGCAAATATCCACTGGTCATCAATTTTATTTTACTCTAGGAAACCTTTAAACCAGTATTCTTACCATTCCTGTCTTCTGAGTAAATTAACAATTTGATAAGATCTGGTAGTAAATTAGAATAGGGAGGAAATACGATAATGCATTTAACTTTATTTAAAGAGCCACAGACTCAGAAGGAGTTTTAAAAATGTATCTGAATTAACAATTTTGTCAGTCAAATCAACATACACATGAATATACCAGGAGTCTCCATCAGGAAAAATAGAACAGTTAGCTTATAATTAGTTTGCATTAATACATTCTTGCAATGAGAGCACCTGAGGAGAGAAACAATAGAGATCAAGTTCGGAGCATTAACCCTACAATTATATTTACCTAGAATGGTGTGAGGACCCCGACATCAGAGAGTCAAGGATTCAGGACAGGTGCAGGACAGGGAAAAGGTAACCTCTTCTAGTGTAATGCCAGCGTTACACCCCTCTCTGGTGCTACTCTCTCCAGCTCGGGCTCGTCCGGACCCTTTCCGAGATGTGCCTCCTCGGTTGTTCCACAAATTTCCCTAGTGTTGGATACTTCAGACAGATTGCAGCAAAATCGGGCAGCATCTCAGCATAGCATCAGCATCTCAGCATCAATGTGTCTAACTATCTAGAACTTACCTCTGTTATACCAATTCAAATGTATGATCCACCCCCAAATGTTTCAATTCCATGTTCACCCGCAATTTGATTGGGCCAAGCAGTGGGGTGAGGACATCACACCTTACTATTGTCTAGTTCTCCGCCCCTTAATATTAATACCCACAAGCTTTATTCCCACAAGCATTTCATATGTTGATCGATAAGTCTATTTTACAATGTTGCTTTTTCTTCCGCTCGTAGGGTCAAGAGTTGGGTTTCACATGTCCTTTCTGGGCTTAGGGTTTGGCAGTCAGTCAATTTGCTTCACTTGTTCAGAACAAGTAAACGTTTGTACATATGTAGAAGCCACAAGGGAACAGGTCACCTTCCCAAATGTGAACTATTAATAAAGTCAAAGAAGAACACGTTAGAATACAAAATAAAATGAATTCACTGTATACCACTTACTTCTTCTCTAACCCCATTTACTTAGTAAATCTTTTGCATTAATAGCTTAGTAATACATGCATATGTTAGTTTTAGCACGGCATGTGCATTAGTGCGTTACTTTAAAGCGGCCATTTTAGAAGCTATTGCGCAGCTGCAGAGTTTTCCCCCCCAAGCGACAGAAAATGTCATACTACGTAGATGTAGTAGACTCATGCACAGAAGAGTTCCAGCTTTTTCGGTGGCCATTTTAGGACGCTCGGGTTATTCATTAGTAAGGCACATATTGAATGTGGTGCTCTGTTAGTACTCACGGACAGATTGATTGTTACAGGTTATCCGGGAGGATTGCATAAGAGCAAGTTTCTTTTTATGCGAAACCTTGCTCCATCAGTTTCAGGACCCCTACGATTCTTATTTTCTATATATTTATAATTGTATTTCTTATTAAAGTCACTAATGATTAATGACTCTCATTTCGTGTAATTTGTGAAAAAAGTAGATGCTTTCATGAGGCTTCCAAAGTACGTAAAAAAATTATTACATGATGAAAATCCACCAAAATCAATTTTATGGCAGAAAAAGCCCAGTCAATTTTTTTGGTAAATGTTTTAATTTCAGAAAAGAAGCGATGGTTCATGAAAAAAAAAAAAAATTGACGTTTTATGTGAAGAATCTTCTAGTAAAATCCTTTTTTAAGAAGAATGGCACTGGAAGCCTCATTCAATAATAAAATTACTAATTTTACAATTTCAAAAAGTTCAAAATTCAGAGGAGCAGATGTACAATGAACTGACGTATCTGCATAGATGTGTCAGTTTCCCTGCGCCAGTGTCAATTGTTCCTGCCACATCATGGATGCGCTGTATTTACAATACAGTGCTCCATGGCGCAAGGATTAACAGATGCTTCATAAATTCTGATGCATCTGTTGGCCCAAAAGTTACACATTGCTGGAGTTGTGTCGCAAGCATGACGCAACTCCAGCAACGTATTTTGAGGCCTATACTTACTGCACTGCGTCACTCCTTACGCCTGCTTCAAGCAGGCGTAAGGTTTTGACGCAGTGGTGTCCTAAAAGTGGCACAGTGAAATCTTGTCAATTTCACTGCATCACTTTTACGAGGCCTTCCTGCGTGGGAACGCCTACCCTGCATTCATTATACCTGATGCAGGTATAATGTGATGCGTGCTTTACAATGTGACGCATCTCACTAGATGCGTCACGTTGTAAATAGGCCGCACTGTTTGCGCTGCCGTTCCGTCAAAAAAAGTGATGCAATGGTGGCGCAGAAAGGCACAAGGGGCTTGTAAATCTGCCCCTGAATGTTTTGTAATTCCAGTGGCAGAATCAACATTTTCCACAATGCTACTGAATAACTTCTCATCTCCCCTGCCAGATTCTGCTCTCAGCTGCCTATGTAATTTATCGTAAAAAGCACACATTTTGTGTTAATTTACAAAACGTCTAAAATGCAGAGAACATAATGCTTATTATATACGGACGCCTTTATACCATTTACTGTTACAATTAATTTGTTCTATGTTAATGTGTCCCTGTCAAACTAGCAGCACAGTCCCCAATATGGAACCATCTAAGCAGTGGACACTTCCATTGGAAGCAAGCCTGCTGCTTCAAGGCACCGCCTGTTATATTAACACACACACCTGGAGCTACAATATTTTGTAGCAGTTTCTATGGTGCTGAGTTAGTAAAGCCCACAGCGTAGTCTGCTGTTTTAATTTTTGGTTTAATGAATTTTCAGCTTTTATTGCTTTGTTGACATTTTTCATTATGTGTGGCATGTTTGCATGACTGTGTTTTCCAATTACTCAAACTCCATAAACCTGACTTTTATTGCTCTCCCTCGTAAGGACAGGCAGCTGAGTTAACAAACTGCGAGAAAAAATCTAATATCTGTGTTATCTTAACAGTCACGTTAACCCTGTGAGCAAACTTTCCAGCATATAGTCCCACAACAGCAGAAGCAATAACTACAAGTGAGGGAAGTATACATTTTATGCACACCTTGTTTTCAACTTGAAATATCCTTTTATCACTACTTCTATCAATAACAGATTATACTATTCTTAAGATTTGTTTTACAGATGTGCACTTTATATTTTTATGAATCTTTTTGCAGTGCAGAACACAGCAGAAGGAGAAGGAACCCTGTTCTAAGTCACTAAAGACCCATAATGTGTAAAATGTAGCAACCCCAGATGTGGCTAAGAAATAAGGGGCATATTTACTAGGACGGCGATAAAAAAACGCAACGCGCGCTTAGCGCTTGTTTATTTATCGCCGTGTATCGCTGAAATTTATCGCCCTGGAAACTTGTTATTAACAACGCGTTACTCCAGGGCGATAATATTCCAGGGAAATGGGCCAACATCGCTGGAAAACCAGCGATGTTGCACCCAAAACGGAGATAGCCTTGGTGATACGACCCTGTGGTCGTATCACCATAATCCACCTCCCATGTTAGCTATGCCTTAGTCAGGAATTTAACAGACGTTAAATTCCTTCATTAAGGCATAGTTAACGGGATTTAAAATATCGCTACCCCTCGTTGATGATATCACGAAGCTGGGGTAGGGCCATGGTGTTTTGTCAGGCACGCCTCCTTTGCATCTCATTAGAGAACAAAACGGGAGCTGAATCAAGGAAACACGCGTTATCGTGTCCTTGCAAATAATGCAATATAATTATCGCCGCTTTTCGCCCCAAAAACGGACGCTAAAGCGGCGATAATTATATCTTCAGCCCTTAATGATATGCCCCCAAATTCCCTTTAATATGGAATAGGGGGTAGTGCAACTGTGTCAGACTGCAAAATGATGGGAGTCTACTGCAACACATGGAGAGGGACACCTGTGCTGATGCTTTACACAGGTATGCAGAGGTCTTAGGTTGACTGTGTTGGGCTTACTCCAAACATGTGAAAGACTGCATGCACAATTGTCGCTGGCTTCTTAATTATGCTGTGTTTCCAGGCATTTTGCTTTGCCAAGAGTAAAATTTGCAGGTGTGGCACACATCTGGGCCCTTGTGTATCATCACATTTCCCTATAGGCACAAAGAGCCAGATGTATCAAAGGGTTTTACCCATTCTGTGTCTATGGGAAAATGTGTTCGTACATATGGCCCTTAAAGTGAGCAAACCCCATTGATACATCAGACCCCAAATGATAATCCTTCTGTTTTGTCAGCACATGTTAAACCAAATAACAAGATAATGTTAACATTCTAGCACAAACCATGTGAGTACAAGTGCTAGCTCTATTCAAGCACATCCTGCCCCCCCCTCCCTTGAAAAACACCAGTATTGCACTTTGGTTTTGTTACTTTGCCCTAAAATACAAGAAATATAAGTGATGAAATCCTATAAGAGTCGCTTAATAATAAAATCAAATAATCTGACAAAGGGTATAGAAATAATCGGTGGGATTGAGTCTGGTAAATAGCCGCTAATCCCAGCTGTACTGTACATTCGTGAAGTGCCTGTTCACGCAGAAGGGTATGTTGACGCTGAGTATTAGATGTTTGTTATTCATCAACTCATTGGTACTCATTTTATCAGCCTCAGAAGTGAGAAAGTCTGAGCCGACCCAGCGTTGTACTGGATTTTCTGGCAGTATTGCACTATCAGATGCGCCAACTTAAATGGGCCAGTGTGTGGGCTGGTTTTGGTCCCATCGTGGCTCACTGGACAGAAAATAAAACAGCCCACACATTGGCCCACCTGGCAGTGCCCGGCTGCCCGACAGTCCAGTCCAACACTGTGTGGGCCCAGTGGGATTTAACCTATGTCCATAAAGTCACACACAGGTTTCTGCAGTGGATGCATCTGTCCACTGAGCCACAAGAAATAACATTTTCTGCGAGAATTTTCCTGAAAACAATTTGTGAGATTTGTCAGTAGTGCAGTTTAATAAAATGTGTTATTGAGACACCATTGGCTACAGGTTTGTAAAATGAGAAATGGAGAAAATGACAAAACACATTGTTAGGACAAATACAATCTTGTGAATAAGTCTTAGCACATTAGAGAAACTTTTCGATTGTAGATACAAGAAGGATGTTTGTGAATGCTAAAGGGCGTCAACAGACCACACACAGAATGAGTGGACATGCCCTTGCAGCGCCCCAGCAGTAAGCAGGTCAGAGAGGAAAGCAGGCAGCCAATCACCTGTGCGCAGCAGTAAGCAGGTCAGAGAGGAAAGCAGGCAGCCAATCACCAGGTGAGAAGGCAAGCATGCTAGCTTCCCAGGGATGATATTTGGATTCCGGTCACTGAAAGCTTTGATTTGATAGCCAGGGTCGTAGGTATGTGAGTCTTCTAAAATGATCAGCATTGGGCGGGGCAGTGACAGGTGAGACCGGTGCAACGAGAGGGAAAGTATGCAGAGCTCAAAGGCTGCACCAGAGGCGGGTTTGATATGTTAGTCATGAAAGCTGTCAGGGAAAGTTTGATCAAGTGCTCTTGCATGGGGTCGGGTCGGGTTTAGAGGAACTGCTGTGGGTGAGAAAGACAAGATGGAGGGTAAAAGGGCAAAGGATGGAATTAGGTGGTCCATTGGACCTTCCCAAAAATGTCGCATCATTTCCTGTGGTTAGTTGCCGAAGACCTTCTCAATAGGAGTTTTGGGCTTGTGCTGCGTTTCAAAAGCATCACAGCAGTAGGTCTATGAGAAATTTTGATTACACTGATGAAATTAGCGTAATTTCAAAATTGTGCATTGTGCAACATTCTCGAAATTTTGCATTACGTCATTTTGTGCAAATTCTACTGGGGGTGGTTGTTCCTGTGGAAAATATCTCCTGGAAACGACCTTTTAGGCTGGAATCAGTCTCCTGCTGGTATAGTCTTCTTTCTGGGCGTGCGCACTTCCATGAAAACAGTCACTTTGGATACCTGCAAACCACTTAGGGCTATATTTAACACAAAGTAAGGCAGTGCAGCACAGCAAGTCACCTTGTTGAGCTGCGTTGCGTTACAGGGAAAGTGCAGGAATGCCCCATTTTTATCACAATACACGGCATGCCTGACTTTTCCCAGCGCTGGCGCACAATATGTTCCCTAGCGCAACACAGACGCAAGAGCGCCCGCGTTGCAAGCAGGATTGTTTTTGTCCAGGATGGGTCACCTTCGTGCACAAAAACAATCCCCTAAGGCATTTTCCTCTGTCTACTTGTTGAGGAGAAATATTTCTCCTCATTATGGCTCCCCTAGGAAGGCGAAGCATTTTGATGCATTTCCAGGTCTACCAGTAATGGTAAATCTCAAAATCCATGGTTGTTGTGTAGCAGCACCCATGCAAATCAATGGAACGCCTCCCTGGGGCAGAGTAATGTAACGCGATGATTTGCGTTGCCATGCAGTACCCAAGATTTATCAAGCCACTCAGGGCCACGCAAAGGGGCCTTGCGTGGCTTGATAAATTGCATTTCAAAGGCTGACGCAAAAGCAACGCAACCCTTGATAAATATGGCCGAGTGTCCTAAAGGTGTAATTTTGTAAACCTTTTATGACATTTTAACAAAATCTCATAAATAAACAATTAACTAATTTCGTCCACCCCTAATTACCAGCACTGCAATAGGCAACCTCTCGACTGCTGCCACAATCCCCCCATGTGTGCTGCAGCAAATGGGGGCTGCGAGGGTTCACAGGTGTTGTGTCCTGAAACCAGCTGAACTTCATGTTTTTTCCCATTAAAAAGTCAAAATGATACCCCTCAGGTTAATGTGGGGCTAAAATGGTTAAAATGGTCTGGGTCACAAACCTGTGAAGCTGATGCAACATTGTGACTCCGCCCTACCGACCCCCCCCACCCACTTCAAAGTCTTTATAAATAAATCTATGTAAATCGAGATACACAGACCATTGAGGAGGATGATATATTCTCTCAAATGTGATTACATTGATGGCTGAGTATGGAATTCCTCAGAGATAGGCAGCGGAGTGAGAGGAAAGAATTTTAGATGGGCGACTTGGAGCAGTCTGATGGTCACATAGAGCAAAGCAGTTTTTTGGAAGTGAGGCGTTGCCTCGCAGGCAGACAGGCTGACTGATGGATCTGATGTGTGGAGTGATCTCAGAGGCAGCTTGGGCCAATGGCTTGATACGTTAAGGAGCCATATCACGAGGAGTTGATTTTGCATCTGGCTAATGGACCAGGCGGAGAAATACTATAGCCTTATAGCCCGCCGTAGCGGGCTATACCGGCTGTTAAAGGCCCGCTGCAGCGTTAAAGGCCCAAGCCGAAGGCGAGGGACTTTAACAAAGCAGAGGGACTTTAAAAGCCGGTATAGCCCTGCTACGAAGGGCTATAAGGCTATTAGAACATTCTGCCACTAGAGGGCGGAATGCTCTAACAAAACAAAGCCTTCAGGGAGCGCGAGGGGATTGAAATCCCCTCAGGCTCCCTGAAGCCTTTGTTCACAGCCAGAGCTGTGAACAAAGACACATTGGAATGTTGGTGCTCGGGGCTTATAGCAGCCATTATAAGCCCGGAGCACTCCATTGTTTTCAATGGAGCTCCCAACATTCCAATGTACTAATAATATATATACCAATATATATTATAGGATTTCCAAGGGACCCACAGTTCATGGGTTCAAATCCCAGCAGATTTGGAGCGATATATTGAGTATTTTTAAAGTGTTTATCAAAACAGGTGTTGTTTCTACAACTATGGAAGGGTAAATATTGAAGTGGTAAGCAGTATAAGATACTACTTCAACTACAGATACTTAATTGAGAAGACTGAACTACAACAGGAATCCTCTTTGGGTGTTCCTAACTCCCTGTGCTAGTCCTGAAGGATTCCCCAGAAATAGGAAAGGTCGCCCCACCCATACTTTATTGTTTCATGCTTCATTATCAGTGACATATCCACATCTGGGTAGGTAAATACCATCCTGGCAGACTCAACCGATGTGGGAGTTCCGGACAAATTGTTCCATGGCTAAAAGCAGGGGTCTAGATGGAACCTAGAAGTATCACAGGATATACCCTTCGAATATCCTTTAAGCAGTGAAGGATAGCATGCTCACATCTTAAGTATTGTTGTTCTCGAGGAAAGAAATGTGGGTTTAAGGTTAAAACTTCCCCACACAGGAGCCATATGCCTTCCTGCTTCTCATTTTCTCATTCTGAACCTCTAAATCCCTTATATAGAGCAAATAAGCAAATCAAACAAATGTCAATAATTAATATTGGCTTTAATATAGCACCTAAACCCCATTGCCAATACTCCCAATTCACCTATCTATAGCATTAGTTTATTCTAAATCTTCTAAATCAGGTTTCAAGCTAGAAATGCTCTTGACAAAATCCTCTATGTCCTTGTTCTTGTCTGGTTTATTTTCATAAAGCAGACAAGAGCAAGGAGATAGAGTCACTTTCAACATGTTACCGACTCTGTCTTTCTATGTTAACAATATGTCTAAGGCTAATTGATCTTGGAAAACCATTGCTCCAATAGCTACTAATTCTGTATGTTCTGCTAACAAAGCACAGATATACTAGTGGCTAATTTATCCACTACTGTAGAAAGCTTTCTCATTTTCTCATCATGTAGCACTGCTCCTACTGGGGGAATAATGTCACAGAAAATATCTCCCACTAATTGTGTCCCATCATTAGTGCTATGTCTGTGTCTGTGAGATGGATTCATGGTTAAAGCTTCTATTCTGTTCACCTGGTGAACTTTCAGGAAAACTAAAGCCAGGTAACATGTACCATCACAATCTGCGGGCAACTGGAAATAATCAAACAAAGTACACTTCAAGGATAACTGTCTCTTCTCCAGGTAATATTTGAACAGGCCATCCAAGACCTACGAATGTGTGCTCACAACTACATAATCCCTTGTGTCTAGTTCTAACATGAGTCCTCATCGTGTAAAATAGTTTTCCCTTTTGTTTTCTGTCTAATTTCAATCAAGGGGACATCATCTTTCTTTTGTATTTATCTTCCTTCTTATTCCACACATTCTTTAAAGCATCGTCCTTTTTTGTTGCCTTATGAAACATGTGAGTTCTCCTTTCCTTTAAAGCTTGCAGAAACTTCCTTTCTCATGGGTTCATTGAACATGTCGATATCATTCATACGCATTAACAATATCTATTCTAGTGGGGGACATAAAGAAATGGTAAGCTGTTTCCATCTCCTTAGCCTGTGGGCGCAGATTCATTCTCTTGTGAAGAGGAACTTCTGAAAGATAAAATCTTAACTGGAAAAATAATATTCAAAATGATTCTGCCTATAAAATATACTAAGCAATATTCTCCCTGTGATTGCGTATGAAAGTAGAACATGATGGTAGGGCGCACTCTCAGAAGCTGAAGCAGCTAAGTGCGCACAAACATAGCAATCCTTAGCATCTAGAGTATGTGTGTATTCTTGCACTAATCTATAATAAACGCTTGATGTGAAATCTGCTTCTGAACATCTAAATATAAAGCCTTTGGTTTTCTCTCATCTGTTGAATGTGCAGGGCATGTGGGTGCAAGGGTAGACCAAAGGGTACCTATTTCAGGAGTAATACTCATACCAACCAAAAGTGTGATACATTTTTACACAATAGATGTAAATGTCACCGCAATCACTACCCTACATCTAGCCTTGGTAAGGAGATGCATGTTTGTCTACAGTCAGACCTTAAGTAGAATATAGCAGCAAGCCGACCTGTAGTATTCTGCGTTTGGTTCTACTTGTGCAAAATAAGCAAAATGTTTTCTTGTTAAATTTCAGTTATTTGATTGAGATTATATACAGGTTATACACATTAGGCTTCATGAGACATCCCTAGCCCTAATGTATGACGATACAACGCAAACATGTACAACACAGTTTTTACATCGCAACATCCATTACAACGCATGTTTTTACATCGCATGCCGTCACAACGCATTTTTAGAAACTACATTTACAACGCATTCCATTACATCGGATTATACCATTACAACGCATACCATTACATTGCATTTAAGGTAAGTGTTGGATAGTGTAGGGGTAAAAATTACTATTCCCACTCCAGTGAGTGCAACAGTATGGTAAGTGTTGGATAGTGTAGGGGTAAAAATTACTATTCCCATTCCAGTGAGTGCAACAGTAGGGAAAGTGTTGGATAGTGTAAGGGTAAAAAGTATGCTTTGTAATGGTATGCGTTGTAGTGACATGCATTGAAATGACATGCGTGGTAATGACATGCAATGTAATGGCTACGTTGTAATGGCATGCGATGTAAAGGATGTTGTGATGTAATGACTGCGTTGTAAAGGTAGTGCGATGTAATGAGTGCGTTGTAAAGGTTGTTTCCCCCCTAGCCCTACGCCATCTTCTAGAACAGCAACCCTAATTTTCTACTGCAACCTTGGCCCTGGGGAATCTTTTTAATTATTTTATTGTCTTAGTTTTTTATGCGATAATTGTACGGTTCAATTATCGGATGCCACGGTCTATTCAATAACTCAATTCGGACACAGTTAATTTTTAGAAGAAAAAATTGAATGTTGACTTGAATCAATCACATGTCAAAGGAATTGAGTTGAAAATGAATCAATTTCAAAGACTTAAATTGTATGTTGTGATGGTGTGGCAGGGGAACAACCTTTACAACGCAACTTTTACAACGCACTACACTTACAACACATTTTTTACAACGCAAAATCCACTACAACGCATTCCATTACAACGCATGACACTACAACGCATTATTAAAAACTACCTTTACAACGCATTCCATTACATCGCATACTACCTTTACAACGCATACCATTACAACGCATAATATTACACTACACTATCCAACACTTACCCTACTGTTGCACCCCCTGGAGTTAGAATAGTAATTTTTACCCCTATACTATCCAACACTTACCCTAATGTTGCACCCCCTGGAGTTAGAATAGTAATTTTTATCCCTATACTATCCAACACTTACCCTACTGCTGCACCCTCTGGAGTTAGAATAGTAATTTTTACCCCTATACTATCCAACACTTACCCTACTGTTGCACCTCCTGGAGTTAGAATAGTAATTTGTACCCCTATACTATCCAACACTTACCCTACTGTTGCACCCCCTGGAGTTAGAATAGTAATTTTTACCCCTATACTATCCAACACTTTCCCTACTGTTGCACCCCCTGGAGTTAGAATAGTAATTTTTACCCCAATACTATCCAACACTTATCCTACTGTTGCACCCCCTGGAGTTAGAATAGTAATTTTTACCCCTATACTATCCAACACTTACCCTACTGTTGCACCCCCTGGAGTTAGAATAGTAATTTTTACCCCTATACTATCCAACACTTACCCTACTGTTGCACCCCCTGGAGTTAGAATAGTAATTTTTAACCCTATACTATCCAACACTTTCCCTACTGTTGCACCCCCTGGAGTTAGAATAGTAATTGTTACCCCTATACTATCCAACACTTTCCCTACTGTTGCACCCCCTGGAGTTAGAATAGTAATTTTTACCCCTATGCTATCCAACAATTACCCTACTGTTGCACCCCCTGGAGTTAGAATAGTAATTTTTAACCCTATACTATCTAATACTTACCTTAAATGCAATTTAATATTATGCGTTGTAATGGTATGCGTTGTAAAGGTAGTATGCGATGTAATGGAGTGCGTTGTAAAGGTAGTTTTTAAAAATGCGTTGTAGTGTCATGCGTTGTAATGGAATGCGTTGTAGTGGATTTTGCGTTGTAAAAAATGCGTTGTAAGTGCATGCGTTGTAAAAGTGTGCGTTGTAACGACGTACATCCGGTGTGGCATATGTCATGGGTGTTCAAGTGGTTTTGATCTTAGTTCATTTGGGTCACAGTTTGTAGAATTGGATGTACTGCCTGTAAAATAAGTCCACTTGTGCATATCTAGAACAAGGTATTCTGGCTCTCTTTGATCTTCTTGGTGTCTGTTGATCTTCTTCTGTGTTACTCACAAAACTTAATTCTGTCTCTTCGATGATGGCTTGTGGTATTTGTTGAGCTGCCACATTAGATCTAAGTCTATCTTTCTCTTTGGCCACTCCTCTCTCTCTTTTCTGCCCTTCCACTCCTTTCATTTTTACCTTCAACAGGATCATATGTTTTTGCACTTGTGGTTGCTCTATGGGAGTTCCTCTCTCTCGTCTTGTCTCGTTTCTTTTCTTCCTCCTCAGACACTTCTATGCCACTCTGTGAGACTTCTGGGACTTTGCTATCTGTGATACTCTGGTGCATGACACCCCCCTCTGTGCCCTCTGGACGGTTTTGCATAGGAAGTTGCAGACTTGCTTTTAGGCGTTACCACCTCTTCAAAGGGACATATCACTCACTGGGTGTGGGACGCATACATTTAGTTAGGCTGCCCACCACACCTCACAGCAGTGTTGGTAATCAAGATCACTTGGTAGGGGATGCAAATTCTGTATCACGCTTGCCAACATAACGTAGGCAAGCCACATGCACAAACAAACTCCACCACGGTGGAATGTTGCGGCAACTAACTGCAAAACTCTGCAAATTCCACCAGAGGAGCAGAAAGTTTCACCCACCCCTACTTTGCAATAGTCGCAAATCATGTCACTAGTGATCTTTGCAACTGCATTTTTCAGGTACAGCAGGCAGTCTCATGACACGTCCATAAGTGTTTCAAGTGGCGACAATCCTGGAGACTTCGGAGACTCATCAACACCAAAGGCAAAGCATCTGGCCATTTTTGCAGAGAAGTTGATACGTAGATATTGGGCAAAAAAAATGTCATTGTCCCATTAATCTGCTCAACAATTCCTGAAGCTTCTGGTCTATAACTACAATGCAATTTCTGTCCACTTGTAGTGACACACATAGCATTCTAGGATCTCATTATAAAAATTAGTCTCTCTGTCTGGCTCCAGAGAACCTGGAAATCCAAAACCGTAGTATGAAATCTAGCATAGATAATTTGGCTACAGTGAGACTGTCATTTCTTTGTGTTGGGTAGACTTCCACCCATCAGGAGAGATTACACACTCTGACCAGGATGTATCTCCGCCTGTTACAGACAAGCATCTTAAGGTCCAGCTGTATCCTGTTAAAAAATTCCCCAGATCTGCCTCTGTGAGTCATAGTGACTGGGGTTCTTCTTCCAATATTCATTTGCTGACAGGTCACGCGTCTATGGCACGACTCTTCAGCTAGAACTCTAAATTAGGGATTGAACCAATTCTGTCTGAACAGTCTAACAATGGCATCTCTCCTTATCTGTGTGGAACCATGAACATGTCTAGTCTTTGGGAACAACACAATATCAGGCAACACAGGTCTTCCACCAGCTGAAACCGTGATCTCATTCTCATTCTTACTGCATCCTGCACTGACCCATCCTTGTTGTTTCCCATTTTTGACACTTCCTCCTGCAATCTGTTGATTTCCTCCCAAGTACCAGCTGTAGGCAGCAGCAAATAAAAATTGGTGTCCACATCAGTCATTTGAATACTCTCCATGAAATGTGCATGCCACAGTTGCACAATACAGAGCAACTTCATCTGCAAATCTGTTTCCAATGGTTACATAATCATTTCCACTTCTGAGGGCTTCGCATTTAACAACAGAATTTTTTTCTTGTGGAATGTGTAAAGCTTCCAACAATCTCATCACATATTCCCCATTCCGGGTAGGGGATCCAGATGAAGTCATAAATCTCCTCTGTGACCCCAACTATCCAAAGTCATGGACTACAGCGAAGCCATATTGTCTGTCGTTATATATTGCACCGTCAATTGGACCAAAGGGCAACATGCTCTGGTAAAGGCAACCAATTCTACCAGGATACTTCGACCACTTCTTGAATTGTGCAGAAGAGATAAGCTGCTCTCAGTGTCCCTTCGTTATTTCTTAAACATGAATCATCAACAAACAATGCATAGTCGGGCTCATCAAACGGTTCTTCCTTAATGTGGTTTGGGATTGTGGCATAAATCCGTGACATCGAGTCAGTCATGCACAACCTCTTCCCCACCAACTTCATTTTAAGGCTTTAGTAACAGTGTAGCTGGGTTAAAAGTCTCACATCTTTTCAGAATAACATTTTCAGCAACAAGAAATAATTGTTCATATTTTGTGAGTCTACAGTGGGTCATATACTGTGTCTTAGTATGTGCGAGCACAATCTCCACTGAATGTGGGGCCATCACTGTAAGGGGATGTCCCATGACTATGCTCTTGCTTCTCTCAATACTGACACTGATCAATGCATCCACTTTAAGACAGGGGGGTAGTCCTGTGGCTACAGGGTCAAGGGTGGTCTAAAAGTAAGCCACAGGTCTTTGAGAGTCTCCATGCATCTGAATAAGCACTGAGGGAGTGCAACCCTCCCGCTCACTCCAAAAGAAAATGAACATTTTACTGCAATTAGGCATTCCTTTTGCCATAGCATGAAAGATTTTCTCTTAGCTCTAGGACCGCTTTTAAGCAATCGTAGTCCAATGTACTTTAATTTGCATAAAATATCTCACCCTAACAGGTTTACAGGACTTAAATCAAATAAAACAAATTGGTGATCTTCTTTAAATAAACCTATTTTTACAGGGACTTTCTCTGACAGAGGATTACTTATTAGTTTATTTGAAACACCTACAATTTGGATATTTTTTCCCTGAAAGGGGTAGGTCTGGAACCTCCGCTTTTCTAACAGTGCAGCAGGTAGCACCAGTATCAAGTAGAAATGACACTTGGTGGCCATTCGCCTCACCTTCTGCAAATGGACCACTCTGGTCTACCTCTAGACTGTACCATGCATGCAATCTTCCTGCCCCCTCAGGCACTGTCACTGTGAATTGTCAGAGTCAAAATATCATTCTCAAACATGTGGGAAATGGGTTCTGATTCTGGAAAGGATTCAGGCTTGCTCTTAGGGCTTGATTCACATTGAACCTGTAGTTACAATGTTCTGTGGAGGAATAGGAGCTTGTGGAACTTGCATCACTGAAGGTTGTGACTGATTCGGTTTTGCATTTGCTGAACTGGAACATTCTGCCTTTGAGTCTAATTAACTTTTTGCATTTGTCCATCACTAACCATTCTATTGAGATTCGGTTGGAACCCCCTCTTCCAATGCCCAGTATTGCTACAATAATGACGAGGAGTCGATCTCTTCAATGTCACAATATCCATGCCAGAATTTGGATTAACCAAAACACCACGACATCTGCCTTGTGGAATGCAGCATCCACCTTGCATCACCTGACCTCCACTCTGATAACCAACACCTTGCATTTCACCAACATTTCTGCTTCATCACTTGCTCATCCTGCAGTGCTTAGTATACCTCAGGATCTCTTCCAGCAGCTTAGTCTGTCAACAGATCACATTCAGTTGTATGTGTCTGGAGTAACCCTCCTTGCCCTTCCAGCATCCCAACCCTTACTCCAGTCTTTACACTCATTCTCTGAGCCCCACATTTGTAAAGCATTCCATTGGTTTGTAAATAGGTTTGCACTAAATTAGTCCGCAAACATACACACATTCATGCATGTATACAATTCTTCTTAGACAGCCCAATTTATATCAAAACACACCTTTTCAACACTTTCTAATCAGACCCTAATGTGTCTTCGAACTTCACTTGCTCACACTTTCCCCTTTACTGTCTAAAAAGTTGGAAAATGCATGCAATGCCCAGATAACAAATTTCTTGGAGACCACCAACACATTTTGTATTTAACAAACAGGCTTTCGACCATGACATAGCATTTATACTGTCCTTCTAGCCACCAATGATGGTGTTCTGTGGATATTTGGATCAGAGTGGCACAGCAACCATGGTCCTATGTGATCTTTCTGTTGCGTCTATAAGAGGCTGTTTGCCCTCAGGGCCAGCTCTCTATACTTAAATTGATGTAAATCATTTCAGTTCAACAGACATCAGGCAGTGGTCCTTCCCCCTTTTAATTCCTCTTAGGGCCGAATTACGAGTCTGACAGTCAATGGACTGTCAGACTCATGGGGGGGGGGGGGGCGGTGATGGCAGACGTTCAACCGTCCTATTACAATTAGGGTGGTCGGACCTCCTTTTCCCTGCCGCAGCCGCCAGGGAAAGACCGTTCCCTGGAGGCCGCAATATGCTTGGCGGCACCGCCTCTGGCCTGCCCAGCATATTCTTGCCTTCGTCCCTATTGGAGGTAACGCGTGATGATTCCAGCAGCGATCTCTTCCGGTACAGATTATCGCAATGCTGTTCTGCATCCCACAGTATCCTTATGTATTGCACACAAACTGTTGCAGGGTAAGGGGCCTCCCATTCTGAAGAATTTAATCGTACCCTACAAAGCCAACAGACCACTGCGTTCAGATTAGGAACGCCTGGTCATTATGCCCAGAGTTAAAAAGGTACGCACAGGAGGACGGCGATTCTCGGTAAATACAGCTAAACTGTGGAATTCCCTCCCCTTGAAACTACGGGCTGAATCCTGCCATCTGCAGTTTCGGAAACGCTTGAAAACCCACCTCTTTCCTTAATCATTTCTAGCTATTTCTCTGGTACCCGCACTAGTCTCTCTGTTCTGGTTTAGCGCTGGGATGCTTCCGGGTAACTACGCGCTCTATAAATTCCCCATCATCATCATCATCATCATCATCTGTTGCAACATTATTCAAGATGCAGCAGCTCAGCTTCTTCTGAATCTTTCTTACCAGTGAGTCAGTAATTATTCAGCAGACCTTCACTAGTGATTCTCCTGCTAAGTCCCTAATGTCAGCCTTGTCAGAAGGTTAGTGAGGCCCGAGGCCAAAACTTCATGAGAGGCCCTCTGAATGCAGCTTCCGTTTTGGACAGGTGCAATAAGCAGCACTTGTTTGAAATATTAAAAAAGGCACTTTAGAGAAAGAGAAAATATGGGGCCTCATTTACAAGAAATAGATGCATCGGCATCGATGCGTCAGTTTTCTTGCACCTACCCAAATGTCCCGCGATACCATAGATTAGCTGTATATACAATACAGGGCTCCATGACGCAAGGATTTAACAGATCCATCAGAAAATCTGACACATCTGTTGGCACAAAAGTTACGAATTGCTGGAGTTGGTTGTAAAGCTGATGCAACTCCAGCAATGCGTCAGAACACATGGGCAAGTCCCATTGTAAAAGTCCTGCATCATTCCTTACGCCGGGTCTGAGCAGGCTCTACAAACTGATGTATTGGACACAATGCGTCAGTTTGTAAATATGGAGCTGTGTGGCACACTAATTACACCATCGCTGTGTTAAAGAAAAGTGACGCAGCAGCGGCGCAAGGGGCTTGCAAATAAGCCCCCTGGTGTCTGGTACTATCTAGAATCCTGGCCATACACACTGCCTCGTTATTACTGAAGAAGGCAAGTTTGCATGCAATTAAGACAATGTAAAATACTCCTGAATGAGAGCAGTGCTCTGAAAAAATCAGGTCCTGGGGTATAATGACCCTCCCATGCTCCCCTCCCTCACCCTTTATGCCATTCCTGCTTAATCACAATCTTGGATCACCTGCTCAGGCTCTTTAGATGATCGACCAATGAGACTGTGGGGAGATCACGTTCTACTTAAGGGCCATTCTCTGGAGCTTCATAGGCACTCCAATCATAAATTCTTTGGGGTAAACAAATATTTTGTTAATGACTTCCTTTAGGTACATTTTCTAGTTTTCTGAGGTATGTTTGTGTCAGTGTTGGGGTGCCACGGGCAGTTGAGAGATAAAGAAACTCTATGTTAATTTGTTCATTCTGTCATTCATTCATTCATGCAGGTAGCACTGGAAATAAAACAGGTAAGGTTGAGAGCTGCAAGGTGACATTACTGGCAACAATACACTATAAAATGTTAACCCCTTCAGCGCGGCGCGGATTACCGCGCCATGCTGAAGGTTCCATTGAGCGGGCGGGGCCATGACGGAGTGGTTCCGTCATGCGCACAGCGCGACCGACGCGCATGACGGAACCACTCCGTCATAAGCAGCGATGAGGTTAAGTCAAAATAAAAAATAACCATCACGTACTATGCAAAGCTCATCACAATAAAAAATAAATATCACACGCTTCAGTGCATGTGGCTCACAATCACTCAAACATACACCACCCTCAAATAACACCACCAAACCACCAGGTGAGGGCAGTCTGTTTTGCAAATCATCTGCAGATCTTTATGCAGGGCTCCAAGTCACTGACGTCTCCCCTCATTAATATGTATGGATTAAGATATATATATTGTGAATAATTGTGAAAGCATGTATTGAGGTTTGCAAGCGGCAGTAGGCCTTGGTCTCAGCATTTGCTTTCGCAATATGCTAAATTGCACCTATAAACTTTTAATTTCTTCTAATGGGCAATGCTTTGATTTTTGGATGAAGTGCAGCATCTGTGGGACTATTGGAATACTTATTGAACATATTTTTCCATCTGGTTTTCCTAGAGGGGTACTTGGTCCCTGTCTTTCAGCACCTCAGTGCATTGCAGATGTCCTCCACCTCCTGGCCCAGTCTGTCATCTTCAAACTACCACAACTACCAGTTCCAGTTCAAAAACCTTTATTTCGGTCGTTAAGACCATAAAAGTATGTATCCAATACAATCATAAACATGGCAATTTAAGATTAAAAACACATCCAACAAACATATAAAAAACAATGTGCGACATCTTTGCGTGCAAAAGGAATATAACTGCACTCTGCCTATGGGCAGAGCCAATAGGCTCAGAAAAGTGCAAGTGCAATACTAACAAGAAGTAAAAAACACAAGCGTGAGTCCAATGGAGATAGGGTAAATTGCAAGGACCAAACAGTCTGCAGCGAGTTTGGTAAAATCAATAGAAATAAAAGAAGGCATGCAGGGGGTTACAAGTATAGTGTCTCAGATAAAAATAGTCCTCTACATGAATTAAAGTCTGGTTCAATAAAAAAGATTAAAACAAGTTTTCCTCTCTCCTATTTGTGGACAATAAAAAACAATCTATACATTAGCAACCGGTGTGGTTATTGTTATCTTTTTTTCTTTTTCTAAGAAAACCCAACACCTGCGCCACATTGCATTTAAAAAGCGGAAAACAGCAACGACAATGGGCTTGGAGGTATCATACTTCAAAATTCTAAGTGCCTCCAGGCAGTGCACAAACCCCATGTTCCTGCACAACTGTGTAAGCCAACACTGTCTTACAGATTTGTAGCTCAGACTCCTCCTGATGGTTACAGGCTAGGCACCCACGTGGGGCAGATCCAGACCATTTGCAAGTAAAGGCCCACAAGGGAAGGGTACTAAATCTAAACTGGAGATATAATTTTCTTGCTGGGAAAGGTAGAATATCATCCAGGAAGGATTCTAATTTATGCTCATCTTTTACAATAAGGAATTCTACTGTCAGAACCCCTAGGTCCGGATTCCCATGAATAACTTCCAATTTATTTGTTCGATAAGTTCTCACCAGTTCAGTGCATGAGACTGCAGAACATGTTTCTTCAGGGTTACTCCAGAGGGTTGGTTTGTCTATCCTACTGCACTCTTCCCTTATATGTGCAAACCAGGAAATTTTTTTTTCTACCCTGGGAAGACCTAGTAGCTCTTTGGTTTCTGTCTGATATTCTGCCAATTCAGGGGTCACCCACAACCTGCGCCAGAAAATTAGGGGTCTTAAGGCAACCTCATCTCCAATCGGCCTGATACCTAAATCAAGCCGCAAAGGGATTAACGGGGTACTGGGAGGAAGACCCAAAGTCTGTCTTAAAAAGCTATTCCTCACTTTGCTTAGATAACTGCAAGAACAATGTCCCCAAAGTTCAGCCCCATACAACGTAGCTCCCCTTGCTTGTGCCTTGTAAATTTCAATGATATGCCCAGTAGGTTTATAGGAGGAATCCCTCAGTGATTTAGCAATCCCACCAGTGGTCTGTGCTAGCTTAAGCTTAGCTTTGGAAATTTGTGGCCCCCAGTCCATATTTTCAGTAAGGGTGACACCCAATTAGTCAAATACAGGAACCCTTTCCAGTACAGTGCCATCTAAGTGGGAATTAGGGCGTGTTTTCTTGGCTGGTTTGACGACCATAAACTTGGTCTTCAAGGTATTAATCTCCAGCCCCCTGTTGTTGAAAAAGATGACAAAACTGTCCAGTATCCTCTGTATTCCCATCGGCGACTTGGTCATCAAGAGGGTGTCATCCGCAAACATCAACGCTGAGACCTTTGAGTTTGTTAACTTTGGGGCATCGGTGTCCTTAACCTCAGTGAGTTGGGCGATAAGTGCGTTGACAAAGAGGCAGAACAGGGTCGGTGCAAGCACACAGTCCTGCCTCACTCCTCTGTCAACTGGGAGTCTTGGAGGTAATTCTCCCCCTTTTCCACATCTTACTTGGGCATAGTTGGCATCATGCAGCTTAATAAGCTTAGAAGATAAGAAGGAATCCCCAAATCTCTTATTACCCCCCATAGTTTGTCTTTGGGCACCAAGTGAAAAGCCGTTTTCAGGTCCACGAAGATTAAATAGAGGCTGCCACCCTCCATTGTCACCGTTTTCCAAACTATAAGTTGGAGTCTGTATATTTGGTCAACGGTGGAAGTGTTCTTCCTGAATCTGGCTTGATAGGGGCTTAGGATATCATTATCTTGCATCCACCCCTGGATTCGGTCTAAAAGTACCCGTGCAAACAATTTCTGGGTGACATCGATCAAACTGATCGGTCTATAGTTTGCAGGGAGTAGTGGTGAACCCTTTTTAAAAACTGGGACAATTTCTGCCCCGGCCCAGGTATCGGGGATCGGCATACCGTTCATTATAGCATTAAATAATACCCACAGATAGGGACCCCAAATTGTTGGTTCTTCTCGAAACAGATCCCCTGGAAGCCTGTCTAATCCCGGTGCTTTACCTGTGGGAAGTTTCTTGATTGCTTTAAAGACCTCAAGGAGGGTGATCCCAACAACCACTCCATGAGTATACCTAGGTGAGGAAGTGATTACCTCAGCTGCCAGGCCAGTGTCTACACACGAGACCCCTTGGGTGGCGGTGTGACTGCCGTTATGGTTGCCAGAATCTTGCTTCGTTGTGTATAGCGCCTGGAAATGGTCTGCCCACTTTTCTGCTGGTATTTGGCTCTATGGCAGGATTACCTTCCCTGCTACCTGTTCTAACTATGGCCCAAAATTCCTTAATATCCCGGTTCAGTAGAGCGTTTTTTATATCCTCCCATTTGTTCACTTCCCAGGACTGCTTTGCTTGGCAAAGAGCCTCTTTATATAAGGCCCTCTTACATTTTGTTAGTAGCTTGTTTTTTACTTTGATGGCCGCTATCAGGGCCCGTTTTGCCTTTTGGCAATTATCTTTAAACCATGACTGGGTTGCCAATTTTCTTTTTTTAGGGCGCAATATTGGGTAGAATATATCAGCCAATTTGGTTGACAAGCTTTTATGGAGGTCTCTGACTTTATTGATAGGGGCTAGGTTGTCCCCGTCAGCAGAAACACTGCTAAGTTCTTGCAGGGCTGGTACTACTACTTCATATAGAGCGCACAGCTTCTCAGGTGATTGCTTTATTACCCCCCACTTTATTCTTCTTCTGTTATTAGTAAGTGTTGACCTGTTTTCGGGGGGCGGACTACTAGCCGGGGCAATACCTGAGTCCGGCACCTTCAATACCAGTGCCAAGGCATTATGGTCACTATCATGCCGTGGTAGAACGGCAAAGTCAAGGACCCTAGGCCATGATCTGGTCTCCACTAGGATATAGTCCAGGAGAGAAGCCTGGCCAATTCTATTGAATGTTAATTTACCTGGCATATCAGAAATTGTATGGCCATTACACGCTCTCAGGGAGTGAGTTAGCAGAATGGCATTAATTTGGAGTGCCAGGGGGGACCAAGCCTTAATCGGCTGGATTAGCGGGTCAGGAATAGCCCACTGGGAGTCCTCATCGATGGAAATCGGATCGTGAATGCCAGGAAGGGGCTCAAATTGACAGTTCAAATCACCCCCAACGACCAACCTCATGTTGGGAGGGACGGTGGGAATAAAGAAGTTTAGTACATCAAGGGTTGACGATTCCTTACTCAAACTTACGGGTCGGGAATAAACATTAATAAGGGCAAGCTTCAGCTTAGTTGAAAAGCTAAGCGTTACACATTGGATATCACTGGACGAAGTGCACAAGGGACTAGCTATACAGCCCACGTGTGTGCCAACCCAAATGGATAAACCCCCAGACGGTCTGCCCCTCTCTCTTATAACAGCTGGTATATTAAATGTCGCAAATCCCACCCTTATGCAATCGTCTATTGCCCACGTTTCTTGGAACATGCAGATATCATACTGGTCCACAAAAAGTCCCCAATCAGGGCAAGAAAGTTTACCCTTGAGGCCAGCCATGTTCCAAGACAGGATCTTCAACTTGCTACCTGTGTATAGCATTTCTCTGGGGGGATCAGTGCCGTATGCAGTTACAATGGGTGGGTTTGCCCTAGCTGTGGTATTATTGGGAGAGGCAGAAGGATTGAAAAATATGGGTCCGGAGAGATCTCACTGGCCTGCAGGGCCCTTGCTCCCCTGCAAGGTGGCTACAACCCAAGCCTGCATTTCTGGCCCTAGCTTTGGGTGGGAGGGCTGGCTTAGATCCCCAAGTCCAGACTCCACTCGTCCTCTCGGGGGCGTCGGAATACACTTTCCATAGCCCAGTCCCACTATCTCTGATTGTCAGTCCACTTCTTCCAAAGCCCCAAATCTGTTGGTTACAGGCAGATTATTGAATAGAGGTCGGATGGAAGGGTGCCTATAGTCAGCGTTCTGATGGTCAATAGGCTGCCTATCATAACCTGAGATTACATCTGCCCTACCGGAATAATAGCAGTGAGAGTAAAAATGGTCAAGGGGGAAAGCTCTCACCTCTGTGTGGGACTCTGTGGGGCTATATTTATGAGTTAGTAGCCTGTGTACAGTCAGGGGATTTTTAAAATGAATAACCACACAATCCCCTTGAATTGTTTTTTTTATTAGATCCCACCCAATCAACTCTCCGGACCATTAAGATTTCCCCCGCCCTTTCATAGGGGAACTGCCTATGTGTTGCTAACCAAAACAGACTCTTATTCCTCAGATCTAGATGTGACTCCCTCTGGGTGTTATTGAGTAGTGGTACCCCTGCCAGGATGATCACATAGGGTGATGAAGCTGGTGGAAGGTATATGATTGGCTGGGTAACTGCTTCCAACATACCTACTGGGCACTCTCCCCTCCCAGACTCTTCTCTACTTGTGCTAGGCCCTACTACACTATTGGTACTTTGGTGGGTACTCCGACTGGTATCGGTTATAGCATTATTCCCAGCCTCACAGTGAGGGTTCCTCATTGTTGGGTTCACTGTCTCTTCTTGTGCCCGCTGTAAACCAGAGCGCTGAGGGGTACAACTGATGTCTTGGCTAGTGATCGGCTGAACAATGGGGTCTTGGTTCCCGGATGTCACTTGATTGTCTAAAGAGCTGGTAGAGTCTATCTGGCAACTGGGACCCCCCCCCCCCTCAGTGCACATTGTGTTGTGTTGGCACTGACTTGCATATGCCTTGAATCTCCCATAGTTGTCAGATTGTTTAATTGGTCAACTAGAGGGGCAACTTCTTCCTTCAGAACAGCTCTGAATTGGGTCAGCAGGTCTGCCAGTAGGGTCTGAGCCCAAGATGGATACTTTAAATCTGTACCGGTAACGACGGTAGATTCTGTTGTTGGATTTAACGTGGGTGTGTATTCTGCACTTGCCTCGTGCCCCCCTTAAGCTTTCTTGCTTTTAGGTGCTCCCCCCAACTGCTTGCCTATGTTTCCCATTTTTGCAAGTGCCTGCGCCCGCATCCCCCTTTCTAGTTACAATTGTCAGGCCAGTTGCTTGTTGCGAGGGGGACGGGGGAGCATTTTCAGTAGGTGAGGGTACTGCGGGAGTAATGTTAAGAGTAGGGGAAACTACTAGTGGAAAGGAGAGATCAGGAGTTATTGACAAACGCCTTTCAGTATGTTCTATTTCTGTTGTAACAGCGCCTGTGGCCCTCTGTAGCATTTTGTCAATTGAGGTTGGGAGGGGCAGGGAAGAGGGGTTTACTTGGGCCCGGGATTTTTTAGTAACACGAGTACGTTTCCCCATTGTTCAGCTTAGGAGATAAAAAAAAACACAATGTGACAGCCCTTAGTGCAAATCAAACAGTCCGGTGGGCAATAAACAAACTCACAAGCCTACAAACAATATAATAAGGAAGGAAACCGAAAGTATTCGTTCTGCTCATAGATAGAGGTAACAATTAGTCTATAGCCCTTGAGGTCACAGTAGATGTGGTGAATCAACCATAAGCATTCAACATTTAAGTTTATGATGGTAAGGGGGGCACCAAGAGGGACCCAGTCTACTTGCCGTGGAGGGGGTGATTGTCAAAATGGTCCTGTGGTAAAGTATTGAGTACTGCTCTGCCGCTTACTCCTGAGGCGTATATTCTTCCTTTAGCACAGATCTCTTGAATCAACTGGAAAATAGTTAGAATCAAGGGGGGTGGCCCTGTCCTGTCTCTTCCTGTCAATGACGGGCAAGGACGGGCCCGCCCTTGGCCCGGGCTTTGCCTGGGCGCAGCCTGCACGCATCCCGCGCCGCGGGAAAGACAGCAGCACTTTTGATCGCGTGTTGAGCTCCTCCCCCACACCTAAAGCAACTGGATTAAGTTGCAGGGCACCCTGGGACTTGGAGTCCCACTAGTGCGGCTCTGCGAGAATGGTAGGTGCAGCTTTGGAGGGAGGTGAAGGTCGAAGTAATACACCCTGGGACGAAATTCCCACCAGGGTGTTGCTGATGCCACAAGCTCTCCCCCGCAGACAAGAAAACAGCTTCCCAAGACCCACAACTACTATCTACTGCCAAAAAAAGCACCAGGTATTCCATTAGTCAGTTGGGTTTATATATCGCGAACTCGACCCGAAGGTGTTGGAGCGCTTTACATGAGCACCAGTTACGTTACACAAGGACACGTTAATTTTTTTTTTTGGGTAGGGACGGGGAGATTAAGCGATTTGCCCAGAATCACAGGATGTGGACGCGACCCTGAGGCTCAAACCTTGGTTTCCATCTCCTTAGTCGGCAGTCTAGCCGTCAGACCCCATCCTCTTCCCTGATTGTGCAGGCCTGAGGAAGAGCAGATACCAAAAACCTAGCACTAAAGTACTTGGTTTGAATTTAGGGAATCCTATGGATAAAGACCACCTCTGCACGTCTTTAATTTCTCAAGACTAGAGCTCATTTTATCGAAGGTGCTCCCAACCCACACCTGTATGTTTTAAGGGGTATTTGGGAATCCAAGCCAGTCCTAGGCCCAAGCACTGAAAGGAAGGGGGGGTGTAGGCTTCATGGAATAGGCAGTGGAGAAGGTTGAAAGCAAATATATAAAGAGGTGTTATCCAAACTTTTCACTTTCCAGATCCTTAAAGAAAAGGAAATAGAGAATTTGGATGAAATTAGTACCTCAGAGTAAGGTCACATGGGGCCAGATGTGCATAGACTTCTGTTTGCAATTTCCAAATAGCATATTTTTGTGATTTTCTATTAGGAAATCGCAAACAGCTATGTACAACAGTGTGTTTTGCACTGTTCGCAATTACCAATGAGTTGCAAGAGACCGCATCATTAATATTTATGAGGCAGGTTGCAATTTGCGACCCATTGGGATTGGCTAGCTCTCACAGGGATGGTGGCCTGCTAGGGTCAGCTGACCACCATGTCTGTTACTGTTTTTTTTAAAAACAGAATTTTATTTTGCAATGCAGCCCAGTTAAAAGAAAAATGACAAGTTTCCTTTTAATTTTTTATGAGTAGGCATTGGTAACCCCTTCCCATTTGCGAATGGGTTAATACCTCCTTCAGGGAGTCAGTAAAGTATGAATGGTTTGCAAGTGCGTTCATACATGCCCCTGCCACTCGTCATTAGGAAGGGACGTCCTTGGCACGCCCCTTCCTAATAGCGACTCGCAAACCCAATTTACGATTCAGTAATAGCTTACCGAATCTCAAATAGGGCTTTGTACATTAAAAATGCTTTTTTCAGGTCACAAACCACGCGCTGAAAAAAGCTTCATACATCTGGCCCAAAGTGACTAAAATATGACTCTAGCATTCGAAAAGTCATGTGCTTTAAAAACTACTTTTTACTCGTTGTCATCCCTAGGCACTGGAATTCTTGTCTCACCATGATATGGTGAAATACACTGCTGAAGGTTTTATTGGTGTAAAAAGGTGGGCAGTTTCAGTCGATAACCTTTAAGTATTGCCCGGCGGTAATCGCCTCTCATACCATTCGATAATTATCAAACAAAGAGGCAGGCGCTGGAGACTGGAAGGCAGGAAACAAAGGTTTTATTCCGACGGAGCAGAACACGTCAGATCGGACAGCACGTATCGTTTCGAGGTGCTCTCTCTGCGTCTCTGAGACCTGGTCTCTTATACACAATTTTATTACTTTATTACAGGTTTATTATACATGGCACATTCCTGAGATTGCTTTGATACATGAAACGACATCCTCGGAGTCCCCGCCTCAGGCCCGCTCCCACACATAGCTACAGTAGAAGTCCCCACCCACAGTAGGAGATGGCTAACACACAGCTGGACATCCCGCCGATTCCTGGAATGTGTGCGACTGGTCGGTTCTCATGGGGTGGGGGCCTTGATCAACTGTAACTCCTTTGAAGAGGGGTGATTCCTTACAGTGGGAGCAATAAACTGCATCCGCAGGGCTAAGTGATGGCCTGGGATCAGCTCAGACAATCGGACACAGAGGAAGGGGGTTATCAAAAGGGTATGTGACCATGTAAGGGATGAAGGGAGGTGTTGGTCAGGCACGGGATGTGGTTCCAAGGAAGAGTCGCGCAGGAGGAGAGGTTTTATGGCCCGTGAATGAGAGAGCGGGGGTGGTCAGCGCGTGGGGGGATGTTCGCAGCGCCAGAGGGGCGCGCTGGCGATCGGCAATGAGCAGGGAGAGAGGCCATGGTGCCTAAAATGGCTGCCGTGTGTTTTTGTGTGCGGTGCTGTGGAAGAGGCAAGATGGCGCAGATAATGTTCAGTTACGAATTAAATTTCGACAGTCCTCTCTTTTAACATATCTCGCCAGCTTGTTAGTTCGGATCTATCCCCATAATATTACGTATTTCTACCTCATACAGAGCTTTCATACGTTCGGCTTCAAAGTCCAGAGTCTTAGGGCAGATACAGTTTGCAAAAAGTGAACACAGAGGTGGCAAGCATTGAATACCCAGGCAGCATCCACATAGTATCACGATTGGTATTAGGATAAACGTAAACAACCTCCACCACCAGTTTTTCATAGTGTCCCAGAACCAGCTCCCAAGCGACCATCCTTCTTGTTCCAGATGAACCTCTGAGGAAAGTCTGTGGAGGTGTTCAATTGCTTTGTAGACTGAGGGTGAGTTATCCAGTACGTAGATACAACAGCTGGATCCAATGATGCGGCATGCTCCTCCATGGTCAGCCAGAACCACATCTAGAACGAGGCGGTTCTGGAGAGCCACCAGGCGGACGGCCTGAAGCTCGGCGGTGTTGTTGGTGAGGATGCCAGCTGTAATGTTCATTGTTGTCTCAACTGCCTGGGTCAAGTGTCGGATGGCACGGCTGTTCGCCATCGGACCCCAAAGTGGAACAAGTCCCTTTACTGCATCCAGGAACTGTGCTCCGGTGGAGTCGGCTTGCTCAATGTCCCTTGCACGCTTCTGCCGGTGGTGGTTTGCTGGAGCCACATACGTCGGAGGAAGGATAAAAGCGATGTAACAGGTGCCCCCCCAGCCTTTTGGAAGCCAGGTGTAGGCCTTAGTACCACAGACGAAGTACATGTTTGGAGAGGTAACAAAAGAGGGTGGATCAACTGAGTCTAATGTTCGGGTGATGTGGCAGGAACTGTGGCCCACCAACTGCGTTCCCAGGCCTTCGATGCATAGAAGGCCTGAGACGTTGACGACAGACAGGGCCACTGTCAGGGTGGCGGCTGTTCGTTTCCGGAGGTAAGAGAAGGTGGTTCTGGCTGGATTGTTGAACACCTGCATTTCAACTCGTTCTTGGGCAGGGATGTCCATATGAAAAGAGGCGTTTGATGTCAGAGGGCAAAAGGGAGCAGAAGTTCTTCCTGTTTTGTTCAGCCAGAACCCATGATAGAAGTGTGACACAGTTTTGCTGGAAGTGGCATTATCCTTGTAACTCTCTTGTAAGAGGATCAACCAAGCGAGGCAGGAACCATGGACAGAGAAAGGCGAAGGGATGAAAGGGATAGAGTGTCCAGTGGCATGTGGTAGCAATCCACAGATCCAGCAATTCGTGGCATTAGTGGCAAGATTGTGTTGGTGTAGCAACTGCACAAAAGAGTTATTCCAGAACTCCTTACGCCTTTCTCGGAGTTGAGGTGAAAGTGAGATCAGATGGTGTTCTTTCATGGTGGTAGGCTGAGCAGTGGTTAGCAATGTCTTATGAGCGGGTGCGCTCTCTTCCACAATCCAGAAGGTGGCCATGAGGAGGAGGCAAAAGAGAAGAGCGATGAAAAGTGCAATAGTCTTTGAGCTGTGCATTTTGTCAGTCTTTGGGTCTTTGTAGTGGATCTTCGGACGTCCGGTTGCTTCCATCATCTTCGTATCGGGCGCTTCCATCAGCTTCAAAGGACTCGGTGGCGGGCAGAACCACAGACTTCGTTTAGCTTCTCTCCTGGAGGCCTTTGTTGTGTTTAGGCTACCGCTCTGAGATTTAACTTAGTCATTGGTCTGCTTAGCCGAAATTCCCTCCTTTCGACGCAGATTATACCCTTCTTTGGATGGCACAGTGGGATCGGGAAATTTTGCCAATTCAAGTGTCTCTGTATCAGGGTAACAGCTCAGGGATGGTCGGTCTTTGTCCAGGAACTCCTCTTGGGTTGTGACGTTTTCAGTTGTCGTCAGAGTCGAGGATATCTTCTTGCAGTGATGTGCATGCAGCCAGTTATGCTTCCCCTCCACTCGAAGAGCTGTTCGGGTGGTGATCAAGACTTGCCAGGGGCACGTCCACCGGGGCTCCAGACTCTTTGCGCGCTGGAAATTTCGCACTAGGACGAAATCACCGGGTTGGATGTCGTGTCCGGGGCCCCTGGAAGCATCGGGGATGGCCTGCAGCTCATGTTGATGGATAACAGACAGCGTTTTAGTCAGATTATACAAATAGTCAGACATGAGGACGTCCGGGACGTCGTGAATGGATGTCGGTTTCGGTGCAGTCCAGAGGTTCATGGGTCGCCCGAAGACGAGGGGGTTAAGTGGTGTTTGGTAGGGGTGGAACGCATTGATAGCAATGCCAGTGGGAGAGCGTCTGGCCATTTCAGTCCCGTGGTGGCTACTATTTTTGCTAGTTTGAGCTTCAGTGTGGCATTGTGTCGCTCAACCAAGCCTGCAGATTGGGGGTGGAAGACCGCATGAAACTTTTGCTTTACACCCAACCCCTACAAGATGAGTTGGATAACTTCAGCTACGAAGTGGGGGCCGTTGTCGCTCCACAAAATTCGACAAAGGCCGTAACGAGGGAAGAATTCCTTCAGTAGTACCTTTGCGGTAGTCATGGCAGTGTTGTCGCGGGTTGGATAGGCCTCCACCCACTTGCTAAATGCGCACACAACAACAAGCATGTATTTCAGGCTCTGGCACCTTTCTAATTGGATGTAGTCCATTTGAAGGACTTCAAAGGGATGGTCAGGGACGCCAAACCCTCCCCGGGGTACAACAGTTCCTTTCCCAGGGTTGTGTTGCAGACATATTAGACATTGTTGAACCAGGCGTTTAGCTGAGTCTGGGATCCTGTCATTGTGCCAAACTTTGGAGATGAGTTCGATCATGGGGGCAGATGCTATGTGTGCGGGGGAGTGTGCCATGGTCAGTATGGGAATCAGGTATGAGTCGGGTAGCAACCATTTGTTCGTGTCTTTAGTCCGCCAGCAGCCTTCATCGTCTTTCAATCCCACCCGTGCCCATTCAGTCAATTTGTGTGGTGAGCTGGCCAATTGGATGTCTCTAATGGTTTCCCTAGCATCCTTCCATTTTTCAGCTTGTGACCTAGTCACGTACATGCATGTCGTCGTCCTATTCTCGGCTGTGGTTCGGGCAGTGATGTCAGCCAGCGCATTTCCCTGTCCAATAATGTCCGTCACCCTATTGTGTGCCTGGCATTTGATCACAGCTAGCCGTTTGGGGAGGAGGACTGCTTCGGTCAGAGCAGAAACTAGATCTCCATGCAGGATGGGTGTGCCATGAGAAGTCAGGAATCCCCTCTCTTTCCACAAGAGCCCAAAATGATGAACCTCCCCAAAGGCATACTGGCTGTCTGTGTAAATGTTTGCGGTCGTCCCTGCTGCTAGAATGCATGCTAGTGTGAGAGCAATCAGTTCTGCCGCCTGTGCGATCGCTGTGTGATGCGGGCTGTCTCAATTACCGTTCGGGCCGTGGTGACTGCTAGGCCTGGGCAGCAAATTCCGTTCCGCTCGCGGAATTTGCGGAATTTGCGTAATTTCGCGTTCCGCGGAGAACGCGAAATTGCTCAAAAGTCTGCTTTCCGCGATTTCGCGAAATTTTTGCTTGTTCGCGTTCTCTAAATGCATGTTCGCGAGATATTTCTCCTCGAGCACGCAAACAGCAATTGCGAACAGGAAAAAAGCATCGCGAACAAGCAATTCCGCGTGTTCGCGGAATTTCTGCGTGTTCGCGGAGATTTTTTACCGTTTCGCGGAGATTTGCGTAACGCAATTACGCAAATTCCGCCCACCCCTAGTGACTGCATAGGCAGCTGAGGTGGTGCCGTCGGGGAGCTTGATGCAAGAGCCGTCTACCCATAGCTCTCCGTCAGGGTCTGGGAAGGCAGTGTCTCGGAGGTCAACCCTAATCCTAGTCTGTTCGTCCGTGAGGGTCACACAGTCATGTATAGGGGACACATTGGGATCAGTGTCAGGGAGAGGTAACAGAGTGGCTGGGTTCAGAGTGGTACATCGTTTCAGTGTGATGTGGGGTGCAAGCAGAGTCAGTTCGTAACCAGTCAGTCGTGCGCTAGTCAGGTGTTGAGTCTTAGTCTGGTTCAGGAGGGTGTCAACCGCATGGGGTACTAACACTGTGAGGGAGTTCGAAAGTACGATCCCCTCACTTTGTCGGATAGAGACAGCAGCGGCGGCTACTGCTCGAAGGCAGGCAGGCAAAGCTCTGGCTACGGGGTCAAGAGTGGCGGAGAAGTAGGCGCAAGGGCGTTGCTTGGGGCCTATGGATTGAGTTAGAACAGACAACGCGCATCCCTCCCTTTCGTGGGTGAAGAGGGAGAAAGGCTTAGTGTAGTCTGGAGTTCCTAGGACTGGTGCTGAGCAAAGGGCATCTCGCAATTCTTTGAAGGAGGATTGGCATTCGGGGGTCCAGGGGAGTGGGAAGGGGACATCTTTAGCCAGCAGGGAAAGCAGAGGTTTTACGATAAGGCTGAAGTTTGGCAACCACTGTCGACAGAAGGAGGTGAGGCCTACCAGAGAGCGAACTTGCTTCTGAGTTTTGGGAACAGGGGTTTCCAGAATGGTCTGAATTCGGTCAGGCGTAAGCTTCCTCCCGTCTTTGGACAGGAGGTGGCCTAGGTATGTCACTTGGGGTTGGCAGAATTGCAACTTCTTCCTGGAGACCTTGTGACCGTTCTCCGCGAGGAAGTGGAGGAGTTGGATGGTGGCTGTGACTGCAAGCGGAGTGGTGTCGGCCGCCAAAAGAATATCATCGACGTACTGTATTAACACCACTCCATCCGGTAGCTGGACAGCGTCCAGCTGTCTCTTGAGGGCCTGGCTATAGATGCTGGGACTTTCAATGTAGCCTTGGGGTGCTCTACAAAATCTGTACGAACGGGCTTTTAAGGTGAAGCCAAAGAGGTAGCGGCTGTCTGGGTGGATGGGGATGGAGAAGAATGCGTTCTTGAGATCGATAATAGAAAAGGTGGTGGCAGTGGACGGAATCAGGGTCAGAATGGTGGTGATATCTGAGACTACGGGATACTGAGGCACAACTACTTTGTTAACCTCTTGTAGGTCAATGATGAAGTGGTACGCTTTCTCATCTCTCTCGCCTTGCTTCTTTACAATGGGTAGGACAGGGCTGTTACAAACATTACTAACTACTTCTTCTACCACTCCTGCATCGACTAGGGACTGGATAATCTTTACCAATGCCTTCTCACCCTCGGGCGATATCCGATACTGTGGAAGCTTTGGGAGCACTGCGTCCTGTCGAACAGTTATATGTACAGGGTCGATCATCATGCGTCCTACGTCTGAGTCAGTTTTGGCCCATAGGTACGAGGGTAAAGTGTCGAGTAGGGACAAGTCAGCATCGGTCATGGAGAACATACGTCGTGTGAGACAAGGCCCGAACAGATTTGGGTTATCATACAGTATGACTCGAACTCCGTCTGGGGAACACCTAATGGTAGCTCGGAAATGTTTTAGCAAGTCAAGACCCATAATGGCGTCGGGGGTGTTGGAGGAGAGCAGAAATGTTGTGTCAGTGGTGTTATTTTCCAAATCAAAGGAGATCGGTGTGGACAAGGGATTAGTGGAGGGCGTTCCATCAAAACCTATTGATGTTACATGTGAGCCAGACAAGGGTGGCCTTGGAATCAGTCGTTTAGATAACGCACTACGTGTTGCCCCAGTATCTACCAAAAATGGAGACTTTGTGCCCAGGACCTTAGCGGTGACGTAAGGACCTTGCTGGTCAACACAGAGCTCGACTGGATCCCTCCCTTGCCCCTGGCGGTCCTATGCAAAGTCATGGGTGTTCTCGTAGTCAGACTGTTGGTACTGGTTCTGTCGGGGACGGTCAAATGTGTTCGGTCTACCTGGCCTGTCGTTGTTGGTGTCATTCGTGTACCCTCGTCCCTGTCCTCTATTTCTGGGGCCATTCGCTACGTCTCTTGCTTCTCTATTTTTGTTCATTTCCAGAAGGACCGGGCACTGAGATTTCCAATGTCCGAATCCCTTGCAGAACGCACACTGATTCTCATCTAAGTCCTTACGTCCAGCATAGGGTGCGGGTGTATGGTCTCTAGGGGGTAGTTTTCTAGGAGCAGTTGGTTGATAATTTCCCTTGGAAGGTTCCCTTCCTATTGTCACCCCTTGCAACTGTGCGATCATTACTCTTTCCTTCAGATCCTTTTTGTTTCTCTCGGACGCCCTATCGTTCTCGTTCTTTTGGTGTTCGTAGGACTGGGCCATCTGAAGGATAGCCGCGGGTTTGGAGGCCTCCCAACTACTCTCACTAGTCTGTAGTTTCTGAGAGACTTCCTGCGACAGACCCTTAACATAATTCTGGACAAAAAGGTGATGTCCGGTTGCAGTGGTCATGTCCTGGCCACTATAATCGGAAAACACTGTCTCGAATCGTGATAAGTATTCCGATACGTCTTCCTGGGGTTTCTGGCGGCAAGCCGTTACTATCGACCAGTCTACCTTCTTTTCTGGGATCAGGGTCTTTAATTTCTGGACAATCTTGTCTGGGAATCCTAATATGGCCTTTAAGGGTTTCTGTCCAGGGTCTCGCTGTTTATCTATGGCATCGAGTTGTACCCAGGTATATCCAAACGGCTCAAAGTGGTCGACTCTCCAGATTTGCTTCCACACATCAGCTGGCAGACATAACTCGAAAAACAAATCGATGTCCGCTTGGGTCATTATTGTTGAACCTAAGGCTGTGCCTAGTTCAGTGTAAAAGGCAGTCGGGTTCTTTCTCAAATCGGGTAAGGACTTTCTGAAAGTCAGGATGTCTTGTCGGTCCCATGGCTGATAGACCCAGTTATACACAACCCTCCCCTTTGCATCGTGGTGGTTGATGTCATCGTGTGTTCCCTGACCTCGTGGGGGGACCCAGTAGGGAGCGGCTTCCTTGATGGGCATCATGGTATCAGTTTTTTCTGCCTGGGGTTCAGTCGCTACGGGGGTTTCTGCTTTGGCTTTCTGTCTTTGTTCTTTGAGGTGGCGGAAGACTTCAAGCATACGCGTGAAGAGGTCCGTCACATCGCCCTCGCCCTCATCACCAATGTCAACTTTTCTATACAAAGTCGCTAAGCTCTCAGGACCCTTATCCTGGTTTCTATCCTCATAGGCATTTAGGGTGTGGTAACAAAACCGCACGACAAAGTGTCGTCTGTGGCTATCGGCATATGAATTGTACATATCCGCCACATATTCCTCACTTTCCTTCCGTTCTACTAATGTTCTCACTACCTTATCGATTCCGGCTCGTTCACCTTTGGTCAGCCGATTCATTCTGGCGGAATCCTTCTTTCTAGTCTCAGGGTCCTCTAATGTTACCGCTAACGTTGTGTTCAGTACAAGGGGTTCGGCCGGCGCGGAGGCCGTGAGGACCGAGGCCCTGGCACTACTCTCGCTTGCGTTCGGGGATGGTGGGTGCTGTACTAAAGGTTGGGAGGGAGCGTATGGAGGGGGCATGTAGATAATTGGGGGCCTAATAGTAAATCATCGTTCGCTCGTTGTTTGGAAGGTAACTCAGGGTAGAGCATAGAGGGGGTCCTAACAGGGCACTGGCCTGATGTTTCAGACTCTTGTTTTAGTTTAGCTTCCTCTCTCTCTTTTATTTCTTCTTCTAACTTTCTAGCGGCAAGGTGAGCTGCTTTTCGTAACTCTTTTTC